>NC_064617.1:895625143-896234362 GCF_023898315.1 Schistocerca nitens | reverse complement strand
TAGGTGGTAAAGGTCTCCTGACAAATGTTGAAGTAGAGAAACTACAGAATTATTATGGCTTGCCCATAAGAAGAAATGTAGAGAATTTAGGAAACATGAGAAAAGGTCTATGGTCTATCTTTTTCCATAAGCTTTCCACAAATGAAAATCCAGTGCACGGTCTTTGCCCAAATGATCCTGACACTTGGTGCAAGTACAGGAGAAATGCCAGATATGACCACACACATTCATTACCTGCATCAGTAATGAATGAAATTAAACCTATATTTAGAGATCTTTGTAAAGATACCTTCTTGAAGAAATGTCTTCATGAGAAAACCCAAAATTTAATGAATGTGTGAATTCTGCCATTTGGAAACGGTTACCGAAAACTGTATCTGTTGAGCTTACAGCCCTCAAATTTGGTGTTTGTGATGCTATTTTATGCTTCAATGATGGTGTAATTAGAGAAGTGTATGTTTTGGAATTATTGGGCATAAAATCTAGTGGAAATGCTGCAAAATCCTTGTTGCAAATAGATAAAGAGAGAACCCACAAAGCAGATATTGCTAATTTAAAATGCCAGACACAAAAGAAGAGGGGCCAAGAGAAGAAATGATGATCAGTATGATTCAGTTGATGCTCAGTATAGTGCGGGAAAATATTATTGGTGAGTAATTCTCATCAGTAACTATACTAGAATTTCAATATTAAACTTCAAATGGATTTTCTCAAAACTACATTTTATTTACTTTCAGGTACCATTATTTGATAAACTAATGGAGTTAGAAACATGAAATTTGGTCAGTTTGTACTGCAGATGGTAATAAGTTATTACAAGTAAATTGAGAACCACCAAACAATCAGAAACTGCTTTATAATAATTAATGTACCAAAAAAAGTTAAATTTTACTAGTAAAAGAATCAAATTTTTTTCTTCAAAACCATAAGAGGTATTACGTTCATTTTACCTGTACATTGAGACATATATGTTACATATATTCAGTAAAAATTTCATTGTTTTATCACTTATAGTTCTTTTGAATAGTGTACCTGTTCAAAGGGTAAAATAGCATTGGCAGAATAGGTATAAAAATTGCCTTCCGTCTCCCTTTAAATACCTAATGTTGTCGTAAGTACCTTTAAACTGGTCGTCTAGAATCCTCAGTAACAGCAGCAGGAAAAAGTAACCAACATAGGAAATCGGCGTTTTTACAAGGAGGCACCAAAGCGGCAGGCCAAATACGAGAATTCTGCAGCACTTTTCGATAGCATAACTGGAAAAAAGTTAGTTAAAACAAGCCATTTTGTTGAATCCTGCCGAGTCGTCGAATATGGAATGTGTAGGAAACCTCCTTTCTCGGATCGCTAAACAATTCAAACAAATCGCATTAATGAGTTTTGTTAAAAAGGAAAAAATACAGTACTTAAATTGTGTTAAACAGATGTGTCGCAAGAAAAGGGCGACAGACGAAATAAGAAATCTCTTCCGCATAACAATTCCAAGTTTGAGCTAATAAAATGTACAAGGTAAGTAACGAGTGTTGACGTTTCTATCTAGTTTCGAGTCTTGACGATGCTGTACAACTGGGCCGAGGCCAGTCGGGCTCGGCGCTTACGTTCTCTTCGCATAGAGGCGGCTGGTGTCGCGTTGTTATCCTGGAGAGAGGACGATCAGCGTGAAATTGGCTGACGTCTTCTTCACAGCCCCCTCTGCCCTCTTTTGCCCGACTGGCGTGCCGGCGTTTGACTTTACGCCGTAACGCATTTACTAGTACAAAAACTATGTTCCTCATACGGCAAGATTTATCTAAGACACTGGATTAAAAATCGAAAATCCAGGATGGAATGCAACAATATTATGAAAAGAATAGTGGCTACTCACTATATAGGGAGACTCTGCGTCACAGATAAATACAAGAAAAAGACTGTCAGAAATAAAAGTTTTCTTCTGCATGGGTTATTACTGCACTGTTCTCGAAAGTTTTCATTTCGTATAGAGACAGAATCAGAATGTATTGTGTTCTGCACGTGTCGATACAGTGTTGTACTTTTTACTTAACAACACTTGACCTGAACTTTTCCTGGAGGAAGGAAAATTTTTCTTTATATAGTAACGCTCCTAGGTGATTTTTTATAATTTTAGGAGCAAGATTTATGCAAAAATATGCATCCGTTTTCAAGCCATACTTTATACACTTGGCTTTATTTTATGGACTACTGTAATAAATAAAATGATCATTCAGTATTTACCATGCAAAACGACAACAACAATATTCAATTACATACACTGGAATATAGTGAATAAACCACATCCGTGTATTCTGCTGATCATGGCTGCTACACTGACATGCTTGTATTTTCAAGGTAATGCCCAACAGTTGGCAGCACCTGCGCATGATGAAAAGGTTGAACATTCACAAATGTGTACCTCAGGTTTCCATTGGGTAAAAATACTTCTGTTTCATCTAAGACACAGAAAACGTTAATGAACACAATTGTAGCCAGTGGGTCTGAAACAGTGAAACAAAGTAATGGTCAAAACATAAATGAATTGGAGATAATTGGCATGCAGTGAATAGTATCCATACTACAGATGTATCATCCAAGCATAAATCAGCCACATTATTTTTGCTTGACAGGTAACAGACCTCACATGCATATCAGGAGTTTGGTGTAATTGGTACATTGTCATAAACAGGTCACTGTATTTAGAGACAAACATTTTCCTTGTCCTTAGGATACAAGGCATACTTATGGTTTTCAGCACAGCCCTTCAGATCATGAACTTCATAAACCAGAAATTATGCTCCGGAAGATAAGCCTAGTTAATCATAAATGATTTACACATTTTACAACGTTTGGAAACAGATACTGTTAGAAAAAGTGCGACTACTTGAACATCATAGCATGTAATTCTCTAATCCGTAACAACGAACATCGTAAGTCACACATATTGTACTTCTTGTTTGCGTTAGAAAATGCTTAATATAGTACATAAGCTGGTATAAATACAGAGGATTAAAAAAATCGACTGTATTTTACCGATTTCGTTTTTCGTTATCTTTTTTAATTTCTTTATTTCCTGCGACGATATGCTAAACGGAAGTAAAAGAATGACAAAAGCATACAGAACATCTTCAAGAATTTAGCAGTAACTATGAAAACAACTATAACTGTTTGTAGTAGATCATCTTTTCTTGTGTGCCACAACCGACTTCAGACAAATGAAAACCCTCGATACGTCAAGAATTTCACCTCACAAAATCATGCAGCAACTCTGATCACGAATTGTGTAGGTTGAAACATTGTAGCTCTTTGCTGTATGATGCATTTGTTGGAGAACTTTCAATATTAAGATGATTTAAGTTGATGAATAAAAATTCTTTTTGGTGCATCTCTCTCTTCGGCAGGAATCCTATGAAGTTTCCTCAGTTCCGCCCTCGAAAAGTGTAGCTGAAGGCTCAGCACCACAGCATTATTTCGCTCAAAACTTCCGAAGATACATAAAACGAACCAGAGGACCTAATGTATCCGGAAATGTCATATGACGCAACCCCAGCCAATCACAAGTCGCCTGAGGCGGCAAGAGGAGGAGTAAATAATAGCCGTGCTTTCCGTTTACAGAGCTTTAATTACCTGAGCATATCTGGTGACCACGATTCGCACTTCGTAAGACGGCCATCAGACTGATCGAGCAAGTATGGTACCGAATTTGAACCTCACGCACGAATCTGCATGTCATCTCAGTCGCTTCACCAAATTTTGAACTTACTACTGGAATGCCGTTGGATTATTGCACATAATGTAGTTACACTAACCTCTTCCTGCCCGTGGACTATTCTATCTCGACATACGCTTCACGAGTATTTTGCCATTCCACAGACCTGAATGTGAAACCATGCCGTAACTATACACTGCTGGAAATAAACACTGCTGTACAATGAAGGCAGCGTGCAACGAGTGTCAGATTAGCATGTAGTGTACTATACGCTAATCTATAAAATTTACAGCATTTCATCGCAAGTGCGCATAGTAGGTAGTCCTAAGGCATTCTACATTTGTTTAATTTAGGAAAGATTACGCTATAGTTTCGTCTGCATCCACATCTACATACACACTCTGCAAGTCACGACAAGGTGCGTAGCGGAGGGTACCCTGTATCATTACTAGTCATTTCCTTCCTAGTTCCACTCGCAAACAGAGCGAGGGAAAAACATCTATATAACTTTGCATGAGCCCTAATTTCTCGTATCTCATTGTCGTGGTTTTTAACGCGAATTGTACGTTGGCGGCAGTAGGATCTTTCTGTAATAACCTCCTCATCTCAGAGTAGCACTTGGAACGTACGTCCTCAGTTACGTGCCGGTTGTATTCCATTCTTTGTCTCCCTCTACAGTTTTTACCCTCTACATCTCCCTATAATATCGTGGATGTTATTCCTTGAGGTTTTAAGGGATTTCCTGTCATTCTTTCCTTCTTCCTGGTATTGTTTTCTGTACATTCCTTCCCTCACCGATTCTCCAGAGAGTCTCCTTATTCCTCACTTTATCAGCCCATCAGATTATCAACATTCTTATATTGCATCACATCTCAAATGCTTCTATTCTCTTCTTTTCCAGTTTTTCCACAGTCCTTGTGTCACCACCATACAATTCTGTGCTCCAAACGTAAATTATCAGAAATTTCTTCCTCAAATTAAGGCCTGTGTGTTGATACTAGCAGACTTCTCTTGCCCAGGAGTACCCTTTTTGTCAGTGCTAGTCTGCTTTTGGCGCCCTCCATGCTCGGTCTGTTATTGGTTATTTTGCTGCCAAGGTAGCAGAAGCCCTTAACTTCATCTCCTTCGTGATCAACAATCCTGATGTTTCATTTCTGCTGCATCTCGTTACTTTCGTCTTTTTTTTTCATTTACTCTAAATCCGTATCATGTACTCATTAGACTGTTCATTCCATTCAGCACATCCTGCAATTCTTCTTCAGTTTCATTGAGGACACCAATGGCATCAGCGAATCATTGATATCCCATCACTTCGAATTTTAATACCACTCTTCAATCTTTCTTTTATTTCTTTTATGTCCTTATCTTACCAGTCCATCTGATTTTCAACATTCTTCTGTAGCACCACATCCAAATGCTTCCGTCCTCTTCTTCCTTGTATAGATTGAATAGCACAGGTGAAAGACTACATCCCTGTCATATACCTTTTTAATCCGAACACTCTCTTCCTAGTTTTCCACTCTTATTGGACCATCTTGGCACTTGATCGAATTGTATCAATCTTTCCCTACAGCTTATCCCTTTCTCCTCATAATTTCGAACGTCTTGTGCCATATGACACTGTGGAACGCTTCCTGGTCGACAAATCCTGCAGTATGTACGCATTTCTCTTTAGTCTTGCTTCCATTATTAACCGCAACATCAAACTGCGTCTCTGGTACCTTTACCTTTCCTTCCTAAGCTGGTCTTAGGTTGTGTTCCAAAAATGAACAGCACAGAGACAGAAGTGATGACACTTTCTGCAGGACCTGACCATTTTACTGGACAATGCTCAAGCACGCACACTGCAAGCTGTTACTGACATGTTTGACTGATAGGGCTGCTAAGTGCTATACCACCTACTGCACTCCCCTGACTTAAGCCCTCGTGAGTTCAACTCGATTTCTAAACTGAAGGAAACACTTCAAGGCATTCGCTTCAAAACTGCTACAAATTCGTCGGGCAATAGACCGCGCCGCTCGAACTGTCAACGTCTTATACACAATGCTGGTGACTACTTTGAAGGTCAGTAAAACTTTTAAACACATATCTATTTTGTACGAGCTGTAAATAAATTATTGCCACTATTAACGTTCCAACCCTCGTACATAAATTTATCTGTAAACTGAAAAAGAAACATACCTCATCCAGTCAAAAATCTCCCGTCTCCTATTTACGTAGTATACCGACAAGAAATAAGAAACATGATAGAAAAGTATAAGTTGTTAGGAGTGAACTCTGATGAAAAATTAAAGTGGAAAAACTATGTAGTAGACCTGCTAAAGCACTGGTTTGGCTGATTTTGCTATAAAAATAATCCCCAAATTTGTGGATGTAGGAGTCAGTAAGTTAAAATATTTTGCATATTTTCATGTTCGCCACATGGGATAGTAATCTGGTGTAACATTCTCTTTTAGGTGAAAAGTATTCATTGCACAGAAGAATTATCTGTGGAGTTCATACATGTACATTTTCCAGGCATCTCTTTAAGCAGCTGTGAATATTAACCAGAGCTTCACACTACAGTTGTTCATTCATAAATTTTGTTATCAACAATTCACTTGAGTTTGAAAGTAACAGAGATATTCACAAGTACAAACTGATAAGAAAAAATAATCTGCATTGCCTTTTAAGGGGCTCCGGAACGCCCTATACTTGCAATGTTAAAATAACGCTTATAAATTACATCTTTCCTCACAAAGTATTTGAGGTAGGAAGTTGAACTTTTTACAGATTATTTATTGGAATATGGGCTACAACTTAACACAGGGATTTTACAAAATTTTAGTTCAGTTATTAAAGATGATTTTTTTTCATTTGTAATGAAAATTCACAACATTTTTTGCAATTTTTTATTTATATATTCAAAAATATACAGTTTTTTGGAAGAAGGCTGTGTTAAATTATGCAGAAGGTACTGTGTAACATTTACTGAAAGTCTGAAACAAATATGTTTGGAAGATCCTTAGAAAACATGTAATTAGTATGAGAAAATAAAAGTTTTGGGAATCGAGCGACAAAGATTGGATTAACTTTTTAGTGCATTCCAGGTCCATAGGATGGATTATCTTCATCCTCTGCAAACTCCTCCTCCAGCTTCCTCTTGTTCCTCCTCCTGTTTACTCCTGCTTGTATTTCTAGACTCTTTACAGCCCTGTCTGCAGCCCGAAGGCGTTCCTTGTCTAAAGCAAGCATCGCTCGTACCATGTTAGAACCTATCTTCATTCCCGTATTTCTAAATACCTTGCACCTTACAATGTTGCCATCATTGAAAGTCGCAACAGCATCATACACACCAAAGTTAAGTGTTTCTATTCCAACAAATACAGTCTTGGGGATTCTCGACCATATAACACTATTTACACTTTCATTGGGGTTTTGAGTTTTTCCGTGAATACACTTTTTCAACAGTTCACGTGCTGCTAAGTCTCTGAAAATAGGTTTTATCACCTCCATTATTGCATGAGGCAGACTATGCTTAAGAGTGTACACTTCACCAGTTAGCAATCCTTTGTTATATTTACACCAACTGTCTTCTTCTTTGGGACACAAGCTATGTTGGGGATTTTCATCGTCTTTATTGTTTACAGTAATAACACATACCTTTGGCTTTCCAACATTTCTCCTTTTCTTAAAAGCCTTCAGAGGATTTCTAATAACTTTACTTTTACTCATTATTATACTTCAACAAAACAGAGACTCAAGAAACAGAATTAATTACGAATATTTTCGAGATAACGACAGAGTAAATAAACATGAAACAATCGACAATCACACCAGCGATATATATTGAACCATCACAGGTTAGCCACAACACATACTTTATCTCACATCACTAAAATGTACCTGATGAACACGGACGTTAATAATAACACCATTTGACAGCAGTTTAACAGCGCCACAGTGGGTCACGCCCATGTAGAACACATTTCAAAAAAAAATTAAAAATACTTGTAGTCTTCGGAATTGAATAAATTATATATCTATTAAAAGGCAATAGTCTGCAGATTCAGAAAACGCAAAAAAGTAAAAATTGAACTTTTCATGATTTTGAGCCTTTCCGGAGCCCCTTAAGGCATCTAACTTCAGCACATACGATAACGAAATATGCAGCTACGAAACTGTTTGGCTGTCTACTCACAAAAATAAAAAATCTGACAGGTAACAGAAGAGTTTTCAGTTGTAGATTAAAGATGTCTCGCCTTAGCAAATCCTTTTACAGCATAAAGGAATTGTTGAACTTTTACAGTAAAAACCTATAAACGGTCCGTGTGTGTGTGTGTGTGTGTGTGAGTGTGTGTGTGTGTGTGTGTGTGTGTGTGTGTGTGTGTGTTGACACGTTCTACGTAATGATGTTCATTATGAGTATGATCTGTGGAGCAAGTAACTAACTATCATCATATACTTTGTTTTGAAACTTCGTTACTACAGTTTGCAGAGTAGCTGTAATATCTTCCAGTTTCTTTGATACTGTGATGCCATGACTAATGACGAGATATAATTTTTTTTCCTTTCTTTTACTACCTTGGACTTCCTAAATATATTTCTGATGAAGTGGAAATTTTTCATTTGGTTATATAGTGTAGAACATGAAGTGTTTGTGACTATGTTTACTGCTGTTTTCTATACGAGTTCCTTATGCAAAGACTTAGATTTTTTCCGATGATATTACAGATAGTTTTATTAAATGTGTTGTGTGAAATGGAATGCAATAGGCTGAAGTGTTGTAAGAACTGTGGAACGAAGGAGGTATCGACAGTTGTCGGGTCGAACCGTGGGGCAGTCAATCGCGGATCTCGCATTAGTGTGGCGGTACGGAAGCAATTGATGTGTGTAGTAATGGTGTGCGTTTAACACGATATTAATACCGGACTTTCGTGTGTTAGACACGGTTTGAAATTGACTTTATGATAGATATTCTAAACGGATATTGTATTACCCAAAAACTATAGGTTTTTGCAAAATGATGCTTGTGACAGTGACAATGCACTCGTGAACAGACTATTGTCGTCGGTTTGGAATTGAACTGCATTGCATAAACTGTGAATTTAATGTTGCTCATTTTTCTTGACAACGAAATATGATCTATGCTAAAACACTAACCGCAATGTAGAAACTGTGAACTGTGTTGCTGCGTAAGTGACTGTTTTCGCGGGAACAGTGTTATTGTAAACCATGAATATTAACAGCAGATGTACTGTATAACTACGCAATCGGCAAATTATAGCAAATCAAATGTTAATTTATACACGATGCATGGACTGCGACAACCTAACGCGTGTGAAAATTACAGTTAAACAAATACGACCTTCAAGTGGTGCATAAACAGTTACTTTGTTCCGGCCTACGACAAATGGGTGCTACGCAATTTATTACTACCGCCAGCCGAAACAGGATGTAAGGAAAGAGGGTATATTAATGCCAATGACACGACAGGATGAACTTATAGGATTCATATGAGCAACTTCAAACTGCTTCTACCGCCGTCACCCCATCACGCCGACCCAGAACAGGTAAGACTCTAAACCATTCCTCTCTTCGAGAAACTCACAATTGTAACCAATTTAATTTATTTCTGCTTTGTCATAGATTATCTCTTAATATTTCTCTCTGTAAATAAAAGTAGTGTATTGTAAAATCTGTTCACTTTCAGTGTTTGTTGACCCCACGACTAACAGTAGTTTTTACCATCATTTATTTGTTTTTGTTTTTCAATATATTTGTAATAGTCGTTGCATGCGTTGGGTATGTGTTTTGGAAGGGTATGCTCTGATGTGGATATACAGTAGTTTCGACAGGAGAACTTATATGTTGTACTATTAAATGTGGCCAGACGTGTAAGCCGGCAGGGGTGGCCGAGCCGTTCTAGGCGCTACAGTCTGGAACCGCACGACCACTACGGTCGCAGGTTAGAATCCTGCCTCGGGCATGGATGTGTGTGATGTCCTTACTTTAGTTAGGCTTAAGTAGTCCTAAGTTCTAGGGGACTGATGACCTTAGAAGTTAAGTCCCATAGTGCTCAGAGCCATTTGTACCATTTTGAAACAGACGTGTAATTTGAGGCATCCGCCATTGAAGTTATTTATACCGACCAATTACAAAGAAGTATCGTTTTCGCCCTTTGTTCAAGTTAGCATATTAGAGGGAACTTTGAGTATGACAGCTGTCAAAGTACACGATCTTTGTTTACGTAACATCATATTTCCATTCATTCATGTTTAGATGCATATTTATCTGGGTTTAACTGTTCCTGGTTAGCAAAATTACGGTACTGTGTCATTATTTACCAAATTAGCCTCAGAGTGTTTTACAGTTTTACACTAGCAAAGGATTTTATTATCAGAATTTTAACAGGACTGGGAAACTCTTCATACATAGGCTTGCTTTTGAATTTTCCGGGAGTAAAACGGGTTCTTGGGGTTTATACAATATTAATTTTCTTCACGTAGTTTTTCTTTAAATATTTTCTGATTGCCAATTCACTGTCATAGTAAATCTCCAGGAAACGTTTTCTTCACAACACCAAAATAATGTCATCGTCAAAGACTAAATGTACGATGTTTTTATGGTTCAAATTGACACCAAGATAGTCAGATGTTTGTCAGTGTCTGTTATTATTTTCCCAAATGTCACACTAGGAAAGACTAGTTAGAGCCCATCCCACAGCCTGTCACAGCTTCATGGCTGAGAGTCCCAAATGGTTCAAATGGTTCTAAGCACTATGGGACTTAACTTTTGAGGTCATCAGTCCCCTAGAACTTAGAACTACTAAAACCTAACTAACCTAAGGACATCACACACATCCATGCCCGAGGCAGGATTCGAATCTGCGACCGTAGCGGTCGCGCGGTACCAGACTGTAGCGCCTAGTACCGCTCGGCCGCTCCGGCCGGCCGAGAGTGTCTTCATTACATATTTCAGGGTTCACTTCTGGATTTCATTCACATAACTCAACTGAAGCTACCGCTTTCTTACGAATGGGAAACTCATTTAGTGTCTTTATTAGACGCGCCTTATATTTTCCCTGTGTTCACCTGACACTTTTTGTCTTCAAATACATAGTCAGTGGGCTCAAATTTTATTAAAACCATAAATAGTTCAGCACAGTTACTTTGCATCAGTGGATTCTACATTTAGTTTTTGACTGCATGTGGAACTTTCCATTAGAACTCACAATATTCTTTAAATACTTACATTTACATCAGTGACATCTTGTCTCTTCTTAGTACTGAAACTTGTCACAGAATTCCTATGTTTTCACTATGGTAACATTTGAAAAATTAACTATGTAATTTTTTTGTACACCTATTTATGTTACTGTATTACTTCCATGACTGCGTAGTTTTCTACTTTCTACAATACAGTGCCTGATATTTTCGGACTGATTACGCTAAATGTAGTAAGTACAGCCACTGGTTCGCAAAATTTGATCCAATTTCACGCCATGAACAAAACTCGCTATGGTGATATTTCGATTTATGGCACAGTCTTATAACTGCTTCTAATCTTCTAGATAAATAATAGTGAAACGTACGCAGTGGCTGATGAGCTCAGAAAACCAATTTCAAGTTAAATGTGTTAACATCGGTGGTCTAAGGGTCGCCCGCACGGTAGCTCAGCGTGTTTGGTCAGAGAGCTGGCTTCTCTCTGTAATAAAAAAACTGAGTAAAGGGATCAACAGCGAACTTCAACGGATATCATGTTACGTCCACTATGACCCAACACAACAAACAATAACGAACAAAATAGAGAAAAAGGCATACCATCTATTATTTGTAATCAAAACGTCTTCCGTCCTGGGTTCGAACCCCTCTACACCACTTAAATTTTGAATAAAAATCACCAGCAATGGAGCCTGAAGACTTAAACATAAGAAATACCCTCATTCTGACAACGGCCTCTTCAAAGAGGGCAGATGAGGGGACAGAGTCAGGGCACTCTCTTGCCTTGAATGCGATACTGCCCATAAAGGCGGAAGTATCATCAGTGATCAACGGCATGTGGATGCAAAAGGTAATGGAAACCACTGCATTAAAAACACATAGTGTCTATCCATAGGACATGAGGCCTGTAATGGAAAAAGTATCATGATGAACTCTTCATTGGCAAAGGATTCCGGAATAGTCCTCCATTCAGATCTCCGGGAGTGGACTCCAAAGGGTGGGGGGGGGGGGGGGGGTAGGGTACCATGAGAAGAAGACTGAACAATCAATGAAAGGAAACGTTCTGCGAGTCGGAGAGTGGACAGTCAGAAGTATGGACGTGGCAGGAAATCTAGAAAATCTGAAAAGAGAAATGCAGATGCACAGTCTAGATATAGTAGACGTCAGTGATGTGAAATGGAAAGAAGACAAGTATTTCTCGTCAGATAAGGACAGGGTAATATGAACAGTCGTTATGAATGAGAAGGTAGAACAGAGAGTGTGTTACTGTGGACAATTCAGAGATAGGACTGTTCTTATCAGAACCGACAGCAAACCAACACCGACGACAGTTCTGCTATACATACTGATGTCACAAGGTGAAGATGAAGAAATAGAGCAAGTATATGAGAACACATCTAGTAATTCAGGACATAAAAGGAGATCAAAATCTATTAGCCATGGGAGACTGGAATTTGGTTGTACTGGAAGGAGTAGAAGAAATGGTTATGGGAGAATATGGGCTTGATATTATGAATGAAAGAGGACAAAGATTAATTGAGTTCAGCATTAAATTAGAGTTAGTAATAGCGAATACTCTGTTCAAGAATCACAAGAGGATGAGGTATACTTGGAAAAGGCCGGGAGGTACGAGAAGATTTCAGCCAAATTACATCATGGTCCAGCAGAAAGTCCGAAATCAGATACCGGTTTGTAAGGCGCACCCAGGAACATTTGTAGACTCAGATCAGAATGTAGTAGTGATGAAGAGTAGGCTGAAGTTTGAGAGACTAGCCAGGAAGGATCAATTTGGAATGAAGTGGGATACGGAAGTACTAACGAATGAAGAGATACGCTTTAAGTTCTCTGAGGCTATAGATACTGCAATAATGAATATCTCAGCAGATAGTTCAGCTGAGGAGGAATGGACATCTCCAAAAAGGGCAATCATTGAAGCTGGAAAGAAAAACATGGGTAAGAAGAAGGTAATTGCGAAGAAGCCGTGGGTAGGAGGAAAAACATTTCAGTTGATCGATGAAAGAAGGAAGTACAAAAATATCCAGGGAAATTCAGGAATACGGGAATACAAGTCGCTGAGGAATGAAACAAATAGGAAGTGAAGGGAAGCTAAGGCGAAATGGCTGCTTGAAAAGTGAAGAAATCGAAAAAGAAATGATTGTCAGGACAGCCTCAGCATACAGAGAAGTCAAAACAACCTTCTTTGGATTAAAAGCAAGGGCGGTAGCATTAAGAGTGCAATGGAAATTGCACTGTTAAATGCAGGGGAGAGATCGTATGGGTGAAAAGCGTACATTGAAGGCCTCCATGAGGGGGAAGATTTGTCTAATGTTATTAAAAAAAAAGGAGCAGAAGTCGATACAGAAGAAATTATTTAAAAGCAGTCTTGATCACAGCCGATGTTAACTTCTGACCAGTTTCGGCCTTTTAATTAAGGGCCATCATCAGAGTTTGTATCATCTGGATGATTGCGATGGCGTCTGACCCGCTGTGGATGCTTCAGTTACAGTTATAGTGGCTCCAGATGGTACAAACTCTGCTGGGATGGCCGTAATCAAGACTGCTTTTAAATTATTTTATCACAATAAGATCGCCGGTCTGCGACAGTGTTATGTAAAATTACGAAACTGAAGAGATAGGGGTACAGAATTAGAATCATACTTTAAAAGAGCTTTGGAAGCCTTAAACCAAATAAGACATAACATTCCATGAGAACTTCTAAATATGAATCTGGAGATATACCATCTGACTTTCGGGAAAATATCATCCACACCATTCACAAGACTGCAAGAGCTGACTATAACACCACAACTCTGTGGATTATCATACATTTTCTACGTGTTTTTCGAAGTTAGTTTTATTAGTTGTGCTGAATATTATTCTTTTAAATATGTTCTCAAATTACAAATGCTATTTGTTATTTAAGAAAGAGATTATTCATGGAACGTTAACGTTTTGTAAGTAGCACGCTGGCCTAGTCAGGGAAAACATATTGTCAAAGAGTGTAATGAATTGCAAACACATTATCGCTGGGCTTGCGAGCGCACCAAACAAGTAGCAGTTTAGAGTCGCGAGGAGACGATTGGTGTCGTTGGCTGTATCTAGTCGCCGGTGTGGCTATGCAAAACTGAGAAGATAAGTCATTTTTCGAAGTGCGGGGCAGTGAAAACTGAAATGGTTGGCTTGGCGGATGTTTAATATGGGAATTTATTGGTCATAGAACAAATGCAGCAAGAGTGGTTCACATAACATCAAGAGTACTGAGGGCCCTTGTTATTGGTTATGGTACTGCTAGAAGATCAACCTGTGCCCTATTTTACCGCTAAATAAAGCCACTTGACAAACCAACGGCATCATAAAGTGAAGTAAAATCTAGACTTTTTATAACTAGAAGTGTAATAGGCTGACCAGCGTAGTTGGGATTTTTAAATAACATTGTTTTCATGCATATTGTCATGTAAATAGTTTTCGTAAGTCATTATCCAACTAGTATATCCTGTCCCTTTCTATGAACCGAGATAATCAGAAAATGAACTGAAAATGAAGTGAACATTAATTTATTAGATTATCAAAACATAATTTTTCCAGAATGAGATTTTCACTCTGCAGCGGAGTGTGCGCTGATATGAAACTTACTGGCAGATTAAAACTGTGTGCCCGACCGAGACTCGAACTCGGGACCTTTGCCTTTCGCGGGCAAGTGCTCTACCAACTGAGCCACCGAAGCACGAGTCACGCCCGGTCTCACAGCTTTACTTCTGCCAGTATCTCGTCTCCTACCTTCCAAACTTTACAGAAGCTCTCCTGCGAACCATGCAGAACTAGCACCCCGGTAACAAAGGATATTGCGGAGACATGGCTTAGCCACAGCCTGGGGGATGTTTCCAGAATGAGAAACCGGGCGTGAGTCGTGCTTCCGTAGCTCAGATGGTAGAGCGCTTGCACGCGAAAGGCAAAGGTCCCGAGTTCGAGTCTCGGTCGGGCACACAGTTTTAATCTGCCAGGAAGTTTCATAATTTTTCCAATTTTGAAACAATTACTTAATAATGAAATGTTTGGCAGTAGTATGAATGATGTCATAAATAGAAAGATGCAAAAGCCAGTATTAATTCATTTGCTAAAAACAGAGGAACTTTCATAATAAAAAATTGGTAGTAAAACTTCACGTAACTTGGCTACTGAATTTCACTGTCAAAACACAATACTAATTTATAGCTTGTGGCATAATTTAACACATTTATTACAAAGAAGTATCAGAGTAACTGCTATGCGTATGACAGTCCTTACCAATGAGTAAATACAAACAGTCTTTCTGCTTGCTACAATTACGACAGTCAGTATTACAGTAAGCAACGTAACAAAAAGTTTCTGTCCACAGCCAGTAAACAATCTTATTTTAACTGATCTTTGAAAATTAATATTATATGTTGTATGCGTTTGCTATTTGATTATTATTTGATTACTGTGACGTATGTGGTGTACTTGAAAGTGTGCGTTAGGTACTGTTCCTATTTTATGACATCAATAACTATTCTCACGTAAGATTTTTTACGAGTATAAAGTTCAGTTTCAATTTAATTGTTCCTGTTCCGGTGAGGAACTGGCGACCGTTGATTCTCTTCATTAATTAATACTTCGAAAACCTTTTTTCCAAATTTTCCACTAACAAGGGAACCTCCCCATCGCACCCCCCTCAGATTTAGTTATAATTTGGCACAGTGGATGGGCCTTGAAAAACTGTACACAGATCAGTCGAGAAAACAGGAAGAAGTTGTGTGGAACTATGAAAAAATAAGCAAAATATACAAACTTAGTAGTCCATGGGCAACATATGCAATATCAAGGCACGTCTGGGCATAGGAGCGCCGTGGTACCGTGGTTAGCGTGAGCAGCTGCGGAGTGAAAGGTCCTTGTTTCAAGTCTACCCTTGACCGAAAAGTTTACTTACTTTGTTTTTGCAAGTTATGATCTGTCCGTTCGTTCATTGACGTCTCTGTTCACTGTAATAAGTTTAGGGCCTGTGTTTTGCGACCGCAACGCAAAACCGTGCGATTAGTAGACGAAGGGACGTGCCTCTCCAATGGTAACAGAAAACATTTGATCTAGGAAAACACGTCTGATATATTCTATACAACACTGGCGACGGCATGTGCGTCACATGACAGGAATATGTTGTCGACCCACCTAACTTGCACACTTGGCGAATGTGTAAAAAGATTCTTCTACCTTGCCCGATTTAGGTTTTCTTGTGGATGTGATAATCACTCCCAAAAAAGTGATGAAAACGTAAGAGTGTGTCACATAAACTGCAAAAAATGAATGCAACAGTTTCACAGTCGCACAGTTTTCTCTGTGCTCTGTCAAAACATATGTTTATAACGTTTTAAAATTTTTCCCTGTGTAGACCGTCAAATCGTGCATATGTCCAAGCAAATCTGAACACGTCCTGGAATTTTGGAGAGCGAAATTGATTATGTGTGAGTGCCTGGACTCTGATAATCGTCTGAAAATAAAAATTAAAACTGTTCACTGGAGGGAAGACTTGAACCAATGACCTCTTGTACCGCAGCTACTGACGCTAACCACGGGACCACAGCACTCCTCAGCTCACGCTGCTCTTGATGTTACCTATCTTGCGCATGGACTACACAGTTTGTACATTTTGCTCATTTTTTTCATAGTTCCACACAACTTCTTTCTGTTTTCTCGATTGATCTGTGTTCAGTTTTTCAAGGCCTATCCACTGTGCCAACTTATAACTAAATCTGAGGGGGGTGCGATGGGGAGGTTCCCTTGTAAGTACTGTTAATTAAAAATTAGTTTACGTAATAAAAATATATTAAGTCAATCGAACTTTGTTTCTAATCGTCATTGCTAAAGTACTGAGCAGTGGCGATTTGGTTATAACGTTATCTACTTCTCTCGGTTTTCCGTTATTCTTTGGAGTAGATGCCTTTTCCTCACAGATTAGGGACTTTAGGTACACGGTCATATAGAAAAGCTTAATTAGCTGGAGAGGTAGTAGGATTATACTGACAAGTGCGAGAGTTATCACGCAATAAGCTTAACAGCCCATGCGCCAAAGTTGCTGACAAGAATAATATACAGGAGAATGGAAGAGAAAATTGACACTGTGTTGGATGACGATAACTTTGGCTTTAGGAAAGGTAACTGCAGGAAGCAAGACTACAAAAAAATCAAGACCCGTTCATAGGTTCTGTTGGCCTGGAAAAAGCGTTCGACAATGTAAAATGGTGCAAGATGTTCGAAATTCTGAGGAAAATAGTGGTAAGCTATATAGAGAGAGAGGCAGGTAATATACAGTATGTGCAGGAGCCAAGAGGGAATAATAAGAGTGGACGACCAGGAACGAAGTACTTGGATTAGAAAGGGTGTAAGACAGGGGTGCAGTTTTTCGCCTCTACTGCTTAATCTGTATACCGAAGATGCAATGGTGGAAATAAAAGAAAGGTTCAAGAGTGAAATTAAAATTCAAAATGAAATTATATCAATGGTAAGATTCGCTGATGAATTTCTATGGCTCTGAGCACTATGGGACTCAACAGCTGTGGTCATAAGTCCCCTAGAACTTAGAACTACTTAAACCTAACTAACCTAAGGACATCACACACATCCATGCCCGAGGCAGGATTCGAACCTGCGACCGTAGCAGTCGCTCGGTTCCGGACTGCGCGCCTAGAACCGCGAGACCACCGCGGCCGGCATGAATTTCTATCCTGAGTGGAAGAGATGAAGAATTACAGGATCTGCTGAATGGAATGCATAGTCGAAGAGTAAAGAATACATTCTGAGAGTAAATCGAAGAAAGATTAAAGTAATGAGAAGTAGCGGAAATGAGAACAGCGAGAAACGTAATATTAGGATTTATGGTCACGATGTAGATGAAGTTAGGGAATTGTACTTCCGAGGCAGTAAAATAACCAATGACGAATGGAGCTAGGAGGACATCAAAAGCAGACAAGCACTGGCAAAAAGGGCACTCCTAGCTAAGAGAAGTCTACTAGTATTAAAGATAGACCTTAATTTGTGGAAGAAATTTTTGAGGCTGTACTTTTGGTGCACAGCATTGTATAGTAGTGAAACATGGATTGTGGGGAAAAAGGGAACAGAAGAGAACTGAAGCATTTTAGATGCGTTGCTACAGACGAATGTTAAAAATGAGTGGACTGATAGGGTAAGGGATGAGGAGGTTCTGTGAAGAATCTGAGAGGAGAGGAATATATGGAAAACTCTGACAAGAAGAAGAGACAGAATGGTAGGACATCTTCTAAGACATCAACAGATAACTTGGATTGTACTAGAGGGAGCTCCAGGGGGAAAAGCTGTACAGGAAGACAGGAAATATATATAACCAAATAATTGAGAACACAGGTTGCAAATGCTACTCGGAAATGAAGAGGTTGGCACAGGAAAGGCTGCATCAAACCAGTCAGAAGACTGATGACTCAAGATGTTAACAACTGTATGCATTAAATTATATAAACTTTGTAAGAAAATGACTCAGAAGTCGGGCCTACATGGAAGTTTCATGACACTGAGGTTGGTTTCGAAAATAAAAAAATGAAATGTCCTATCACAAACATACGTTGCAAATTTCATTTGCAAAAAAACGAGAACATAAAACGAATGAATCAAAAAAAATTTTTTTTTCGTTTTCCCACAGGTCATTGCAAGGTATATTATATATTTAAAGTCTATTTCTCCTACGAAAAGTGTAACATCAAAATTGAAATGTGGCAGCAATTCCTACTGCCTCCATACAGTTTTATTTCTATTGTAGATGCAGTATCAGTACTATAGGTTCTCAAACAGGGTCCTCATTTGGGTTGCAGAAACTGTTTAAAGTAACTGACTCAGAAACTGTATTAGAATCCAATGAATATGTGAAGTTCGACATTAAAATAATCTTACATTTTGGAAAGTCTACAAGAAATGACACATAATAATAGAAGAGGTATAGGAAACTCCTTTCTACAGGCCCCAGATCATATATATCTGAGCTAAAATAATAAGGTGGACCAGTTGACAGAGGAGATCAATGTCTGTAGCACTGTAATGTTCATTGTACCAGCGCCCTCCGAGTTCAACGAATGGTTTCTGAAACGACTTTCAGATCTGCTCTTACTGTTTCATGAGGATAATCCAAATATATTAAGTCCTTTTTGATTTTATACGTGTCGGCAATGAGCGTTTAAAACACTTTATTTAGTATCAGTGATTATATTTAGACTTTACTTTTTCGTATATGTTGCCAAAACCTATTAATCTCTCCTTTTTGTATTCCTTCCAGTTATAGCTCATGCCATGTCAAGTATATTTAGCTATAAGTTATATGCCTATTTGCATACTTTAAAATAATCTTAAATTACTATGCAAATTCTTTTCTTTGTAATAGATCTATGTAGACTTTTTCGTATTTTGCCGTATTAGTGGCGGTGCGGTTCAATAAAATCAAAAACAAGTAATAAATATATATCGATACCATGAAAAGATTGCCTGCCGTCCACACACACGCTGGTACTTTACAATTCTCCGCCGCAGGCAGATGGGATGCGAGTCTCGTACTCCGTTAAAACAATTGCGCCCGGCCGCTGGCGCCGTTTAACGAAAATGGCCACCCCGGCTGCGAGATGGCAGGGAATACTAACAACACATTATACGCCTCTATTTTTTTCTCTACGCCCTCGCGACGTCCATGGATAGCTCCCACATTTAAAGTAGCGATGTTCACTTATCTGTACTTCACTCCGCCCTGTGCCAATAAGCGCTTGAGAAGCATACTTTAGAGCACTCCACCCACGACTCGCCCTTCTGCAACTCTTAACGTACTCACCATTGTCCTATTTCCTACAAATCAGTGACATATTTAATTCGTCATTTAAAGCAATTTAATCCAGCAATAAAATCTTGATACATTGATGAAACTGGAAACCTTGACCTAAAACTCATTCTCCATTATTTACGTGCTTGATGGGATATGCTGATTAAAATTTCGTCCCAATATGAACTTATTTTCAGTGCAGAAAAAAGCCATTCTCGTATATGCAGAAAGATGTGAGTACATGACTCTATTCGGTTTGTCTAACAGTTCTGGAACTCTTGAGGTTACTGTAAACTGGGTTGCGATCTTTAACTTCCATGCCTCGCTTGCCACTAACGTCATACCACAGACAATAATGACTTTCATGGTGTAGATATGGAGTCAACCGGGATGTGTAGTGTCATTTTGTTGAGTTCAGCGACCAATCTCTCTTCTATTTCAGGCCATCAGACCGACGCCATAGTGCCCATAGGAGACCTGGTGGAAGATCACAGGAAGCAGCGACTTCAAAGATCCATACGTCTCCAGCTGCTGGAATCATGGTGTGGGAAGCTACTGGATACGACAACAGGACAGATTTGGTAACTGCCGAAGGGAGGCTCGATGCTCACCAGTATGAAGCGAAAATGGTAAACACTGTTGCCATACTTTTCATGATCACGGCACCAAATGGCGTATTTTATAATGCTGTTGCAAGACCCGATATTGCAAACAAGCGCCTTGTGGAATGTATAAGTCCTTTACTGGCTTCCCTGGTACCCATGCACCGTGCCTGATATGTGATGGGAGGACGTATACATCCATACAAGTCTCCAACCAACGCTCCTTAGGCATGGCAAAAAAATCCTCAAGACAACGTTCAATAGCTGTCATCTTCCACGACACAATGAATACAAGAGTGTATGCATCCATAAGGGGGTCGCATCTGATACTGATGTAGACTATGAACATCATTTGCGAATGGAATGAAAGTCTGATCATTTAGTACCTGTTATGTAACAAACACCTCCACAAAGTTTGATAAGTATCGGGCTGATTCTTCGTGGTGTAACAATTGCCACTTCCACCCATATATAATTCTCGCGAATTCACTGCGCTCAACACTCAGAAACCGACGATAATGAGTGAGTTAAGCATTTCTGTAAAAATGATTTTAAGTTAAAAAATAATATATCAGAAACAACATGGATGGAAGAAACAAAAGGCAACATAGGGTTCAAATGAGTTCGTAGTGGAAAAGTAGGAAACAAGAAAGAAAGAAGAAGTGTAGTAGTTACAAGATCCCAGTTGATCGATTTGAAGATTAAAATAATAATATAAGAGCCATACCGTCGTTGGACACATATCTCTAGTACTTTCTGCTAAACTATTTTTCCACTAATTTTCAAATAATTAATGCACGAGATCCTATAAATCCACAAGCTCGCTTACTTCAACGTGGCCGGCGCTGGTGGCCGAGCGGTTCTAGACGCTTCAGTCTGGAACCGCGCGACCGCTACGGTCGCAGGTTCGAATCCTGCCCCGAGCATGGATGTGTATGATGTCCTTCGATTAGTTAGGTTTAAGTAGTTCTAAGTTCTAGGGGACTGATGACCTTAGATGTTAAGTCCCGTAGTGCTCAGAGCCATTTGAAATATGAACTTCAACGTGTTATTTTCCTGTGAGTAAGCAAGTTCTTCTCCACATTTCGTGCTGTGAATACTGTGTGGTGTCAGTTGAGGATTTAGCATACCCCTGAGATACTATGAGACTGGAACCCTGTAAATTGATCTCCCCCCATGAAATCATGTGAAATATGAAAACAATGGACAACTGTTTACAGTAAATATCTGAATTAACAGATGCGGCCCAGTAAAAAACGAAACATGGGTACCACAACTCACATAAATATATTGATGGAGGTTTCCATCAAGCTACTAAGTGAGACTAAACGTCACTATAACCATCCGAGTTAATATTAGAACCATTAATGTGATTCTAGCCACGGAATAAACAACACTAATAATTACGAAAAGGTTCAAAGGTGCAAAAACATTTACGAAAGGTTCAGGCACAGGTTGGTGAATTTGAAATAGGAGTAATACAAAAGCTGTGTCCCTGAAAATCGCCAATGATTTCTGAATAAGTTGTTTGCCTAAAGAAAGTACCCAGAACAGTACACACAAGTACCAGTTCTCTCGCCTAAACACATTTTGATTGCAGCTAGCTGACTATATTTGTAGGATTAATTGAGAAAACGAAACTCCGAAATGAAACAAATAAATTTGCAGTCCTCATCTTGACCTGTGCGTATGCGGCCTTTGCTTACCACTTCGCATATACTCAGGTGCAGCGGATGGCTGCAGCAGTGGCTGAGTTCAGACCCATCATCTGTGATGAGCTCTAAAGCGGTCTGCCTCTGCAGTATTAACATGTTCTCTGTCTAAAGCTCCAAGATGAAATCGTCTTCCTTTGATGATCTGAGATGAAGTGTTTCCCCGACTCTCTACAAAATCTATCTGTTTCTGCCAGCACCCAGAATCTTGCTAACCAATAGCAATATAATTTCTGAGTTCTGACCAACAATAACGACTGCAAATGATCAGTTCTCTCTTAGAGTTGGGTAGAAAACAGAAATTCTGCATTACTTTATGTATGTTTTCACGTTTCATCCAGTAGGAACAGCCGCATGTCTGCACTCATGAGTCACCACACAGCTAAAAATAACTGTCATGAGCCAACCATAGGCCTCCATACAAAATTTAAACATCTACACTTGAGCATCCTTCAGCCGTCAGCTGCTATGTCCAACACAGGGTGCGTGATGTCTGTCTCTTCCCCTTGCAAGACTTATCTTTTCTCAAGGGTAGTCTTTAAACTCCTCACGGGCTGAAAATTTACAGTATGCCGGGCATTCTCTGTCTGAAATAGTCACAGCTACTGGCCAGGGTTTTCGTATCTGTTGAGAAACAGCCCTCAGCTCCCAGCACGTGCTCCACTGAGTCCTGGCTTTCAGCAGAAAAGTTTTAATCGTCTGTGCGCCATTCTCCCTCAGGGCCCCTGTTCATTCACTAAGCTGACTAAACATCCCAAGTTGCAGAAAAACACTACGGGGACGTGCTACCATGCAGAATTAAAGGTAACCATACTACTTAGATTTCCAATCATTGGTATTGCAGTGTTAATAATTTGAATAGATTGGGTATCCTCAGCTGAATAAAGGTTTGTTAATAAGATTATAAAGCAGCTTTAGACAAACTGTCCCATAACATCACGCCTTCCTCAGTTTTATAATTGCTGCCATTGTTCTTGTGCTGGACTTGTCTTTAGCACAAGTATATCAGACAAATTTTCCTTTGCCTTGGGATCTATTTTTTTTTTTACTTTTTGTACTTGTGTTTATTGGATTAATGCGCTTCATGGTGTGGATTATGGTATGGATTTTGGTATCCTATTCCTACAGCCACGACTTTAAGTTTACACTCACATATAATCACAAGCCTCCACACAAGTATGCATACCTGCTGACATATTGATAATTTTTTATTCATATTACGTGTATGTAAGGGGACACCACCTAAAAAAGTTCTACTCACACTTGTTACTTACTTTCACAATAGTCAAGAGAAAAGACATTGCCTTAAGAATTTCATACTCATATGGATGGATTGTTGCTCAAATTAATTAATTCATTCATTCATTCATACTCAAAACTGATTAAATTGTTTCTTATTAGATAATCACTCTACCTATATTATAACTGCAAACCATTCATACTCTTAGATATTATACCAATCAATATTATTCATGGTAAAACACTGCTTATAAAACACATTGTCTAGCGTCTGCTAATAGTGAAGTGTACTCAACTAGTCAACATACCGATTGTGTCTGACTGTATCCAAGCACATTTAAAAAGACATCAGTACATGTATTGTCCAATGGTACATTCTCATTACTCTGAAGATATTCTGGTGTTCCTCAACCAACAAATAACTCCTGTATGACAATGGCCAGTTCCTATCATTATATATGGAATAAAGAAACTAAATAAAAGATACGT
Organism: Schistocerca nitens; assembly: GCF_023898315.1. Classification (NCBI taxonomy): domain Eukaryota; kingdom Metazoa; phylum Arthropoda; class Insecta; order Orthoptera; family Acrididae; genus Schistocerca; species Schistocerca nitens. The sequence goes on along the minus strand of NC_064617.1, from coordinate 896,210,579 downwards.
TTACTCCCACAGGGACCGGCAATGCCACTCTACCTCAAAAGAATAACATAAAAGCTCAACAGGTGCAGTTTCGTCGTTCTATAACATGACTTAGAATAAATTTACAAAATGACCTTATTATGAAACATTGGCTCCACATAGAAGCATACTTAGGTAGAAATAAGTTAAAATCTGGATTAGTATTAATCACAAAATGTTTATTTATTATTACTTCAGTCAGTCATGAGATGAGAAAATTTGTTTAAGGTAATGAAAAATTCGAATAAACTTCTGATTTATTAGAATAGTTTCTGTGATTAACCCTCACATAAATTGAAACAATTATCTGCTACATATAATACAGCCAGATTTTGTTCGCTTCGTGAAATGGCAATATTAAAAGCACCAACACTCATGCCATAATATATTATCAATCTTTATGGTGAATAAAACAATAATTTACTTACTCCTAGCCATGAATTAAATATGGTATGTGACTGTAAGCAAGATTCTGTATGTTCATTTTTGTGTAAGCAGTACTCTGTTACTTGGCTCATATGAAAGTCTAGTCGCGCCGGCCTAGGTGGCCGAGCGGTTCTAGGGGCTACAGTTTGGAACCGCGCGACCGCTATGGTCGCGGGTTCGAATCCTGCCTTGGACATGGATGTGTGTGATGTCCTTAGGTTAGTTAAGTTTAAGTAATTCTACGTTCTAGGGGACTGATGACCTGAGAAGTTAAGTCCCATAGTGCTCAGAGCCATTTTTTTGAAAGTGTAGTCACATTGCCCCTACACAACACACCAAACCGTGAGGAAAACGATATGCCTTACCTTGTACCACTGAGCAGAATAAAAAGAGAGGAGTGACATGTGCTTGTTCTAATCAATTCAACAAATATATCTTGCTCTCTCAAGATCTAATAATGTTACACTTCCAATACTAATTCCAATATTGTGCACTTTTTCTCTTCAAATGAGTGCCAGAAGTATTATCAGGCCACAACTTGTCTGTTCAGTTTTCCCACTCCATACTGCCTGCCCATCCAGACTCAAAATTCCTTGCACTTCATAAGTAAAACTGCTCTGTTCTGACTGACTCACAATCACATGCACTGCATTACATTATTAGACCACTTAGGAGGACCCATACCTGATGACGACAATCTGTCCTGCCTCTCCTTCCTTTCAAATTCTACATGCTCACATGGCATTACCATGCCTTAGCTGTTAACCAGTCGGGCTACTCTTGAGAATTTGTCTTCATTTGTCTAAATATACACTCCTGGAAATGGAAAAAAGAACACATTGACACCGGTGTGTCAGACCCACCATACTTGCTCCGGACACTGCGAGAGGGCTGTACAAGCAATAATCACACGCACGGCACAGCGGACACACCAGGAACCGCGGTGTTGGCCGTCGAATGGCGCTAGCTGCGCAGCATTTGTGTACCGCCGCCGTCAGTGTCAGCCAGTTTGCCGTGGCATACGGAGCTCCATCGCAGTCTTTAACACTGGTAGCATGCCGCGACAGCGTGGACGTGAACCGTATGTGCAGTTGACGGACTTTGAGCGAGGGCGTATAGTGGGCATGCGGGAGGCCGGGTGGACGTACCGCCGAATTGCTCAACACGTGGGGCGTGAGGTCTCCACAGTACATCGATGTTGTCGCCAGTGGTCGGCGGAAGGTGCACGTGCCCGTAGACCTGGGACCGGACCGCAGCGACGCACGGATGCACGCCAAGACCGTAGGATCCTACGCAGTGCCATAGGGGACCGCACCGCCACTTCCCAGCAAATTAGGGACACTGTTGCTCCTGGGGTATCGGCGAGGACCATTCGCAACCGTCTCCATGAAGCTGGGCTACGGTCCCGCACACCGTTAGGCCGTCTTCCGCTCACGCCCCAACATCGTGCAGCCCGCCTCCAGTGGTGTCGCGACAGGCGTGAATGGAGGGACGAATGGAGACGTGTCGTCTTCAGCGATGAGAGTCGCTTCTGCCTTGGTGCCAATGATGGTCGTATGCGTGTTTGGCGCCGTGCAGGTGAGCGCCACAATCAGGACTGCATACGACCGAGGCACACAGGGCCAACACCCGGCATCATGGTGTGGGGAGCGATCTCCTACACTGGCCGTACACCACTGGTGATCGTCGAGGGGACACTGAATAGTGCACGGTACATCCACACCGTCATCGAACCCATCGTTCTACCATTCCTAGACCGGCAAGGGAACTTGCTGTTCCAACAGGACAATGCACGTCCGTATGTATCCCGTGCCACCCAACGTGCTCTAGAAGGTGTAAGTCAACTACCCTGGCCAGCAAGATCTCCGGATCTGTCCCCCATTGAGCATGTTTGGGACTGGATGAAGCGTCGTCTCACGCGGTCTGCACGTCCAGCACGAACGCTGGTCCAACTGAGGCGCCAGGTGGAAATGGCATGGCAAGCCGTTCCACAGGACTACATCCAGCATCTCTACGATCGTCTCCATGGGAGAATAGCAGCCTGCATTGCTGCGAAAGGTGGATATACACTGTACTAGTGCCGACATTGTGCATGCTCTGTTGCCTGTGTCTGTGTGCCTGTGGTTCTGTCAGTGTGATCATGTGATGTATCTGACCCCAGGAATGTGTCAATAAAGTTTCCCCTTCCTGGGACAATGAATTCACAGTGTTCTTATTTCAATTTCCAGGAGTGTATTTATAACTTCATTAAATATATGTAATACATAACTTATTTAATTTACTTGCACTTAATGAAATGACCTGAATTGTTTGAATATTAATGAAAATATATACAAATCATGGCATCAGAAAGATATTTAGAACGAAATATCTCTGAGTAGCCACATAATTAACTTGGAAACATTAACATACCAAGACAGTTCAACACTTGCAACACAAAACATTATCTAAACATCATTAACTCAAACACATATAAATAAGCATCATCAAATCCATTCTATATCACACAAATACTTACAGACTGACACGTTGGTTCACTACTTCACACATGTCAAAATGACATACCATACAGAGAGAGAGAGAGAGAAAATAAATCACACATCATGATTCACATCCAAATTAAAATTCCAAACTATGCCTTATCGCAGAATTAGTCTCCAGTCATGCCAAATATGAGTACATTCTGTCCATCACTTTCCCTTTATTTGTTCAAAATAAACCCAGTATGTCTTTATTCCTCATGTGTAACCTTTTTCCCTTTGCTGTCATCCAATCTTCACTCCTTGTTGGATTATAATTGTATCAAAGCCTGTGACAATCGCAGCCAAACTAACATCCAAGCCAAAGGGTAATTTACAGAACTGCAGCACCCATAGCATAATAACGCTGTATACTCCCTGCATAAGGGATGTTGAAGGGTCTCTGCATGAGTCTCTCCATGATTTTGACATACCACACAGCTTCATTTGCTCGCTTCTGGCACCTCAATTGTTGGTGCAAATGGTCTAGTACCCTAGATGTACAGAAGAAAAGGGAAAAGACTGAGCAGCTGGGTGCATTTGTGGTGGCCACAGTATACTATCAATATTTCGTTTTAACATTTCATTACGTTATTGGTACTTGTGGGAACCCACCCACATGTTTGATACATATAAGTTCCATATTACAATGTATCTTTTCTTTCCTCTTCTTGTCCGATCAGTTGAATGTACGAATGACAGTGCGCAAGGATTTCAGTGTGTAGATCTGTGCGAGTGTAGTAGTCTGCCACTGTGTCAGAACAGCCAGCTGTAGGAAACACGTACCAGGTAGCAAAGAGGTTTCTGTTTGCCTTGGACGAACCTAATGTATAGGTTGGCACCACAATGGTTCATCTGGCCACTTCCATAGGTACGGGGATTGGTTTTGGTTGGGGAGCAAATGCTGATGCACTGTTCCGTGGGATGCGAGACAGGTGGAACCTACTGGAGGTAAGTGTGCCTGTTCGATGAGAAGTTAAAGTTGTGTTTTATGTAAGTGTATCAAAGCTAGTCAAGGTAAATGATTCCTTAAATCGTTCACAGTTTATTATCGTGTGTTAAAAGTTTTACTTGCTAATTCGGGAGTGTTAAATGCATTAAAATCCAGGGGCGATGTAGGCTATTCTTCACTTGATCTGTAAATCAAACACGTGGAGCTGTGTTGAGTTTATTGTGATTTAGTTCATTTGGTTTAGTATCCCTTTCGCGAGAACATGTATATTGCGTATGATTTCCGTGATTTTATGACTGAATTTTGTGCTGATCGTCTCATTTGATAACTTTCTTTCTGCACACATTTGTTAGTGAGGACTATGAGGTCGCGATCTAATGAGAAAGTTTACAGTATCAAGACCATAGTGATCTTCCGCTGTAGAATATCTTAATTATGATTCTTAATTATGCTTCATTTTTATAGCAGTTCACTTAAATATAAACTTTATTCATTTATCCAGCATGTTATAATCAAGGGAAAAGTCCCTCTTGCTGTATAAAGGTTTTTAGTTCTTTTCCTTCCTGTTAGTCTCTGAAGTGCATGTGATTGTAAGTGTTCATGATTAAACCATCCTTTGATCAAATAACTTCCGGGAATTCAGCCAGGTAACACTTTCAGCGACCGCCGATATTTCGGCGGGAGAACACCCGGCCATTTTCAAGGCAAACTGCAACGGACAGGCGGCGTACATGCAAATTTAATACCTCGGTTCTCCGACAGAAGCAGGAAAGATAACACACACACACACACACTGAACACTAGTGCCACCAAAGATGACCAAAGTCAGCGCTATCGATAGTGAGACTATGAATTCGCAGGTGAGGCGATAGCTCTGACTTTGGTCATCTTTGGTGGCACTAGTGTTCAGTGTGTGTGTGTGTGTGTGTGTGTGTGTGTTATCTTTCCTGCTTCTGTCGGAGAACCGAGGTATTAAATTTGCATGTACGCCGCCTGTCCGTTGCAGTTTGCCTTGAAAATGGCGGTGTTCTCCCGCCGAAATATCGGCGGTCGCTGAAAGTGTTACCTGGCTGAATTCCCGGAAGTTATCTGAAAGTTGTATACGCCAGGAGAAACTCAGGTCTCACATCTATTGATCATTCCTCTTCCATAGATAATAGACGTTACAGGGGCCTCTTGTAGTGGGACGCGAAATTGAAGCGTCACCCATCCACCAGTGTCAGCCCAGTTTGAAGATGAATATAAGTTTAATTAAGTGTTTTGTTTATGTATTTTAGTAATATTTGTAATGTTTGTGAATTATCTAAAGTTTTGTATTTATTTTTATGTTTCATGTACGATGAGGGCGGCGCAACGAACGGAGACAGCATCTTCACTGCCGGGACCAGAGAGAAAATTGCTGCCCACTATACGTCGCGGGTCGACAGCCAAAGAGCAACAGAAGATCCTGAAACCGAGTTGTTGCGTCGTGCTTCTAAAAACTGAAAAAATAAGAATTTGTAATGTTTCTACAACAATGACGTCATAGAAAGTTTAATCATGTTGTAAATGTTCAGGCCTATCTTGTCAAGGCTCATGTTCACGTCTATATGTAGTACATATGAAGATAAACTAGTGTATACTACAAAAGTTTAAATACGTGTTCCGAGAATTTATTTATGAAGAATTAGATTAAGGAAGAAGTATTACTGATTTATTTGACAAGATTATTAATTTTGACAACGTTCATTGCGAGTTTTAGTCTTAAAAGTTTATTCAATGTGGTTTTAATATCTATTAAAGCAGATAACTTGCATTAATATAATTTCTGAGAAGAAACAAACGACATCTAAATTGAAAAAACTTTGCGCAAACCAATTGGACTGAGTGACGTAATTCTGTGCATACGACTCAAATGATGATGTTTTAATTACAGTTTCGTTCAAGAACCATTCAGAGAAAACTTTAAAAAGAATTTAAATAATTTTGAAGTGTTTTGTAACTAACGTAGGTGACGAAGCCTGCACATGGTCATATGTCAAAAGAAAATCATTTATACAAAACTTACGTCGTTACACTACACTCTGAAGTAAAGTTCTAGAGTTAATTAATATGCGACGTAACATACTGCAGGCAACAGCAACTACCATATTACTCACTATACACGTTCATGTGAGCAATTAAATTTACCGACCTAAAAAATGTTCTTTTGCCAGAATTTTTGTTTACGCTCTCACTGCAAACATTCCACTCCATGCTTCATCCAGCTCTTATGTATGGCATATGTTACAACATTTCATTTGTGCTACAGTTGTACTGAGACCACACTTTACCCCCATATTCAGATTAACTGTAAAAATACCCCTTAATTGCAAAGTCACCTTTCAGTGTAACTCTGTCTGGCAGCAACTGACTCATAGATCACCTGTCGATAGGACCTGAACACCATGAACTTTTGCAATAACTATTCCAGTAAACGAACCAACACCTCCTGGATCACAACTTTTCATTTGCTGATTATTGATTTCAATAAGCTTTGCAGATCACATAAACGTCTGGTGCCGAAAAGTGCAGATGGTCAATAATTGTCCAAAACTAACGATCTTTTTATTATGTGAGTTTTACACAACTGTTGACAAACTGTATTTGTGGTGCCAGACCTGAAGATGATGTAAAATGCAGGTTGAAACCAGTAGTCAGTAAACAAAATGTTGTGATCCAGGCAGTGCGTATTTATTACAACAAAAAGGTCACAGTTCCTAAAATGTGGCATCAACTATGAAACTCTTATAATGTCAACAGTCTGTCTGTTTGTGGCACAATAACTGTATTAACCTCTGTGAAATGTAACACTAGTCTGATGTCATCTTATAACTTATTTATACTCTACAGTTTATCAATGATTTTAATGGCCTGTGTACCTAATGTCCCTTATTTAATAGCAAAATGCATCAGTTTTAAGAACAATGTTAACCAAAAGAATGTAGATAATTGTAACTTTATTATTGTTACACAGATATATTGTACAACGTCGATAAAGAACGAAACTTTGTAAGAAGTGAACTGTACCAGTGTAGCTAAAATTGTTTGGACTAACTAACCAACATGGTATGAAACTGGCGTTTTAGGTTAATTAATCATGGTCATCAGCCCAAACACGATCGAAAGATAAAACTGGTTAATAACTGAATTGACACTGACATTACTTAATAATTATAAGTGTAAAGGGAAGCGTTAGCAAGACAAAATTGCATATGCACAGGTTGCAAGTAATAAAAACCAATAACAGTTTCCAACAATTAACACATCATGTGAAATGTTCTGAATTACATTACTCACTGTGTTGTCAGATTCAGTCTAACAAATACGCAAGGCAAGTCACTGTTTCATAATGAATGTGTCTCAGAGAAATTCTTAATTACTTTGCTAACTAACAGTCAACACTAAGTGATACCAATCTTTCAAAAATCAATAACACATGGCGTATTTGCATAATACACACCACAAAATTAGAGAAGTTTCTTTAGTTGCAATAGCATCAGCACCTTTCTGTGAAATGACTTCTACTATAGTGGTTGGTGCAGAAAGGCATTACATTGCAAAAGAACTATAATTATTACTGCACCCGTTTTTTGAATTACTTGGTTTTATTTACCTTTTATCTCTACTGAATTATCTCTTTCAGTTGTGACTTTCTCGGTAATTATGGGAAAGTATTAGGACCCTACGGATGGGTAATGAATTGGGACAATCAGCAGCACTCGCAGGGCTTATAGTTCAATTAAATAAACGCTTTAAGGTTCAGGTTCTGAAAATACTATGCTGGCAAGCCATGTACACAATTAAAAAAGGTAACTGGCTTGATCTTACTTTGTGCCAAATTGCTACTGGTGCACATAATGCAATTTGTTATGGCCATTATTGGTAACATACTCATCTTTAACAATGAGATACTTTTAATAATTTCTGGGTCACACAATACTCTCAATTAATAGGTCTTCTCATATACTTTGTACTGCGCCCAGAACATGCTCCATCACATTTGCACAATGCTTACAACACCTTTTGGAGGACAATCTCCATCACGCATTGGACCACTGCCACGTTATGTCTGTACCATCCCACACAAGAATAGCAACTCTCTCCCCTCACTTTCTCTCGGCTACTGACTGTGTGTGCATTCGAGCTCAACAATATTATTGTCAACTCTGAAACATATTCTTTGGATTCTATAGACTTTGAACCTCCTCTAACTTTCCTAGCGTTTCTCCTTCAGTTTTACAATATTATTTTTCAATAGTTTTTCAAAATTATATTACATTTTTAAATAGAAAATAACGCAAAATTTATAAAGTACATAGTACATACACAAGAAAATTATCAGCAAAATTACAGAGTTAATTAACTGTAAAATCATGAGGCGTTGTGTTGTGGAAGTTGCATGTACCCCACATTTCAGTGATTTGTATTGACAAATACAGACTCAATGCAATGTGCAAACGTGCACACAGTGGCTTGCAAGCTTCATGTTTCAATTGTAATAAGCAAAAAAATTTTAAATCATCACTGTAAATTATCTTTGAGGAAAATGTTATGATGTACTAACACGAAAATTGTTTTCATGGTATGTATTGCATAATATATAACAGTCTGTCACAGATTTAAGAGTACAGAAAAACAAAAATATTAATTGTCATTAGTGTAAAACAGTATGTGCAACTATTACACAAATGATTTTAAAGTGTAGCAGTCTATTATGTAGGGAATATACTGTTTTTCAAGCACTAAGACAAAATGATTGTCCCTTTAATTAGTGCACTAAGGGTCCATTAGTTAATTTAAAGGTCACAAATTATTATTTTTCATTGAAACATCACAGAAATTCAATATATAGTAATAAAATATTTAGTGTTCACATAAAATGGTACAAGCATTATTTACATTCCTGACTTCGATTGATCAGTTTTTGGATCACTTTTTCCTTTTAGAAAAAATAGCTTTACATAGATTTCATCTTTCTCTTAACCTACCTTTTCCTGTAAGTGAAGGTGATTATTTTGATACTGTCTGGTGCACCCCCTCCGCAGCTTTTATTTTTGTGTATGCATGTCGTCAGTGTCTCTCCACACATTTTATTTATGTTCAGTTTCATCTACTTTTTGTTCTCTTTATTAGGTACTAAACATTTCTGTGCTTTATTGAACATTAATTAATTTCAGTTCATCTGCAACTTAAACAATACTCTTAGTATCTTGACATTTATTTTTAATTATGCTATATTTAAATTACTTCATCTAATTCTTTAAATGATATTGCTACTATATACTTACAAATGTAAGTTCAGTTCTTTTAATCATTTACTCTTTTTCTTTACAGAACAAACACAAGTCATTCCTAATCTGATAATACTTCATATCAGTGATTTTACACAGCTGAATGAGGGTACATCAGATAGAAGATATGGGGTGTGCAACACTCTCAATAACTTGCCCCATGCCCTGTGTTTATGGCAGCATTGTTCATGGATGTACGTTTATCCAAGGGGATTTTCAAACCTCTTTTCTATTACATCTTTCACACTTTTCAAATGATACAGAATGTACTACCTCAGCACCCTTTCGTCTCTACCTTTACATGGAGGTACCATCAAGCAACTCATTCTCCAATTATTTCATTACTCAACTGAGATATCGTCAGCAAGCCATGTTTCCATGTAACCCTCTAGATCGAAAATATTACGCCAACATGAGCTTTAGTAGATTTACTATAAACACAAAATTCAGCTACCAAGTTCACACTGATGACATGCATTTTGACTACAACTGATCTGGTTCACTGTGTTCATAAATCGACGGAGATATAGCACTGCTTTGACTAGTACTCTATACTAAAGCTTGAGTTTCTATTCCATATGCTTCTATGGCCACGATGAAGTGTAGTGCTTGCTCTGTTTACTACTCTTCACTTCATATAACAAGTTTCGCTCTACTACCAAATCGCTCCATAAAACGTAAATTAATATACAGATTCATACTGCAGGTTCACCATCAAGGTATCCACATAAAAATTCAACCGTATGGCTAGTCGACCGGATGGGTAGAAGGGAAGACTCAGAATGTTCTCATCAACATTAGAATGAAAGCTAACGGTCGAATTTCCGAACACGTGAAACTTTTTATAGTTTAAAAGTGATTATAATCAAAACTAGATACTCTCTTACTATGTACTTTTGTCCCTATGAGGACTTAACTCTACTATGCTGTAGTCTGTTCCTTTCATAACGACACCTAGTGTTGGGCACACCTATAAACCTTCATCAGGTATTCTCTACTGTTATGTAGTTCTTCACTAACACCTTTAGCAATCTCTTTTTGAATTTCTGAGTCTCCTTTCACTGATTCCCAACTCCTCCTACTCATTGCCATCTTTCAATCTCTATAACGATTGTTTTGCTCCTGTTCACCATTCCTGACGGTGGCCATACTAATAGGTTTCTGATTTCTAGCATTCACTAACTGAGCAACTCACCTTGCGATTTCTATATTTTTGGAGCCCTAAAGGAATACATTTGTAGCCGCCAATTTGCTCGGGACGAAGACGTATATACCAGAGTGCAATCATGGATGTGTAGCCAAACCCAAACGTTTTTCCATGAATGCGTTAACCGCCTTGTCTCAGAGAGGAATTAATGTTTTAACAATTACGGCAATTAAAATAATAAACTGTTTACTTACAACTTTTCCGTCTATCTTGTTTTCATTTTACTGCAGCTTGTAACTCAACGTTACCCGCCTGAGAGTAGAATAATAATGTACAAATCTCTTACAGCCTATACTCTCTCAGTTACGATAAAAATAAGTAATTGGTACCTATTATAAAGTTGTAGCGTTAGTACTTGTTTGGTTTTTGGTAAATGAACAGTTTTTTTATAGTTTTCACTTTTCTTTCGCAAGAAATTGCGTTTCGTTTCTTTTCGTTGCAAGATACTAATATGAGTTGGTCACTCCCCTGGATGAGATCTTGGGTGAGCTCTTGGGAGTAAATGAAAATGTAGCTCTAGATGGTGTTTTGTAAACTCACAGACAATCATTTGGTGATAAACGATGGAGGGTATGTATATGTTCCTGCGCTACCCCTTCCCCCCTTCACCGCCAATCCGGATGCCGGAGCCGTCAATAGCTCCATACCGAACATCACTGCAGCATAGCAACGGATCTGGGAATCTTGCTGTTCGCTAGCAACAGCCAAGCAGCGTATTTTGCAGATGACGTTTTTTATTAGTCAGCATTCAATGGCGTCCCAGAACGTCATGTAAAAAATGCGCACTCGTAAATTAAGACCCGTCTGCAATCAATAAGCGAAGTGAACAATAAACCTCAGAACAATAGTAAATCCATGGGTGCCGAACTTTACCGCATAAACGCGACGTACCCTCTGAACAAAAATTTGCTGTCAAGTATGAGAGTAACTGCTGCGAAACAATGAAAACTGACGGACACAGCAACCAAACAACGTGCGGCGGAACTCAGGGTAGCGAGAGGCGCTTTAAAACTCGCTGGAAGAATTATTTTGGGAACTCTGCCACCGATACAGAACAGGGCTCTCGGCTGTAATCTAATTCAGGCAGCAATCTCTTTTTATTACATGGCCCTGTGCGTGCATATATTCAGCGGAGAAACTCGTAAACTGTAGAGTGGAGAGCTGCCCGAAGCGCAGGGCGTCGGAGCAGAATGCGACCGTAGCGCCGACCGCCGCTGGTGGGATAAAACGTCAGCACAAGTTGGAGACGCCGGCCGCTGACAGTTGCGTAATGGAGCCAGCCAACCGAAACTCGCGCGCAACTGCCTCCCGCCGGCGCACCTTCGTCACGCGACGGCCGGAAACGAATTGCAAGCAACTTGTCCACGTCGCGCACTTCCGCCAACTACAGCTCCGAACTTGCAGTTGAGAAGAGATCGTACAGTCTATTTATACCGAACGTAAAGTATCTTAACTGAACATACATTTCAAACAGAACGGAGATCTAATTAGTTAACTTGCACGTACTGAGGAGAAGAGGTGACCTGTAAAATTGTAGACTGAAAACCAATAGTGGGCTAAAAATTGATTCAGAGTTGTTTCCTTTTTTTTTTACAAAAATATTTTAAGGAAAAATCTGAACAATATTTTTTATTTATTGTCTACAGTAAGAGTCATACACTCAACTATGGCACTTTTTTTAAGTTCCCTGCCTTTTATCAATGAAAATAAACATTTTATTCTGAAAAACACAGAGCGTGCTAAATGCCATACAGTTATCGGCAAACAACGAGGAAAGAAGTCTGAAGTATTTATCAGATATTTTAATAATAAGCATGTTACAGATATTTTATACAGATACACTGTCCTGTGATTAAATTATTTCCAATACTTCTTTTAATTTTATAGCGCGCAGAGCAACTTTAATTGATTAACTGTTCTAAAAATGGTGGCATCTCCTGCAGATCCCTTTTCTTTTCAGTTGACAAGTTGTTTTTGATTTGTTGTGACGATGAAACAAAGTTCTTTACTATGTTAGTAGCAGTCCCTTTCCTGAAAATCTTGTAGATGCTGCAGTCTTCAAGTTAGTTAAACAACGTTCTCATCTTGACGACACCAGATGCAATTTTTTCAGCCGGCCGCTGTGTCCGAGTGGTTCTAGGCGCTTCATTCTGGACCCGCGCGACGCTACGGTCGTAGGTTCGAATCCTGCCTCGGGCATGGATGTGTGTTATGCCCTTAGGTTAGTTACGTTTAAGTAGTTCTAAGTTCTAGGGGACTGATGACCTCAGATGTTAAGTCCCATAGTGCTCAGAGCCAATTGAACCATTTTGAACTTTTTCAGTTGAATGCAATTATATTTGAAATACTTGTTTTCGTTGTGTTAATATGTGTATCGGTCGCTTTTTTAAAGTCGATGAAGTCCTCAGGTTGGAGAATAGTAAACTAAAATAGACTGATAGGTGTCGCATCTTCCATAACTTTTGCAAGATCCTTAGGTACATGACATTCTTCCAGCCTCTTACATTTTTCGATTTGGCCAACCTTTCCGTAACACGACGTAAATGACTGGTCACAGACCAAAAATTTATTGTTCGTTTCATCAAACGTGCCTAAATCGTCAGATAAATTGGCAGGAAAAAGGGTCAGTTGATCGGTCATTTGGAGGGAAATCGATTGCAGTGTATGGAATATTGTTTAAACAATTTAGAGATTTTGTGGAATATTTGCGGTTACATCAGTGTATAAATCCATCGTTTTTGCTACGTATTTTCGTGAAGTTAACAAACAAAACAGAAAAAAACTGTGTGACTACACACTACTGTCGCAGACAATTGTAGCAAGCAATTACAAATGTTTGCAGCAGGTGGCCCACTTTAACCTCACCATTGGGCTGGCACAAGCAGAAGGACAAATTATGTTGCAGTGCACATTGCGGGTATACATTCTGGAGCAAACCTCTTGTTATCCTTTCATTGACAAGTCCTTAACCTATTGCTCTGCTAACAGGATTAAGACCTCTGGGTATAATCCATCCATTGACAGGTTATGACCCCTAACGTTAATCCTTCGGCCGGCCGGAGTGGCAGAGCAGTTCTGGAATCGAGCGACCGCTATAACCGCAGAACCGAATCCTGCCTCGGGCATGGATGTGTGTGATGTCCTTATGTTAGTTAGGTTTAAGTAGCTCTAAGTTCTAGGGGGCTGATGACCTCAGCTGTTAAGTCCCATAGTGCTCAGAGCCATTTGTTAATCCTTCCTTTTGACTGAATTGACTGAAGTTCTTAACGTGTTGCTCCCCCCGCCCCTCCCCCTCCACATCCTCCTCCCCCATCCCTCAGGGAACTCTCCTCAGCGATACAAGCACACTTTTGATATCAATTTGATTGATTAATTAATCAAATCGATCAATTCATTAAATCCATCCTCTGGGAAACCCCTCAGCTCTCTACTCCCCTCCCCATCTCGGAAATTGGCGGGAAAAAGGCTCCGTTGATCGGTCATTTCGAGGGAAATCGATTGCAGTGCACAGAATATTGCTTAAACAATTTAGAGATTGTGTGGAATACTGCTTATTTAAACAATATATGAGATATAAGGTGGTCTTTGGAATATGGTTTAATTAGTTAGAGAATTTTTCAGGAAATTGACTGCAGTGTATGGAATACTGTTTATTTAAACAATTTACAAGATAAAAAATGGTGTATGGACTGCAGTTTATTTAGAGAAATTGTCAAGAAATCGATTGCAGTATGGAATAATTAAACAACTGTGGCGCTTTTTTATTCTTATTGTGTCTGGAAACGCTGAGTAGGCTTAGTTTATCTTTGCTGCCGGAGTCAGGGGTATTAAGGCTCTTATTATTTATTTTCCTCACTTTTCAAAGCAAATTGGTGTCTAAGCACAGACGGGAAAATCAGAACAATTACATATATAAATGTTCATGACATATTTCAAAAAACACCGTAACTTCCAGGAGACAGACAAATTACTATATTCTTAGTGGCAAACTATTTTGTACAGATCGAGAAACATACACCAGTCATATTGTACTGACAGTTAAACGCTGCAAAAGTGATCTATAGATCAAAAATGGAATGAAGTGTTGTATAGTAGCCGCCGTTTGGGGTCTCCCGTGCGTGTGTCTATCGTGAGAGCACTGCAACGAAGGTCAAAACCGCCCAATGTCCTAGTTACAGAACACGTTACTAAATACCACCGACCATGGACCACATATCGGCCTCCCTTGATCTCATGCTCCGCAAACAAAGCATCAAGTGGCGAATTCTGTTGCTTGAGAAATTTCAGTTTGGCTTCTTGTCTCTGTCTCTGTCAAGAGGCCACACCCTGATCGTCTGCGTGAACCAACGTCCCAAAACATGCGGAAGGGGGCTTGCATCTCTCCACAGAATACAGTGTCAGAATACAGTGTTCCTCTTGACTAATGCTGGAGGCAAAGGGAGGAGAAGTGATACAATTCCGATATCAAAACCATAGTGAAACAAGCCATTATCATTACGATTTCAGATTCATTGTTTAACAATTTGCAGCAGTCAAACAGATCGCTTGAAACACTGACCTCCACCTTACGATGATCCTTCTGCGTAATAAAACATATTTTCAACGTTGCAGTATCGTACAAAAACATTATGCTAATCAAGTAATGAAATTTAAACCACAAATAGATCGTAGGACTAAATATATCTGAGGTCTTGCACGCACCAATTTTTGAGAGCCAAACACTCTCCTCCACCATAACTCTTCACTAAACAAATCTGGCGAAAATAAAATTTTACCAAACATAAAAACAAATGGTTCAAATGATTATGAGCACTATGGGACTTAACAGCTGAGGTCATC
The DNA here is from genome assembly GCF_023898315.1 of Schistocerca nitens. Taxonomy (NCBI): domain Eukaryota; kingdom Metazoa; phylum Arthropoda; class Insecta; order Orthoptera; family Acrididae; genus Schistocerca; species Schistocerca nitens. The sequence goes on along the minus strand of NC_064617.1, from coordinate 896,195,306 downwards.
AGTACCCTAGAACTAAGAGCTACTTAAATCTAAGTAACCTAAGGACGTCACACACATCCATACCCGAGGCAGGATTCGAATCTTCGACTGCAGCGTTACCGAACACACAAATTAGCGATCGCGAAGCGCGCTGTTCGCCGTCTAGAGCATAGCCCTTGTCCGCACCGGCTGGGAGAGAGACCCACATGCAAACACATGCGTGCACACAATACAACTATCGGAAACAATAAATTGATCAGTCGGGAATTTGACGTCGCGATTGGGGTTCTTATAGTGCTGTAGGATTCCTAAATTGATTCTCTTCACTACATTCAGAAGGAGGGAGGAACGTGTGTGATACAGTACAGACAACAACAAATACCATTGCAAGACGGAGTCCATTGCGATGTACTGAGAAGCACTAAACACGACATACTGAAGCAGCCATCCAATGAGTAGTAATAAGCTGCTCATGGCTAAATGTCAGAGATTGCTATCAATCGGGAATCTGACGTCGTGTTTGTTTTGAAAGCACTATACGAGGTGTGGCTAGAAAAAAACCGGACTAGTACTGGTGAAACAATAAAACGAATGCAATAAGGCTGAAAGTCGCGTGGCCTGTCACGTGACTCTCGCTCCGCCTACTGCTCGAGTTTCATCTGCCTCCTGCACTCAGTCTGCCCGTGGCGTCTGTTTTAAGTAGTTGACGTTTTGTCTGTGCGTCGGAAAATGTTGAGTGTACAGAAAGAACAGCGTGTTAACATCAAATTTTGTTTCAAACTAGGAAAATCTGCAAGTGAAACGTTTGTAATGTTACAACAAGCGTACGGCGATGATTGTTTATCGCGAACACAAGTGTTTGAGTGGTTTAAATGATTTAAAGATGGCCGCGAAGACACCAGTGATGACACTCGCACTGGCAGACCATTGTCAGCAAAAACTGATGCAAACATTGAAAAAATCGGTAAACTTGTTCGACAAGATCGCCGTTTAACAATCAGAGCAGTGTCTGAGTTAACAGGAGTTGACAAGGAAAGTGTTAGGCAGATTCTTCATGAAAGTTTCAACATGAACAAAGTGTGTTCAAAAATGGTTCCAAAGTGTCTCACAATTGAACAGAAGGAACGCCGAAGAATGATTTGTTCTGACATCCTGGAAAACATTGAAAGTGATCCCACCTTCTTACAAAATGTTATTACTTGCGATGAATCGTGGTTTTTTACTTACGATCCCGAAACTAAACGCCAATCGATGCATTGGAAAACTCCTGGTTCTCCACGACAAAAAAAAGTACGAATGTCAAAATCGAAATTCAAGGCAATGATGATTGTTTTTTTTTTTTTTTTTTTTTTTTTTTTTTGACATCAAAGAGATTGTGCACATTGATTGGGTACCAGAGGGACAAACAGTGAATCAGCATTACTACATTAGCGTCCTGGCTACCCTACGTGAGCGAGTACGGAGAAAACGGAACGATTTGTGGAGAAAAAAGTCATGGGTCCTTCACCAAGACAATGCCCCAGCTCACAGTGCGTTGTCAGTGAAGACGTTTTTGGCAAAACACAACATTCCCATCTTAGATCATCCACCCTACTCACCTGATTTGGCCCCCTGTGACTTTTTTCTTTTCCCTAAAGTCAAGTCAGCTTTGAAAGGAACTAGATTTGAGACTGTTGAAGCAGTAAAAGAAAAAGCGACGGAAGTAATGTATGGACTTACCGAAAATGATCTGCAGCATTGCTATGAACAGTGGAAAATTCGTATGGAGCGGTGTAGAGACCGAGGAGGAGAGTACATTGAAGGAGATAACATGAAATTGTAAATAACTGTAAATAAGTGTTTTTTCCAGCATCAGTCCGGTTTTTTTCTAGCCGCACCTCGTATAACCCAGAATCTGCTTCTCTTCACTACATTCGGAAGAAGAAGAAGGACGAAGACATGCTGCATTATAGGGTAGAGACAATGGAATATACACCTGCTGGACAGAGAAGGACTAAACATAACACACTCAAACCACAACACAGTCCGTAGCCGTAGCTGCCGTGGGTAGACGTCAGAGATCGCTGAAACCCTTGCACATCGCGCGCCCTCACCACCCTCCCGCCATCCCCCAGACGGCCGCACGCAGCGCGCCAAACCCCTCTAAACGACGCCAGCGCCGACGTAAAGAGGTTAGTCCTGCGTACATCCAAGCTGCAGCTGCTTGTTTCACAGTGCACCACAGCTGCATGCAAGGGCGGTCATGAGGAGTCAGCGACCAGAAGTAACGGGTCAACTCAGCAGCAACCGTGGCGAGTGTGTACGCCAGAGTGCACTACCCCCGGCCATGGAGGGCATCTGGGGATGATTGGAGTCGCAGGAGTTTGGATGTTATTAACCTTCTCTCATGCAACACACACACGTCCACTTCTGCCGCGCTCATCCAGCGCACTGCTCATCTCGTCAGCCCCCACTACCGCAGGCAGGTTCACAAAAAAAAAAAAAAAATGGTTCAAATTGCTCTGAGCACTATGGGACTCAACATCTGAGGTCATCAGTCCCCTAGAACTTAGAACTACTTAAACCTAACCAACCTAAGGACAGCACACACATCCATGCCCGAGGCAGGATTCGAACCTGTGACCGTAGCGGTCGCGCGGTTCCATACCGTAGCACCTAGAACCGCTCGGCCAGGATCACACAGGTAGGCGCATTCTTTGTGCCTGTCAAAGGCTGAGTTAATCTATTACTTCTGGTTACCGACTCCTCGTGACCGCCCTTGCAGGCAGCTGCAATGCAAAAAGCAGCTACAGCTTGGACGTATATAGTACTTCTAAACACATAGATTCATCCCTCTTATACGAGTTGTTTTCGAAGATAGAAGAAATCGAAGAAGACATGCATTTTTATGTCGCTAAAGTATCGCTATTTGTTGTGAAAATCCTGTACAGGACTATAGCCTCTAAGTTTTCTTTCATCAGGTAGAAAAATATCTCTTCGTATCTGTCACATCGTGCATCACAAGACTAGAGCATTAAACTCATTTTTGGCTCATGATGTGGCGTTAAAATCTACTCCAGTCACCAAACACCTCACTTTCCAATACTCAGCAAAGGTAACCGAATGTCTCGCCATATACGAGGTCTCTTAATGTAACAGCACAAAGAAGTTGTAAGTATAAGTGTTATACTATGTATCAGTTTGTTAACTCGGTAACACATCTGATTTTATTATGATGGTTGTCTCTCCCTGTATAGATTGACAATTGAAATACCGTTCAAAGATATCGCAGCAATGAAAAAAAAACACATATCCATGGTGCCCTAGCCATCTCCTACAACCGCCAGGCGGCATGTCACTGATATCAAATTAATAGGGTAATTAATTAAATTGAGCATGAGAGTCACTTTGCGGGGCGAGTAACTTTTCTTTTCCAGTAGCAGGATATACGCTCCAGGTCGGTCAAGTGGGAATCCCTGGAGGGAAGACGAGACTTCCAGAATGAGATTTTCACTCTGCAGCGGAGTGTGCGCTGATATGAAACTTCCTGGCAGATTAAAACTGTGTGCCCGACCGAGACTCGAACTCGGGACCTTTGCCTTTCGCGGGCAAGTGCTCTACCAACTGAGCTGCCCAAGCACGACTCACGCCCCGTCCTCACAGCTTTACTTCTACCAGTACCTCGTCTCCTACGTTCCAAACTTAACAGAAACTCTCCTGCGAACCATGCAGAACTAGCACTCCTGAAAGAAAGGATATTGTGGAGACATGGCTTAGCCACAGCCTGGGGGATGTTTCCAGAATGAGATTTTCACTCTGCAGCGGAGTGTGCGCTGATATGAAACTTCCTGGCAGATTAAAACTGTGTGCCCGACCGAGACTCGAACTCGGGACCCTTGCCTTTCGCGGGCAAGTGCTGTATTATCTGAGCCACCGAAGCACGACTCACGGCCGGTACTCACAGCTTTACTTCTGCCAGTATCTCGTCTCCTATCTTCCAAACTTTACAGAAGCTCTCCTGCGACTGCGACTATATTCTTTTCGAGGAATACTGTTGAAAACCGACATTTGAAACTGATCACAGACGAATTCTACCGCCGGCAACATGCATTATGTCTAAGGACCAAGCTGTTAAAAACATAACCACGACGACTACGTTAGGGTCACCCTGCATAAAAAGCAGTCTTGGTTCTACAGGCACACACAAGAGTTGCTAATACTGTAACGCTTTCTGATAGAAATTCTGTCAACGATTTGGAATCAAGTCTCTCCATTCAACCACATACTTGTGTTTGGTCCTATGGAGAGGTCTTAATGATTACAGCCACTGGTGAATAATATTCGTGCCACTCCCATATCTCGAAACTAGTCACATTTTCGAACCTATCTACAATAAAACTCCAACGTGATTTTAGATAATTCCTCTGCATCTTGTGACTGTTGCTGTCTATGCCCCAGCCTCCTTGCAGCTTCGTCCATGTGATCTACCCAGTTTAAATCTGAACTGAACGTAAGTCAGAGAGAACTATATTCACCACCTTCTGCAGCCTGTGTAGAAACAGGTTGACCTGAGTTAATGCAACAGGACGGTTTCACCATTCGTTGGAAATGGTAACATTTTGTCGTAGCTCCGCCAACGAAGCTGACCACAAAAGGATTCTACCACCGGCAACATATTAAGCGTAAGGACCGCACTATTAAAAACATGATCACAACGACTATGTTACTGTCATCCTACATAAAAGCGGTCTTTGTTCTACACGTAATCACAGCAGTCATTGATAGTCTTACGCTTTCTGGTACAAATGCTGTATGCAGTTTGCAATCAAACACGCTGTTTTGGATCCTATGGAGACGTCTTTTAATGATTACAGCCACTAGTGAATCATATTCATGGCACTCTCATATCTTCAGACGAGTCACCTTTTCCGAACCTATCTGCTACAGTAAAACTCCAGCGTGAGTTTAGGTAGTCCCTACACATCTTGTAAATGCTCCTCAGTCTCTCCCCCCACCCCTGGAGGTTTGCATATGTGATCGTTCCAGTTTAAGTCCGAACTGAGCAGAAGTCTGAGAGCTCTGTATCTACCACCTTCTGCAATCCATGGAGAAACTGGGTAAGCTTAGTAATTGCGACGGGCCCATCTTTTGACTACTCGACAGAAATGGAAACATGCTGTCGTAGCACCGCCAATGGTGTACGATGTGTAAGATCAGCTCCAAAACAAAGTTTTCCTGCAATATGATGTAATACAAAAGACAGTATGAACACTTACAGTGGTGGTTCTTATTGGTAAAATTACGAAGACTCCACATCACACAAGAAATGGAAGAAGAACGAGGACTTTGCTACTGCATTGCAATGTGTTTCCAAACAACATACAGGTACTGCAATCTGAAGGAGATCTGCGTTCTCGCAGGTTCGAATCCTGCCTCGGGCATGGATGTGTGTGTTGTCCTTAGGTTAGTTAGGTTTAAGTAGTTCTAAGTTCTAGGGGACTTATAACCACAGCAGTTGAGTCCCATAGTGCTCAGAGCCATTTGAACCATTTTTTTAGATCTGCGTTCCTCAGGGTGTATTCACGTCTGTCACCCAAACATTCTATCATCGTTATTCTGTACCATCCAATAGAGAATACAAAAACTATGAACTATAAAAATTCCGCTAACTTCATCCGACAGAGAACTCTATATGATTTTTAAGCATCTCTCTCTTCTGAAATATCAAAAACAAATACCATCTGTGTGTCAGCATCGAGCTTATGTGGCGAACCTTTTAAATATACAGCTATTGATCCACAGGAACAGGTGGCCAGCGATTGAACTCGCTTGCACAAACCAGTGTTAAGTTTCATGGCCTGTACTGCAGAAAAAATGGTTCTAATGGCTCTGAGCACTATGGGACTTACCATCTGGGGTCATCAGAACTAAGAACTACTTAAACCTAACTAACCTAAGGACCTCACACACATCCATGCCCGAGGTAGGATTCGAACCTGCGACCTTAGCGGTCGCGCGGTTCCAGCCTGAAGCGCCTAGTACCGCTCGGCCACAGCGGCCGGCTGTACTGCAGAAGGACTGTATCCCACAGACTATCAGTAGCAAGAGAGGGTCCCTGTTTTTTTGATTGACACGTTTTTTTCTGCTGCGACACGTTTTGTACAACGCCATAGATTATTTATTTTTTTTTTTTTTTCGCCACAGCTTCGAGGTCTGTGTCAGGTTCTAAACTGACATTAACATGCTTCGATCCATAGGGTCCCACAGAAAACTGGACATCGCATGGTGAAAATCATGTTACTGTTGCTCTCACCACAAACAAACACTGGATGATTGAAATAAAAGACAGTCACAATGTAAGGAAGCTGGAAGAGTTTTGCGACATTGTAGAATATTCCCAAAGTGCTATCTGAAGGTGATTGGTGACCTCTACATTTAAACTCATCTTTCACAGTAAGAGGATAGCTAATGTTCCGTTTCGATTAATTCTTCATATTGCAGTAATGTACGCGACTTCTGTTTTATTGCTGCTCATCTCCAAAAGGTGTTGCCCCTCCGCCAAGACTCTTTCTGCATCTTAAGCGATGTCAATCAATCATTATGTCAGTGTACCAGTGGACGAATGGGATGGAAAAGACACCACCTATGTACTGTAATAAGCATCACAGTTGATAATGCGATCAATTTTAGCAATTTTACCAGTTTTTTTACAAAGCCAACCAGTGACATGGCAGCATTCTTACCAATTTCTGTATCATCGCTAAACCGCCGCCCCTCTACTTTACGAGTACCACTGCGAGTGTAGATGAATGACTGCGCGGTACGTCCACTGATTGTTAATTCTCGAACATATACACCAAAGTGCACCAGACAGTGGTCTACATTTTGGCTAGCTTTTACGATCATAGTGCGCAATTTACGACTACGATTGCCTATCTTCCCTACGCAGATGGGAGCCACAGAGCATTCTCGCATTCTTAGGATAAAGTAAGAGACTGAAGGATCTCGTCGCATTGTCTTTGACCAACGCTCCCTGCAACACTGTCACCGACTTAATCTCTACAACTGACCATAAATAGACCGTTACATTCTGTGGTGTCACCGCTAGACACCACACTTGCTAGGTGGTAACTTAAATCGGCCGCGGTCCTGTAGTACATGTCGGACCCGCGTGTCGCCACTGTGTAATCGCAATCCTAGCGCCACCACATGGCAGGTCACAATACACGGACTAGACCTCGCCCCAGTTGTACGGACGACATAGCTTGCGACCAGACCTACCAAGTCTTCCTCTCATTTGCCGAGAGACTGATAGAATAGCCTTCAGCTTATTCCATAGCTACTACCTAGCAAGGCGCCATTTGTATCAGTGCTTATAGCTTACTACTATTCAAGAGGTGTATTCCAACAAGAGAATAAAGTTAAGTATATTATTCCAGCTACGTACTTTTCTTCTTATTCATTAATAAGTCTCATGTTCCAGTACTTCACGCCCGTCTGCGTTAGTTTAGCGTGCACTTTCAGCCACTTCGATCTACAAGGTGTTGGCCCCGCTGCCGACACATCACATGGCGACGAGAGAAAGTGTTTTTTCTGCTTTGGACTGATTTGTTCTTTTTCCCTTTTTGTGCTCTGATTTGCTTGTGTCATGGCTTCGCCACAATCTCCAGATGTACTGTCCGAATTTTTTCGCTTGCAGAATCAGCAGACGCAGGCGTTATTGGAAGCCCTTGGACAGCTCGTCCAGGGTCAACGTGCGCTGCAAACCGATGCGGCAGCCGCCGCTTCATCGCTACCGCAGCCACACAACGCTGTCGCACCGCCATTTAGGCCCTTTGAGGCCACGTGCGAAACCTGGACTGAGTGGGCCAGCCAGTTCCAGTTTCATCTCGCAGCATACAGAATTCAAGGTAAAGAGCGGCAGCCGTTTTTGCTTTCTTGTGTCGGTGTGTCTACCTACCGTGTGATAGTGAAATTGTTTCCCCGACGCGACGTAGCAACTCTGACCTACGAGGAAATTTTGTCGGCTTTAGATGCCTATTTCAAAGAAACAGTAAATGTAGTTGCAAAACGGTATACGTTCTTTCGTACAAAACGTACGGCCGGTCAGACTAATAGGGAGTGGGTTGCAACTTTGCAAGGCCTTACTAGAGACTGCGCGTTTGCCTGTGAATGTGGCCTCCCATATTCCGATACAATGGTGCGTGATGCAATAGCACAGAACGTTTCTGATGTTCGCATACGGGAACAGATTTTGAAACTCGTAAATCCCTCCCTTCAACAAGTGATAGACATATTGGATAGGCAAGACACACTTGACTTTGCTCAGGACTCATTTGAAACTTCGCCAGCAGTGTGTCACATTAATCAGCCCGCCGGGCCCGCTGCACGGGACGCTAAGCGGCCCTCGCGCCCGTCGCAGCCTCGCTCGCAAACACGTGCGCCGCGTAAGCAAGCAACTGCAGTGAAATCATGCCCGCGGTGTGCAACTAGACATTCGCGTGAAAATTGCCCGTCACGCCAAGCTATTTGCTTTTACTGTCAAAAGAAGGGACATGTTCAAAGTGTTTGCCAGAAAAAGCTTAGATCAGACAATCGCAATAATTCCAGGCCTTTTGCTTCGCGCCGGAATCGAGCCCAGGACAATCAGGCTCGTGGACTTTCGCCCATGGACATTAATGTAGTTCATTCCCACCCGTCCAGTGACACTTTAGCTAACAGTGACTGTGTTCGTCCCACCCAAAGTGTGTGTCGACGTCGCAGGAAATCCCGTAAAGTCGCAAGTGCTTCTGTACCTGTATCAGTTCAATTTGCACGTGACAGTCGCTCTTGTCGTCAGCAGGACAATAAACTTTTTGTGGACTTAGACTTTGAAGGCAAAGTGATCCCATTCCAGCTCGATACCGGAGCTGCAGTTTCATTGCTCAATCACGACACGTACAAACAACTGGGCAAACCGCCATTGCGTGCCGCAAATGTTAAGTTAACTAGTTACTCAGGACAGCATATACCTGTGTTAGGACAGTGCAGCCTTCTTGCAACATACAAGGGACAAACAAAACTTGTATCATTTTACGTTCTTCGTTCTTCTAGTGCAGTGAACTTGTTTGGTTTAGATTTATTTCAATTGTTTAATTTGTCTATAGTAAATCAGGTCCTATCAGTGAATCAGACTGTGCCTTCCGCCAGTGTTTCTAGTCTTTGTGAAGAATTTGCAGACATTTTTGCACCGGGCCTTGGTTGCGCTAAGAACTATGAAGCACATTTGGAATTGAAAGACAACGCAACCGAAATTTTTCAGAGCGCGCAATGTTCCCCACGCATTGCGTGATGAGGTCGCAAGAACATTGCACGATTTAGAATCTCAAGGTGTAATTGAACGTGTGCAGGCTTCTCTCTGGGCCTCACCCTTAGTAATTTTGCCGAAACCTTCCGGAAAACTGAGACTTTGTGTGGACTTCAAGGCAACTGTGAATCCACAACTTGTGACTGCTACTTTTCCTTTGCCCCGCCCGGAAGATCTTTTTGACAAACTGTGCCCGGGAAAATATTTTTCCAAATTGGACCTAGCTGATGCGTACTTGCAGATACCTGTGGACGAAGAAGCCCAGCGCGTCTTGGTGGTAAACACGCATCTTGGCTTGTATCGCTTCAAAAGACTGCCATTCGGGTGTGCATCCGCCCCTGCATTGTTTCAGCAATATTTACAAACTATTTGTGCGTCGGTCCCTACTGCTGCGAACTATCTGGACGATATTGTGATCTCAGGACAGACAGAAGCAGAACATTTGCAAAATCTCCGAACATTATTTCAGGTCTTGCGTCAAAATGGTCTTCGCTTGAGGAAGGACAAATGTGTGTTTTTTGCTCGGGACTTACCCTACCTGGGGCATGTCATAAATGCCCAAGGTATACATCCGAGTCCAGAGCACCTCCGTGCCATACAGGATTTACCTGCACCGCAGAACTTGAAACAGCTACAGAGTGTGTTGGGTAAAATAAATTATTCTCATAAATTTTTGCGCAATGCTTCTTCCATTTCAGCTCCGCTTCATCGCTTACGCCGTAAAGGTGTTCCGTTCGTCTGGACGACGGAATGCGAACGCGCCTTTCGCCAGTTGAAATCGGCGTTACTTTCAAATACTTGCCTTCCGCCATTCGATCCCCGAAAACCCCTTTTGTTGATGGTTGATGCATCGGATTTCGGGATCGGTGCTGTGCTTGCGCACAAAGATGGCTCGCATGATCGCCCTATTGCCTTTGCGTCCAAATTGCTCTCATCTGCGCAAAGAAATTATTCACAGATAGAGAAAGAAGCTTTAGCTCTCGTGTTTGGTGTTACCAAGTTCCATGACTTCTTGTATGGTCGTCACTTTACCATCATCACAGACCACAAACCGTTGACATCGCTTTTTCATCCGCACAAGCCTGTACCTCCACGTACAGCGCAGACATTCATTCGCTGGTCACTTTTTCTCTCGCAGTACCGCTACGATATTTTGTATCGGTCCACTGCTAAGCACGGAAACGCTGATGCGTTGTCCCGTTTGCCTGTTGCTGAGGATAAAGCATTCGATTCTTCCGAACTTGCTTGCATGTTCATTGATTCGGAAGCCGATGACGTGGTCGCATCGTTTCCGATTGATTTTCGTAGTGTAGCTACAGCCACAGCTGCTGACCCTGTCCTTGCTACTGTTTTGCGTTTTGTTGCTACGCAATGGCCCTTATCAAAGTCACGGATCGAGGATCCTTTGGTTCGCCGTTTTTTTGCTCACAAGGAGAGACTTTTTGTACGACGTGGTGTTTTGTTGTTGCGTTCTGATAATGATCAATCCCGAGTCGTGGTCCCACGTTCGTTGCAGTCCTCTGTATTAAAGCTTCTTCACCAAGGACATTGGGGTATAGTGCGTACGAAACAACTTGCTCGTCAGCACTGTACTTGGTTCGGAATCGATGCTGCGATTACGAATATGTGCTCCTCTTGCGTGGCGTGTGCCGAACACCAATCCGCACCGCCGCGTAAATTCTTTGCATGGCCGAACGCCACTTCCCCTTGGCAACGCTTGCACATCGATTTTGCTGGTCCATTCTGGAATGCTCGATGGTTGGTTGTGGTCGATGCTTTCAGTAATTTTCCTTTTGTTGTCCGGATGTCTTCCACGACGTCTTCTGCCACAATCCAAGCCTTGTCTGCTATCTTTTGCATTGAAGGTCTTCCGCAGACTCTTGTTTCCGACAATGGCCCACAATTCATGTCCGCAGAATTTCAGTCATTCTGCAAGGCCAATGGTATTAAACATCTGACGTCCGCGCCGTTTTCGCCTCAGTCAAACGGTGCCGCTGAACGATTGGTCCGGACTTTCAAGTCCCAGATGTTGAAATTGAAAGAGTCGCATTCTCGGGAGGACGCTTTGTTGCTCTTTTTGTCTTCGTATCGCTCTCAGCCCCGCGATGGTCGCTCGCCGGCTGAATTGCTCCATGGTCGATCTCATCGCACCCTGATGTCTTTGCTACATCCGCCGCATCAGGTTCCTGTGCAGCGGCAGGCTCCTGCTTTTGCTCTTGGCGACGTTGTCTATTATCGCAATTATCGCGGTTCACGGCGTTGGCTCGCAGGGCGCATTCTTCGCTGCCTCGGCCGCGCGATGTATTTGGTTTTGGGGGCCTCTGGTGAGGTGCGTCGGCATCTCAATCAGCTGCGCCTCTGTCGTCGCCTGGGTTCTGCCGCTCCCCGTCTGCTTTCAGCGACGGAGCCGTCAGGTCAGCGCCTTGGGGACCCATCTACTGGCTCGCCTCATCCCCAGGTGTTGCCGACGCTGCCTTCCATTTTGCCCCATGGCGTCGCGCCGCCGCCGCAGCCGCCGCCGGCGCCGCCCGCAGTGGACGCGTCGCTGCAACCGCCTGGCGCCTCCCTGGGTCACGCGCCGCCGCTCGCTTCCCGTGACCAGCCGTCCTCCGCCATGGACCTCTTGCCCGCTCCGGACCAGATGTCGTCTTCGCCCGTCGGGTGCTCCGACCACATGGAGGTCGACCCTTCTGTCTCATTACGTGCGCATACACCTCATGTTGACGTGCACCCTGGACTAGGTTTGCAGGCGTTTCCTAGCTCCCCTCGGACCGAATGGCCGGGTGCGGGTGGCACAGCCTCGCCTGTTGTTAGGCTCCCCACCTCATCGCATACGTCAACATGGGGTCCTCCCCACGGCGGGCGGAAGCCTTATCTCACGACCGTTCGCCGATTTGCGGGGGAGGAATGTGGTGTCACCGCTAGACACCACACTTGCTAGGTGGTAACTTAAATCGGCCGCGGTCCTGTAGTACATGTCGGACCCGCGTGTCGCCACTGTGTAATCGCAATCCTAGCGCCACCACATGGCAGGTCACAATACACGGACTAGACCTCGCCCCAGTTGTACGGACGACATAGCTTGCGACCAGACCTACCAAGTCTTCCTCTCATTTGCCGAGAGACTGATAGAATAGCCTTCAGCTTATTCCATAGCTACTACCTAGCAAGGCGCCATTTGTATCAGTGCTTATAGCTTACTACTATTCAAGAGATGTATTCCAACAAGAGAATAAAGTTAAGTATATTATTCCAGCTACGTACTTTTCTTCTTATTCATTAATAAGTCTCATGTTCCAGTACTTCACGCCCGTCTGCGTTAGTTTAGCGTGCACTTTCAGCCACTTCGATCTACAAGGTGTTGGCCCCGCTGCCGACACATCACATTCCACGTTTTGTGAAGGAACAGAGCGAAGCGAGTCCGTAACTGCTGTCACACTCCCATCCAAGAGCACAATATTTCTCCAAATCCGCGAATTTCGAGAAGGTTAGCATTCCTTATCGGTTTATAGTAGATATGAAAGTGCTATGATGATATAATAGATGGTTAAGAATAAGAAACAGGTGGTTTTTATGCATCATGGAGCTCTAGATGGATGACGTTTGAAGCATTTTACGTAAATCACCTGCACTATCAGTTCAAAAGTACTGTTCTAGTTTCCGCGGTTAGTATCAAGAAGGTATTGGTAATAGCGAACGTAAACATGCAGCGGAGAGAAGCACCTTACGGGTTATATAGTGGTTTAAAAACCAGTCGCGATGTCAGCCCGATTGATAGCGATCTCTGACATTTAGCTATGAATATCTTATTACTACCGATTGGAACGCGGTTTAAGTATGTCGTGTTTAGTGCTTCTCAATACATCGCAATGTACTCTGTCTTGCAGCTGTATTTACTGTTGTCTCTATTGTATCACGCACGTTCCTCCCTCCTTCCAGACGTAGCAGTGAGAACCAATTTAGGAATCCTGCAGTACTTTCAAAAGCCCAATCGCTATGTCTAATTCCCAATTGATCAATTTATTGTTTCCGGTAGTTGTATTGCGTGGGTGTGGATCTCTTTCCCGGCCATTGCGAACGGGGGCTACGCTGTAGCCGGTGAATGGCGCGGGCCTCGCGATGGCTAGTTCGTGTGATCGGCAGAATGTTTTTTAATCACAGATCATGAATGGAATGAAGTGTGGTATAGTGGCCACAGTTTGGGGTCTTCCGTGCGTGTCTCTATCGTCAGGGCACCGCAACGAAGGTTTCATTTAGTGGAACGTTGTGGTGGACGAGTGTGTTTGTGTTCTCAAACGTTGGTGCATGCAAGACCTTGGCTATATTTATCACTACGGTCTATTTGTGGTGAAAATTTCATTTTTTTCCGAAATTGTATCAGCTCTCCTCCTTTTGTCTCCAGCATAGCCCATAGGAACACTATATCCTGAGGAGGGATGAAAACCCCTTCTACATGTTTCGGGACGTTGGTTCACACAAACTATCAGGGAGTGGTCTTTTGAGAAAGACAGAGACAAGAAAGCAGTCAGGAATTTCTCAATCAACAGAATGTCGCCACTTGAAGCTTTGTTTGAGGAGCTCAAGATCAAAGGAGGCCAATGTGTAATCCGTGGTCGGTGATATTTAGTAACATGATCTGTAATTAGGACAGTGGGCGGTTTTGACCTTCGTTGCGGTGCCCTGACGATACAGACACGCACGGGAACCCCAAATGGCAGCTACTATACCGCATTTCATTCCGTTCATGATCTGTAGACCACTTTTGCAGGGTTTAACGGTCAGTGCAACATCACTGCTGTATGTTTCTCGATCTGTACAAAATAGTATGCCACTAAGATTATAGTAATTTGTCTGTCTGCAGAAACTGACGGTGGTTTTCGAAATACGTCATGAACTTTTTGATATGTAATTGTTCTGATTTTCCCGTCTGTGCTTAGACACCAGTGTGCTTCGAAAAGTGAGTAAAATAAATAATAAGAGCCTTAATACCCATGACTCCGGCACCAAATACAGGGTGTTTCAAAAATGACCGGTATATTTGAAACGGCAATAAAAACTAAACGAGCAGCGATAGAAATACACCGTTTGTTGCAATATGCTTGGGACAACAGTACATTTTCAGGCAGACAAACTTTCGAAATTACAGTAGTTACAATTTTCAACAACAGATGGCGCTGCGGTCTGGGAAACTCTATAGTACGATATTTTCCACATATCCACCAAGCGTAGCAATAATATGGCGTAGTCTCTGAATGAAATTACCCGAAACCTTTGACAACGTGTCTGGCGGAATGGCTTCACATGCAGATGAGATGTACTGCTTCAGCTGTTCAATTGTTTCTGGATTCTGGCGGTACACCTGGTCTTTCAAGTGTCCCCACAGAAAGAAGTCACAGGGGTTCATGTCTGGCGAATAGGGAGGCCAATCCACGCCGCCTCCTGTATGTTTCGGATAGCCCAAAGCAATCACACGATCATCGAAATATTCATTCAGGAAATTAAAGACGTCGGCCGTGCGATGTGGCCGGGCACCATCTTGCATAAACCACGAGGTGTTCGCAGTGTCGTCTAAGGCAGTTTGTACCGCCACAAATTCACGAAGAATGTCCAGATAGCGCAGTAATCGTTTCGGATCTGAAAAATGGGCCAATGATTCCTTTGGAAGAAATGGCGGCCCAGACCAGTACTTTTTGAGGATGCAGGGACGATGGGACTGCAACATGGGGCTTTTCGGTTCCCCATATGCGCCAGTTCTGTTTATTGACGAAGCCGTCCAGGTAAAAATAAGCTTCGTCAGTAAACCAAATGCTGCCCACATGCATATCGCCGTCATCAATCCTGTGCACTATATCGTTAGCGAATGTCTCTCGTGCAGCAATGGTAGCGGCGCTGAGGGGTTGCCGCGTGTGAATTTTGTATGGATAGAGGTGTAAACTCTGGCGCATGAGACGAAACGTGGACGTTGGCGTCATTTGGACCGCAGCTGCAACACGGCGAACGGAAACCCGAGGTCGCTGTTGGATCACCTGCTGCACTAGCTGCGCGTTGCCCTCTGTGGTTGCCGTACGCGGTCGCCCTACCTTTCCAGCACGTTCATCCGTCACGTTCCCCGTCCGTTGAAATTTTTCAAACAGATCCTTTATTGTATCGCTTTTCGGTCCTTTGGTTACATTAAACCTCCGGTGAAAACTACTGTAATTTCGAAAGTTTGTCTACCTGAAAATGTACTGTTGTCCCAAGCATATTGCAACAAACGGTGTATTTCTATCGCTGCTCGTTTAGTTTTTATTGCCGTTTCAAATATACCGGTCATTTTTGAAACACCCTGTATAAACTAAGCCTACTCAGCGATTCCAAGCGCGATCGGAACAAAAAAGCGCCACAGTTGTTTAAATATTCCATACTGCAATCGATTTCTTGAGAAATTCTTTAAATAAACTATATTCCATACACCATCTTGTATCCTGGAAATTGTTAAATAAACAATCCATACACTGTAGTCAATTTCGTGACAAATTCTTTAACTAACTAAATAAACTATATTCCAAACACCGCCTTGTATCGCATAAATTGTTTAAATAAACAATATTCCACACACTCTAAATTGTTTAAACAATATTCCATACACTGCAATCGATTTCCCTTCAAACGACCGAGCAACTGAGCCTTTTTCCTGCCAATTTCCGAGAGGGAGAGAGGAGAGAGAGGGCTGGGGGGCGGGGGTTCAAATGGTTCAAATGGCTCTGAGCACTATGGTACTCAACTGCTGAGGTCATTAGTCCCCTAGAACTTAGAACTAGTTAAACCTAACTAACCTAAGGACATCACACACATCCATGCCCGAGGCAGGAATCGAACCTGCGACCGTAGCGGTCTCGCGGTTCCAGACTGCAGCGCCAGAACCGCGCGGCCACTTCGGCCGGCGGGGCGGGGGTCCCAGAGATTTAATTAACTGATCGATTTCATTAATTAATCACTCAAATTGATATCAAAAGTGTGCTTGTATTGCTGAGGAGAGTTCCCTGAGGGATGGGGGAGAAGGATGTTGAGGGGGAGGGATGGGAGAGCAAAATGTTAAGAATGTGTTAGTCACAAGGAAGGATTATCCTTAGGGGTCATAACCTGTCAATCAAAAGGATCTCCAGGGGGTCATAGCCTGTCAATCAAAAGGATGTTTTACAGGCGGTGTTAATCCTCTTATCGTAACAGACCGAGCGAGGTGGCGCAGTGGTTAGCACACTGGACTCGCATTCGGGAGGACGACGGTTCAATCCCGTCTCCAGCCATCCTGATTTAGGTTTTTCGTGATTTCCCTAAATCGTTTCAGGCAAATGCCGGGATGGTTCCTTTGAAAGGGCACGGCCGATTTCCTTCCCGATCCTTCCCTAACCCGAGCTTGCGCTCCGTCTCTAATGACCTCGTTGTCGACGGGACGTTAAACGGTAACCACCCCACCGCCACCCACCCCCATTATCGTAACAATAGGTTAAGGACCTGTCAATCAAAGGAGAATAGGTTTACCCTGAATCTATACTTGCCACTGGTGTAGCCAACCCACAATGTGCACTACACATACTTTTTCCTACTATAGACACATACCGCTCATACCATCTTTCGGGTGTTACGTGCGTACTAGAAATAATCGTAGTGCTTAGTCCGCTTTTCAGCTTGGTTTTTGCGGGTCTATCTCAAAAATCTTTTGACACCTAGCCTGTTATTGATTACCATTCTAAAAATATTAAACTTGAAGGAAGATAACTTGTCGGCCAAGACTGCGTTAGCAAAATCCATATTTACTATGACCAGTTTCAGTGAAACAAAGTTACCATCACCTGATCTGAGAATAGTGTGCATCAATGTAAAATATTAAATTATGAAAAAATAACTTCCAATGTCATAACTAGAGAACAAAGTAATTATTATTAAACATACCTCGGCAGAGGTTAATGCAAGCACCCAATTAGATCCACAAACTTACTTCATATTTTATCTAGCAGGAGAGACAACGTAATATCCATTGGTATATCAAAGGTAAAACCAGTATTTACGAAATGTTTCGCCAAATGTATCCGTCCCATATTGCAAGTCACAGAGTACGTCACAGATACAAGAGCACTGTTGAAATGGTGCGCTGTGAAGGTTACTAGAGAACATGCTAACATTTAGCGTCACTAGAGGTCGCTTGTGTATTCATTTTATCGTGTCAGAAATATAAATATGTAATATAATAAAATTTGGTAACTGGTATATAATTCTAAAATTTAGTTAGAAAATGTTTTAACTTCCGTCTGCTAGAAAAGTTTTTAACTGCAAACTAGTTACTACAGTTTTAGGGTGCAGTTTTAAAAATATGTTGTATTTTCCGATATACTGTTCTACCTCTATATATTATGTATGTTCTTTCTGTTTCTAAAAAGTATTTTAGCTTTTAACTGCTACAAAAATTTTAGAATTGTGTACCAGTTACCAGATTTTATTATAATCGCATATTTATATTTGTAATTGACGATGACATGAATACGGGAGGGACCTCTAGTGGCACCAAGAGTCGACAAGTTCTCTACTAGCCTTCGCTGCATGTCGTTTCAGCGGCGCTATTGTGTCTGTGATGTACTCTGTGACCTGTAATACGGGACAGATGCATTTGGCGAAACATTCTGTAAACACTGGTTTTAACTTTGACGTGCCAATGCGTCCTACATCAACTATCTGGCTAATTAAGATATGGAATACGTTTATAGCTCTAATTGGGCACTTGTATTAATTTTTACTGAGATATGTTTAATAACAATTCACTCTATGTATTACATTTATGACACTGAATTTTTTTGCCGGCCGCGGTGGCCGTGCGGTTCTGGCGCTGCAGTCCGGAACCGCGGGACTGCTACGGTCGCAGGTTCGAATCCTGCCTCGGGCATGGGTGTGTGTGATGTCCTTGGGTTAGTTAGGTTTAAGTAGTTCTAAGTTCTAGGGGACTTATGACCTAAGATGTTGAGTCCCATAGTGCTCAGAGCCATTTGAACCATTTTGTTATTTTTTATAATTTAATATTTTAAATTAAGTACACTATTCACTGATCAGATACGGGTAACTCTGTTGCATCGAAACCGCGTATAGTAAATAAAGGTTTTGCAAATGTGATCTTGGCTGAGATCAAGTTGCATATTTAATTGCTGAAAAGGACAGAAATTTAATCACGCCCACGGGACACAGCACTAATACAGTGTGACTTCGTCTCTCGCCTTGATAATCTACATCTACATCTACATCCATACTCCGCAAGCCACCTTACGGTGTGTGGTGGAGGGTACCTTGAGTACCTCTATCGGTTCTCCCTTCTATTCCAGCCTCGTATTGTTCGTGGAAAGAAAGATTGTCGGTATGCTTCTGTGTGGGCTCTAATCTCTCTGATTTTATCCTCATGGTCTCTTCGCGAGATATACGTAGGAGGGAGCAATATACTGCTTGACTCTTCGGTGAAGGCATGTTCTCGAAACTTTAACAAAAGCCCGCACCGAGCTACTGAGAGTCTCTCCTGCAGAGTCTTCCACTGGAGTTTATCTATCATCTCCGTAACGCTTTCGCGATTACTAAATGATCCTGTAACGAAGCGCGCTGCTCTCCGTTGGATCTTTTCTGCTGAGCAGTATTCAAGCAGTGGGCGAACAAGCGTACTGTAACCTACTTCCTTTGTTTTCGGATTGCATTTCCTTAGGATTCTTCCAATGAATCTCAGTCTGGCATCTGCTTTACCGACGATCAACTTTATATGATCATTCCATTTTAAATCACTCCTAATGCGTACTCCCAGATAATTCATGGAATTAACTGCTTCCAGTTGCTGACCTGCTATGTAGTAGCTAATTGATAAGGGACCTATCTTTCTACGTATTCGCAGCACATTACACTTGTCTACATTGACATTCAATTGCCATTCCCTGCACCATGCGTCAATTCGCTGCAGATCCTCCTGCATTTCAGTACAATTTTCCATTGTTACAACCTCTCGATACACCACAGCATCATCTGCAAAAAGCCTCAGTGAACTTCCGATGTCATCCACAAGGTCATTTATGTATATTGTGAATAGCAACGGTCCTATGACACTCCCCTGCGGCACACCTGAAATCACTCTTACTTCGGAAGACTTCTCTCCATTGAGAATGACATGCTGCGTTCTGTTATCCAGGAACTCCTCAATCCAATCATACAATTGGTCTGATAGTCCATATGCTCTTACTTTGTTTCTTTATACGACTGTGGGGAACTGTACCGAACGCCTTGCGGAAGTCAAGAAACACGGCATCTACCTGTGAACCCGTGTCTATGGCCCTCTGAGTCTCGTGGACGAATAGCGCGAGCTGGGTTTCACACGACCGTCTTTTTCGAAACCCATGCTGATTCCTACAGAGTAGATTTCTAGTCTCCATAATACGTGTTCCAAAATTCTACAACTGATCGACGTTAGAGATATAGGTCTATAGTTTTTCACAACTGTTCGACGTCCCTTCTTGTGAATTCGGCTTGAAAGAGACTCCACAAGTTTGTTTGTTTTTTTTTTTTTCAGATTCCCATGACCAGTTGAAGACACACATTGATGGTTAGATCTCGGAGAGCTAAATAATTGTCGGCGTACTGATTGCTACATTGCAACTGCTGTTCCAATAGTCTCAGACATTTCATATGAGCTTGAGATGTGATTTAATGGGCCAGTCTTGGAAGAAGGTAGAGTCCACAGTATACCCATCATGAAGATGAAAAGCAGAATGCTTGATCGCTGAAAATTTTTAAATAAACATCCAAGGTATTCATGGTAAACTGAACGACTGGGTCAAGTCATGGCACGAAGAACATCACAGAACCTCCTCTGACCTGAATTAGACCCTCCACACTGTGAAGGTTAAACGTCTCATTGTGCCCTCCGTGCGTTCGACCATTCGTGATAAGAAACGACGCCAAACAGCGACACGCCGGAGCACACTCTGTTATTATCCACTTTTTGTGTTGTTGGGCCGTTTGAAGACGTGCTGCAGTGAACAATGCGAGGTATCCGACCCCAAATCTGTATTTATTTTGTTTGATATATTTATCGGGAACACTGGCATCATTCAAGCCGAAGATAACTGGTCATAGAACGACATAGTCCATAGCTTACAGATTGCTGCTTAGAAAATTTTCCACTAAACCCCTCTCCCCTTACCCTCCATTACCACATATTCTATAAAGAATCGACTCCCACGTATAAAATATCCCATTACTTTAAAAATCAGTTAAATATCTGGCGATAAGCATATAAGCGAGAAAAAATTTAGAAAAGGTTTAAATTACGTTTACTGAATTAAGTCACTGAATTAAGTTTATCGGAAGTCGCTAACTGCTATCATTATCAAACTCTGGGTGAGTACACGCGCCGGACGCTGTGGCCGAGCGGTTCTAGGCACTTCAGTCCGGAACCATGCGGATGCTGCGGTCGCAGGTTCGAATCCTGCCTCGGGCACGGATGTGTGTGATGTCCTTAGGTTAGTTAGGTTTAAGTAGTTCTAAGTCTAGGGGACTGATGACCTCAGATGTTAAGTCCCATAGTGCTTAGAGCCATTTGAACCATTCTGAGTACACGCTCGGTAATTTGCACTAAGTTTTAAGTAATAGTTAGTTTTCCACGCTTTTCAATGTTTGAGACATCAAACTTTCTGAAGTATGTCAAGACATAATTTTGCAGAGATATTCAGTGATATATATGGATACTATCTGCAGAACGTGTTGCGAATATAGCAAGTAGTACAGAAGTAATACACAACTGGCCATTAAAATTGCTACACCAAGAAGAAATGCAGATGATAATCGGGTATCCATTGGACAAATATATTATACTAGAACTGACATGTAATTACATTTTCACGCAATTTGGGTGCATAGATCCTGAGAAATCAGTACCCAGAACAACCACCTCTGGCCGTAATAATGGCCTTGATACGCCTGGGCATTGAGTCAAACAGAGCTTGGATGGCGTGTACAGGTACAGCTGCCCATGTAGCTTCAACACGATACCACAGTTCATCAAGAGTAGTGACTGGCATATTGTGACGAGCCAGTTGCACGCCCACCACTGAGCAGACGTTTTCAATTGGTGAGAGATCTGGAGAACGTGCTGGCCACGGCAGCAGTCGAACATTTTCTGTGTCCAGAAAGGCCCGTACAGGACCTGAAACATACGGTCGTGCATTATCCTGTTGAAATGTAGGGTTTCGCAGGGATCGAATGAAGGGTAGAGCCACGGGTCGTAACACATCTGAAATGTAACGTCCACTGTTCAAAGTGCCGTCAGTGCGAACAAGAGGTGACCGAGACGTGTAACCAATGACACCCCATAAAATCACGCCGGGTGACACGCCAGTATGGCGATGACGAATACACGCTTCCAATGTGCGTTCACCACGAGGTCGCCAAACACGGATGCGACCATCATGATGCTGTAAACAGAACCTGGATTCATCCGAAAAAAATGACGTTTTGCCATTCGTGCACCCAGGTTCGTCGTTGAGTACACCATCGCAGGCGCTCCTGACTGTGATGGAGCGTCAAGGGTAACCGCAGCCATGGCTCCGAGCTGATAGTCCATGCTGCTGCAAACGTCGTCAAACTGTTCGTGCAGGTGGTTGTTGTCTTGCAAACGTCCCCATCTCTTGAGTTAGGGATCGAGACGTGGCTGCACGATCCTTTACAGCCATGCGGATAACATGCCTGTCATCTCGACTGCTAGTGATACGAGGCCGCTGGGATCCAGTACCGCGTTCCGTATTACCCTCCTGAACCCACTGATTCCGTATTCTGCTAGCAGTCATTGGATCTCGACCAACGCGAGCAGCAATGTCACTATACGATAAACCGCAATCGCGATAGGCTACAATCCGACATTTATCAAAGTCGGAAACGTGATGGTACGCATTTCTCCTCCTTACACGAGGCATCACATAAACGTTTCACCAGGCAACGCCGGTCAACTGCTGTTTGTGTATGAGAAATCGGTTGGAAACTTTCCTCACGTCAGCACGTTGTAGGTGTCGCCACCGGCGCCAACCTTGTGTGAATGCTCTGAAAAGCTAATCATTTGCATATCACAGGATCTTCTTACTGACGGCTAAATTTCGCGTCTGTAGTACGTCATCTTCGTGGTGTAGCAATTTTAATGGCCAGTGGTGTAAATTATAACAACTTGTCTGATGCCGAAGTTCTACTGCATGAACGATAAAAATGAAGTAAGCGATAAACACCTTTTCTTTAATTTTGTGGGCGGTGTTAGCGCGGAAAAGTTTCCTAAAGTTTTGGAATTATATACAGGAAATTGCTAAGTGGTCTCATTCGTAAATACTGGATGAATACAGTTTGCTAATTTGCGCGCTGTGAGTTTTGCTACCTCAAGACACATACACTGTTTCTAACTGAAATACTTACCAGACTTTTTTAAAAATTTATATGTCACTTAATGAGTGGATTATAATTGTGCATTTTAAATTTTTTACTTCGGTCAGTTTTTATGTGAAGTATTGAAAATAAAATATTTGTTGCCTCTGGGTACTGTTAGACAGGCAACCTGAAAATATGCTCCAAGACTGATGTAAATGTTGCTGTTAATCCCTCCTGTCGACTTTGTTTGCAGTGTCTAGATGTCGGACGATGGATGCGGAGAAACAGCTCTGATGACTGTACATTCAGATCTCGTCGAGATACGCGTGGTTGGTTATAACAGGAAGACAAACTTATCAGTGTAAGTAGCGCTTCCAAATGCCAATGTGCGATGTCTGATGAGCGGCAGTAGGCGGTAGATGGCCGCTGACGATGCTGTTTGCATGCGGGCCATAAATACTGGCGCAGCTGCCGCAGCAGGGCAGTGCGTGGCCATGTTTGCTCCTGCAGGCACCGTCAGTGTTGACAACCGGCCGTGACCACAGCGACCGGGCAGCTTCTTCACTCTTATTACTCGGCACAGCTCAGCGGGAGACAACCTGATCACGTGGCTAATACGGAGCAACCTTCCAGTGCAAAGTAGGAGTGGCAAAAACCGACCGCTTAAAACCTGTACCGGTATTTCAGATCTGAATAACGGGCATTTTTTCGGTATTTGTTTGGTTCAGCTACAACAGGCAATTTTCTTTTTTACTCTTAACCGAGTAAAAAAACGAAATATCAATTAGCCATAGCACCAGAGCTAAAATTTTCCATTTTTAAATCACCCATTTTTTTAAAAAAAAGGAGTAATTTTTATTTCTAAAACTTGCATAGATTTTAAATATTGCGTTATTATATAAAATGCAAAAAGTAATCAGTGCTCTTTTAATAACAATGCCGACAGAAACGAGCAACAAACGCTTGGCATAAGAATTGGTACAGTACTTCTGGGACAACAATATCCTTCTTGACGTGTGTCGTGGCTTAATGTACGTCTGTACGTGCAGTGTGCAAAACTTGCCCCCACCTGGTCTATACGACAGTTTGTCGCTGTCGATCCCGGACGTTCGCCGTATTCCAGAATGGCTCCAAGCTTGTCCGCAAATATTTGTACGAAGTGACTTAGCAATGAAGCACAATGCTTCATTTACTTTAAAAGATTAAAGATTTGTCTGCCATTTCTATGAAATAACGAAAATGGAACGACGTAGTGGTAACAGTAATAAATTAAAAACTTAACAAAACTCAATTCATAGTATACAATAAAAACATAAAGTAGCTGATTCGTTGCCTGTGGCATTAACCGCTTGTAGCCCTTGAAAATGGACAAATAAACACGAAAACAGAGTTCTTCAGTTTTCACCCTCTTGGAATGACTATTCGGAATGCCCAAATAGTGGTATGATAGCCGATAACAATACGATTTTTGAGTAGAGTTTCAATAGCATGGAATCAATAGGAAACTACTGGTGATTTCTTGTAGTATTCAACCATTTATGAAGCAGCGATGGAGGGACTAAGTTTTCTTTTTGATGTTGCTGAGCAACAATCATACAATAATTTAAATCGACACACCGCCATTTGAGCAATTGTTGTTTACTTAATTACGACCCAGGTTTCGGCCTTTTACGCCATTTATAAGTAATTGAGTTTATGTCATTAACGTATATTGCAGGGAACCAAGTACAAAATTGGCCATAAATTAAGAAAAAAATTCGCTCCCCACGAAATGCCAGATGTAAAATCATCAGGTAACAAAAAAAAACAATAAATAATCGTGGGAACACGTCATATTTAAAACAAACAGGTTTACTTTGGTATAAACGCATATGACGTGCTTCCACTGTTATTTATTGATATATTTTTCTTACTTTATGGCCAATTTTGAGCTTGACGTTCAGAAATGGCTTTGAGCACTATGGGACTTAACTTCTGAGGTCATCAGTCCCCTAGAGCTTAGAACTACTTAAATCTAACTAACCTAAGGATATCACACACATCCATGCCCGAGGCAGGATTCGAACCTGCGACCGTAGCGGTCGCGCGGTTCCGGACTGTAGCGCCTAGAACAGCTCGGCCATCTCGGCCGGCGAGCTTGATGTCCTGCAATATATGTTAGTGTCATAAACTCAATCAATCACTTGAAAATGGCATAAAAGGACGAAACCTGTGTATAATTAAATAAACAACAATACGGTGAAATAGTGGTGTGTTCATTCAAAAATAACGTTTCTTTTCTTTGGTTACTTAATTTAATATCTTGATTCTATGTATGTTTAAACGGAGAGAGTCAAAATTTTTCCATCTTCATTCGATTTCCATGTTTATTACAGGAAATAATAAGAAAAACTGAAAACCAGTTATTTCATAAACCACTTATTTTGAGCGGTTTTAACAGTCAGGTGAAACTGGTGTGGAAAGAAAGATACAACCGAAAACCGGTTATTTCAACCCTAACCGCTGTCCCTCATCCAAACCCGTGCGCGTTGTCACCTCGCAGAGCGAGCATGGACAATGAACGCCAGAAGCGTCTTCGCGGGCAGCTGCAACGACGTGCAGCTGGCGTCGTTACATTTATTAACGATGGAAGCTTCGACCATAGACAACAAAAATTGATCACGCCCCTATCTCTGCCGCGTTGAGGTGTGAAACCAACATCTAAGTCACGTGACTCGGGGCAGCAAGCCGATTTTGCGTCACAACTAACTTATACCAAGTGGAACCGACAGACTTTCTCATTCATAGCTCAATCCTAGCACTGATGTTAACAACTGAACGATTTATTACATGACTATTATATTCGTAGTAGAACTGTTAATTTCTCTAAAATTCCTAATAGTAAACCGATGGTCTTCGTTTTTACACATCATCAAACTTTTTACAGGCGGCCGATGTACTGCTCTTCAGTGAATACCCGTTTTTGTTGTGTTATGAGTCTTTTACTTCACTTTTCCACGTGAGTAGAAGACAAAATATTAGTTTGCCAAAAACCATTTCTTATTTGACAACTCCTCTACAATACGTATGAAATGTTTTATAATGCTTATTTATTATTGGTTCAAAGTATTTAGATACCGAAAAAACTGGTCGCTTTCAACATTATTACCATCATATAAGATGAAAACATCGTCAAAATATGTATTCCATAAAATTAATCTTGCAGCAAATTGGGGGAATTTTGCAATGAATTCTTGTTCAAAGTTCGTCATAAAAATAATTGCAGCGCAACAGGCAAGTGGCGAGCCGATGGCTAAGCCTTCTTGTAGTGAGTAAAAAATAATCCCCGAAATAAAAATAATTAAAAGATAAAGCAATTTTTAATAAAGCCAGCATTTCTTCCATTTCCTTTGATGGTCTCTCCGGAAAGGTATACAGATTCTCTGCGATAATATTTTGCACCTGAGCAATAGGTCTATTAGCATGCATATTATTGACATCACATGTCACCATACGTGTGGTTTGTGGTATGAATACACCATGCAAGTTGTTTATAAGCTGTTCCCTACTGAAATTAGTAGAATATCGGAAATGTTTATTCAAATACTCAACGGCCAGCTTTTCTGCTTTATAACCTGCGTCCCGTCTGGCATTCGCAATCGGGTGTGATGGTTTACCTATTTTGTGAAGATTTAGAGTAGCATGTAATTTTGGCGCAGTTGGGTGCATTGGTAAAAGTCGATTCTTTTGAATTTTATAGGGAAACATTTCCAGTTTACTAGGTTCTCTACACATTTTTCAGTTAAATAATATCTAGTTTCCATTATATTATTCTGCTTAAATAATTTTGAAACGTACTTCTATAGTCTGCCTCTAAGATTACCGCTGACATATTTGTGAGCCTGTACTATGAGTGCAATATAGGGCAAACCGTAGGTCATTTCGAATAAGATTTCAGGAACACCTTAACTTAAACAGTCTCCGATCTGTAGTAACAGACCACTTACGCGAAAATGGGCACAGCATCACAAGCCCTTCAGAAAATTTAAAAATATTTCATAAGAAAGGTAAAAGCCATATTTTGAACGTATTAACGGACATAGAAATTTTTATATATAAAAAAGGAAATGCACAGTTCACGTTGAATAATCAGTTAAGATTAAAGTACTGTAACATTCTGGATAATTTTTATTGTTTATGCGATTAGGTATTACTATGTAATAAAATTCTATATTACAGTATTCTCGCTTGTAGAGATAGCGACTCATCGCTCCCAGTAATGAGTATATGAAGTCACTGTCCACATGGATAGCTTCCTTTCCAGTTAGTCTCTTAGTCGTTCGTACGGACCGCTTTTACTTTCCCCAACACCGGGTTGCACTGCCGCCGCACCAGTAAGACACTGCCACCTAAGATGCTCCACATAGTACTTTGCATAGTGCCACGACTAATCGTGTTAGTGATGTCAATTTTTTTTTAACAAAATCCGGCCCCTTTAAAAACTTTTAGCGTCCTGGCACTTTCATTTTAGGTGCAGACAAATTTTAAAACATGGCTCTGGAACTGCAAGTTGCACCTATGAGCAATTTTCCTAAAGGAATGGCCCACATCTTTGTTATCTTTCGCTCGCCAAAGTACTGACTATATTCCTGAAGAGAAAATTTTGACTAAGAGCGATGGATATACCTATGAACCAATAACGTTGCGCGTAAATTTCCGACATTCCTTTTTTAATTTTAAAATCCACAAAATGTGACGCTGCACTTTACTTTTTACCATGAAGGTTGCACCAGGTGATACGGCTTTAGGCAGCGAAATCTGTTGTGTTTTCAATAAGCAACAGTTTTACCAGCTGTTAGCGGAAATCTTCCTAACATCATATCAGAAGTAGATTAGCTCAGGTGAAGACAGCTTTATTCAGTAACAGATCTTTCTTTCATGTTACGGAATGAGTAAAGTGTTCACAAGTGGAAATGGACCATTTAAAACCGGGTTAAGAAGAAATTGGAAGTGTTTGCAATGTGGTGCTATTGAAGCATGTTAAAAATAAAACGAACAGATGAAGAGTAGATTACGAAAAGAGTAGATGACGTAGAATGATTACTTAAAAAACTTCTCTGGAGCTTCTAAAATCATGATTGCATTGCGCATGCAGCACACTAAGACATTAAAATTAGACCGATAATTCCAATATCAAATAATTTCTCAATTTTTGTTGTGCCATAAATATAAGCTCCAAAAAGAAGTACATCTTAAGGTTGTTGGAAGGATCACATCCCTGGTTTTGACGAAGAAACAAGACGTCTGTATGAGAAAGCAACTCTCGAACTTTTTAAATAACACTAGAAGAGAGAAGTGGATATTACCTTGACGAGATCTCAGCTTCACACTGTCAAGCAGAAGAACACGGTTTCTCATTCGGTAGCTTAATGCGGCTTCAAAGTCACCAAGAAGACGTTCTCCCATAAATGCAGAATCTATAGCTAATCAGCCCACTTTCTTATCTGAGCAGGGAGACTGCTTGACCGCCATGAAAAGGACTTGGGTTCAGCCGTCGGGATTGTGAAGAACCTTTCCAACGTGTGAAGCAAGTCTCGCGCCGCCAACAGAGGAGCGTCTTGAAAAGAGCGGCTCCAAGATTCAGAAACCTGACAGTAGCTGGGGAAGCTGTGTGCTGACTCCATGCCCTCCAGACCGCATCCAAGTAATGCTCTGGGAAAGGACGGCAGGGCGACCAGTTAATCATCCAGTATAGTGTCATATAGAAAACGAGGCTCCCAGCAAATGATCAATATATAATATTCTCCAGAAGAAATGCAAACAGCACTGGTCTCACTTCAAAATGAAAAAGTCGCAGGAATCGATGGCATAACTCTAATTTTTTAAAAATCGTGCCCAAGCAATCAAGTCCTGGCTTACTTCTTTTTTCATCAGTTTTTTACGATGGGGCTGGCTGACTCTATTTAAGAAATATAAAATTATCACTATCTTGAAATCAAGCAATGACACAAAATTAGCTCCATAGCCATATTATACATCACTTACAAACTTCGAAAGAATGATCTTGGAAATGAGTGACTGACCGAGCGAGGTGGCGCAGTGGTTAGACACTGGACTCGCATTCGGGAGGACGACGGTTCAATCCCACCTCCGGCCATCCTTATTTAGGTTTCCCGTGATTTCCCTAAATCACTCCAGGCAAATGCCGGGATGGTTCCTCTGAAAGGGCACGGCCGACTTCCTTCCCCATCCTTCACTAATCCGATGAAACCGATGACCACGCGGTCTGGTCTCCTTCGCCAAACAACCAAACCAAACCAACCAATTGAGTGACTAATGACAGGTGAGCAAGCTGGTTTCTGACATGATCGATGTGGTGTCACCGCAAGGCACCACACTTGCTAAGTTGTGGGCTTCAAATCGGCCGCGGTCCGTCAGTACACATCGGACCCACGAGTCGCCACTGTCGACGCTAGCAGACCGAGCGCCGCCACTCGGCCGGTCTTACGAGACAAGCTAGCGCACTGGCCAGTTCTACAGCCGACTTTAATAGGGATGGTTCACTCGTTATAGCTTCAGAGCCCTCATTTGCAGAGACGCTAGTTAGCATAGCCTTCAGCTAAGTCAGTAGCTACGACCTAGTCAGGCGCCACATACAGTTTATGCATTGACAGTGGATCTATATGAGTGAAGCAATCAGAATTGTAAAGAAGTATTCGCAGTTCAGTCCATAACTGCACTTGTAAATATTATTGTACAAAGTCAAGATCGACGTTCACCGCTGAAGTTGAATTAAAGCTAAGAATTTAATTGTATTCCTGTCTACTAACTTTCTAATTACCTAAGATGTTCCAGATACATCCCGTCAAGTATAGTTCATTGATCCTCACGTCAGCCTTCGTTATCAACGAGTGCAATTAATGGCCACACCGCGTGATCAAACTACCGAGTCAAATTGCGTGACTCAGCCGGGTCACCCTTTTTCCATGAGGCCCATAGTACCGCCTCATACATAAAAATCGAAGTTACAATGATCAGGTATACTCTTTGACTGCCTTCATGAAAGATGGATTAAGGGGTAGTCCTAAAGGAAAAAGGGCCAACACTGCGATTTAGTATCGCGGGACCTTTTACGGAGCTCCCAGGGTGATGGATACAACTTGCAAAGACAAGTACGAGATGCATTCAAGTTCTAAGGCCTCCGATTTTTTTCTCCGGACTGGAAAGAGATAGAAACATGCGCATTGTTTTAAAATGAGGCCGCGTACATTGTCAATACGTCCCAGAGATGGCAGCACCGTACGGCAGATGGAATTTTACCGCCAGCGGCGAGAATGAGAACTGTTTTAAATACTTAAAATGGCGACGTTTTCCTTACTTGAACAGCGTGCAATCATTCGTTTTCTGAATTTGCGTGGTGTGAAACCAATTG
The DNA here is from genome assembly GCF_023898315.1 of Schistocerca nitens. NCBI lineage: Eukaryota > Metazoa > Arthropoda > Insecta > Orthoptera > Acrididae > Schistocerca > Schistocerca nitens. Next base: position 896,165,187 of record NC_064617.1, on the reverse strand, counting down.
AAATTCATTGACAGTTGAAGGAGACACGTGGTGATGGAGTTATGGATGTGTCGAAAGTGAGTTCGTGGGTGCGACAGTTTAATGAAGGCAGAACATCGTGTGAGAACAAACTGAAACAACCTCGAGCTCGCACAAGCCGGTCTGACGACATGATCGAGAAAGTGGAGAGAATTGTTTTGGGGGATCGCCGAATGACTGTTGAACAGATCGCCTCCAGAGTTGGCATTTCTGTGGGTTCTGTGCACACAATCCTGCATGACGACCTGAAAATGCGAAAAGTGTCATCCAGGTGGGTGCCACGAATGCTGACGGACGACCACATGGCTGCCCGTGTGGCATGTTGCCAAGCAATGTTGACGCGCAACGACAGCATGAATAGGACTTTCTTTTCGTCGGTTGTGACAATGGATGAGACGTGGATGCCATTTTTCAATCCAGAAACAAAGCGCCAGTGCTGAAAAAATGATGGTGTCCATGTTCTGGGCCAGCGAGGGCGTAATCCTTACCCATTGCGTTCCAAAGGGCACTACAGTAACAGGTGCATCCTACGAAAATGTTTTGAAGAACAAATTCCTTCCTGCACTGCAACAAAAACGTCCGGGAAGGGCTGCGCGTGTGCTGTTTCACCAAGACAACGCACCCGCACATCGAGCTAACGTTACGCAACAGTTTCTTCGTGATAACAAGTTTGAAGTGATTCCTCATGCTCCCTACTCACCTGACCTCGCTCCTAGTGACTTTTGGCTTTTTCCAATAATGAAAGACATTCTCCAGCCGTGCTGCCGGCCGATGTGGCCGAGCGGTTCTAGGCGCTTCAGTCTGGAACCGCGCGACCGCTACGGTCGCAGGTTCGAATCCTGCCTCGGGCATGGATGTGTGTGATGTCCTTAGGTTAGATAGGTTTAAGTAGTTCTAAGTTCTAGGGGACTGATGACCTCAGATGTTTAGTCCCATAGTGCTCAGAACCATTTTGAACCGCCGGCCGAAGTGGCCGTGCGGTTAAAGGCGCTGCAGTCTGGAACCGCAAGACCGCTACGGTCGCAGGTTCGAATCCTGCCTCGGGCATGGATGTTTGTGATGTCCTTAGGTTAGTTAGGTTTAACTAGTTCTAAGTTCTAGGGGACTAATGACCTCAGCAGTTGAGTCCCGTAGTGCTCAGAGCCATTTGAACCATTTTGAGCCATTTTGAACCAGCCGTGCTGCTATTGCCTCAGCGATTTTCCAGTGGTCAAAACAGACTCCTAAAGAAGCCTTCGCCGCTGCCATGGAATCATGGCGTCAGCGTTGTGAAAAATGTGTACGTCTGCAGGGCGATTACATCGAGAAGTAACGCCAGTTTCATCGATTTCGGGTGAGTAGTTAATTAGAAAAAAAAAATCGGAGGCCTTAGAACTTGAATGCACCTCGTACTGTTTTCTCTGCCAGGACACCCCTGCGGAAGGATGAATCCACTGCATGTCCCGAAATACGATTGGGTTGTTTAGCCGTTATGGTGTATGGTCAGACTTGATAGATGAAGATCAGGATGCCAGAATATCACCAGCTAAATCGAGGGTTGTTGTCCTGGGATGCCTGTGCCCACGGGACGTAACGAGTGCAGTTCCAGTCGAAGAAAGCATATCAGTCACCACGTGGCACGAAACCACAGGCAGGATACGAGGTGGTGACGTCAGCAGGACGGGAACACTGCCTCCACCGCGCCGACTAGAGAAAACAAATACACCCATGTGAGGATGGTCAAGACGTGCATGATCACGCTAGAGATGCCTTGCCGAGCAGGCAGTTCACAACAGCACTGACTGCCCAGAGCAGACGCAGGCAGCAAGCAGTTGAAGCACAGGTGATGCCGTTTGATCAGCTGCTGTGGCGAAATAAATAAAAAAAATTAAATTTATTGATTTTTTTTAAAAGAGAAAAACTATGGATATGGAACTGTAACTTTAGAATTTTTGAAAGGCTTTTTTGCGGACAGTATTGACAGGCTTGAATGCGGACAAATTCAGTGCTGCGTGAAATTTGCCTGTAATATAATCTACAATTCCGATTAATTACATTTTTGTATTCTACGTCATTGTTGATTTAATCAGATTTCTCACCTTAGACGTAGAATTAGTCCTTCTGCCACAATATTAATTCATTAGTCGCCATCGATGTTGTTCTCTCTGTTGACCGTGTGTTTCTTCCTAAGTCGGCATCGGTTGCCTTCACGAAGACGGTTGAAACCAAGGAATACAATGATAGGTCGCTTAAATAATTCTCGTAAAACTTAAATACTTCTCACTATTTTTTATTCACAAGACAATAAGACTTGCTCTGCTCGTCGCACAAACCATAAATACTAACAAGATGGCTGCCTTTCCGCACACACCAAAATTACGTCTATCCCCTACAAAGTAACAATCGAAAGTGTATCTTAACGCCTTCTTGGAGTATGAAACAAAAGAGAATCCAATATGAACATTACAGAGATTATATTCTACATCCCTCTCAATTTAATCTTTGACGCAGTCTTTAAGGTATTGTATGGCCCTGTGTCGGAATGTGTCATTACACTACACGTCTCCAGAAGGGAACGAGAGACCTCCACTGTGCAAGGCGACAGCACCTGGAACAGGTCCTCTAGGCGGCCCATCGTTTGGAGAACATTAAGCCCATAACGTCAGTCAGCAGCGGCAGTCTGAAGGGGGTGAATGACGGAGCCATGTAGATTTGCAGACTCGTGAACTGATATAGGTCTCTCATCGAGACTGGTGGCCGACTGAAAACATTAAGCCCATAACGTCAGTCAGCAGCGGCAGTCTGAAGGGGGTGAATGACTGAGCCATGTAGATTTGCAGACTCGTGAACTGATATAGGTCTCTCATCGAGACTGGTGGCCGACTGAAAATGACCGATGTTTACCTGGTCTTGGCCCGCCCTTGCGTTGGTACAACATAGCGTTTGTGCCATGTGAGCAATTACCACTCCCTGCACCAAGCGTCGATTCTCTGTAAGTCTTCCTGCATTTCTCTACAATTTTCAAACGCCCCGACTTCCCTGTGCAAAAGCACCATCCGCGAAAAACCTGATGGAACTTCCGACGTTACCTAGTGAGTGATTTATATGCACTGTGCAAAGTAAATGTCCTATAACACTCCATCGGGGCACTCCCAAAGTTACTTTCCCGTCTGAAGACTTCTCTCCATCGAGAATGACTTACTTTATTCTGTTTGCTACAAACGCCCCAAACCAATCACACAGTTGGTCTGATATTCCAATTACGCTCGTATTTTGTTCTTTGGGGGACAGTGTGGAATTGTATCGAATGCCTTCCGGTAGACAAAAAACTCGGCACTTTCCTGGGCGCCTGTATGTACTGATTTCTGGACGTCGTGGACAAACAGAGCGAATTTCGCTTCAAACGGTCGATGTTTTAGGAACCGGTGTTGGTTCCTACAGATGAGATTTTCATTCTCCAGAAAGGTCGTAGTACCCGAACATAAAACATGTTTCAAAATTTACAATAGACCAACGTCAAACACACAGGCCTAGGGTTTTGTGGACATGTTGACCTTTCTTGAAAACGGGAACGAGCTGTGCTATTTTCCAATTATTACGAACGCTTTGCTCCTCGAGAGACCTACGAGACACTGCTGCCGGAAGAAGGGCAAGTTCTGTAGCATCCTCTGTGCAGGATCAAATTGTTATTCCATCAGACCAAGTGGCGATTTCATTTGCTTTTCTATCCCTTGGTCACTTATTTCTGTATGTATAATTCTCTCGTTCATGCGATGATTTACAGGAGGAAGTAAAGTGCGATCTTCCTCTGTGAAACAGTTTTTGAAAAAGACGCTTAGTGTTTCGGTCTTTTCTAAACATTTTTTGAAAAAGACGCTTAGTGTCTCGGCCTTTTCTGTGTCATCTTCTATTTCAGGGCCATTATGGTCACAGAGTGTCTGGACAGATGCTTTCGATCCGTTAACTAATCTGACATTGTCTAGTTTCCATTAGTTAAATTAAAATCTTAGTAGGCGAAGTGAAGACTTTCATGCGTCTATTTAGTGACCAATTTTTTTTGTCAAATTTGGTAGGGAAGGCCAAGTGAAGAAAGATAGTAGCAAGTTTAGCGTCTTGGAGCCATTACCGAAGTTCCGTACAAGAGAGAAATATCCTGCGTAGCTCTTTGCCAGATCACCCCCTGGATAGTGTAAAGGCACCGTGTGTCCCGAAATAGTGCTGCCTATTAATCCTTCTTAAGCTTGATCGTGTTGGACAGCGAAGTATTGCTTGTACTATAAGAAATCGTGTCCACCAGGAGCAGATTTTGAACACACCATTCAATCTAAAAGAAACATAGACTAAAACGGGACGTAAGTGTGACAGTGTCAAGAGGACTATACAGGGTGGTCCATTGATCGTGACCGGGCCAAATATCTCACGAAATAAGCGTCAAACGAAAAAACTACAAAGAACGAATCTTGTCTAGCTTGAAGGGGGAAACCAGATGGCGACATGATTGGCCCGCTAGATGATGCTGCCATAGGTCAAACGCAAATCAACTGCGTTTTTTTAAATAGGAACTCCCATTTCTTATTACATATTCGTGTAGTACGTAAAGAAAGATGAGTGCTTTAGTTGGACCACTTTTTCCGCTTTGTGATAGATGGCGCTGTAATAGTCACAAACATATGGCTCACAGTTTTAGACGAACAGTTGGTAACAGGTAGGTTTTTTGAATTAAATACAGAACGTAGGTACGTTTGAACATTTTATTTCGGTTGTTCCAATGTGGTACATGTACCTTTGTGAACTTATCATTTCTGAGAACGGATGCTGTTACAGCGTGATTACCTGTAAATACCACATTAATGCAATAAATGTTCAAAATGATGTCCGTCAACCTCAATGCATTTGGCAATATGTGTAACGAAATTCCTCTCAACAGCGAGTAGTTGACCTTCCGTAATGTTCGCACATGCATTGACAATGCGCTGACGCATGTTGTCAGGCTTTGTCGGTGTCTCACGATAGCAAACATCCTTCAACTTTCCCCACAGAAGAAATCCGGGGACCTCAGATCCGGTGAACGTGCGGGCTATGGTATGGCGCTTCGACGACCAATCCACCTGTCATGAAATATGATATTCAATACCGCTTCGACCGCACGCGAACTATGTGCCGGATATCCATCATGCTCGAAGTACATCGCCATTCTGTCATGCAGTGAAACATCTTGTAGTAACATCGGTAGAACATTACGTAGGAAATCAGTACACCATTTAGATTGCCATCCATAAAATGGGGGCCAATTATCCTTCCTCCCATAATGCCGCACCATACATTAAATAGCCAAGGTCGCTGATGTTCGACTTGTCGCAGCCATCGTGGATTTTCCGTTGCCCAATAGTGCATATTATGGCGGTTTACGTTACCGCTGTTGGTGAATGACGCTTCGTCGCTAAACAGAACGCGTGCAAAATATGTGATCGTCCCGTAACTTCTCTTGTGCGCAGTGGCAGAACTGTACACGACGTTCAAAGTCGTCGCCATGCAATTCCTGGTGCATAGAAATATTGTACGGGTGCAATCGATGTTGATGTAGCATTCTCAACACCGACGTTTTTGAGATTCCCGATTCTCGCGCAATTTGTCTGCTACTGATGTGCGGATTAGCCGCGACAGCAGCTAAAACACCTACTTGGGCATCATCATTTGTTGCAGGTCGTGGTTGACGTTTCACATGTGGCTGAACACTTCCTGTTTCCTTAAATAACGCAACTATCCGGCGAACGGTCCGGACACTTGGGTGATGTCGTCCAGGATACCGAGCAGCATACATAGCACGCGCCCGTTGGGCATTTTGATCACAATAGCTATACATCAACACGATAGCGACCTTTTCCGCAATTTGTAAACGTTCCATTTTAACACGGGTAATGTATCACGAAACAAATACCGTCCGCACTGGCGGAATGTTACGTGATACCATTTACTTATACGTTTGTGACTATTACAGCGCCATCTATCACAAAGCGAAAAAAGTGGTCGAACTAAAACATTCATATTTCTTTACGTACTACACGAATATGCAATAAAAAAATGGGGGTTCGTATTTAAAAAACGCAGTTGGTATCCGTTTGACCTATGGCCGCGCCATCTAGCGGGCCATCTGGTTTCCCCCTTCAAGCTAGACGAGTTTCGTTCTTTGCAGTTTTTTCGTTTGATGCTTATTTCGTGAGATATTTGGCCCGGTCACTATCAATGGACCACCCTGTATACACCCCACTCCGACTAGGGAAAACGAAGCTGAGGATCGACGGAAGGAGTCGCCCATATCACGTTTTCCGCTAACTACCGTCCTAGGCCCCCCACCTACATGTAAGGCCAGAGCACCACACGGTTGTAGTCTGTCGCAGCTAAGGGCTACACTGATAACGCGTGAAATACTGCGTTTGCGCTAGTTTTCCGGACCGACCATGTTTTCAGTAATTTTTGACAGTCGGGAGGCTAGAACCAAAGAGCCTTACATTGTGTGGGAAAATGGTGCAGTCTAGCCAAGGATTATACTTCCCACTTTTTTTCGAGTGAGCTGTTCGACATCAGATTAACTGTAGAGCCCAGTTCTTTTCAGTCAAATACAAAGCGAGATGGTCATGGGGCAGAGACGTTCTTAGTCGGAAATACACTACCTGACAAAAAAAAAGGGAAGCTCCCAGAACAGGAGAATTTACACAGAACTTGGCAGAACGAACGCACTTGTTGGTATGATGATCCACCCCCTCTGGCTTGGATGTATGTACTGCTTCGGTTGGGAAGGGTGTCGGAAACGGGGCGGTTTAAGGTACAAGCAGTACAAGCGACTGCTCGGGGCGCCAAATTGAGGGGAGTGCAAAATTATTTTTGCTTCAGGTAAAAATGTAAACACTCTATGTAAGCATTTATTGTACACTCCTGGAAATTGAAATAAGAACACCGTGAATTCATTGTCCCAGGAAGGGGAAACTTTATTGACACATTCCTGGGGTCAGATACATCACATGATCACACTGACAGAACCACAGGCACATAGACACAGGCAACAGAGCATGCACAATGTCGGCACTAGTACAGTGTATATCCACCTTTCGCAGCAATGCAGGCTGCTATTCTCCCATGGAGACGATCGTAGAGATGCTGGATGTAGTCCTGTGGAACGGCTTGCCATGCCATTTCCACCTGGCGCCTCAGTTGGACCAGCGTTCGTGCTGGACGTGCAGACCGCGTGAGACGACGCTTCATCCAGTCCCAAACATGCTCAATGGGGGACAGATCCGGAGATCTTGCTGGCCAGGGTAGTTGACTTACACCTTCTAGAGCACGTTGGGTGGCACGGGATACATGCGGACGTGCATTGTCCTGTTGGAACAGCAAGTTCCCTTGCCGGTCTAGGAATGGTAGAACGATGGGTTCGATGACGGTTTGGATGTACCGTGCACTATTCAGTGTCCCCTCGACGATCACCAGTGGTGTACGGCCAGTGTAGGAGGTCGCTCCCCACACCATGATGCCGGGTGTTGGCCCTGTGTGCCTCGGTCGTATGCAGTCCTGATTGTGGCGCTCACCTGCACGGCGCCAAACACGCATACGACCATCATTGGCACCAAGGCAGAAGCGACTCTCATCGCTGAAGACGACACGTCTCCATTCGTCCCTCCATTCACACCTGTCGCGACACCACTGGAGGCGGCCTGCACGATGTCGGGGCGTGAGCGGAAGACGGCCTAACGGTGTGCGGGACCGTAGCCCAGCTTCATGGAGATGGTTGCGAATGGTCCTCGCCGATACCCCAGGAGCAACAGTGTCCCTAATTTGCTGGGAAGTGGCGGTGCGGTTCCCTACGGCACTGCGTAGGATCCTACGGTCTTGGCGTGCATCCGTGCGTCGCTGCGGTCCGGTCCCAGGTCGACGGGCACGTGCACCTTCCGCCGACCACTGGCGACAACATCGATGTACTGTGGAGACCTCACGCCCCACGTGTTGAGCAATTCGGCGGTACGTCTACCCGGCCTCCCGCATGCCCACTATACGCCCTCGCTCAAAGTCCGTCAACTGCACATATGGTTCACGTCCACGCTTCGCGGCATGCTACCAGTGTTAAAGACTGCGATGGAGCTCCGTATGCCACGGCAAACTGGCTGACACTGACGGCGGCGGTACACAAATGCTGCGCAGCTAGCGCCATTCGACGGCCAACACCGCGGTTCCTGGTGTGTCCGCTGTGCCGTGCGTGTGATCATTGCTTGTACAGCCCTCTCGCAGTGTCCGGAGCAAGTATGGTGGGTCTGACACACCGGTGTCAATGTGTTCTTTTTCCCATTTCCAGGAGTGTATCTTATGTTCTGTCAAGCACCGGCAAAAAGTTTAGTTAACGGAAAGCCTTCATATCAGGCACATTTATACGGACTAGCACAATATTTGATACTGAAATCGGAGGTGGCTTGTACCCATACGTTCCTTTGTGGATCCATGTCTACTGGAACATGTTTGCTTTTGTTATGCATGCTTTCACATGACGAAGTGCATCAGCCTGGAGCCAGACTGTCGTTTCATTCTGAATACCTGTAATCATTCATCGATCTTATGACGGATTTTTCTTTTTTTTCCTGGTTAATTCAAGCATTGATATCAAATTAGGTGATACAGAAGACTGCAGAGAGCAAGCCATCCTCCTATACAGTGAACCTGATTAACTGTGAGTCACTTGCACGTAGTATGCTCTGGAGAATTTGGGCGACTCTTGGGACCCATCCGAACAGGATCAACTTGCCAGCCATGGGCCAGGATCTGCTCTTATCAAGTAAATAAAAGGATTACTAAATCGAAGTATGGTTCATTTCCTAAAACAGAGAAATGGTTTGCTTATAATCTCGTGACATTTTAGTTAGATGTTGACATTCGAAGAGGAACCTCCTCAGCAGCAGAAATTATGAAGTGTGTTAGGTAACAACTCTAACTAATTACTTTTAATAGAATAATTTAACTAGTGACGCATCCGTAGATGAGACAGGGGCTACACCCCCTTCGAGATTCCAAATGCAATCTTTATACACTCCTGGAAATGGAAAAAAGAACACATTGACACCGGTGTGTCAGACCCACCATACTTGCTCCGGACACTGCGAGAGGGCTGTACAAGCAATGATCACACGCACGGCACAGCGGACACACCAGGAACCGCGGTGTTGGCCGTCGAATGGCGCTAGCTGCGCAGCATTTGTGCACCGCCGCCGTCAGTGTCAGCCAGTTTGCCGTGGCATACGGAGCTCCATCGCAGTCTTTAACACTGGTAGCATGCCGCGACAGCGTGGACGTGAACCGTATGTGCAGTTGACGGACTTTGAGCGAGGGCGTATAGTGGGCATGCGGGAGGCCGGGTGGACGTACCGCCGAATTGCTCAACACATGGGGCGTGAGGTCTCCACAGTACATCGATGTTGTCGCCAGTGGTCGGCGGAAGGTGCACGTGCCCGTCGACCTGGGACCGGACCGCAGCGACGCACGGATGCACGCCAAGACCGTAGGATCCTACGCAGTGCCGTAGGGGACCGTACCGCCACTTCCCAGCAAATTAGGGACACTGTTGCTCCTGGGGTATCGGCGAGGACCATTCGCAACCGTCTCCATGAAGCTGGGCTACGGTCCCGCACACCGTTAGGCCGTCTTCCGCTCACGCCCCAACATCGTGCAGCCCGCCTCCAGTGGTGTCGCGACAGGCGTGAATGGAGGGACGAATGGAGACGTGGCGTCTTCAGCGATGAGAGTCGCTTCTGCCTTGGTGCCAATGATGGTCGTATGCGTGTTTGGCGCCGTGCAGGTGAGCGCCACAATCAGGACTGCATACGACCGAGGCACACAGGGCCAACACCCGGCATCATGGTGTGGGGAGCGATCTCCTACACTGGCCGTACACCACTGGTGATCGTCGAGGGGACACTGAATAGTGCACGGTACATCCAAACCGTCATCGAACCCATCGTTCTACCATTCCTAGACCGGCAAGGGAACTTGCTGTTCCAACAGGACAATGCACGTCCGCATGTATCCCGTGCCACCCAACGTGCTCTAGAAGGTGTAAGTCAACTGCCCTGGCCAGCAAGATCTCCGGATCTGTCCCCCATTGAGCATGTTTGGGACTGGATGAAGCGTCGTCTCACGCGATCTGCACGTCCAGCACGAACGCTGGTCCAACTGAGGCGCCAGGTGGAAATGGCATGGCAAGCCGTTCCACAGGACTACATCCAGCATCTCTACGATCGTCTCCATGGGAGAATATCAGCCTGCATTGCTGCGAAAGGTGGATATACACTGTACTAGTGCCGACATTGTGCATGCTCTGTTGCCTGTGTCTATGTGCCTGTGGTTCTGTCAGTGTGATCATGTGATGTATCTGACCCCAGGAATGTGTCAATAAAGTTTCCCCTTCCTGGGACAATGAATTCACGGTGTTCTTATTTCAATTTCCAGGAGTGTAGTTGTACAAGTGGATATATTAAAATGAAACTTCTTGATATATTTTATTAACTTTAAATGCATGCAACAGAAGATACATGTACTTTACAGTAGTAGGTATAGTACAGTAGTTCAAAAAGGCGTGAGTCTAAACTATGACCAATTAAAGTTAAGTAACTTTAATTGATTGTAATTTAGACACAAGCCTAGGTAGGCTTTAGAATGACTCAGTTATGGGTTGTTTTTTGGAGGAAGCCCTGCATTCATAAACCAAGTATTCATAAGTAGTTATTGTGCACAGGCAGTAATCAGTAATGTTCCTATACCTTCTGCACTTTTGTATTACTTCCATTGCAGTTTTTCTAATAGATTGGGACGCTCCACACATTCGTCATACGAGTCTTCGGATTTCTCAGAACCGTTTTTTTTCTGCAAGTAGTGGTACAAATTAATTATTTCATCATAATTTTGCACATATCCTACGGCAGCATCAGTACCACAATCAACAGTATTATCATGGACAGTTCCATTTTAAATACGAGCCCAGTCATTATCTTCTATTAAATCTAGCTCTACACCAATATCTTCAACATTTTTGAGCTCCAGTGTAGCTTCATCTTTTGTGATGCTAGCTTTCCGAAAGCACATGCTTGCTGTGCTTAGCTTCAACTGACCCCAAGCAGTCATTATGTACTTTACTGCCTAGATATGTAAAAAAAAACTACATGCTACTGCTATGTATTGTGATAGTTCCCTCTCCTCATCTCTGAAACTGATTGTCGCAAGGTCATGAACAATAGTGTGTACTGTAGCTAAGGCCCGCAACTATGACAGTAAGTTTGCACACAGGTAGCAAACCAACAGTCACTGGCCACGCCGTATACGAAACGTTTTGTAACGACTCCTTGATCTTTGTAATGTGTAAGAGCGACGAAAATGCGAAAATGTCTGTGTGGGAGTAAAAAATTAGCGTAAAAGGCCGAGAACGTATAAATTAAAAAGGGTAAACGTGAATTGGGGGTAATTTTGCTTCCAAAATCGAAAAAATGTGCATAATACAACGCACAAATGGAAAAAACTTAAAGGTGAGAAACTTATCAGTGACATTTCACTGTAGTAACAATTGTTCTAATAAAAACTTCACAGAAGGATTACATGTGATTAATATATGCGTTATTTAAATCTTACATACAATTTATTTTCTAGTAAATAAAACTTAGCTTCCCAATTTAGATTCTAGTAAGTAAAAACTAAAAAGCTGTTCTTGAATTGACCTTCCTCTTTTGATACTTGTGTGTGACAGGAAGAAATTAAGTCATAAAATAGAAACGTAGCTAAATACTTTTGTTTTACATTCGGAGAGTTTGTATTTTGTCTCTTTGTCTTGTCAACATACTTTTCCTTCTCATGACAAAAAATATCTAGTTAATTCATACCGGATATTTCTTCCAGGTTGAGGAGTGCAAGCAGTTACTTATCTCCAGCCTGTACCTTCCAGAGCAACAGGTAGCTTCAAAGAGCTATCATAAGGTTCTCACAAGAAATCGTTTGAGTGCGATGTCGCAAAAGGCCGATTATGTTTACGGCATTCTACGCACCACGTATTCTCTACCATGCAACCACAATACTGGTTGCTAATGGCAGCAAGGGGCACAATTGGAGGTATCCAATGGTGGGCACAGCATGAAGCTACGGAGCATATTTGAACTGCTTAGTCGACGAGTAACTCATGCCAGTGCTCTACTGCTAGTAGTGTTGATACAATGCAGAGAAATGAGAACGACAAACAAAGCAAACACTGCGTTTATCTACAGCAACAGTTGTCGAAGTCGGCATTTCGTCAGAAAGGAACCCAACGAATTTCGCAGAGTTAGAAAGAAGTGACAGATAGTTAGAAAGAAGTGACAGATGAAATACATGCATCAAAAAAAGTTAGGCATCACTCCAGTTCCCAGAACTCCTGAATATACTGTATCACACAGTCCCTTTGACGGTTCAGAGATGTCACTAAACTCGTTCCGGCCGCGATGGTCGAACGGTTCTAGGCGCTTCAGTCCGGAACCGCACGACTGCAGGTTCGAATCCTGCCTCGGGCATGGATGCGTGTGATGTCCTTAGGTTAGTTAGGTTGAATTAGTTCTAAGTTCTAGGGGACTGATGACCTCCGATGTTAAGTCCCATAGTGCTCAGAGCCATTTGAACCAACTAAACCAGCCCAAAGATGTAAACAACCATGCATGAGCAGCGCCTATTAGACGGAAGGGGTCAGACAGCCGATCAGTTCCAGTCATTCCACCAGGAAGGAGGTACATGGCTCGTGTTGTCTGTATTCAACCATGCCTAGACGGTCAATACCGCGGTTCGATCGCGTCCGCATTCTTACTTTGTGCCAGGAAGGGCTCTCAACAACGGGTGTCCAGGCGTCTCGGAGTGAACCCAAGAGATGTTGTTCGGACATGGGGGAGATACAGAGAGATAGGAACTGTCAATGACATGCCTCATTCAGGCCGCCCAAGGGCTACTACTTAAATCGATGACCATTACCTACGGATTATGGCTCGGAGGAACACTTACAGCAACGCAACCATGTTGAATAATGATTTTCGTGCAGCCACAGGACGTCGTGTTGCGACTCAAACTGTGAGCAATAGGCTGCATGATGCGCAACTTCGCTCCCGACGACCATGGAGAGGTCAGTCTCTGCAACCACGACACCATGCAGTGCGGTACAGATGGGCCCAACAACCTGCCAAATGGACCACTTAAGATTAGCATCACGTTCTCTTCACCGATGAGTGTCGCATATGCCCTCAACCAGACAATCATCGGAGACGTGTTCGGAGGCAGCCCGGTCAGGCTGAAAGCCTTAGTCACACTGTCCAGCGGGTGCAGCAAGGTGTAGATTCCCTGATATTTTGGGGTGGCATTATGTGGGACCGAAGTATGCCGCTGGTGGTTATGGAAGGCGTCGTAACGGCTGTGCGATGCATGAATTCCCTCCTCTGACCGATAGTGCAACCATATCAGCAGCATATTGGCGAGGCATTCATCTTCATGGACGACAATTGGCGCTCCCAACGTGCACATCTTGTGAATGACTTCCTTCAGGATAACGACATCGCTCGACTAGAGTGGCCAGGATGTTCTCCAGTGAACCCTATCTAACATGCCGGGGATAGATTGAAAAGGGCTGTTTATGGACGACGCAACTCACCAGCCACTCTGAGGGATCTACGCCGAATACCCGTTGAGGAGTGGGACAATCTGGACCAACAGTACCTTGATGAACTTGTGGATAATATGCCACGACGAATATAGGCATACAACAATGCAAGAGGACGTGGTTCTGGGTATTAATGGTACCGTTGTGTACACCAATCTGGACCGCCTTCTCTGAACGTCTCTCTGTATGGTGGTGCAACATGCAATGTGTGGGTTTCATGAACAATAAAAAGGGGGGAAATGATGTTTATGTTGATCTCTATTCCAATTTTCTGTACAGGTTCCGGAACTCTCGGATCCGAGGTGATGCAAAACCTTTTTTGATGTGTGTATTAGCGTTTCTGCAAGATGAGTCAGTGGACTGTACTGTATCATATACACTCGACGGTGTGGACAATGTGCACGAGGAGTACAATCATGATGACCTCAGAGAATCTTGGTCCTCGCAAATTAGAGATAGAAAAGATTAATGTGGTTTTTGTGAACTGCAGGAGCATCGGCGGGGTCAGGGATTTTCTCTGCCTCGTGATGGCTGGGTGTTGTGTGCTGTCCTTAGGTTAGTTAGGTTTAAGTAGTTCTAAGTTCTAGGGGACTGATGACCATAGATGTTAAGTCCCATAGTGCTCAGAGCCATTTGAACCATTTTTTGCAGGAGCATCCTAGGAAAGGTCTCAGGATTAGTTTCGCTTACTGAAGGTTATAATGCACAGGTAGTATTGGGAACTGAAAGCTTGTTGAAACCTGATGTCAATGACAATGAAATTCTAAGTTCAGATGGGAATGTTTATCGTAAGAACAGGTTAGTCGCCAGTGGTGGTGGCGTGTTTATTGCAGTAAAAGATTCGATAAAATCTAGCAATGTTATCACCGATTCCGAATGCGAATTAAGCAGGGTGAAATTGAGTATCAAGCAACAGTCAAAAATGGTGACCGGATGCTTTTATCTTCTGTATGTCCATCCTTTTACTAGGAGGTCTCTGGGACGATGGCCGTTTACTATTGTGACAAAAAATAAAAACATCTGCAGCCGTCGGTATGATTTTATTTGAAAATAAAATCATAAGGACGACTGTAGGTGTTTTTATTTTTTGTCAGGATGCTTTTGTAGACCATCTTGGTCAGGATCTGTAGTCGTAGAGCGCTTCAGACAGAACTTGCAGAATATCATTAGAAATATTCTTGATCATGCCGTTGTAATAGGGGGTGACTTGCCAGATATAGATTGGGAGTGTTATGCCATCAAATGCCAGAAACAGGGATTCGTGTGGTATTTGAGCTGTGCGTGGCTCATGTTCGTGCCGTTTATTACTTGACATCTTGTCTTTGCGGTACTGCCATCCTGTTTCTTATTCGATTTACTGGCGTCAGTAAGTTGCTGGCTTGCCTTCCCGTGAGTGTCAGCAGCAGCACTTATCGATAAGAGCACTGTCGTACTATCTTTGGAGCGACCGCTAGTATTTCCGGGTCGTCGTGTGTTGGGAGTTGAGTGGGGACGGAGCAACAGTGAGGTCCGGAAAGCCATGACTTGCCCGACCGTTGCCGACAGACATGACTTCAGTGGGGACGACCTTGGTTTGTCTTTCGGTCGGTCGTCTCATCGGACGACGTGTATTTGGTCGCCGACCGCTTCTGGGTTCTCTGTGTGTGTCGACTTGTGATTCGTCCTTGTTGTTCCACAGTGACCGTTTTAATATTGTTCGATTTGTTTGTGGAAGTGTTTTCGAGCAACCGTGTGTAGCTTGTGTGGTTTTGCCTGAGCAGTTATTTTAATGCTATCTGCATGCTGGATTGAGTCCGTCGTTTGGGACAGAACAACGAGGAAGTCTCTGCAGCGTGAGGTCAGGTCGGGACCGCTGGCGGCGTGTATGCGCAGTCAGATTGTGGGGCCCTAGCTGCAAGAGCTGCAAAGTTTGTTACTCACTGAACCTGGACCTGTTACGAAACCTCAACTGCTGTGACATCTCTTCGTTCATTGCCATTTGTTGCTTCCTGGGCCATTCCGGCCAGCAGCAGTGTATGGTGTGTTGGAGTCAGCGAAATTTTGCAGCTGTCTTCCTGTATGGTCTGTAGCTATTCAGTTGGTTGTTACTTACCAGTGAAGTGCACCAGCAGTATTTTCTGCCTTTTGGCCGTAACGCCACTGTTACCTGCCCTGGTCATTAGCGTAGTTTTCTGGCAGAATGCCACATTCTGAAGAATGCAAAATCCCCAAGACTGGCTAAGTTTCACGGAAGCTCGAAATTTAGCGGACGTCAATGCGAGATGCTTTTAATAGTTTCCACAATGAAACATTGTCTCAAAATATGGTAGAAAACCCAAAGAGATTCTGCTCGTATGTAAAGTACACCAGTGGCAAAAAACAGTCAATACTGACGCTGTGCGATAGCGATCGAAATGTTACCGTTGATGGCGTCACTAAAGCGGAGTTACTAAATACAGTTTTCCATAATTAATTCACGAAAGAAGACGAAGTAAATATTCCAGAATTCGAAACCAGTACAGCTTTTAGTGTGAGTGACATAAAAGTAGATATCTTAGGTGTTGCGAAACAACTCAAATCACTTAAGAAAGGCAAGTCTTCGGGTCCAGATGGTATACCAATCAGGTTCTTTTCAGAGTACGCAGACACAATAGCGCCCTTCTTAGAAATCATATACAGCTGCTCACTTGACGAAAGGTCTATTCCTAAAGACTGGAAAGTAGCACGGGTCACACCAATATTCAAGAAAGGAAATAGGAGTAACCCATTGAATTACAGACCCATATCACTGACCTCTGTGCTGGTACTGCGAATGGCTGAAAGCAAGGGGAAACTACAGCCGTAATTTTTCCCGAGGACATGCAGCTTTACTGTATGATTAAATGATGATGGCGTCCTCTTGGGTAAAATATTCCGGAGGTAATATAGTCCCCCATTCGGATCTCCGGGCGGGGACTACTCAAGAGGACGTCGTTATCAGGAGAAGCGGACCTCGGGGAAGATCAGTTTGGATTCCGTAGAAATGTTGGAACACGTGAGGCAATACTAACCTTACGACTTATCTTAGAAGAAAGGTTAAGAAAAGGCAAACCTACGTTTCTAGCATTTGTAGACTTAGAGAAAGCTTTTGACAACGTTAACTGGAATACTCTCTTTCAAATTCTAAAGGTGGCAGGGGTAAAATACAGGGAGCGAAAGGCTATTTACAATTTGTACAGAAACCAGATGGCAGTTATAAGAGTCGAGGGGCATGAAAGGGAAGCAGTGGTTGGGAAAGGAGTGAGACAGGGTTGTAGCCTCTCCCCGATGTTATTCAATCTGTATATTGAGCAAGCAGTAAAGGAAACAAAAGACAAATTCGGAGTAGGTATTAAAATTCATGGAGAAGAAGTAAAAACTTTGAGGTTCGCCGATGACATTGTAATTCTGTCAGAGACAGCAAAGGACTTAGAAGAGCAGTTGAACGGAATGGACAGTGTCTTGAAAGGAGGATATAACATGAACATCAACAAAAGCAAAACGAGGATAATGGAATGTAGTCAAATAAAACCGGGTGATGCTGAGGGGATTAGATTAGGAAATGAGACACTTAAAGTAGTAAAGGAATTTTGCTATTTAGGGAGTAAAATAACTGATGATGGTCGAAGTAGAGAGGATATAAAATGTAGACTGGCAATGGCAAGGAAATCGTTTCTGAAGAAGAGAAATTTGTTAACATCTAGTATAGATTTAAGTGTCAGGAAGTCGTTTCTGAAAGTATTTGTATGGAGTGTAGCCATGTATGGAAGTGAAACATGGACGATAACCAGTTTGGACAAGAAGAGAATAGAAGCTTTCGAAATGTGGTGCTACAGAAGAATGCTGAAGATAAGGTGGGTAGATCACGTAACTAATGAGGAGGTATTGAATAGGATTGGGGAGAGGAGAAGTTTGTGGCACAACTTGACTAGAAGAAGGGATCGGTTGGTAGGACATGTTTTGAGGCATCAAGGGATCACAAATTTAGCATTGGAGGGCAGCGTGGAGGGTAAAAATCGTAGAGGGAGACCAAGAGATCAATACACTAAGCAGATTCAGAAGGATGTAGGTTGCAGTAGGTACTGGGAGATGAAGAAGCTTGCAGAGGATAGAGTAGCATGGAGAGCTGCATCAAACCAGTCTCAGGACTGAAGACCACAACAACAACAACATCACTGACCTCAATTTGCAGTAGGATTGTGGAGCATATACTGTGCTCGAACATTATGAATCACCTTGAAGAAAATGACTTACTGATACATAACCAACACGGATTCAAAAAATATCGTTCTTGTGCAACACAACTAACTCATTATTCCCATGAAGTAATGAGTGCTGTCGACCAGGTATCTCACATCGATTCTATATTCCTAGATTTCCAGAAGGCTTTTGATACCGTTCCTCACAAGCGACTATTAATCAAATTGCGTGATATGGAGTATTGTCTCAGTTGTGTATCTGGATTCGTGATTTCCTCTCTGAGAGGTCACAGTTTGTAGTGATAGACGGTAAATCACTGAGTAGAACAGAAGTGATATCTGGAGTTCTTCAAGGTAGTGTCATAGGCCCTCTGCTGTTCCTGATTTACATAAATTACCTCGGTGATAATCTGAGCAGCCCCCTTAGATTGTTTGCAGATGATGCTGTAATTTACTGTCTAGTAAAACCATCAGACGATCAATTCCAATCACAAAATGATCTAGAGAGAAATTCTTAATGGTGCGAAAAATGGCAATTAGAACTAAACAAAGAAAAGTACGAAGTCATCCACATGGGTACTAAAAGAGATCCGATAAATTTTGGGTATACGATAAATCGCACAAATCTAAGGACTGTCAATTCGACTAAAAACCTAGGAATTACAATTACGAGCAACTTAAATTGGAAAGACCACATAGATAATATTATGGGGAAGGCTGAACAAAGACTGCACTTTGTTGGCAGAACACTTAGAAGATGCGACAAACCCACAAACATTTTTATTTTTCAATGTAGTCTCCTTGTAGATTAATGCACCTGGTCCAACGATGTTCCGGTGCCTTGATCCCATCTTGAAAATGAGTTTCCTCCAGGCTTGCAAAATGCCAACTCCGACTATCAATTCTTCATTTGAATGAATCTTCACCCACCAAGAAAAATTTTCAGTTTTTGGAAGAGGTGGAAGTCTGACGGAGACTTATCAGGTGAATAAGGCGGGTGTGGCAACAATTCACACCATAGTTCGTGTAACTTTGCCAAGGTGACGGCACATGTGTGCAGGCGCGTATTGTCTTGATGGAAGATGACTTTCTTCCTAGCTAACCCTGGCCTTTTCTCGCGTATCTTTTGTTGCAGTTTGTCCAGGAGGTTAGCATAGTATTCTCCAGTAATTGTTTGTCAAGAGATAATATACAAACAGAACCCCCTTCGCATCCCAGAACACTGATGCCATGAACTTTCCCGCCGAAGAAACTGTCTTTGCTTTCTTTGGTGGCGGGGAATCAGTATGTTTCCACTGCTTTGGCTGTTGGTTTGTCTCTGGGGTATAGTAGTGTATCAAAGTTTCATCTGTGGTCACAAACCGGTGCAAAAAATCTTGTTCGTTTCTCCAAAAAAGGGCCAAACATTGTTCTGATATGCTAATTCTCATACGTTTTTGATCCAGCGTCAAGAGTCGCGGCACCCGTCTTCCAGATAATTTTTTCATTTGTAATTCTCCACTTAAAATGTGATGTACCCTATCAGATGACATCTGGCAAGCGTGAGAAATTTCACGCACATTTCATTGGCGATCCTCCATGACCATTTTGCGCACTTTTGCAATGATTTCTGGAGTAGTGACACACCTTGGCTGACCACTGCGCGGATCATCATCTAAGCTCTCCCGACCAAATTCTAACATTCTGCGTGGTGTCTGTCTGTTCTAAGTCGTGTCTCCCTACCACTTTCGCGCAACGACGCTCTGTGTGTTTTTTAGGGAATTGACTAGTTTGAACTTGGGAGCTGTTGCTGGTAAGGAGACGCCATACCACACATGACATGTAGAGTTCAGAAGAGTTCAGTGAGACTAGCGATGATATAACCAAATACTTAATGATTTCAGCGTCAGCTCCACTGCACTACCTGTAAAAGAATCTTAATACTAACTAGATTTAGTGGAAGGGGTTCAAGGCTTTCCTATTTTTAGGTAGCTGGTAAAATAACGTCGAAAAAGCAGTCAAGTTTACCATTGGAAATTTTATTCTACTCACAAAACATTGTTTATAAATTGCACTATTGATAAAAGGAAATATTTTAATACAGGATGATAAATCCAACTGTGTTCAACAAAAATGTGAACGAATATTCCCTGAATGGGTTTCCAAGTTCTACAATGGATCGAAGGATGACCTATGCCTTATCACATCTATAATCTAGGTTTAAATTAAGTTTCACAGAAGAAAACTCTCAAAATGGTCTACACTGACCCTCAATTATCTTTAATTATTTACTTAACTTATCGTAAATTACAGTGGCCGATGTCGCTTCTCAGTAATTATATAACAGAAAAATCATCGCGTTTCAGATTTTAACTTACGTAGCAAATGTGAATACCATGAGCTTCAATTGACGATCGACACTAGTATTACGTAAAACGAGGATGTAACAGATGAGACTTCTGCAGTTCTGAGTGAAGCCTTATGCGCTCAAAAATGCTGCATCGCGTGCGTTCATTACCTTGTCGATGTTCGTCAGGGGGCGGCGGCCGGCGTAGCTCCATACAGCTCGCCGTCTCCGAAGCAACTCTTTTCTAACGTCTCCTTACTACAATTTACCGAAGTTGGTTTACAAAAAAACTGTCTGGCTGTGTTTTCATCTGACCAATCAGGGTCTCAATGTTAATCTTAAGCTCCGCCTACAAAAATTCTGTCTATCCAATGAGAAACGTTATACTTTTCGAGGTGGGGCAATGTTTTTAAAGTTTGCAACGTAACAGAGACGCGAAAAAGTCTCACGCTAAAACTTGCAGCTGGTGTGGCCCTTTTACTGTTATCGTAAGATCTATACTGTTCTTCTGGAGGCTCTATCTTTTAACATCGGCTGGGGGGGGGGGGGGGGTAGTCCTGGCGGTTACTTTTCGTGGTGGGGCAATGTTTTTAACGTTTGCAACATAACAGAGACGCGAAAAAGTCTCATGCTAAAACTTGCGGCTGGTGTGGCCCTTTTAATGTTATCGTAAGATCTATACTGTTCTTCTGGAGGGCTGTACCGTTTAACATGGGCTGGGGGGTGGTCCTGGTGGTTAGCTGGCGACGTGGGTGTCCGTCCCTTATCGTAGGGCCTTCTAGCTTAACACGGTTCTGCTCTCGGCTTCTGTTCTCGTTTCTCCCCTCGGAACTGCGTCTGTCTCACGGTGGGAAGGTATGACATGCATTTAGGCATTCTTGTGTTAGTCTGTGATATTCCATTTGCTCACTCGTTACTCGTATTACTTTGGTTATTTTAATTTCACGATTTATTCGGAGCTATGTGACATACTACTGGATTTGCTTATCATGTCAGGGTTGTCATGGAAGGTGTTCGATTTGCCTGACACCTTAAAAAATTTAAATTCGTTTGTCCACTTGGCACGCCGCGCGGAGTGGCCGCACGGTTAGAGGCGCCGTGTCATGAATTGCGCGGCCCCTCCCGCCGGAGGGCATGGGTGTGTGTGATGTCCTTAGGGTAAGTTAATTTAAATAGTGTGTAAGTCTAGGGACCGATGACCTCAGCATTTTGGTCCCTTAGGAATTCACACTCATTTGAACATTTTTTGTCCACTTGGAAACAGTTGAATATCAAGGAGCAGAGTTCCCCAGTATATTCTGGAAATCGGCATGAATGTCCTTTGCTTTCATACCTTTCTTTACAAAGCACTTAATCACTGCTGGAATTTCGATTTTTTCCATCTTCGCAAATCACTACGCGGGAACAACAACAAAGCCGCGTCATCGCCACAGCTCTCTTCAAAAAGCATTCATGTGGCACGTGTTTACAGGCAACAGTTCAATGAATATCATGTAAACATTTCGTTGCACTAGCGGTGACCTCTCGTGGTGATTCCGAGAACTTTTCAAACCATCCTCGTAACTACGTCAGAAGCGTTTATCTACACTACATCATCGAACAATGATCCACGTGTCGTCTTGCTTATACACTCCTGGAAATTGAAATAAGAACACCGTGAATTCATTGTCCCAGGAAGGGGAAACTTTATTGACACATTCCTGGGGTCAGATACATCACATGATCACACTGACAGAACCACAGGCACATAGACACAGGCAACAGAGCATGCACAATGTCGGCACTAGTACAGTGTATATCCACCTTTCGCAGCAATGCAGGCTGCTATTCTCCCATGGAGACGATCGTAGAGATGCTGGATGTAGTCCTGTGGAACGGCTTGCCATGCCATTTCCACCTGGCGCCTCAGTTGGACCAGCGTTCGTGCTGGACGTGCAGACCGCGTGAGACGACGCTTCATCCAGTCCCAAACATGCTCAATGGGGGACAGATCCGGAGATCTTGCTGGCCAGGGTAGTTGACTTACACCTTCTAGAGCACGTTGGGTGGCACGGGATACATGCGGACGTGCATTGTCCTGTTGGAACAGCAAGTTCCCTTGCCGGTCTAGGAATGGTAGAACGATGGGTTCGATGACGGTTTGGATGTACCGTGCACTATTCAGTGTCCCCTCGACGATCACCAGTGGTGTACGGCCAGTGTAGGAGATCGCTCCCCACACCATGATGCCGGGTGTTGGCCCTGTGTGCCTCGGTCGTATGCAGTCCTGATTGTGGCGCTCACCTGCACGGCGCCAAACACGCATACGACCATCACTGGCACCAAGGCAGAAGCGACTCTCATCGCTGAAGACGACACGTCTCCATTCGTCCCTCCATTCACGCCTGTCGCGACACCACTGGAGGCGGGCTGCACGATGTTGGGGCGTGAGCGGAAGACGGCCTAACGGTGTGCGGGACCGTAGCCCAGCTTCATGGAGACGGTTGCGAATGGTCCTCGCCGATACCCCAGGAGCAACAGTGTCCCTAATTTGCTGGGAAGTGGCGGTGCGGTCCCCTACGGCACTGCGTAGGATCCTACGGTCTTGGCGTGCATCCGTGCGTCGCTGCGGTCCGGTCCCAGGTCGACGGGCACGTGCACCTTCCGCCGACCACTGGCGACAACATCGATGTACTGTGGAGACCTCACGCCCCACGTGTTGAGCAATTCGGCGGTACGTCCACCCGGCCTCCCGCATGCCCACTATACGCCCTCGCTCAAAGTCCGTCAACTGCACATACGGTTCACGTCCACGCTGTCGCGGCATGCTACCAGTGTTAAAGACTGCGATGGAGCTCCGTATGCCACGGCAAACTGGCTGACACTGACGGCGGCGGTGCACAAATGCTGCGCAGCTAGCGCCATTCGACGGCCAACACCGCGGTTCCTGGTGTGTCCGCTGTGCCGTGCGTGTGATCATTGCTTGTACAGCCCTCTCGCAGTGTCCGGAGCAAGTATGGTGGGTCTGACACACCGGTGTCAATGTGTTCTTTTTTCCAATTCCAGGAGTGTATATGAAAATTTCACATACCGTAATATAAAATTCCTAACATATGTCCATCTTAATGAACTGCAATCTTTGAATGAATCATGTAGTTATGTCTGACTTCCGCAATCATATACACGTATTCGTACATGGTTCTTAGTGATTTTAAGGAAGTTTTACCATTGGGATAATGATTGGCAAAGTTTCTGATTTGAAGAGAAGTGTGTTTCGGCGAGACTTCCATGAAGAAATAGGAGCAGAGAGGGTTTTGTTTGCTCAGGGGGCTTGGTCTCTATACTTGGAGGTAATTCGATAGTTGATACAGACACATTCGGAGACAACTATCTTCAGACGGGGGAGACTTGATGCTCAGTTCCTGTTTGAGCTGGTTTTTGGTTTAGCCGAGACCTGTGGCCATTTACATAGCCATTCGAATGTTGTTGTTGTTGTGGTCTTCAGTCCTGAGACTGGTTTGATGCAGCTCTTCATGCTACTCTATCCTCTGCAAGCTTCTTCATCTCCCAGTACCTACTGCAACCTACATCCTTCTGAATCTGCTTAGTGTATTCATCTCTTGGTCTCCCTCTACGATTTTTACCCTCCACGCTGCCCTCCAATACTAAATTGGTGATCCCTTGATGCCTCAGAACATGTCCTACCAACCGATCCCTTCTTCTGGTCAAGTTGTGCCACAAACTTCTCTTCTCCCCAATCCTATTCAGTACTTCCTCATTAGTTATGTGATCTACCCATCTAATCTTCAGCATTCTTCTGTAGCACCACATTTCGAAAGCTTCTATTCTCTTCTTGTCCAAACTATTTATCGTCCATGTTTCACTTCCATACATGGCTACACTCCATACAAATACTTTCAGAAATGACTTCCTGACACTTAAATCTATACTCGATGTTAACAAATTTCTCTTCTTCAGAAACGATTTCCTTGCCATTGCCAGTCTACATTTTATATCCTCTCTACTTCGATCATCATCAGTTATTTTGCTCCCCAAATAGCAAAACTCCTTTACTACTTTAAGTGTCTCATTTCCTAATCTAATTCCCTCAACATGACCCGACTTAATTAGACTACATTCCATTATCCTTGTTTTGCTTTTGTTGATGTTCATCTTATATCCTCCTTTCAAGACACTGTCCATTCCATTCAACTGCTCTTCTAAGTCCTTTGCTGTCTCTGACAGAATTACAATGTCATCGGCGAACCTCAAAGTTTTTACTTCTTCTCCATGAATTTCAATACCTACTCCGAATTTTTCTTTTGTTTCCTTTACTGCTTGCTCAATATACAGATTGAACAACATCGGGGAGAGGCTACAACCCTGTCTTACTCCCTTCCCAACCACTGCTTCCCTTTCATGTCCCTCGACTCTTATAACTGCCATCTGGTTTCTGTACAAATTGTAAATAGCCTTTCGCTCCCTGTATTTTACCCCTGCCACCTTTAAAATTTGAAAGAGAGTATTCCAGTCAACATTGTCAAAAGCTTTCTCTAAGTCTACAAATGCTACAAACGTAGGTTTGCCCTTCCTTAATCTTTCTTCTAAGATAAGTCGTAAGGTCAGTATTGCCTCACGTGTTCCAGTGTTTCTACGGAATCCAAACTGATCTTCCCCGAGGTTGGCTTCTACTAGTTTTTCCATTCGTCTGTAAAGAATTCGTGTTAGTATTTTGCAGCTGTGACTTATTAAACTGCTAGTTCGGTAATTTTCACATCTGTCAACACCTGCTTTCTTTGGGATTGGAATTATTATATTCTTCTTGAAGTCTGAGGGTATTTCGCCTGTTTCATACATCTTGCTCACCAGATGGTAGAGTTTTGTCAGGACTGGCTCTCCCAAGGCCGTCAGTAGTTCCAATGGAATGTTGTCTACTCCGGGGGCCTTGTTTCAAACTCTTCACGCAGTATCATATCTCCCATTTCATCTTCATCTACATCCTCTTCCATTTCCATAATATTGTCCTCAAGTACATCGCCCTTGTATAGACCCTCTATATTCTCCTTCCACCTTTCTGCTTTCCCTTCTTTGCTTAGAACTGGGTTTCCATCTGAGCTCTTGATATTCATACAAGTCGTTCTCCTATCTCCAAAGGTCTCTTTAATTTTCCTGTAGGCAGTATCTATCTTACCCCTAGTGAGATAGGCCTCTACATCCTTACATTTGTCCTCTAGCCATCCCTGCTTAGCCATTTTGCACTTCCTGTCGATCTCATTTTTGAGACGTTTGTATTCCTTTTTGCCTACTTCATTTACTGCATTTTTATATTTTCTCCTTTCATCAATTAAATTCAATATTTCTTCTGTTACCCAAGGATTTCTACTAGCCCTCGTCTTTTTACCTACTTGATCCTCTGCTGCCTTCGCTTCTTCATCCCTCAAAGCTACCCATTCTTCTTCTACTGTAGTTCTTTCCCCCATTCCTGTCAATTGTTCCCTTATGCTCTCCCTGAAACTCTGTACAACCTCTGGTTCTTTCAGTTTATCCAGGTCCCATCTCTTTTAATTCCCACCTTTTTGCAGTTTCTTCAGTTTTAATCTACAGGTCATAACCAATAGATTGTGGTCAACAGAAACCAGATGGCAGTTGTAAGAGTCGAGGGGCATGAAAGGGAAGCAGAATGGAGTGAGGCAGGGTTGTAGCCTCTCCCCGATGTTATTCAATCTGTATACTGAGCAAGCAGTAAAGGAAACAAAAGAAAAATTCGGAGTAGGTATTAAAATTCATGGAGAAGAAGTAAAAACTTTGCGGTTCGCCGATGACATTGTAATTCTGTCAGAGACAGCAAAGGACTTAGAAGAGCAGTTGAATGGAATGGACAGTGTCTTGAAAGGAGGATATAAGATGAACATCAACAAAAGCAAAACGAGGATAATGGAATGTAGTCAAATAAAACCGGGTGATGCTGAGGGGATTAGATTAGGAAATGAGACACTTAAAGTAGTAAAAGAATTTTGCTATTTAGGGAGTAAAATAACTGATGATGGTCGAAGTAGAGAGGATATAAAATGTAGACTGGCAATGGCAAGGAAATCGTTTCTGAAGAAGAGAAATTTGTTAACATCTAGTATAGATTTAAGTGTCAGGAAGTCGTTTCTGAAAGTATTTGTATGGAGTGTAGCCATGTATGGAAGTGAAACATGGACGATAACCAGTTTGGACAAGAAGAGAATAGAAGCTTTCGAAATGTGGTGCTACAGAAGAATGCTGAAGATAAGGTGGGTAGATCACGTAACTAATGAGGAGGTATTGAATAGGATTGGGGAGAAGAGAAGTTTGTGGCACAACTTGACTAGAAGAAGGGATCGGTTGGTAGGACATGTTCTGAGGCATCAAGGGATCACAAATTTGGCATTGGAGGGCAGCGTGGAGGGTAAAAATCGTAGAGGGAGACCAAGAGATCAATACACTAAGCAGATTCAGAAGGATGTAGGTTGCAGTAGGTACTGGGAGATGAAGAAGCTTGCAGAGGATAGAGTAGCATGGAGAGCTGCATCAAACCAGTCTCAGGACTGAAGACCACAACAACAACAACATGCTGTTTGTAGTAGCTTACCGGCATTCCTATTTTCCTATTCATTATTAAACCTACTCCTGCATTACCCTTATTTGATTTTGTGTTTATAACCCTGTAGTCACCTGACCAGAAGTCTTGTTCCTCCTGCCACCGAACTTCACTAATTCCCACTATATCTAACTTCAACCTATCCATTTCCCTTTTTAAATTTTCTAACCTACCTGCCCGATTAAGTGATCTGACATTCCACGCTCCGATCCGTAGAACGCCAGTTTTCTTTCTCCTGATAACGACGTCCTCTTGAGTAGTCCCCGCCCGGAGATCCGAATGGGGGACTATTTTACCTCCGGAATATTTTATCCAAGAGGACGCCATCATCATTTAATCATACAGTAAAGCTGCATGCCCTCGGGAAAAATTACGGCTGTAGTTTCCCCTTGCTTTCAACCGTTCGCAGTACCAGCACAGCAAGGCCGTTTTGGTTATTGTTACAAGGCCACATCAGTCAATCATCCAGACTGTTGCCCTTGCAACTACTGAAAAGGCTGCTGCCCCTCTTCAGGAACCACACGTTTGTCTGGCCTCTCAACAGATACCCCTCCGTTGTGGTTGCACCTACGGTACGGCTATCTGTATCGCTGAGGCACGCAAGCCTCCCCACCAACGGCAAGGTCCATGGTTCATGGGGGGGGGGGGGGGGGGGCATTCGAATATCTGCCTCAATGTAGCTATGTTACAATAACATTAAGCAAGATTAGAACGACGAACCGGAGCTGGCGCTCAAATAAACTGTGCGAATAAATTAATTCCCTTTGCAAAAGATTTGAAGTTGACTGAAATTAATGTTCAGCTAAAGGCACCATATGTATGGGCACCGTTCGGATTTTACATGGAAAAAAAAGACCTGTTTATCTGGGAGGTTTTGAAGCGCGCCACTTCTTTACTTTAAACTTGTACTATTCGCTTCAAGCTTTGAACGAAGGTAGATGAACGGATAAAGTCAAAATGAAATTTTTTATCCAATAATCTCCATCCGCTATCGAGGTACGGTGGATTAAAGTCTAGCTAAAAGTCGCAGACGTTTTTCTGGGAGGTTTCTGAAACGAGACACTTACATACATTAAAGTTAAACGAATAGTTGCAGGAATCGGTTCATACTTTGCACGAAGGTAGGTAAATGAAGTCAAAATGAAATTTTTATCCAGTAATCTTTGTCTGTTGCCGAGATTTGATAGTTTAAAATAGAGCTAAATTCAGCACGTATAATTCGTTCTCACGTGAACTGAATGTGCTGAAACTATTTAAAGCGAATCGTGTAAATTTAAAAAAAGCATTCTTACAATAACATTGAAAACTCGCTTTTAAAAATCTAGTTTCATTCGGGTTGTACTTGCAAAAATCACTTTTTTGTGATTTTTTTTTTTACGCGGAACACAGCTATATTTGAAACTTGTGCGAATCGGTTCAAATTTTGTGAGAAAGCAGACAAATACGTACAATTAACGGTAGTCCTGTTGTTTTCTGAAAGCTGACACTGTAAGCAACATGGGTTCGTAAGGCAACAAGAAAAAGCCTACACTGCATCAGTCGTCGCTCGAGTCAACAAAAATTTACATCGGCTGCCTAGCTGTGGTGGTCTAATGCAAAAACTGTAGCAGGAGTAAACGTTGGGAACCAGAGTGAAAAATGCTGATATCATAGTAAAAAGAAGGTGTTCGGGATGCAAAAGAAGGGAAGTAGCATATCGACTTATCTGGCAGCTTTAGAGACATTTAAGTCAAAACATCTACACAAATCCTGCTGTTTTACGAGTTAACCCTACTTCTCTAGCTCAGTGAGCTCTCTTAGCTACAAGGTATTGCCACACCTGCATCTCGAAGTTTATAGGCTAAGTCCGTGATCCAGTTCCCAAAATCCAGAAGATTCGTCAGCCATAGTAAACAATACATGATTTCATATGGCTGAATGGTGTACATGTAACAGCTAAAGAAGTTTTCTGGTGGTGGATGTGTTCCTGGAGCAGGATGATGGGTGATGGAGGGGGGGGGGATGAGCTAAAATAATACTTTGATTTCTGGTTCCGGGGGGGGGGGGGTGTTGATTTTTATCACCGAGGGGACCACTTCTGCCCCCAAGCCCCTCCCCCTGTTACATGTATGATGAGAGGTGTAAGAACAAGCACACACAAATTTATGTACTTCTAGAGAGAGGGATGCATCTAAAATAGAAAGTATCCGAGCGTTCAAAAATGGCTCTGAGCACTATGGGACTTAATATCTGAGGTCATCAGTCCCCTATAACTTAGAAATACTTAAACCTAACTAACCTAAGGACATCGCGCACATCCATGCCCAAGGCATGATTCGAACCTGCGACCGCAGCAGTCGCGGAGTTCCGGACTGAAGCGCCTAGAACTGCTCCGTCACCGCGGCCGGCGTATCCGAGAGTTGGAGGCGCATGTAGAACAGGAAGTATCTCAGAGTGGAGATGCAAGCATATTAAACTTTAATGATACGTTATGTCATTTGAAAGACATGACAAATGCCGTGCTGGATGATATGACGGCATGTGTCATGTTATACAAAATGACATCATGTATTACGTTACTTTACTTGACATGGTGCATTGTATTACATGACATGGGTACTAATACTAACAATTAAAAAAGCGCGAATATGTCAAATTTTTTTGCTTTAAATGTCTCTGAAGTTGCCACATAGGTCGAAAAGGTAATTATCCTCTTTTAAATCCCTAACTCTGCCAAGGACATATTCACATTTTTTGTGCTATGACAGGAGCATTTTTCATTCTGGTTCTTACTGTTTTCATGCCAACGAACCAACTGGCGAAAATATGTCTGAAGAAAAGACGCATATTATCGAAAAACAGAATCAAAAGAAAGGAAGGAAAAGGAAAAAGATGCTCAGACTATAAAAGAATTTACGTCATCTTCAATAAGCAAGAAATATCTTGTGAAGATGTTATTGCTCAAACAGAAATACTACAGCTTTCGTGATGACTTCCTATAGCTACAACTGTCTCTTTAAGAATTGAACCATTGCTGGTGTAGGTAAGAGCTTACCTTGTTTATTTGTCTTCAAAATCAGTTTCTTGTTTCTAAAAAAAGAATTTTATATGAAAATTAAATTTTGTTCGTGTAATGCTTTATTGTTAGTATCAGCAGATAGCTTTTAACCTATATCTACATCTACGTGATTACTCTGCTTTTCACCATACAGTGCGTGGCAAAAGGGTCCAATGAACCACCCTCAAGATGTCTCTCTACCTTTATACTCTCGAATGGCGCCCGGGAAAAACGAGCACTTAAATTTTTCTGTGCGAGCTCTGATTTCTCTTATTTTATCGTGATGATCGTTTCTCCCTATGTAGCTTGGGCCAACAAAATGTTTTTGCAATTGGAGGAGAAAACTGGTGATTGAAATTACCATGAGAAGATCACGTCGAAACGTAAAACGTCTTTTATTTTCACAAGTCAGTCTTGATCACATAGATTTCTTTACACTTTGTGACCGGTTTCGGCTTATCGCCATCTTCAGATCGTTAAAATATGCTGATACAAATAATCATCAAGTTAAACATGTTTACTTGATGATGATTTGTATCAGCATATTTTAACGATCTGAAGATGGCGATAAGCCGAAACCGGTCATAAAGCGTAAAGAAATCTATGTGATCAAGACTGACTTGTGAAAATAAAAGTGCTCAAAACAAAACGATCGCGGACTCATATACAGACTTTGTCTTCAGTTGATAAAAAACGTCTTTGTTTTAATGGTTGCCACTCCAAATCACGTATCATGTCTGTGCCACTATCATCCCTATTTCGCGATAATACAAAACGAGCTGCCCTTCCTTGAACTTTTTCGATGTCATTCGTCAGTCCCACCTGATGTGGATCCCACACCGCACAGCAATACTCCAGGATAGGACAGACGAGTGTAGTGTAAGCAGTCTCTTTAGTAGACCTGTTGCACCTTCTACGTGTTCTGCCAGTGAATCGCAGTCTTTGGTTTGCTCTACTCACAACATTATCTATGTGATTGTTCCAATTTAGGGTATTTTTAATTGTAGCCCCTAAGTGTTTAGTTGAATTTATAGCCTTCATATTTGTGTGACTTATCGCGTAATCGAAATTTAGCGGATTTCTTTTAGTACTCATGTGAATAACTTCATACTTTTCTTTATTCAGGGTCAATTGTCACTTTTCGCACCATACGGATATCTTATCTAAAGCGGTTAGCAATTCGTTTTGGTCATCTGATGACTTAACAAGACGGTAAATGACAGCATCATCGGCAAACAATGTAAGAGGGCTACTCAGATTGTCTCCTATGTCGTTAATATCGATCAGGAACAGTAGAGGGCTTATGACACTTTCTTGGGTAACGCCGGATATTACTTGTATTTTACTCGATGAGTTTCCGTCTATTACTACGAACTGCAACCATTCTGGTAGGAAATCACGAATCCAGTCGCACAACTGAGGCGATATTCCATAGGCACGTAGTTTGATTAGAAGACGCTTGTGATTTCTTCGAGGTACTTCATAATGTTTTAATGCAGTATATGTTACAAAAGACTACGGCAAATCGACGTCACTGATAGGGGCCTGTAATTCAGCGGATTACTCCTATTTCCCTTTTTTGGGTATTGGTGTGACTTGAGCAACTTTCCAGTCTTTAGGTACAGATCTTTCTGTGAGGGAGTGGTTGTATGTTGTTGTTGTGGTCTTCAGTCCTGAGACTGGTTTGATGCAGCTCTCCATGCTACTCTATCCTGTGCAAGCTTCTTTATCTCCCAATACGTACTGCAGCCTACATCCTTCTCAATCTGCTTAATGTATTCATCTCTTGGTCTCCCTCTACGATTTTTACCCTCCACGCTGCCCTCCAATACTAAATTGGTGATCCCTTGATGCCTCAGAACATGTCCTACCAACCAATCCCTTCTTCTAGTCAAGTTGTGCCACAAACTCCTCTTCTCACCAATCCTATTCAATACTTCCTCATTAGTTACGTGATCTACCCATCTAATCTTCAGCATTCTTCTGTAGCACCACATTTCAAAGGCTTCTATTCTCTTCTTGTCCAAACTATTTATCGTCCATGTTTCACTTCCATACATGGCTACACTCCATACAAATACTTTCAGAAACGACTTCCTGACACTTATTTCTATACTCGATGTTAACAAATTTCTCTTCTTCAGAAACGCTTTCCTTGCCATTGCCAGTCTACATTTTATATCCTACTTCGACCATCATCAGTTACTTTTCTCCCCAAATAGCAAAACTCATTTACTACTTTATAAGTGTCTCATTTCCTAATCTAATTCCCTCAGCATCGCCCGAGTGGTTGTATATAACTACTAAATATGGAGCTATTTTAGCAGCATACTCTGAAATGAACCTGACCGGTATACAATCTGGACCGAAGGCCTTCCCTTTATTAAGTGATTTAAGCTGCTTTGCTACACCGAGAATATCTACTTCTATGTTTCTCATCTTGGCAGTTGTTCTTGACTGGAATTCATGAATATTTACTTCGTCTTCTTTGGTGAAGGAGTTTCGGAAAACCGTGTTTAATAACTCTGTTTTAGTAGCACTGTCATCAGTGACTTCACCGTTGTGAAAGTATTGATTGCGTCTTGCGAGTGGTGTACTTTATGTATGATCAGAATCTCTTTGGATTTTCTGCCAGATTCCGTGTCAGAGCTTCGTTGTCGAAATTATTAAAAGCATCTCGCATTGACGTACGTGCTATATCTGCAAAACTTTGCCAGTCTTGGCGACTTGGCGTTCTTTTAAATTTGACGTGCTTTTTTCGTTGCTTCTGCAAAAGCGATCTGACCCGTTTTGTGTGCCGTGGGGGATCAGTACCATCACTTATTAATTTATGTGGTATATATCAAATAAGTAAAAGTAATATGATCTTCAAAAAACGTCGAATACTGTAGAGTTTCGACTCTCTGGCTTGCGACTATCTAACGCTCCATACTATACAGATTTACAAAAAGCAATTCTATTTGAAGTGGGCATATATCGATCACTCCAGTACCGTGTGCAAATCCGTTGCCTAAGAAAGGGGCAGATTTACTTCTGCACCATTTGCATCATTTCACGTTTCGTCTAATTAAGTTTAACGTCATACTATTTATTTTAAAATATTTGCTGTTGTTCTTTGATTTTTTAATCAGTTTTAAAACGTACACTGCAGCTCATAAAAGTACTGGTCTGTCTAATACGTTAAAAAAACAGGAATTGGAGAAGGGTTTGTTGAATAAAAATGTAGAAAATACCCCGCAGGTTCATTTTTCGAACGTACTAGCCGTCGTCGATAGCACCTACGTTTTCTTTGCGCCATTTCGCCGACGTGGTGCTCGCATTATCTGAAGTACTTCCCTACCCGTCTTTGGTAGTACCGATATTTTCAGTAATGTTTCTTTCCACACTTTTGACTGAACTGACCATTAGGCTAGGCGCAAATTGAGACGCGTATAGAGCGTGTGGCGCGACGCAGCGCAGCGCGTGTTTTTGTAACATCACAGGTTCAAATGGGACCGCGCAAATTGCGACGCGACGCGACTGGGACGCGACACACGCCTGCGCCAGGTCGCGCGGCGTTGTGGTTGAGGCACAGTTTCTCGCGCCGCGCGTCGGGCTTGCCTCGCTAGCACCGTGGGAAATTTGAGGCGGGGAGCGGAAAAGTAGCACGGCCATATGCTCACATCGGAACGGCGCATATGAGCAGTGGTAATATTGCCCATACAATAAATTTTTCCTTACTGTGTACTGAATTTTATTGCCTTTGGGTAGTATTTCGTTTTTCGCCATTTAAACGCTCCAGCTTTCTTCGTTAGCACGTTATACTTTTCTGTTACTTATATGTGCATAGTTTTGTTTTGTTTTTCTTCTGTCAAGAAAAATGTATAGTTCAGTAACTGATGAGCCACTGGCCACTGGAATTGACCATATGCCCCCCCCCCCCCCCCCCCCGATGTTTTCAGATCGCAATAAGGGACAGAGGGTAGTGAATAAGGAAGCAAGGAGTATTATAAAATCATGTGATTAAGAATCAAGGCAGGAAAGAAAAGCAAGGTTATCTTCTCGCTGCCTAGTAAGCTAGCGTATCTGTACGATCTGTTACAAAAATTTACAAATGGATAATCTCCACAGGTGTGATCCCTTTGTGCATCTGGTAAAAAGCGTCCAAGATTTGAAGTATAGAAGTTTCACTGTGATTACTCTGATATGGATGTAATAATGTAATACGACACACTGTACTACATGCATGTGAGCAACATATTTCCACTGCAAGCTAGAAACAGTCGAAAAGCAGTCACAAATAACAATGTTTTAGTTGGTTCGCCGTGATGAGAAAAAGCATTTCAATTGTTGCATGGGCATTATCAGCATTAATAAACTAATTATACAACAACAGGCTACACAAATGAAGAAAATGGTCGGTATTATTACGAAAGTAGGAATATCCTAAAAAGTGTTATGATTAGATATATTTAATTTGTTGAAATGTGCTGCTGACAAAGGCAGATCTACTTTCATGACAATGTTTTTCGAACTCCATCTCACAAGGCACACATGGCTAGCTTGTGCATTCCTGTCGCGCGCATTATCCTTCGCTGCTGACAATACACTCCCCATTGTGTTGTGCGACAGATCAATGGTTTATTTTTCTCAATAACAAATATTTTATTCGCGATCACGCATTGTCAGTTTGGTAAGCCCTAGGTGAGTAAACAGAATCTGGCATGTGCCTATCATTCCGCCTGAAGGAACGCTCGTCATTATTTTAATACTGCTCAGATCAAGAGAAGGAATAAAATCCTTTGGTAAGTTTCCATTCCAGTCGCTCAGTGTTAAAAATACGATGGGTTACGGGGATTCCACAAAAATTCCAACAGAATTGCCAATCTGTTTTTGTGTGAGTTGTTAACATTTTCTCATTCGAAGAAGCATCACCATTTATGAGTAAAGGCCACATTTCTCTTGGTGACTGGTTTAATTGTACTTCCTTTGTCACAATGTAATTTGTCAAACTCATCTCACATCAGCTATTGAGACAGAATTCCGAAACGGAGGGCCTCATTAAACAAGTAATTGGCAATCACAGAGCTCAATAGCTTACGAAAAACCTCGTAGTATCGGTTTGCAGTAACATAAAAGAAGAAATTTCATGTTTATTTTCATACTAGGAAGCTCTTGTTTCGCTAGCTGTCGATAACTCTTAAAAAATTACAGTCACTGGAGTGAAATAAATAAAAAAAGAAGTATAAGTAGTGATATATCGCCATAGATAAGAAAGTTTCGTGTGTTTAATAATTGGCAAAACACTCTCCTCCTTTTGTGCTATCATTCGCCAAACTTTCGTTTCGATGTCTCGAGCGGTTTAGGAGATACTAGAGATGTTGCGAGTATTTCATTCTCGCGGGCGTGAGATCGGAAGTGAGCGCGCTACATGGGATCCATTTTCTCGAGATCGGAGGCAGATAGAGATCTCCTCCCAAGTCTGAAAAAAAATTCAGCATGTTAGCTGAATTTCATACGCAGCAACATATGGTGTAACACGCACCAAACGCAAAATCATAGCGACCCCTAATTTTCGTTGCAAACTTTTTGAGTTTTGCGTAGTGTCTCACTACATCACAATAAGAATGGTCATTAGCGAGGTGATGGGCACTTCGTCACGAAGCTGACATATAAACGCTACAAGTAAGGCAAAAATCATATATCTTCAGAGAATAGTTTCTGTAAAATCGTTTGAGAAAGATAAGAGGTTGCGCGCGCTTCGGTTCAGTCAGCGCAGAACGTCGCCAGTCGGCTCGTGCGAAGTATGGTGTACGCGTCGCAATATGCGCTGCACCCGCGTGACCCGTGCGGCACGTGCGTGTCGCGCTGCAGTCTAGTGTCACGTCTCACGTGCTATACGCTTCTCAATTTGCGCCTAGCCTTTGGCTAGGCGCAAATTGAGACGCGTATAGCGCTTGTGGCGCGGCGCAGCGCAGCGCGCGTTTTGCAACTTCACAGGTTGAAATGGGACCGTGGAAACTACGACGCGACGCGACTGGGACGCGACACGCGCCTGCGCCAGGTCGCGCGAGTTTGTGGTTGCGGCACAGTTTCTCGCTCCGCGCGTCACGCTAGCACCGCGGGAGGGGTGAGGTGGGGAGCGGGAAGGCAGTCCTGCCGTATGCTCGCTTCGGTATGAGCAGCGGAAGTATTGCCCATCCAAAAATCAGCCTTACGGCATAATGAGTTTTATTGTCAGCGACTAGTGTTTCGTTTTTCGCCGTTTAAGCCCTCCATCTCTTTTCGTTAGCTCATTGTAGTTTTCAGTTACATATATCTGTATACTTTTTTCTCTTGTTTATTCTGTGTCAAAAACAATGCACAGTTCAATAACCGGTGAGCCACTGGAAGTATATCTTCTACCTCCACAATGTTTTCAGATCGTAAGAAAGGACA
Organism: Schistocerca nitens; assembly: GCF_023898315.1. Lineage (NCBI taxonomy): Eukaryota > Metazoa > Arthropoda > Insecta > Orthoptera > Acrididae > Schistocerca > Schistocerca nitens. The sequence goes on along the minus strand of NC_064617.1, from coordinate 896,128,917 downwards.
GACATCGCGAGGGTAGTGAATAAGGAAGTAAGGAATATTATTAAATAATGTATTAGAAGCAAGGCAGGAGAGTAAAACAAGGTTATCTACTTGCTGCCTGTTATGCTAACGGATCTCTACGATCTGTTACAAAAAGTCGGAAAGGAGTAATTCCCACCGGTATGATCCCTCTCTGCTCCTGGTAAAAAGCGTCCGAGATATGAAGTACGTGAGTTTCACTATCATTATTTGGATATGGGTCTAATGAGAAACATATACTATGTACATGTGCACATCACGTTTCTACTGCAAGCTAGAAACAGTCGAGAAGCCCTCACGAACAACGATGTTTTAATCAATTGGCTCTGAGCACTATGGGACTTAACAACTGAGGTCATCAGTCCCCTAGAACTTAGAACTACTTAAAGGTAACTAACCTAAGGACATCACACACATCCATGCCCGAGGCAGGATTCGAACCTGCGAACGTAGCAGCAGCGCGGTTCCGGACTGAAGCGCCTAGAACCGCTCGGCCATAGCGGCCGGCGACTAAGAACAATGTCACAGCCGTCCGAACGGAAGAAAGCGAACTCATCACGCTCCTGAGTGCAGTGAACCAGTTATGCGATAAATTCCGGCATTCGTCGAAGCAGCGACGGCGGCCAATCCCGTCAAAAGCCCGGACACCATGGGTAAAGCTCATATCCATGGATTAACGATATGCACGTTCCACGCGAGCTGACTGACCCCAGCACGGCGAATACCATCGTTGCCTACGGGACGAGGATATTAATACCTGTTTGGTGCAGGAAACATTTCTCAAACTTGCGGTGAATGTGTGGGCAGCAAACTACTGCTGCTAATGAAACGACAGAGCCGACCACATTGGCGGCCCCGCCATCTGTGTCAAGAGGTCACTACAGCATCATCGAGTCCACCTGCTGGAACCCACCTTGACGGAGACCACGGCTGTGGCCACTGGGAAGATTCTCCTTAGTCGGTATATCGACGGCCTGATAGGCTGATACATGAAGCAGATTTCGGTGCTCTGCAGTCACTGGAGAGACAGCTTTCCATTGGAGGGGATTTTAATTCGAAAAGCCCGGAATGAAACTCTCGCCTCACAAACACCGAACGGCGCCGACTCTCCCGCATCGTTCATCGAAGCGGCGCAGTCTTCCTGGGGTCGTTTGACCCCATGCACTTCCCCGTCTAAGGCCGACAGTATGTGACCGACTTCGCACTGCTGTAGGACATTGGACAACACACGTATAGTGAAATGCGGAATGTCCTAGGCACGACCGTCTGTGAGATGGGTGTCATTGGCGCCTCCCTTCCAGACCAACTTTAGAGTTATAAAAACATGGACTGCGAGCGTTTCAACACGTAAATACTCGAGTCACTCGAAGACACAGCAAACCCCGAGGTCGTCTGGGCCAACGCAGCCCTACCCTTCTTCAACCAAATAATACTCTGAGCAGCAAATGCTGCTATTCCGAGAGGACCGCAGCCATCACGAGACTTGTCGCGTCAGTTACCACCGCACATCGTGGCAGCTATCATCGAGAAGAACTATTATTCATCACTGAACACAATGCGACGCCATTACCAGCAATCCTAGCTTCACGATCGCGGCACCCTTCCAAACCCAGCCGTTTGTGTTTCGGCGTTAACAGCAACGTGTGCATGGAACCGTTACTTACTAGTCCGGTTGCTGCTAGTCTTCCCCCATTGGTGCAAAATGGCATAGACTCTTGCAGGAAGTTCATTGTTCATTCTCGCACGGCAAGTGCAGATGTGAGGCGTTATGACGAGCTTGGTGCACAAGGCGATGTTCCTCCCTCCTGGCAGTCAGGCCGACTGCAATCTCGACGACGAGTACGCCTGCCTTACTTTCCCATGCAGTCCAACATCTGGCCACTGTCACATCCAAATGCCCCACAACTCTGGATATTGGACGATTAGACTATCCGGCCAAACGGAGACACGCAGCGAGGCCCCTTTCAAACTCTGCCAGCTAGTAATGCTGTCCCATACGAGTAGGTGGCATCTTCGTGTCCTTCACAGTGATTATTCAACATCTTACTGTTTCCGCTCCTATACGCCTAACAGGCCCGGTAACAACAGTAAACACGAACAGCACTAACGCACTCTCGTCGCTGTTCTACCTGTCATAAGGAATTGCAACTCTAATCTATTACACACCCGCCGATGGCGTGTGCTTGTACGAAGCTACAGTGACATCCAATCTTGTAGTCCGCAGCTCGTGGTCTTGCGGTAGCGTTCTCGCTTCCCGCGCACGGGGTCCCGGGTTCGATTCCCGGCGGGGCCAGGGATTTTCTCTGCCCCGTGATGACTGGGTGTTGTGTCTTTCATCATCATTTCATCCCCATCGACACGCTAGTCGCCGAAGTGGCGTCAACTCGAAAGACTTGCACCAGGCGAACGGTCTACCCGACGGGAGCCCCTAGTCACACGGCATTTCCATTTCCTATCTTGTATTCTGGGTGCTGCACTGTTTTTGTCAGGCAATGTATTTCCAGTTTCGACATTTGCTTAGTAAGCAACTGAAACCTGCCAAAAACCTTGGGCTGAAACGGAGGAATGGTTCAAACGGCGCTGAGCACTATGGGAATTAACATGTGAGGTCATGAGTCCCCTAGAACGTAGAACTACTTCAACCTAACTAACCTAAGGACATCACACACATCCATGCCCGAGGCAGGATTCGAACCTGCGGCCGTAGCGGTCGCGCGGTTCCAGAGTGAAGCGCCTAGAGCCGCTCGGCCACTGCGGCCGGCGAAACGGAGGAATGGAGAGATTGTTAATTTATTTCTGGTATTGCACATGCCAGACAAAAATTTGAAAGCAGAGGGTGTGTTTGTTTTCACGTGTGTAACGGAGTAAAGTCAATGACTCGCTCGACCGTGTAGCTATCCAGTGAATCTGTCTTGAAAATCATGCGAAAGCAAAATCAAGGATGTCCGCCTCAGTAGCGACACGGCAGTTTGCTAATCGAAGGGGCCCGGGTTCTACTCCCGGCTGGGTCGGAGAGTTTCTCCACTGGAGACTCAGTGTTGTCTTGTCCTTACGTCGTATCGTCATGGTTAACATTACACTGTTGAAATGTCTGTATGGGCAGGTCCCGAAAGCCAATGAATAAAAAGAAAAGAAAGGGAGAAAAAAGAAAAATCGAGTATCTCTCACTTGGCTGGATGAACTGGACATTTGCCTACGAGAAACCGACAGAGAGCCCTAAGCCCTCCGCCATTAATGTGTTGCTTCGTTAGTGTATCATCACACGCAAGATAATATAAGACCTTTGTTAATCATGTTGCAGAACACGGCACTCTGCTGACGGCAATGAAATACTCCCTTATTCCTGTTTGTTACTTGCTTCGCAAAAATAACAGCGAAGAAGCACTCGGAAGTAGCGCTAAGGCGCATTACCGAATTCAGCCGGCATCGTTCATCCGGTAATAATTAAGCCCCGTGAGTAGACTGGGCGCCTCTTTTCTTGGAAGACTGGGCGATTAGGTCCCCTCTTCTTCATTACAGCCGCTAAGTAGAAACACGCCGGCGCTTCACTAGATCAGCAGCTACTGCTGTAGCTTGGAAAGGCACTCACTTTAATTGGGGGCAAATTTCCAGGATGTAATTACTGCAGAGGAGGCGGGAAATAACTATGCACGGAAGTATATTTACGCTCGTTGAAAATCCTAGCCCGACATCCATTATCCATTACCATAGTTCTAGCTCTCATATTGCTACCGTTAATTTCTAGAAAAAGTATGAGATACTGTAACATTCTTTCACATCTTCTGTAATTAACAGTAGCTTCTGCCCCTCTTCTATAACTCCCCTGCTTAAAAGAATGCGCTAGTGCTAATTTGCCCTGAAATGATCATATGTTTCTTTTCATGTCGACACGAACTAAAGGTATTACTACTGTTTATCTTGTGTCCAAAAACAACTATTACTTGTCTTTAGAAACTGAATTTAATTTTTGTTTCCAACCACATGTGTTTTTCGCTACTATTATAGGCATTCTTGGTGGTATATAAGGAAATAAAGAAATATCTTCTTCCTTAACTGTAAATATTTTGTTTTGAGAGCAACACTTTTAGCTTCACTTAACATACACATTATTCACATTTACTTTTACACCTCTTGTGTTTTATGAATGTCCACTGGCTCTTCACTAATCTTTTCTGGCTCAGATCCGTTTGGAAAAACGTTTTCACAGAGCTTGAGACCTGGTAATAATATGTCATCACATTGCACTCGCTCATCTCAGAGTTAATAAGTTTTTGGATTAAAATAACGATTAAGAGAAGGAAACATGTGGAAACCTATGTACATGGATGTTAATTTTTATTAAAGTGAGATTGGTGAAAACAGCCTTGTGATGCAAACTTAGGATCAAGAGATATTTTTATTTTCATTGAGCACAACAATCAGGATGCACAGCAGGCCGCGGCTGCTGCGAGAAGCCATTGTCGCACTGGAGAGCGAAGGTGTGAACAAGAAAACGCAGTGAGCATGGTTGAAATTCAGACTAACGTGTCTGGAAAGCTAACGTAAGGCTGGAGCATAAATAAAAATACGTAGTATTTTGCAGAGGCAGACACCCCATAAACTGCGACCTGGTGGAACAGCCGAAGACGAGGAGATATGAGGAATTATTTCACGTATCATTCTAAGAATATCTCCACTGGAGCAATCGAGTTAGGCCATTAAATTATGTGGAAGATTACCATTCCTAAAATGGATCGTCTGACGTTACTGCAGCCGAGAAATTTTAGCTGTGGGACTGACACGCGGGGAGAACACATCGAGTGTTCGAAGAGGTTGGATGTGCAACGAATGGCAGGTCCCCTTCTATGGCATGGCAAGCTTTGTTTTGGCTCATGTCGAGTTAACAACGTCCAGTCGAGTACAATTGTGTAATCAGTGGTTGTGATTGGTGTTGATAAAGTATATTACTTGTGACAGTCTACACCAACTTAGACGGCAATGGAGAATGAGCCAAGCTTATATGATACGCTGTCACTCCAACACATATTTGGAAGCGGGGCAGAGTGACTGTCTCGCTTTCTACTACCTCATTGTTGTGATTATAGTGTCGCTCATGACCTTCTGGTCGCGATGGTGGGCTTGGATAATTTTTTTGCCTTAGTATTGGGTTGTTACCTGCCAGCAGATCCAAAAGTACCCTTGCGTTAAGTCAGGTCTCGCATGGCAGGGAGCATAAAACATATGCCGCAAAGTACAGGACGTTTGTGACAGCTTAGAATTGTAAATTCATACTCAAGTAACCTTTTCATTCGTGACATAATGCACTGTTGATCGAGAGTAGAGTCGCGTGAGCTCCGTGAATTCTGATAAATGCACTGGTAACTTGGCACAGTTGACATAACGACTGTACATATACCTACCCGGAAGACATTGGGCCTCAACAGTATATTAAGATTTCACCAGATTTGTTTGCTATTCATTTATATGTGTACCAATCTTTCCCAGGGTGTTAGTACGTTGGAATAACTCATCATCAGAGCTCATATGTTTTCTACAGGTAATGGCTGGTAAGTTGAATAGCTCGAGGATGTGCAGTGGATTTCAAAGGTGCAGTACCAACAGGTAAGCCTGCGTTGCAGTTGCGTTACACACCTCTGTGAGGTTTCTGCATCCTGGTGCAGGCAGATTCTTCTGTAGTATGTTGTTGGTTAAGGTTTGGGCAGTTATTTTCTTCCATTGGAAATTTATACATTTTGTTCTCATTAGCACCAACGAGGGTAGATGAAATTAACTTAAGACACAAGAGGAATTAACAGATGTCCCAGGCTGCATATCACAACTTTTCTGTTCACTGCACTTGTCCTCGTTGCTAGGTCAGGTGAAGAATATAGTGTGTTGGAGTCTGGTGAGGAGGGGCGGCGGATGTCTGGTAGAGTAGGCACACTTGTGATGTTCATATATGTGAGTGTGTTCATTTCTTTTACAACTGAGTTAAGTCAGACCCACACTCAAAGAATGTGTGCTGGCGACAGATTTGGAAAACCCTCATTGCAGTCTTGGGCAAGGTCCTAGTCCACGCTGTTTGCCATTGCCTTCCTCAGATGTCCGTCTATACTGTGCTGACGACAATGTTGAGCGCTTGTACAATGCAGTGTTGTGGTTGTATTGTGGATGACGGGAGAGAGTGAATCCTGGTGCAACACATAGCCTACACCTCTGGAATAGCATCAAAGAGACCACCAAGATCAATCTGGCCTGGCAACGGAAGACAGCAAAATGAAAGCTGAAATTTTAAATTTAGAATTTGAGAAATCTTTCACGCAGGAGGATCGTACAAACATACCGTCGTTTGAGTCTCGTACAGATTCCCGTATGGAGGACATAGTGATAGACATCCCTGGGGTTGTGAAGCAGCTGAATGGGTTGAAAATAAATAAATCGCCAGGTCCTGATGGGATTACAATTCGGTTTTATAGAGAGTACTCTACTGCATTGGCTCCTTACTTAGCTTACATTTATCGCGAATCTCTTGCCCAACGTAAAGTCGCGAGCGATTGGAAAAAAGCGCAGGTGACGCCTGTATATAAAAAGGGTAGAAGGACGGATCCTCAAAATTACAGACCAATATCATTAACATCGGTTTGTTGCAGGATTCTCGAACATATTCTCAGTTCGAATATAATGAATTTCCTTGAGACAGAGAAGTTGCTGTCCATGCATCAGCACGGCTTTAGAAAGCATCGCTCCTGCGAAACGCAACTCGCCCTTCTTTCACATGATATCTTGCGAACCATGGATGAAGGGTATCAGACGGATGCCATATTCCTTGACTTCCGGAAAGCGTTTGACTCGGTGCCCCACTGCAGACTCCTGACTAAGGTACGAGCATATGGGAATGGTTCCCAAGTATGTGAGTGGCTCGAAGACTTCTTAAGTAATAGAAGTCATCGATGGTGAGTGTTCATCGGAGGTGAGGGTATCATCTGGAGTGCCCCAGGGAAGTGTGGTAGGTCCGCTGTTGTTCTCTATCTACATAAATGATCTTTTGGATAGGGTGGATAGCAATGTGCGACTGTTTGCTGATGATGCAATGTGTACGGGAAGGTGTCGTCGTTGAGTGACTGTAGGAGGATACAAGATGACTTGGACACGATTTGTGATTGGTGTAAAGAATGGCAGCTAACTCTAAATATAGATAAATGTAAATTAAAGCAGATGAATAGGAAAAAGAATCCCGTATGTTTGAATACTCCATTAGTAGTGTAGCGCTTGACATAGTCACGTCGATTAAATATTTGGGCGTAACATTGCAGAGCGATATGAAGTGGGACAAGCATGTAATGGCAGTTGTGGGGAAGGCGGATAGTCGTCTTCGGTTCATTGGTAGAATTTTGGGAAGACGTGGTTCATCTGTAAAGGAGATCGCTTATAAAACACTAATACGACCTATTCTTGAGTACTGCTCGAGCGTTTGGGATCCCTATCAGGTAGGATTGAGGGAGGACATAGAAGCAATTCAGAGGCGGGCTGCTAGATTTGTTACTGGTAGGTTTGATCATCACGCGAGTGTTACGGAAATGCTTCAGGAAATCGGGTGGGAGTCTCTGGAGGAAAGGAGGCGTTCTTTTCGTGAATCGCTGCTGAGGAAATTTAGAGAACCAGCATTTGAGGCTGACTGCAGTACAATTTTACTGCCTCCAACTTATATTTCGCGGAAAGACCACAAAGATATGAGAGATTAGGGCTCGTACAGAGGCATATGTTGTTGTTGTGGTCTTCAGTCCTGAGACTGGTTTGATGCAGCTCTCCATGCTACTCTATCCTGTACAAGCTGCTTCATCTCCCAGTAACTACTGCAACATAAATCCTTCTGAATCTGCTTAGTGTATTCATCTCTTGGTCTCCCTCTACGATTTTTACCCTCCACGCTGCCCTCCAATACTAAATTGGTGATCCCTTGATGCCTCAGAACATGTCCTACCAACAGAGGCATATAGGCAGTCATTTTTCCCTCGTTCTGTTTGGTAGTGGAACAGGGAGAGGAGATGCTAGTTGTGGTACGAGGTACCCTCCGCCACGCACCGTATGGTGGATTGCGGAGTGTGTATGTAGATGTAGATGGTAGAAGCTTAACTTGCCCATCTGACGGAAGGACTACCATTAAAGTGTCACATGCCTTCGCTCCTTGAGATACTGCGGAAATGTTCGAAACGTAACCCAGGACTCTGCCGCAAAGTTTTTGTGATCAGATTCTGCATGCCAAGCCTCCTTCTTCCTGTCAGCCAAATATTAACGGTAAAATTTGCAACATCCCGTCGATGACGACAACATTAGAGACAGGTCACAAACTCTTCTTGGAGAAGGATAGGGAAGTCATGTCCTTTTCAACGGAGCATCCAGAATTTGCCTTCAGCGATTAAAGAAAACCACGAAAAACCTAAATCTGGATGGTCAGATGGGAATTTGAACCGGCGTCCATCCAGATGCGAATCCATTGTCTCACCACTACACCATTCCGGTGAGCACAAGTAGGTGTGAACAAAATGAAAATATTTGCACAGGAACGGTTCAGCATACGATGTTCTCATTCCATAGTTCCCTTGACAATTCCCTGGTCGTTATGTGTAGCACTTAGTACTGAAGTTCCAGCATAAATGATAATTGAAACCCTCAGCTGCCGACACGTGTTGCTGATATACCCCAATGTGGACAGCTGAAAACGTGTGCCCCAACCGGGACTCGAACCCGGGATCTCCTTTTTACATGGCAGACGCTCTATCCCTCTTTTTTTTCGCTGGGTTTGGTCGTTTCGGACGTCATATGACATCCGTTAAAGTTCGTTTGTTGGTCCTTCCACTCAGTTTTTAATTACAGAGGCCAGCCAGCGCTCTGACCGAACACGCTGAGCTACCGAGCTGGCTATCCAGCTGAGCCACCGAGGACACAGATGAATAGCGTGGCTAAAGGGACTTATCCCTTGCACGCCTCCCTTGAGACCCACATTCCCAACTGTCCACACACGTCTATTAGGAACATTAGGTATGTAGATTGTGGACAGTTAGGAATGTCTCACGGGAAGCGTTCAAGCGATAAGTCCCTGCAGTCGCGCTATTCTTCTGTGTCCTCGGTGGCTCATATGGATAGAGCGTCTGCAATGTAAGCAGGAGATCCCGGGTTCAGGTCCCAGTAGGGGCACACATTTTCAGATGTCCCCATCGAGGTATATCAACAACACCTGTCGGCAGCTGAGGCTTTTAATCAATTGTAATTTATTCTATAGAAACTGCACGGTCATAAATGGTATCTGGTCTTTCGAGAACAGTTACTATCTTCTTATATGAAGTTCGATCATTTAATTTCAAAATATATTTTTTATTACTGAATTAAAAGTAGAGTTACAGTATATTTCTGCTGAAACTAGTAGTGAACAGTTTCGTTTGGTTAACCACTGTCAGTTTCTGCAGTTTCTGAGTGATAAGATGACTTGACCAAAATAACTGACGACTCTATTTGTATTCCGTCAGTATTTCAAAAGCTTTGCAAATGAAAGTCTTAAGTACCTGTAATGTCAACAATTTTGTTACCGCCTTGCCCGTTTTTGTAGAAGCTAGACATAATGGACATTATTACTAGATTCTGTGTTTGGCAGTTATTTCCGTGACTTTAAAGTCTTTCTATCGTTCGTAATGATACCCTACTTTAAGACTGTTCAGAGACGAGTGGTTTACCTATCGATAGTGCAAGCTCTGCCTGCACCTTAGCTCCGTAGATCATTTGCAGGATCTTCATGGAAAGGGCGTGGAGCAAAACAGTTTACAGGCTACGTACATATACATGATTAGTTTATGAGTATGGCTACATGCTGGCATTTCAAAAGTTATTAAATAGCACATTGGCTCAAATTAGGAAGAATGAACTTACGAGGGGAGTTAAATAACTTTTCTCGGTCAGTTAACGTTGAAAAATTTATAAGATTGGTGTGGGACATCACGGAATATTGCTGCTTCAGCCCTATAGTTCCATAAAGTTCCAACTAGTGACGGCATTATGTTGTTGTTGTTGTTGTGGTCTTCAGTCCTGAGACTGGTTTGATGCAGCTCTCCATGTTACTCTATCCTGTGCAAGCTTCTTCATCTTCCAGTACCTACTGAAACCTACATCCTTCTGTATCTGTTTAGTGTATTCATCTCTTGGTCTCCCTCTACGATTTTTACCCTCCACGCTGCCCTCCAATACTAAATTGGTGATCCCTTGATGCCTCAGAACATGTCCTAGCAACCGATCCCTTCTTCTACTTAAGTTGTGCCACAAACTCCTTTTCTCCCTAATTCTATTCAATACCTTCTCATTAGTTACGTGGTCTACCCATCTAATCTTCAGCATTCTTCTTAGCACCACATTTCGAAAGCTTCTATTCTCTTCTTGTCCAAACTAGTTATCGTCCATGTTTCACTTCCATACATGGCTACACTCCATACAAATACTTTCAGAAACGACTTCCTGACACTTAAATCAATACTCGAAGTTAACAAATTTCTCTTCTTCAGAAACGCTTTCCTTGCGATTGCCAGTCTACATTTTATATCCTATCTACTTCGACCATCATCAGTTATTTTTCTCCCCAAATAGCAAAACTCCTTTACTACTTTAAGTGTCTCATTTCCTAATCTAATTCCCTCAGCATAACCCGACTTAATTCGACTACTTTCCATTATCCTCTTTTTGCTTTTGTTGATGTTCATCTTATATCCACCTTTCAATACACTGTCCATTCTGTTCAACTGTTCTTCCAAGTCCTTTGCTGTCTCTGACAGAATTACAATGTCATCCGCGAACCTCAACGTTTTTATTTCTTCTCCATGGATTTTAATACCTACTCCGAATTTTTCTTCTGTTTCCTTCACTGCTTGCTCAATATAACGATTGAATAAAATCGGGGAGAGGCTACAACCCTGTCTCACTCCCTTCCCAACCACTGCTTCCCTTTCATGTCCCTCGACTCTTACAACTGCCATCTGGTTTCTGTACAAATTGTAAATAGCCTTTCGCTCCCTGTATTTTACCCCTGCCACCTTTAGAATTTGAAAGAGAGTATTCCAGTCAACATAGTCAAAAGCTTTCTCTAAGTCTACAAATGCTAGAAACGTAGCTTTGCCTGTCCTTAATCTATTTTCTAAGATACGTCGTAGCATCAGTGTTGCCTCACGTGTTCCAACATTTCTACGGAATCCAAACTGATCTTCCCCGAGGTCAGCTTCTACCAGTTTTTCCATTCGTCTGTAAAGAACTCGCGTTAGTATTTTGCAGCTGTGACTTATTAAACTGATAGTTCGGTAATTTTCACATCTGTCAACACCTGCTTTCTTTGGGACTGGAATTATTATATTCTTCTTGAAGTCTGAGGGTATTTCGCCTGTCTCATACATCTTGCTTACCAGACGGCATTATGTGTAGCCTTCAAAATGGAATATGTGACGGAGGTGCGTTCCAAGAAAGAATCTGTCATTGAGTTTCTTTTGGTGGAAAACCAGAGCACCGCAAGTATTGATAGACCCTTTCAGAATATCTAAGGGGACCTGGCAGTGTACGAAACCATTGTGTGTCGTTGGAGATGCGTCTGTCATCATCGCAGCAAGGTCGCGCAAGTCTATTCGATCTCCAGACTGACAGCCTGCCGCACACAGCTGGGAATCCTGCGACGTTGGACTTCAGCGTGTTCACCACCAGGAAAATCCCCATGACAACTCGATGCCTCTCTCAAGACTGTGCAGCTGAGAGGAGGTGACCGAGGTCACGGGATACCACTTAATGTCGTGTCTGACCTTCTTTTTCCCGGCTTAGTGCAGCAACTGGACGGGACATGAATTTGTCGTTGGAAGTCCCCTGCAGAAATATTGATCCATGCAGCCTCTACAGCCGTCTATAATTGCGAAAGTGTTGCCGATGCAGAATTTTGTGCACGAACTGACCTCTGGATTATGTCCCACAAGTTTTCAATGGGATCCATGTCGGGCGATCTGGATGGCTAAATAATTTCCTCGGATTGTCCTGAATGTTCTTCAAACCAGTCGAGAACAAATGTGGCCCGGTGACATGGCGCATGTCATACACAAAAAAAACGTCTCAAATGACTGAAAATAGTATCCAGGTAGCCAAAAACAACCATTTCCAGTCAATGATCGGTTTAACTGCAACAGAAGATAAAAGTCTGTTACATGCAAACACAGCCCACACCGTTCCGGAGCCACCACCAGCGTGCACAGTGCCTTGTTGACAACTTGGGACCGTTGCTTCGTAGGATCTGCGCCACATTCGGATCCTACCATCAGCTCTTACCGACTGAAATCGGGACTCACTCGACCAGACTTCGTTTTTTCAGTCGTCTATGGTCCAGTCAATATGACCACGTGCCCAGGAGAAGAGCTGCACACGATTGCAAAGGCACTCCCGTCGGTCCTCTTAACACCAAATTTCGCCGCAGTATCCTAAAGGAAACAAAAGAAAAATTCGGAGTAGGTATTAAAATACATGGAGAAGAAATAAAAACTCTGAGGTTCGCCGATGACACTGTAATTCTGTCAGGGACAGCAAAGCACTTCGAAGAGCAGTTGAACGGAATGGACAGTGTCTTGAAAGGTGGATATAAGATGAACATCAACAAAAGCAAATCGAGGATAATGGAATATAGTCGAATTAAGTCGGGTGAGGCTGAGGGAATTAGATTAGGAAATGAGACACTTAAAGTAGTAAAGGAGTTTTGCTATTTGGGGCGCAAAATAACTGATGATGGTCGAAGTAGAGAGGATATAAAATGTAGACTGGCAATGGGAAGGAAAGCGTTTCTGAAGAAGAGAAATTTGTTAACATCGAGTATAGATTTAAGTGTCAGGAAGTCGTTTCTGAAAGTATTTGTATGGAGTGTAGCCATGTATGGAAGTGAAACATGGACGATAACTAGTTTGGACAAGAAGAGAATAGAAGCTTTCGAAATGTGGTGCTACAGAAGAATGCTGAACATTAGTTGGGTAGATCACGTAACTAATGAGAAGGTATTGAATAGAATTGGGGAGAAGAGGAGTTTGTGGCACAACTTGACAAGAATAAGGGACCGGTTCGTAGGACATGTTCTGAGGCATCAGGGGATCACAAATTTAGCATTGGAGGGCAGCGTGGAGGGTAAAAATCGTAGAGGGAGACCAGGAGATGAATGCACTAAGCAGATTCAGAAGAGTGTAGGTTGGAGTAAGTACTGGGAGATGAAGAAGCTTGCACAGGGTAGAGTAGCGTGGAAAGCTGCATCAAACCAGTCCCAGGACTGAAGACCACAACAACAACAACATCATCCTAACTGATACGTTCTTCGCACGTCCCTCATTGATTTCTGCTGTTATTTCACGCAGTGTCGCTTGTCTGTCAGCACTGACAACATTATGCAAACGCCGCTGCTCTCGGTCGTTAAATGAATGCCGTCGGCCACTGCTTGTCCTTGGTGACAGATAATTCCTGAAATTTGTTATTCTCGGCACACTCTTGGCGCTGTGGCTCTCGGAATATTGAATTCCATAACGATTTCCTAAATGGAAAGTCCCCTGCGTCTAGTTCCAACTGCCATTCCGCTTTCAAAGTCTGTTAAGTTCTGTCGTGCGGTCACAATCACATCGGAAACCTTTTCCCTGGAATAACCTTCATACTAATGACAGCTCCGCCAATGCACTAACTACGCTTTTATACCTTGTATACGCGACACTACCGCGATATGTATGTGTGCATATCGCTATCCCATGACTTTGTCACCTCATTGTATTACGTTCGTGTTACAGTGTATCGGCTACACAGCTTAAAGATTATACAGTAACCACAATTAGAATATTCCATTACACAGATAAATTGTACAATTAGAAGGTCTCATAAAGGTAGATATACGAATGTTATCCAGTAAAAGATTAGACCCCGAAGGTTTCGCTGACTAGAGTGTTACACGGAAATATCAGGCAATTAGAAGTACAAACTATGGATATTAACACCCTGCTAACTCGGGGCGCGAGACGATCATCTTACAAATATTCAAAAGCGATTTCTGAATGAGAAACCTGCGGCATATTTATGCTTATATACAGAATGTAGAAGGCGTTGAACCTACATAATTTTTTGAGGTTGCGCTGATGTTCTATTTGCGAACCCAACCAGTAGTACACTTCTTGCCATTTTGACGTTTGTTGCATTCCGTTCTTCATGCTATTGCAAATTTGATCGCCAGCAGTACGCATCACATGTAATGACTGTGATGATAGAAGCGGATAAATTCGGGTTTATATAATATTCTGAGCGAACTACCCAAGGGCAGCATTTACAGAGTGGAACCCCAGCCTAGCGCTGCCGTTCGGGAGCTTTTCCGTCCCGAAGTTATACTGGGGAAACCCACATCTGGTGACCCGCGAGCCCTCGACACGATTAGTTTTTATTCTGCCGCCGATGCCTCATGACCTGCAGGGTACTCTGTCGTGTTTCGAAAATGTTATTGCTCACGGTTACAGAAACACGCAGCTGCGACTGAGAAAACATTCATTTCGTTGGTGCCAGCATGCGACAGAACGACGATTGACTTCCGCCCGTCGGTCGCTGTAAAAATAACGCTTCCTGGCGTTCTTTTTTTTTTTTTTTTTTTTTTTTTTTTTGGTCGTCCATCTCCACTCTCCATGTTCCGTATTTGCTCTCCCGGGCAAACGGGAATTCAGGTGTCTGTCCGCAGTTTTCTGTCCAGAAAGATTAGTATCAAACACAAAATGAAGATGACCAATTTCATTAGAGGTCCGGACTCCTTGCTTTAAGAGTCGCTGGAAGAAAATGTTGGCGTAAAACTTTTCGATCCTGTTCCCGGCGCCGGCAAAGTTGTTTCGAGGAAGGAACTAAGGATCGGAGATGATTGTCGAAAATAATCTTTTATTCTTTTCTTTCACGTTTACCTATGGACCACCGGTTTCTAAGCTAGGTAGGTCCTGTTCAAGCGTCATGTGGCGAATAGTTGCCGACTCTCTTTGTTCCGTGTCAGCGGAACGTATCTGAGTGTCAGCTATTCTGCGATGTCTTATTGCAAGAACTTTAATGATGAAATAAGGCCGGCCGGTGTGCCGAGCGGTTCTAGGCGCTTCAGTCCGGAAAAGCGCTGCTGCTACAGTCGCAGGTTCGAATCTTGCCTCGGGCATTGATGTGTGTGATGTCCTTAGGTTAGTTAGGTTTAAGTAGTTCTAAGTCTAGGGAACTGATGACCTGAGATGTTAAGTCCCATAATGCTTAGAGCCATTTGAAATCTACAGTAAGTTCCTGTTAAATTGTCTTTTGCCTTGTCTTCTGATAATCAAATTAATTGCTCGCCACAAAAGTGGCAAATAACTGTCACCTTGTGCCACGCGTGTTTAACAGCACACTAACAGTTACTTCTGCGAAATCTAAGCGATCCAGGATGGTGTACAGTCCTCGCGAGTTCACTTTCTACTATTACTAAAAGTATGTGTTTTGTAACAGGCCGTCTCTGAAGCCATCTGAGGCAGCGCGCACTCCGACGTTTGACTGAAGCGGATTGTACAGTGGCTGGTTGTGAAGTGAAGCTTGGTCTTGCCTCTCAGGCTGTAGCTCTGAGCACCATGGGACTTAACATCTATCGTCATCAGTCCCCTAGAACTTAGAACTACTTAAACCTAACTAACCTAAGGACATCACACAACACCCAGTCATCACGAGGCAGAGAAAATCCATGACCCCGCCAAGGAATCGAACCCGGGAACCCGGGCGCGGGAAGCGAGAACGCTACCGCACGACCACGAGCTGCGGACTCTCAGGCTGTATTTATATATTTGGCGCAGCAGACGGCCAAGGGAATACCTGCTGTCATCCGCCCTATGCCCATGGTAGCAGCCTCTAAACGGCCGCTTTCTCGTACACATAATATTTTATAACATTGTTGTGTATTAATTTAGAATCTTCGTAATTTTTGTATGCATATGGTTAAGTTGTTTAAAGTCACAGAAAACGTTTTAGATGGCCTGCATTTAAACTTTGCCGTCTAGAATTTTCAGAACGGAACTGACAGTAGAACCTGGCCTCTGAATTACAACTTTAAGAAACCTTGTATTCGTTATTGTTTACATCCAGGCCTTGAAACTTTTTACATCTCTATTATTTAATAAGTCTCATCATGTGCTGTAACCAAAATTTTGTAGCATTAATATAACAGATATTTAATCTACTACAAATAAGGACATTTCAGGTTTCTGCAGATCACTCAAAAACTATTAGAGATAGCTCAGTGGGGTTACATAATTAATGTTTTATGTTGAATTGAAGCTTCATACAAAGTTTCATATTTCTAAGTTAGTTAAGTTGTTTAAAGCCACAGAAAACGTTTTAGATGGCCTGCATTTAAACTTTGCCGTCTAGAATTTTCAGAACGGAACTGACAGTAGAACCTGGTCTCTGAATTACAACTTTAAGAAACCTTGTATTCGTTATTGTTTACATCCAGGCCTTGAAACATGTTACATCTCTATTATTTAATAAGTCTCAAAGTCTCATCATGTGCTGTTTTTCTTAAAAACGCGGATTCTGACCAAAATATTTGTTTCATCACGTTGAGACTTGTACCAGTTACGTTTGACATACAACTGCACATTATGACCAATTTTTGGATTTCTAGCTGTATTTTTAGCGCCAATTATTTTGTTCTTAAAACGATGTATTTAGGGAAAAGTATTGACCTGATCATTCTGAGATTTGACAGTTTACAAATTAATGTACTAAAGCACATCCTAACAAAGTCTGGAAAAGCAACTTTAACTTTTAATTCCATTCTTAAACTATGGTGCAATACTTGTGTGCTACCCACAGACGTGTTGTGGTGATGTGGCGCTAGTAGAAGTGAACTGGGGTAAGTCCTGGCACACTCGCTCGCCTCTGTATCTCTTCAATGATACAGCGCTTGTTTCCACACAAGCATGGCAGCAGACGTGTTGAGATGAGTAGAGGAGAGGATGGACAGAGAGAGGGGAGGAAGGGGAGATGCATGAGGCAGGTGGAAGGTGTAGAAGGGTAGTGAAAAGATGGAAGAGAGGAAGGCAGAGGTGAAAAGAGAGAGGGGAGGAGGATATCGTCAGAGTCACAGGGGGAGGAAGAAATGGTCAGAGAGGGGGGGATGAATCAAATGGACAAAGAAAGGGGAAGAACAAGGTGTGTTCAACATGGATATGCAAGCAAACCCATGAGGAAAAGCCTAGTATAAAAATAAAAAGCAATAAAAACTAATTAAAAAATGTCTAATTAATCCAGAGTTACTGATAATCTCTCTCCAAATTAAGTTTAATTCTATCACATGAAACGATGCATCAAAAACTTTGTATTTATCTGATAGTACTGAGAGAAGATATTTACTCAATTATTTGCCCAACTTCTACGTCTACTTGTACTTCTGTATGCCGCAGGCCAGCAGATGGTGTATGGTGGAGGGTACACAGTGTGTCAGTCTCACATCCCGCCCACTATTCTGTCTTTTAAGTTCAACCAATTATAAATTTTAGAAATTAAAAGACAGATGTGTATATCCCCACATCTATTATTAAACGAGCAAACCCAATTCAATTATTCACCTCTTTTTGATGAGATCACAACCTCAGGATAGAAGCAAAACTTTGGGCCCCAGTCCATCGTAGTTAAATAGTTCTTGGCTGATGCATTACTTTAGTCTGGTCATTGTAGTGTAATTGCTGAATGTGTAATAATGTATGTAATTTGTTTAAAAATGGTCATTGACGTAATTGTACATTAAGCTATGGATCGATACCTCAAGAAGTTGAGATGAGTATCTTTGCTTTGTCATCATGTTTATCTCTGCATTATCATCTTTGGGAATCAGTAATTTGCTTGAAAACCTAGGTTGTGCAGTAATATGAATAATAAAATTGTGAAACAAGGCAAAAAACAGTGTTTGTTTAGTTAATTTACTATGTTTCAACAAGAACCCACAGTTGATTCAATTAAACTGATAAAATACAACTTGTAAAGAATCCAGACTGCTGTTGTATGAGCCGAAAGGTTGTAGAATATCCCAGATGTTCTCAGTCTGTATACTGAGCAAGCTGTGAAGGAAACGGAGCAGAAATTTGGAAAAGGAATTAAAGTTTAGGGAGAAGAAATAAATACATTACGGTTTGCCGATGTCATTGTACGTCTCTCAGAGACAGCTACAAACTTGCAAGAGCAGCTGAACGGAATGAGTCGTCTCTTTAAAAGAGATTATAAGATGAACATCAGTAAAACTGAAACAAGGTTAATTGAATTCAGTCGAAGAAAATCAGGTGATACTGAGGAAGCAAGGTGAGACATTAAAAGTAATAGATGAGTTTTGTTATTTGGTCAGCAAAACAACAGATGACGGTTTAAGTAGGAAAAACATAATACGTAGATGGGCAACATCACGGAAAGAATATCTCTAAATATAAGTGTTACGAAGTCTTTTCTGAAGATATTTGTCTGGAGTGTAGCCTTGCATAGAAGTGAAACATGGATGATAAACAATTCAGACAAGAAGAGAATAGGAGCTTTTGAATTGTGGTGCTATAGAAGAACACTGAAGGTTAGATTGGTAGATAGAATAATAGGTGAGGAGGTACTGAATCCAAATGCGTAAAAAATAAATTTGTGGCACAATTTGACTGGTCTGTTGTTAGGACACATCTTGAAGCATCAATGAACTGTCTGTTCAATAATGGAAAGAACTGTGGTGGTTAAAAATTGTAGACAGAGACCAAGGCTTGAACACCTTAAGCAGGTTCAAATGGGGGCTGCGACAGTTATGCAGAGATGAAGAGGCTTGCACGGGACAGACTATGCTGGAGAGTTGCAACAAACAGGTCGTCACACTGAAGACCACACAACAACACAGTTACAACGGAACACCTGTGCTGAAGGAGGTAGTTTATTTCTTGAGTCGTTCTACAACGTGAACACTCAGAGTTTTGTGAGTAAAGCACTCAGCGACGCACAACGCCTTTATTGTAACGTCTTCTAGCTGTATTTCTCTTGCGGATTTCTGTGACAGCTCTTTTTTGAACTGTTTATAACTTTTGTAATAAAGCGACTTAGTAAGAATCCCAGGCACATAAGTAATACTCAAAAATTGTTCGTATGAGGATTATCTTAGCTACTGATTTTTACATGAATTATACTTCCTTGCCATTCTTCCAAGAAGTCTGACAGTGGAATGGGCCTTCTACACGCCTAGAATTTCCACCTTAAATCGCTCCAGACGGAAACTCTTACATAATTTACATCTGCGATTGATTTCAGCGACTGATTGCAGGTCGGGTACGCAAACGGTAACGGACTTTTTTTTATATGTTTATGGGCATTGTATTATAGGTATTTATGTTCATAGCCAGGCGCTAATCATTACACCTCGCGCTTATCATCTGCAAATCTCGGTGATTTTCGCAAATAATTTTGCACCTATATCACATTCCTCTACTGAAATGAGTCGTCTGCGATAAGCCTCAGAGTTACAGATGTCATATGCCAACTCCTTGATACTACAGTATGTTCACTAACTTCCAGGACTAACTCTAAGTCCACAATATAAGAATTAATTTATGTTTTTCATCTTTTATGCGTTCCTACACCGTAAATCCGATTGCGATGACAGTTCGGTGAGGTTTCTCAAGGGGTAAGAACAATTTACCTCCCATAGCGGTGAATGGTAAAATGGGAACGACATATCGGCATAAATCGGGAACGTCTGGAGAAATTTCGACCAAATTTCGTATGTACAAGATGATTTTTTCCATCGTGTACAAACTCTAAGGACTGATCGATGAGAGGAAAAACCAAGCATTTGCGGACGTAAGTTCATTAAACTATTTTTTTTGTTCTGTATCCTCTCATCGATCAATCCCCGGAGTTTGTACACGGTGGAAAACAATTACCCTGTTTATGACTCATCATTTGTGTAAAACTGTTCTGGGGGTAGTACGTATATCCGAACCACCCTGGGAGTGGGTGTGAAAATATCACATAAAAATATGCTATCGATATTAGTATCAAATCCATAGTTTTTGAGGTCACTAGGCTCATTGATGAAAATCTCGATACGTCTGCACCCCTAGGGGTGGGGGTTCGTAGGGTAGACGGTGCGAAGACAGTGACACATCATCATATCTCTGTATCGACTGAGTCAGAGTCTACCAAACTTGCAACACGTATCTCTGGAAAAAAATACGGTGACAAAAAGACACAGGTATCCCACTTGGATGAGTCTGGGGATTGACATGGATAACATAAAACCATAACTCAGGTATACCCAGAGAAATTTCACCAGGTTTGCAGTATTCATGACTTACAGTTTGTAGAAACATACTGTGGAGTAAGATATCCCTACTGCCCCTACGGGTGGGGTGGGGATGAAAGTAGGCGACAATTAAATCGCTCGTAAACGACCTGTTGATATTTCTTTTCTGTAGATCAAAGAGTGTCTTAGATCGGCGAAGGAGAAAAGAGAGCCACTTGCAATGTCGGGAATATACCGCATACCATGCACATGCGGAAAAGTTTATGTCGGAATGACTGGACGATCCATTAACACCAGGATCAAAGAGCATAAGCGACATTGCAGGTTGGGGCAGGTGGAGAAATCGGCCGTGGCAGAGCACGCACTGAATGAGACCGACCACGTAATAAAATTCGCCGACACGGAAGTTCTGGCTGTAGAGAACCACTATCACACGCGCTTGTTCAGAGAAGCTGTAGAAATACAAAAACACGCGAACAGTTTGAACAAGAAAGAGGAAAGCCTTAAGGTAAACGGACCCTGGCTTCCCGTACTGCAGCGAACGACCGTCGCAGGTAGCAAGAGGAGAACCGCACCGGAAATGACCGCGGAGAAGCCCTCGGACGTTGGCGCGCCAGGTACATATAGTCTGCACCCGCGAGCTCGACTCCAGTTCACCACCGGCAATGGAGGGTGAAGCTTTGACAATGCCAGCCACTCGTGCTGGCGAAACGTCAGAAAAATCATTAGATGAACGTCGGCCGAAGAACCCGAGACAGAAGCCAATAGGCAGTTTGTCAACAAGTGGCCACGAAAGCCTCAACAATTTTGTATTTTCTTGCGATTTTCTTATCAATTCACTTCATACTTATCACCCTGGCATGTGAGTCTTAAGTGAAGAACAATATTATTTCGTATCGTTGACGGTCGATTCGAATTTCTTCAGAGACGCTTGTACTGTGAAGCAGCTTGGCAGTCAGAAAGCCGAGATCTATGACCGTTAACACATCTTACTGAGTAGAGTTGCCAAGAGGATTTGATGTGTGAAGGTTTTCTTCTGATTTCATTACAGAATTTTTTCTGGAAATTCGCAGCTCCATAAAATAAACCACAAAAATGCGCGCACTCGCTGGCCCCTAGCACAGTTAGAACTGACGACTCATTGAGCCGTTGCGACACAACACACAGGCGACACCACGACGCTACGGTCACACTGCTCCCAGCACGCCACTCTCATCATGGTATTGGTCGCTCAGCCTCATAACGCATCGTGAAATATAATAAAAGTTGTCACTTATGTGAAGAATAGCATTTCTTTAGCCAAAAAATTGAATTTTCTGTCTCAGTGTCTCAGTTTACATGAGGATTATATAGCACGAGTCATTCAAATGGAAAGGGAATATCAAGTGAATTTAGCGAGTCAATTCAGTACCATACGTGGAAGTGACTGCACTCTCACAGTGTTGCCAAATGTTTGTGACGATTTTGCCAATTCTCAGCTGTGCTAGGAACAGCTCTGTAGCGTTATAGAAGGAGAATCCCGAGCTCGTATCATAGCAGGATACGGAGAGGAGGCGCGGGGTTTGGTTAATATGCAGCATTTTCTCCTACCAGTTGTTTCAAACATTCCATCACGATTACAGTTTCCCACAAAATATATACTAATAAACCATTTACCTTGTTACTTTGTGACAAAAGATTATTTCAGTACAATAAAAAGTCTTTGGAAATCAACTTTGCCCACCTGTCACGAAAAGTAAGATAACAAACACTTTTCACCTAGAAATCGATTGCATCTATGTGCAGTCTTGTGATCATACAAGTAGAATTTCATTAACTGCACGAGAATGTAGAAAAATGTTGGTGCAAATGGAAGCTGTAAGAAACACAGTTTACTAATTATTCTGTACCACGTAATAATCAATTCATTTGAAAATTCAGAAGAGAAGAAACTAAAAATTAATGCCCATTAAGACAGAAACTAAAGTGCAGATGTGGGCACTGTGCAAATCTGCGCATTTTCATCTTCAGATCTATACAAATAATGTATACTAACCAGCGTATTCATTGCTTTCGTAATGTTTCCCTTTTCTTTAGTCTTCTAATGATGAACTGGATCCACACCCATGAGTCTGATTGTATCTGAAGTGTCGGCAGAAGTGCTAACACCGTGTTGTTTGACGAAGCCGAAATGCACGCTATAAACTCACGCAGGATGGCGTGAGGTCTGAAACAGGATACTTAATGAATGCTATAAAGAAAAGTACGTAGCTTCTGGAATACTTAACTTTAATCCATTATTGGTAAACATTGGTCTTGTTACTGTACATGCTTCATTAGATACATAGCAAAGGAGAAATGGCGCCTTGCTAGGTCGTAGCAATTGACTTAGCTGAAGGCTATGCTAACTATCGTCTCGGCAAATGAGAGCGTAATTCTCAGTGAACCTTTCCTAGCAACGTCTGCTGTACAAATGGGGCGAGTGCCAGTAAGTCTCTCTAGACCTGCCGTGTGGCGGCGCTCGGTCTACAATTACTGACAGTGGCGACACGCGGGTCCGACGTATACTAATGGACCGCGGCCGATTTAAAAGCTACCACCCAGCAAGTGTGGTGTCTGGCGGTGACACCACAGTATCTTTGTATCCTTCCACCTACTATACTTGTGTGTTTTTGTTCGGTGTTCAAAAAGCAAAATATTATGCCTGCTCCCACGAGGTATGAGAACGAGGTCGCAATAAGGCTAACGAAATATAATCAAAATACAGTGAGACGCCAATTTGTCTGTCGTCATGGTGTTAAGTCGACAGAAATAATTGGGTATTATTGCCTGCATCACCGGCATCCCGTTGTCGTCTTCTCTTACCGAGATTTTCATATTACCCTGAACACAAGACGCTGAGATAAATGTGTATATTCTCCGTGACGAAACATCCCACATTCCATTCATCCTGATCCATTCGTTACGTGCATCGGCGGCAATGAGTGATAGGAAAGCTGTTGTGAGGTGACGAATAACAATAACAATGGTAGTAATAACAAATCAATAATCAAGGATGTTTACTGCATTACAGACAATTAACAAAATAACCAAGAAAAGCTGAGTGTTTAATTGGCGCACTGCGTAGGTGTTCTTACCACTTCGTTACTGAATTCTGTTCTGGTTGTTTGCAGAGAGAAAAGAAAGAACCCTGTAGCCATACATATCGCTAGTACAACGAGATATTACCTATCAACTATCCTTGCTTTACATCACGAGACGAACATGGCGTCACTGAGTCGATATTTGAAATACATTTCTGTTTTCTCTCTCTCTCTCTGTCTCTCTCTCTCTCTCTCTCTCTCTCTCTCTCTCTCTCTCCCGCTCTTTATTTTTACTTTTATTTTTTGAGGAAAGCATCGAGAAGCGCGAGTAATAAGCAAATAGGCAATAACCTGTTTACAATTACTTTCATCGGGATACATAATGCAAAAATACAACTTTTAAGTGTATTATTGCGTAATTCCAGTTATTGACAATCTATTCGTGAGCTTGCTCGCATTCAGTGGGGAGAAACTTATCACAGAAGCAAGCAAAACACAACTATTTCTTGCACCATGCGCACACAGAAACGAAATGTCGCTGCACTGACGTGTTGTCCGATATAATGCATGGAAAACATATCTGATTCATGTTGCTAAATACAGCTCTATCAGATATCGATTTGGATGCGTACCAACTGTATAAATGTATATCTCGAAATACGCAGAAAGGCACGTAGAGGTTGGTATTCGGCTGAAACATAGCCATGACCAAGATTGTAACTGGGGTCGACAGCATCGTCGTCTACCACCTTGACAACTCGAACGGTGACAGTGCTCGGCCGGTTACTTACGTTTACTGGTATCAAAGCTACAGCATGAAAACACAAAAATGTCAAATGGGGGCTGCGACAGTTATGCAGAGATGAAGAGGCTTGCACGGGACAGACTATGCTGGAGAGTTGCAACAAACAGGTCGTCACACTGAAGACCACACAACAACACAGTTACAACGGAACACCTGTGCTGAAGGAGGTAGTTTATTTCTTAAGTCGTTCTACAACGTGAACACTCACAGTTTTGTGAGTAAAGCACTCAGCGACGCACAACGCCTTTATTGTAACGTCTTCTAGCTGTATTTCTCTTGCGGATTTCTGTGACAGCTCTTTTTTGAACTGTTTATAACTTTTGTAATAAAGCGATTTAGTAAGAATCCCAGGCACATGAGTAATACTCAAAAACTGTTCGTATGAGGATTATCTTAGCTACTGATTTTTACATGAATTATACTTCCTTGCCATTCTTCCAAGAAGTCTGACAGTGGAATGGGCCTTCTACACGCCTAGAATTTCCACCTTAAATCGCTCCAGACGGAAACTCTTACATAATTTACATCTGCGATTGATGTCAGCGACTGATTGCAGGTCGGGTACGCAAACGGTAACGGACTTTTTTTTATATGTTTATGGGCATTGTATTATAGGTATTTATGTTCATAGCCAGGCGCTAATCATTACACCTCGCGCTTATCATCTGCAAATCTCGGTGATTTTCGCAAATAATTTTGCACCTATATCACATTCCTCTACTGAAATGAGTCGTCTGCGATAAGCCTCAGAGTTACAGATGTCATATGCCAACTCCTTGATACTACAGTATGTTCACTAACTTCCAGGACTAACTCTAAGTCCACAATATAAGAATTTATGTTTTTTCATCTTTTATGCGTTCCTACACCGTAAATCCGATTGCGATGACAGTTCGGTGAGGTTTCTCAAGGGGTAAGAACAATTTACCTCCCATAGCGGTGAATGGTAAAATGGGAACGACATATCGGCATAAATCGGGAACGTCTGGAGAAATTTCGACCAAATTTCGTATGTACAAGATGATTTTTTCCATCGTGTACAAACTCTAAGGACTGATCGATGAGAGGAAAAACCAAGCATTTGCGGACGTAAGTTCATTAAACTTTTTTTTTCTGTATCCTCTCATCGATCAATCCCCGGAGTTTGTACACGGTGGAAAAAAATTACCCTGTTTATGACTCATCATTTGTGTAAAACTGTTCTGGGGGTAGTACGTATATCCGAACCACCCTGGGAGTGGGTGTGAAAATATCACATAAAAATATGCTATCGATATTAGTATCAAATCCATAGTTTTTGAGGTCACTAGGCTCATTGATGAAAATCTCGATACGTCTGCACCCCTAGGGGTGGGGGTTCGTAGGGTAGACGGTGCGAAGACAGTGACACATCATCATATCTCTGTATCGACTGAGTCAGAGTCTACCAAACTTGCAACACGTATCTCTGGAAAAAAATACGGTGACAAAAAGACACAGGTATCCCACTTGGATGAGTCTGGGGATTGACATGGATAACATAAAACCATAACTCAGGTATACCCAGAGAAATTTCACCAGGTTTGCAGTATTCATGACTTACAGTTTGTAGAAACATACTGTGGAGTAAGATATCCCTACTGCCCCTACGGGTGGGGTGGGGATGAAAGTAGGCGACAATTAAATCGCTCGTAAACGACCTGTTGATATTTCTTTTCTGTAGATCAAAGAGTGTCTTAGATCGGCGAAGGAGAAAAGAGAGCCACTTGCAATGTCGGGAATATACCGCATACCATGCACATGCAGAAAAGTTTATGTCGGAATGACTGGACGATCCATTAACACCAGGATCAAAGAGCATAAGCGACATTGCAGGTTGGGGCAGGTGGAGAAATCGGCCGTGGCAGAGCACGCACTGAATGAGACCGACCACGTAATAAAATTCGCCGACACGGAAGTTCTGGCTGTAGAGAACCACTATCACACGCGCTTGTTCAGAGAAGCTGTAGAAATACAAAAACACGCGAACAGTTTGAACAAGAAAGAGGAAAGCCTTAAGGTAAACGGACCCTGGCTTCCCGTACTGCAGCGAACGACCGTCGCAGGTAGCAAGAGGAGAACCGCACCGGAAATGACCGCGGAGAAGCCCTCGGACGTTGGCGCGCCAGGTACATATAGTCTGCACCCGCGAGCTCGGCTCCAGTTCACCACCGGCAATGGAGGGTGAAGCTTTGACAATGCCAGCCACTCGTGCTGGCGAAACGTCAGAAAAATCATTAGATGAACGTCGGCCGAAGAACCCGAGACAGAAGCCAATAGGCAGTTTGTCAACAAGTGGCCACGAACGCCTCAACAATTTTGTATTTTCTTGCGATTTTCTTATCAATTCACTTCATACTTATCACCCTGGCATGTGAGTCTTAAGTGAAGAACAATATTGAATTTCGTATCGTTGACGGTCGATTCGAATTTCTTCAGAGACGCTTGTACTGTGAAGCAGCTTGGCAGTCAGAA
This sequence comes from Schistocerca nitens, assembly GCF_023898315.1. NCBI lineage: Eukaryota > Metazoa > Arthropoda > Insecta > Orthoptera > Acrididae > Schistocerca > Schistocerca nitens. Next base: position 896,102,231 of record NC_064617.1, on the reverse strand, counting down.
AGCCGAGATCTATGACCGTTAACACATCTTACTGAGTAGAGTTGCCAAGAGGATTTGATGTGTGAAGGTTTTCTTCTGATTTCATTACAGAATTTTTTCTGGAAATTCGCAGCTCCATAAAATAAACCACAAAAATGCGCGCACTCGCTGGCCCCTAGCACAGTTAGAACTGACGACTCATTGAGCCGTTGCGACACAACACACAGGCGACACCACGACGCTACGGTCACACTGCTCCCAGCACGCCACTCTCATCATGGTATTGGTCGCTCAGCCTCATAACGCATCGTGAAATATAATAAAAGTTGTCACTTATGTGAAGAATAGCATTTCTTTAGCCAAAAAATTGAATTTTCTGTCTCAGTGTCTCAGTTTACATGAGGATTATATAGCACGAGTCATTCAAATGGAAAGGGAATATCAAGTGAATTTAGCGAGTCAATTCAGTACCATACGTGGAAGTGACTGCACTCTCACAGTGTTGCCAAATGTTTGTGACGATTTTGCCAATTCTCAGCTGTGCTAGGAACAGCTCTGTAGCGTTATAGAAGGAGAATCCCGAGCTCGTATCATAGCAGGATACGGAGAGGAGGCGCGGGGTTTGGTTAATATGCAGCATTTTCTCCTACCAGTTGTTTCAAACATTCCATCACGATTACAGTTTCCCACAAAATATATACTAATAAACCATTTACCTTGTTACTTTGTGACAAAAGATTATTTCAGTACAATAAAAAGTCTTTGGAAATCAACTTTGCCCACCTGTCACGAAAAGTAAGATAACAAACACTTTTCACCTAGAAATCGATTGCATCTATGTGCAGTCTTGTGATCATACAAGTAGAATTTCATTAACTGCACGAGAATGTAGAAAAATGTTGGTGCAAATGGAAGCTGTAAGAAACACAGTTTACTAATTATTCTGTACCACGTAATAATCAATTCATTTGAAAATTCAGAAGAGAAGAAACTAAAAATTAATGCCCATTAAGACAGAAACTAAAGTGCAGATGTGGGCACTGTGCAAATCTGCGCATTTTCATCTTCAGATCTATACAAATAATGTATACTAACCAGCGTATTCATTGCTTTCGTAATGTTTCCCTTTTCTTTAGTCTTCTAATGATGAACTGGATCCACACCCATGAGTCTGATTGTATCTGAAGTGTCGGCAGAAGTGCTAACACCGTGTTGTTTGACGAAGCCGAAATGCACGCTATAAACTCACGCAGGATGGCGTGAGGTCTGAAACAGGATACTTAATGAATGCTATAAAGAAAAGTACGTAGCTTCTGGAATACTTAACTTTAATCCATTATTGGTAAACATTGGTCTTGTTACTGTACATGCTTCATTAGATACATAGCAAAGGAGAAATGGCGCCTTGCTAGGTCGTAGCAATTGACTTAGCTGAAGGCTATGCTAACTATCGTCTCGGCAAATGAGAGCGTAATTCTCAGTGAACCTTTCCTAGCAACGTCTGCTGTACAAATGGGGCGAGTGCCAGTAAGTCTCTCTAGACCTGCCGTGTGGCGGCGCTCGGTCTACAATTACTGACAGTGGCGACACGCGGGTCCGACGTATACTAATGGACCGCGGCCGATTTAAAAGCTACCACCCAGCAAGTGTGGTGTCTGGCGGTGACACCACAGTATCTTTGTATCCTTCCACCTACTATACTTGTGTGTTTTTGTTCGGTGTTCAAAAAGCAAAATATTATGCCTGCTCCCACGAGGTATGAGAACGAGGTCGCAATAAGGCTAACGAAATATAATCAAAATACAGTGAGACGCCAATTTGTCTGTCGTCATGGTGTTAAGTCGACAGAAATAATTGGGTATTATTGCCTGCATCACCGGCATCCCGTTGTCGTCTTCTCTTACCGAGATTTTCATATTACCCTGAACACAAGACGCTGAGATAAATGTGTATATTCTCCGTGACGAAACATCCCACATTCCATTCATCCTGATCCATTCGTTACGTGCATCGGCGGCAATGAGTGATAGGAAAGCTGTTGTGAGGTGACGAATAACAATAACAATGGTAGTAATAACAAATCAATAATCAAGGATGTTTACTGCATTACAGACAATTAACAAAATAACCAAGAAAAGCTGAGTGTTTAATTGGCGCACTGCGTAGGTGTTCTTACCACTTCGTTACTGAATTCTGTTCTGGTTGTTTGCAGAGAGAAAAGAAAGAACCCTGTAGCCATACATATCGCTAGTACAACGAGATATTACCTATCAACTATCCTTGCTTTACATCACGAGACGAACATGGCGTCACTGAGTCGATATTTGAAATACATTTCTGTTTTCTCTCTCTCTCTCTGTCTCTCTCTCTCTCTCTCTCTCTCTCTCTCTCTCTCTCCCGCTCTTTATTTTTACTTTTATTTTTTGAGGAAAGCATCGAGAAGCGCGAGTAATAAGCAAATAGGCAATAACCTGTTTACAATTACTTTCATCGGGATACATAATGCAAAAATACAACTTTTAAGTGTATTATTGCGTAATTCCAGTTATTGACAATCTATTCGTGAGCTTGCTCGCATTCAGTGGGGAGAAACTTATCACAGAAGCAAGCAAAACACAACTATTTCTTGCACCATGCGCACACAGAAACGAAATGTCGCTGCACTGACGTGTTGTCCGATATAATGCATGGAAAACATATCTGATTCATGTTGCTAAATACAGCTCTATCAGATATCGATTTGGATGCGTACCAACTGTATAAATGTATATCTCGAAATACGCAGAAAGGCACGTAGAGGTTGGTATTCGGCTGAAACATAGCCATGACCAAGATTGTAACTGGGGTCGACAGCATCGTCGTCTACCACCTTGACAACTCGAACGGTGACAGTGCTCGGCCGGTTACTTACGTTTACTGGTATCAAAGCTACAGCATGAAAACACAAAAATGTCAAATGGGGGCTGCGACAGTTATGCAGAGATGAAGAGGCTTGCACGGGACAGACTATGCTGGAGAGTTGCAACAAACAGGTCGTCACACTGAAGACCACACAACAACACAGTTACAACGGAACACCTGTGCTGAAGGAGGTAGTTTATTTCTTAAGTCGTTCTACAACGTGAACACTCACAGTTTTGTGAGTAAAGCACTCAGCGACGCACAACGCCTTTATTGTAACGTCTTCTAGCTGTATTTCTCTTGCGGATTTCTGTGACAGCTCTTTTTTGAACTGTTTATAACTTTTGTAATAAAGCGATTTAGTAAGAATCCCAGGCACATGAGTAATACTCAAAAACTGTTCGTATGAGGATTATCTTAGCTACTGATTTTTACATGAATTATACTTCCTTGCCATTCTTCCAAGAAGTCTGACAGTGGAATGGGCCTTCTACACGCCTAGAATTTCCACCTTAAATCGCTCCAGACGGAAACTCTTACATAATTTACATCTGCGATTGATGTCAGCGACTGATTGCAGGTCGGGTACGCAAACGGTAACGGACTTTTTTTTATATGTTTATGGGCATTGTATTATAGGTATTTATGTTCATAGCCAGGCGCTAATCATTACACCTCGCGCTTATCATCTGCAAATCTCGGTGATTTTCGCAAATAATTTTGCACCTATATCACATTCCTCTACTGAAATGAGTCGTCTGCGATAAGCCTCAGAGTTACAGATGTCATATGCCAACTCCTTGATACTACAGTATGTTCACTAACTTCCAGGACTAACTCTAAGTCCACAATATAAGAATTTATGTTTTTTCATCTTTTATGCGTTCCTACACCGTAAATCCGATTGCGATGACAGTTCGGTGAGGTTTCTCAAGGGGTAAGAACAATTTACCTCCCATAGCGGTGAATGGTAAAATGGGAACGACATATCGGCATAAATCGGGAACGTCTGGAGAAATTTCGACCAAATTTCGTATGTACAAGATGATTTTTTCCATCGTGTACAAACTCTAAGGACTGATCGATGAGAGGAAAAACCAAGCATTTGCGGACGTAAGTTCATTAAACTTTTTTTTTCTGTATCCTCTCATCGATCAATCCCCGGAGTTTGTACACGGTGGAAAAAAATTACCCTGTTTATGACTCATCATTTGTGTAAAACTGTTCTGGGGGTAGTACGTATATCCGAACCACCCTGGGAGTGGGTGTGAAAATATCACATAAAAATATGCTATCGATATTAGTATCAAATCCATAGTTTTTGAGGTCACTAGGCTCATTGATGAAAATCTCGATACGTCTGCACCCCTAGGGGTGGGGGTTCGTAGGGTAGACGGTGCGAAGACAGTGACACATCATCATATCTCTGTATCGACTGAGTCAGAGTCTACCAAACTTGCAACACGTATCTCTGGAAAAAAATACGGTGACAAAAAGACACAGGTATCCCACTTGGATGAGTCTGGGGATTGACATGGATAACATAAAACCATAACTCAGGTATACCCAGAGAAATTTCACCAGGTTTGCAGTATTCATGACTTACAGTTTGTAGAAACATACTGTGGAGTAAGATATCCCTACTGCCCCTACGGGTGGGGTGGGGATGAAAGTAGGCGACAATTAAATCGCTCGTAAACGACCTGTTGATATTTCTTTTCTGTAGATCAAAGAGTGTCTTAGATCGGCGAAGGAGAAAAGAGAGCCACTTGCAATGTCGGGAATATACCGCATACCATGCACATGCGGAAAAGTTTATGTCGGAATGACTGGACGATCCATTAACACCAGGATCAAAGAGCATAAGCGACATTGCAGGTTGGGGCAGGTGGAGAAATCGGCCGTGGCAGAGCACGCACTGAATGAGACCGACCACGTAATAAAATTCGCCGACACGGAAGTTCTGGCTGTAGAGAACCACTATCACACGCGCTTGTTCAGAGAAGCTGTAGAAATACAAAAACACGCGAACAGTTTGAACAAGAAAGAGGAAAGCCTTAAGGTAAACGGACCCTGGCTTCCCGTACTGCAGCGAACGACCGTCGCAGGTAGCAAGAGGAGAACCGCACCGGAAATGACCGCGGAGAAGCCCTCGGACGTTGGCGCGCCAGGTACATATAGTCTGCACCCGCGAGCTCGACTCCAGTTCACCACCGGCAATGGAGGGTGAAGCTTTGACAATGCCAGCCACTCGTGCTGGCGAAACGTCAGAAAAATCATTAGATGAACGTCGGCCGAAGAACCCGAGACAGAAGCCAATAGGCAGTTTGTCAACAAGTGGCCACGAAAGCCTCAACAATTTTGTATTTTCTTGCGATTTTCTTATCAATTCACTTCATACTTATCACCCTGGCATGTGAGTCTTAAGTGAAGAACAATATTATTTCGTATCGTTGACGGTCGATTCGAATTTCTTCAGAGACGCTTGTACTGTGAAGCAGCTTGGCAGTCAGAAAGCCGAGATCTATGACCGTTAACACATCTTACTGAGTAGAGTTGCCAAGAGGATTTGATGTGTGAAGGTTTTCTTCTGATTTCATTACAGAATTTTTTCTGGAAATTCGCAGCTCCATAAAATAAACCACAAAAATGCGCGCACTCGCTGGCCCCTAGCACAGTTAGAACTGACGACTCATTGAGCCGTTGCGACACAACACACAGGCGACACCACGACGCTACGGTCACACTGCTCCCAGCACGCCACTCTCATCATGGTATTGGTCGCTCAGCCTCATAACGCATCGTGAAATATAATAAAAGTTGTCACTTATGTGAAGAATAGCATTTCTTTAGCCAAAAAATTGAATTTTCTGTCTCAGTGTCTCAGTTTACATGAGGATTATATAGCACGAGTCATTCAAATGGAAAGGGAATATCAAGTGAATTTAGCGAGTCAATTCAGTACCATACGTGGAAGTGACTGCACTCTCACAGTGTTGCCAAATGTTTGTGACGATTTTGCCAATTCTCAGCTGTGCTAGGAACAGCTCTGTAGCGTTATAGAAGGAGAATCCCGAGCTCGTATCATAGCAGGATACGGAGAGGAGGCGCGGGGTTTGGTTAATATGCAGCATTTTCTCCTACCAGTTGTTTCAAACATTCCATCACGATTACAGTTTCCCACAAAATATATACTAATAAACCATTTACCTTGTTACTTTGTGACAAAAGATTATTTCAGTACAATAAAAAGTCTTTGGAAATCAACTTTGCCCACCTGTCACGAAAAGTAAGATAACAAACACTTTTCACCTAGAAATCGATTGCATCTATGTGCAGTCTTGTGATCATACAAGTAGAATTTCATTAACTGCACGAGAATGTAGAAAAATGTTGGTGCAAATGGAAGCTGTAAGAAACACAGTTTACTAATTATTCTGTACCACGTAATAATCAATTCATTTGAAAATTCAGAAGAGAAGAAACTAAAAATTAATGCCCATTAAGACAGAAACTAAAGTGCAGATGTGGGCACTGTGCAAATCTGCGCATTTTCATCTTCAGATCTATACAAATAATGTATACTAACCAGCGTATTCATTGCTTTCGTAATGTTTCCCTTTTCTTTAGTCTTCTAATGATGAACTGGATCCACACCCATGAGTCTGATTGTATCTGAAGTGTCGGCAGAAGTGCTAACACCGTGTTGTTTGACGAAGCCGAAATGCACGCTATAAACTCACGCAGGATGGCGTGAGGTCTGAAACAGGATACTTAATGAATGCTATAAAGAAAAGTACGTAGCTTCTGGAATACTTAACTTTAATCCATTATTGGTAAACATTGGTCTTGTTACTGTACATGCTTCATTAGATACATAGCAAAGGAGAAATGGCGCCTTGCTAGGTCGTAGCAATTGACTTAGCTGAAGGCTATGCTAACTATCGTCTCGGCAAATGAGAGCGTAATTCTCAGTGAACCTTTCCTAGCAACGTCTGCTGTACAAATGGGGCGAGTGCCAGTAAGTCTCTCTAGACCTGCCGTGTGGCGGCGCTCGGTCTACAATTACTGACAGTGGCGACACGCGGGTCCGACGTATACTAATGGACCGCGGCCGATTTAAAAGCTACCACCCAGCAAGTGTGGTGTCTGGCGGTGACACCACAGTATCTTTGTATCCTTCCACCTACTATACTTGTGTGTTTTTGTTCGGTGTTCAAAAAGCAAAATATTATGCCTGCTCCCACGAGGTATGAGAACGAGGTCGCAATAAGGCTAACGAAATATAATCAAAATACAGTGAGACGCCAATTTGTCTGTCGTCATGGTGTTAAGTCGACAGAAATAATTGGGTATTATTGCCTGCATCACCGGCATCCCGTTGTCGTCTTCTCTTACCGAGATTTTCATATTACCCTGAACACAAGACGCTGAGATAAATGTGTATATTCTCCGTGACGAAACATCCCACATTCCATTCATCCTGATCCATTCGTTACGTGCATCGGCGGCAATGAGTGATAGGAAAGCTGTTGTGAGGTGACGAATAACAATAACAATGGTAGTAATAACAAATCAATAATCAAGGATGTTTACTGCATTACAGACAATTAACAAAATAACCAAGAAAAGCTGAGTGTTTAATTGGCGCACTGCGTAGGTGTTCTTACCACTTCGTTACTGAATTCTGTTCTGGTTGTTTGCAGAGAGAAAAGAAAGAACCCTGTAGCCATACATATCGCTAGTACAACGAGATATTACCTATCAACTATCCTTGCTTTACATCACGAGACGAACATGGCGTCACTGAGTCGATATTTGAAATACATTTCTGTTTTCTCTCTCTCTCTCTGTCTCTCTCTCTCTCTCTCTCTCTCTCTCTCTCTCTCTCTCCCGCTCTTTATTTTTACTTTTATTTTTTGAGGAAAGCATCGAGAAGCGCGAGTAATAAGCAAATAGGCAATAACCTGTTTACAATTACTTTCATCGGGATACATAATGCAAAAATACAACTTTTAAGTGTATTATTGCGTAATTCCAGTTATTGACAATCTATTCGTGAGCTTGCTCGCATTCAGTGGGGAGAAACTTATCACAGAAGCAAGCAAAACACAACTATTTCTTGCACCATGCGCACACAGAAACGAAATGTCGCTGCACTGACGTGTTGTCCGATATAATGCATGGAAAACATATCTGATTCATGTTGCTAAATACAGCTCTATCAGATATCGATTTGGATGCGTACCAACTGTATAAATGTATATCTCGAAATACGCAGAAAGGCACGTAGAGGTTGGTATTCGGCTGAAACATAGCCATGACCAAGATTGTAACTGGGGTCGACAGCATCGTCGTCTACCACCTTGACAACTCGAACGGTGACAGTGCTCGGCCGGTTACTTACGTTTACTGGTATCAAAGCTACAGCATGAAAACACAAAAATGTCAAATGGGGGCTGCGACAGTTATGCAGAGATGAAGAGGCTTGCACGGGACAGACTATGCTGGAGAGTTGCAACAAACAGGTCGTCACACTGAAGACCACACAACAACACAGTTACAACGGAACACCTGTGCTGAAGGAGGTAGTTTATTTCTTAAGTCGTTCTACAACGTGAACACTCACAGTTTTGTGAGTAAAGCACTCAGCGACGCACAACGCCTTTATTGTAACGTCTTCTAGCTGTATTTCTCTTGCGGATTTCTGTGACAGCTCTTTTTTGAACTGTTTATAACTTTTGTAATAAAGCGATTTAGTAAGAATCCCAGGCACATGAGTAATACTCAAAAACTGTTCGTATGAGGATTATCTTAGCTACTGATTTTTACATGAATTATACTTCCTTGCCATTCTTCCAAGAAGTCTGACAGTGGAATGGGCCTTCTACACGCCTAGAATTTCCACCTTAAATCGCTCCAGACGGAAACTCTTACATAATTTACATCTGCGATTGATGTCAGCGACTGATTGCAGGTCGGGTACGCAAACGGTAACGGACTTTTTTTTATATGTTTATGGGCATTGTATTATAGGTATTTATGTTCATAGCCAGGCGCTAATCATTACACCTCGCGCTTATCATCTGCAAATCTCGGTGATTTTCGCAAATAATTTTGCACCTATATCACATTCCTCTACTGAAATGAGTCGTCTGCGATAAGCCTCAGAGTTACAGATGTCATATGCCAACTCCTTGATACTACAGTATGTTCACTAACTTCCAGGACTAACTCTAAGTCCACAATATAAGAATTTATGTTTTTTCATCTTTTATGCGTTCCTACACCGTAAATCCGATTGCGATGACAGTTCGGTGAGGTTTCTCAAGGGGTAAGAACAATTTACCTCCCATAGCGGTGAATGGTAAAATGGGAACGACATATCGGCATAAATCGGGAACGTCTGGAGAAATTTCGACCAAATTTCGTATGTACAAGATGATTTTTTCCATCGTGTACAAACTCTAAGGACTGATCGATGAGAGGAAAAACCAAGCATTTGCGGACGTAAGTTCATTAAACTTTTTTTTTCTGTATCCTCTCATCGATCAATCCCCGGAGTTTGTACACGGTGGAAAAAAATTACCCTGTTTATGACTCATCATTTGTGTAAAACTGTTCTGGGGGTAGTACGTATATCCGAACCACCCTGGGAGTGGGTGTGAAAATATCACATAAAAATATGCTATCGATATTAGTATCAAATCCATAGTTTTTGAGGTCACTAGGCTCATTGATGAAAATCTCGATACGTCTGCACCCCTAGGGGTGGGGGTTCGTAGGGTAGACGGTGCGAAGACAGTGACACATCATCATATCTCTGTATCGACTGAGTCAGAGTCTACCAAACTTGCAACACGTATCTCTGGAAAAAAATACGGTGACAAAAAGACACAGGTATCCCACTTGGATGAGTCTGGGGATTGACATGGATAACATAAAACCATAACTCAGGTATACCCAGAGAAATTTCACCAGGTTTGCAGTATTCATGACTTACAGTTTGTAGAAACATACTGTGGAGTAAGATATCCCTACTGCCCCTACGGGTGGGGTGGGGATGAAAGTAGGCGACAATTAAATCGCTCGTAAACGACCTGTTGATATTTCTTTTCTGTAGATCAAAGAGTGTCTTAGATCGGCGAAGGAGAAAAGAGAGCCACTTGCAATGTCGGGAATATACCGCATACCATGCACATGCAGAAAAGTTTATGTCGGAATGACTGGACGATCCATTAACACCAGGATCAAAGAGCATAAGCGACATTGCAGGTTGGGGCAGGTGGAGAAATCGGCCGTGGCAGAGCACGCACTGAATGAGACCGACCACGTAATAAAATTCGCCGACACGGAAGTTCTGGCTGTAGAGAACCACTATCACACGCGCTTGTTCAGAGAAGCTGTAGAAATACAAAAACACGCGAACAGTTTGAACAAGAAAGAGGAAAGCCTTAAGGTAAACGGACCCTGGCTTCCCGTACTGCAGCGAACGACCGTCGCAGGTAGCAAGAGGAGAACCGCACCGGAAATGACCGCGGAGAAGCCCTCGGACGTTGGCGCGCCAGGTACATATAGTCTGCACCCGCGAGCTCGGCTCCAGTTCACCACCGGCAATGGAGGGTGAAGCTTTGACAATGCCAGCCACTCGTGCTGGCGAAACGTCAGAAAAATCATTAGATGAACGTCGGCCGAAGAACCCGAGACAGAAGCCAATAGGCAGTTTGTCAACAAGTGGCCACGAACGCCTCAACAATTTTGTATTTTCTTGCGATTTTCTTATCAATTCACTTCATACTTATCACCCTGGCATGTGAGTCTTAAGTGAAGAACAATATTGAATTTCGTATCGTTGACGGTCGATTCGAATTTCTTCAGAGACGCTTGTACTGTGAAGCAGCTTGGCAGTCAGAAAGCCGAGATCTATGACCGTTAACACATCTTACTGAGTAGAGTTGCCAAGAGGATTTGATGTGTGAAGGTTTTCTTCTGATTTCATTACAGAATTTTTTCTGGAAATTCGCAGCTCCATAAAATAAACCACAAAAATGCGCGCACTCGCTGGCCCCTAGCACAGTTAGAACTGACGACTCATTGAGCCGTTGCGACACAACACACAGGCGACACCACGACGCTACGGTCACACTGCTCCCAGCACGCCACTCTCATCATGGTATTGGTCGCTCAGCCTCATAACGCATCGTGAAATATAATAAAAGTTGTCACTTATGTGAAGAATAGCATTTCTTTAGCCAAAAAATTGAATTTTCTGGCTGGCTGGCTCTGAGCACTATGCGACTTAACTTCTGAGGTCATCAGTCGCCTAGAAATTAGAACTAATTAAACCTAACTAACCTAAGGACATCACACACATCCATGCCCGAGGCAGGATTCGAACCTGCGACCGTAGCGGTCGCTCGGTTCCAGACTGTAGCGCCTAGAACCGCACGGCCACTCCGGCCGGCCTTTCTGTCTCAGTGTCTCAGTTTACATGAGGATTATATAGCACGAGTCATTCAAATGGAAAGGGAATATCAAGTGAATTTAGCGAGTCAATTCAGTACCATACGTGGAAGTGACTGCACTCTCACAGTGTTGCCAAATGTTTGTGACGATTTTGCCAATTCTCAGCTGTGCTAGGAACAGCTCTGTAGCGTTATAGAAGGAGAATCCCGAGCTCGTATCATAGCAGGATACGGAGAGGAGGCGCGGGGTTTGGTTAATATGCAGCATTTTCTCCTACCAGTTGTTTCAAACATTCCATCACGATTACAGTTTCCCACAAAATATATACTAATAAACCATTTACCTTGTTACTTTGTGACAAAAGATTATTTCAGTACAATAAAAAGTCTTTGGAAATCAACTTTGCCCACCTGTCACGAAAAGTAAGATAACAAACACTTTTCACCTAGAAATCGATTGCATCTATGTGCAGTCTTGTGATCATACAAGTAGAATTTCATTAACTGCACGAGAATGTAGAAAAATGTTGGTGCAAATGGAAGCTGTAAGAAACACAGTTTACTAATTATTCTGTACCACGTAATAATCAATTCATTTGAAAATTCAGAAGAGAAGAAACTAAAAATTAATGCCCATTAAGACAGAAACTAAAGTGCAGATGTGGGCACTGTGCAAATCTGCGCATTTTCATCTTCAGATCTATACAAATAATGTATACTAACCAGCGTATTCATTGCTTTCGTAATGTTTCCCTTTTCTTTAGTCTTCTAATGATGAACTGGATCCACACCCATGAGTCTGATTGTATCTGAAGTGTCGGCAGAAGTGCTAACACCGTGTTGTTTGACGAAGCCGAAATGCACGCTATAAACTCACGCAGGATGGCGTGAGGTCTGAAACAGGATACTTAATGAATGCTATAAAGAAAAGTACGTAGCTTCTGGAATACTTAACTTTAATCCATTATTGGTAAACATTGGTCTTGTTACTGTACATGCTTCATTAGATACATAGCAAAGGAGAAATGGCGCCTTGCTAGGTCGTAGCAATTGACTTAGCTGAAGGCTATGCTAACTATCGTCTCGGCAAATGAGAGCGTAATTCTCAGTGAACCTTTCCTAGCAACGTCTGCTGTACAAATGGGGCGAGTGCCAGTAAGTCTCTCTAGACCTGCCGTGTGGCGGCGCTCGGTCTACAATTACTGACAGTGGCGACACGCGGGTCCGACGTATACTAATGGACCGCGGCCGATTTAAAAGCTACCACCCAGCAAGTGTGGTGTCTGGCGGTGACACCACAGTATCTTTGTATCCTTCCACCTACTATACTTGTGTGTTTTTGTTCGGTGTTCAAAAAGCAAAATATTATGCCTGCTCCCACGAGGTATGAGAACGAGGTCGCAATAAGGCTAACGAAATATAATCAAAATACAGTGAGACGCCAATTTGTCTGTCGTCATGGTGTTAAGTCGACAGAAATAATTGGGTATTATTGCCTGCATCACCGGCATCCCGTTGTCGTCTTCTCTTACCGAGATTTTCATATTACCCTGAACACAAGACGCTGAGATAAATGTGTATATTCTCCGTGACGAAACATCCCACATTCCATTCATCCTGATCCATTCGTTACGTGCATCGGCGGCAATGAGTGATAGGAAAGCTGTTGTGAGGTGACGAATAACAATAACAATGGTAGTAATAACAAATCAATAATCAAGGATGTTTACTGCATTACAGACAATTAACAAAATAACCAAGAAAAGCTGAGTGTTTAATTGGCGCACTGCGTAGGTGTTCTTACCACTTCGTTACTGAATTCTGTTCTGGTTGTTTGCAGAGAGAAAAGAAAGAACCCTGTAGCCATACATATCGCTAGTACAACGAGATATTACCTATCAACTATCCTTGCTTTACATCACGAGACGAACATGGCGTCACTGAGTCGATATTTGAAATACATTTCTGTTTTCTCTCTCTCTCTCTGTCTCTCTCTCTCTCTCTCTCTCTCTCTCTCTCTCTCTCCCGCTCTTTATTTTTACTTTTATTTTTTGAGGAAAGCATCGAGAAGCGCGAGTAATAAGCAAATAGGCAATAACCTGTTTACAATTACTTTCATCGGGATACATAATGCAAAAATACAACTTTTAAGTGTATTATTGCGTAATTCCAGTTATTGACAATCTATTCGTGAGCTTGCTCGCATTCAGTGGGGAGAAACTTATCACAGAAGCAAGCAAAACACAACTATTTCTTGCACCATGCGCACACAGAAACGAAATGTCGCTGCACTGACGTGTTGTCCGATATAATGCATGGAAAACATATCTGATTCATGTTGCTAAATACAGCTCTATCAGATATCGATTTGGATGCGTACCAACTGTATAAATGTATATCTCGAAATACGCAGAAAGGCACGTAGAGGTTGGTATTCGGCTGAAACATAGCCATGACCAAGATTGTAACTGGGGTCGACAGCATCGTCGTCTACCACCTTGACAACTCGAACGGTGACAGTGCTCGGCCGGTTACTTACGTTTACTGGTATCAAAGCTACAGCATGAAAACACAAAAATGTCAAATGGGGGCTGCGACAGTTATGCAGAGATGAAGAGGCTTGCACGGGACAGACTATGCTGGAGAGTTGCAACAAACAGGTCGTCACACTGAAGACCACACAACAACACAGTTACAACGGAACACCTGTGCTGAAGGAGGTAGTTTATTTCTTAAGTCGTTCTACAACGTGAACACTCACAGTTTTGTGAGTAAAGCACTCAGCGACGCACAACGCCTTTATTGTAACGTCTTCTAGCTGTATTTCTCTTGCGGATTTCTGTGACAGCTCTTTTTTGAACTGTTTATAACTTTTGTAATAAAGCGATTTAGTAAGAATCCCAGGCACATGAGTAATACTCAAAAACTGTTCGTATGAGGATTATCTTAGCTACTGATTTTTACATGAATTATACTTCCTTGCCATTCTTCCAAGAAGTCTGACAGTGGAATGGGCCTTCTACACGCCTAGAATTTCCACCTTAAATCGCTCCAGACGGAAACTCTTACATAATTTACATCTGCGATTGATGTCAGCGACTGATTGCAGGTCGGGTACGCAAACGGTAACGGACTTTTTTTTATATGTTTATGGGCATTGTATTATAGGTATTTATGTTCATAGCCAGGCGCTAATCATTACACCTCGCGCTTATCATCTGCAAATCTCGGTGATTTTCGCAAATAATTTTGCACCTATATCACATTCCTCTACTGAAATGAGTCGTCTGCGATAAGCCTCAGAGTTACAGATGTCATATGCCAACTCCTTGATACTACAGTATGTTCACTAACTTCCAGGACTAACTCTAAGTCCACAATATAAGAATTTATGTTTTTTCATCTTTTATGCGTTCCTACACCGTAAATCCGATTGCGATGACAGTTCGGTGAGGTTTCTCAAGGGGTAAGAACAATTTACCTCCCATAGCGGTGAATGGTAAAATGGGAACGACATATCGGCATAAATCGGGAACGTCTGGAGAAATTTCGACCAAATTTCGTATGTACAAGATGATTTTTTCCATCGTGTACAAACTCTAAGGACTGATCGATGAGAGGAAAAACCAAGCATTTGCGGACGTAAGTTCATTAAACTTTTTTTTTCTGTATCCTCTCATCGATCAATCCCCGGAGTTTGTACACGGTGGAAAAAAATTACCCTGTTTATGACTCATCATTTGTGTAAAACTGTTCTGGGGGTAGTACGTATATCCGAACCACCCTGGGAGTGGGTGTGAAAATATCACATAAAAATATGCTATCGATATTAGTATCAAATCCATAGTTTTTGAGGTCACTAGGCTCATTGATGAAAATCTCGATACGTCTGCACCCCTAGGGGTGGGGGTTCGTAGGGTAGACGGTGCGAAGACAGTGACACATCATCATATCTCTGTATCGACTGAGTCAGAGTCTACCAAACTTGCAACACGTATCTCTGGAAAAAAATACGGTGACAAAAAGACACAGGTATCCCACTTGGATGAGTCTGGGGATTGACATGGATAACATAAAACCATAACTCAGGTATACCCAGAGAAATTTCACCAGGTTTGCAGTATTCATGACTTACAGTTTGTAGAAACATACTGTGGAGTAAGATATCCCTACTGCCCCTACGGGTGGGGTGGGGATGAAAGTAGGCGACAATTAAATCGCTCGTAAACGACCTGTTGATATTTCTTTTCTGTAGATCAAAGAGTGTCTTAGATCGGCGAAGGAGAAAAGAGAGCCACTTGCAATGTCGGGAATATACCGCATACCATGCACATGCGGAAAAGTTTATGTCGGAATGACTGGACGATCCATTAACACCAGGATCAAAGAGCATAAGCGACATTGCAGGTTGGGGCAGGTGGAGAAATCGGCCGTGGCAGAGCACGCACTGAATGAGACCGACCACGTAATAAAATTCGCCGACACGGAAGTTCTGGCTGTAGAGAACCACTATCACACGCGCTTGTTCAGAGAAGCTGTAGAAATACAAAAACACGCGAACAGTTTGAACAAGAAAGAGGAAAGCCTTAAGGTAAACGGACCCTGGCTTCCCGTACTGCAGCGAACGACCGTCGCAGGTAGCAAGAGGAGAACCGCACCGGAAATGACCGCGGAGAAGCCCTCGGACGTTGGCGCGCCAGGTACATATAGTCTGCACCCGCGAGCTCGGCTCCAGTTCACCACCGGCAATGGAGGGTGAAGCTTTGACAATGCCAGCCACTCGTGCTGGCGAAACGTCAGAAAAATCATTAGATGAACGTCGGCCGAAGAACCCGAGACAGAAGCCAATAGGCAGTTTGTCAACAAGTGGCCACGAACGCCTCAACAATTTTGTATTTTCTTGCGATTTTCTTATCAATTCACTTCATACTTATCACCCTGGCATGTGAGTCTTAAGTGAAGAACAATATTGAATTTCGTATCGTTGACGGTCGATTCGAATTTCTTCAGAGACGCTTGTACTGTGAAGCAGCTTGGCAGTCAGAAAGCCGAGATCTATGACCGTTAACACATCTTACTGAGTAGAGTTGCCAAGAGGATTTGATGTGTGAAGGTTTTCTTCTGATTTCATTACAGAATTTTTTCTGGAAATTCGCAGCTCCATAAAATAAACCACAAAAATGCGCGCACTCGCTGGCCCCTAGCACAGTTAGAACTGACGACTCATTGAGCCGTTGCGACACAACACACAGGCGACACCACGACGCTACGGTCACACTGCTCCCAGCACGCCACTCTCATCATGGTATTGGTCGCTCAGCCTCATAACGCATCGTGAAATATAATAAAAGTTGTCACTTATGTGAAGAATAGCATTTCTTTAGCCAAAAAATTGAATTTTCTGTCTCAGTGTCTCAGTTTACATGAGGATTATATAGCACGAGTCATTCAAATGGAAAGGGAATATCAAGTGAATTTAGCGAGTCAATTCAGTACCATACGTGGAAGTGACTGCACTCTCACAGTGTTGCCAAATGTTTGTGACGATTTTGCCAATTCTCAGCTGTGCTAGGAACAGCTCTGTAGCGTTATAGAAGGAGAATCCCGAGCTCGTATCATAGCAGGATACGGAGAGGAGGCGCGGGGTTTGGTTAATATGCAGCATTTTCTCCTACCAGTTGTTTCAAACATTCCATCACGATTACAGTTTCCCACAAAATATATACTAATAAACCATTTACCTTGTTACTTTGTGACAAAAGATTATTTCAGTACAATAAAAAGTCTTTGGAAATCAACTTTGCCCACCTGTCACGAAAAGTAAGATAACAAACACTTTTCACCTAGAAATCGATTGCATCTATGTGCAGTCTTGTGATCATACAAGTAGAATTTCATTAACTGCACGAGAATGTAGAAAAATGTTGGTGCAAATGGAAGCTGTAAGAAACACAGTTTACTAATTATTCTGTACCACGTAATAATCAATTCATTTGAAAATTCAGAAGAGAAGAAACTAAAAATTAATGCCCATTAAGACAGAAACTAAAGTGCAGATGTGGGCACTGTGCAAATCTGCGCATTTTCATCTTCAGATCTATACAAATAATGTATACTAACCAGCGTATTCATTGCTTTCGTAATGTTTCCCTTTTCTTTAGTCTTCTAATGATGAACTGGATCCACACCCATGAGTCTGATTGTATCTGAAGTGTCGGCAGAAGTGCCAACACCGTGTTGTTTGACGAAGCCGAAATGCACGCTATAAACTCACGCAGGATGGCGTGAGGTCTGAAACAGGATACTTAATGAATGCTATAAAGAAAAGTACGTAGCTTCTGGAATACTTAACTTTAATCCATTATTGGTAAACATTGGTCTTGTTACTGTACATGCTTCATTAGATACATAGCAAAGGAGAAATGGCGCCTTGCTAGGTCGTAGCAATTGACTTAGCTGAAGGCTATGCTAACTATCGTCTCGGCAAATGAGAGCGTAATTCTCAGTGAACCTTTCCTAGCAACGTCTGCTGTACAAATGGGGCGAGTGCCAGTAAGTCTCTCTAGACCAGCCGTGTGGCGGCGCTCGGTCTACAATTACTGACAGTGGCGACACGCGGGTCCGACGTATACTAATGGACCGCGGCCGATTTAAAAGCTACCACCCAGCAAGTGTGGTGTCTGGCGGTGACACCACAGTATCTTTGTATCCTTCCACCTACTATACTTGTGTGTTTTTGTTCGGTGTTCAAAAAGCAAAATATTATGCCTGCTCCCACGAGGTATGAGAACGAGGTCGCAATAAGGCTAACGAAATATAATCAAAATACAGTGAGACGCCAATTTGTCTGTCGTCATGGTGTTAAGTCGACAGAAATAATTGGGTATTATTGCCTGCATCACCGGCATCCCGTTGTCGTCTTCTCTTACCGAGATTTTCATATTACCCTGAACACAAGACGCTGAGATAAATGTGTATATTCTCCGTGACGAAACATCCCACATTCCATTCATCCTGATCCATTCGTTACGTGCATCGGCGGCAATGAGTGATAGGAAAGCTGTTGTGAGGTGACGAATAACAATAACAATGGTAGTAATAACAAATCAATAATCAAGGATGTTTACTGCATTACAGACAATTAACAAAATAACCAAGAAAAGCTGAGTGTTTAATTGGCGCACTGCGTAGGTGTTCTTACCACTTCGTTACTGAATTCTGTTCTGGTTGTTTGCAGAGAGAAAAGAAAGAACCCTGTAGCCATACATATCGCTAGTACAACGAGATATTACCTATCAACTATCCTTGCTTTACATCACGAGACGAACATGGCGTCACTGAGTCGATATTTGAAATACATTTCTGTTTTCTCTCTCTCTCTCTGTCTGTCTCTCTCTCTCTCTCTCTCTCTCTCTCTCTCTCTCTCCGCTCTTTATTTTTACTTTTATTTTTTGAGGAAAGCATCGAGAAGCGCGAGTAATAAGCAAATAGGCAATAACCTGTTTACAATTACTTTCATCGGGATACATAATGCAAAAATACAACTTTTAAGTGTATTATTGCGTAATTCCAGTTATTGACAATCTATTCGTGAGCTTGCTCGCATTCAGTGGGGAGAAACTTATCACAGAAGCAAGCAAAACACAACTATTTCTTGCACCATGCGCACACAGAAACGAAATGTCGCTGCACTGACGTGTTGTCCGATATAATGCATGGAAAACATATCTGATTCATGTTGCTAAATACAGCTCTATCAGATATCGATTTGGATGCGTACCAACTGTATAAATGTATATCTTGAAATACGCAGAAAGGCACGTAGAGGTTGGTATTCGGCTGAAACATAGCCATGACCAAGATTGTAACTGGGGTCGACAGCATCGTCGTCTACCACCTTGACAACTCGAACGGTGACAGTGCTCGGCCGGTTACTTACGTTTACTGGTATCAAAGCTACAGCATGAAAACACAAAAATGTTAATAACCTGAAGATCATTAATTTTGAAACCCATAGAAAGTAAAGCAGTTATCACTCCAGAAAGTGGTTGGAACACCACACTGCTTTAATAGGCACGGTCTTGTTGGAGGTGGTACGCTGTTGCTTTCCTCCGACCTTTGAGTTGACTTACCTAGCCAGTTAATAGGGGAACCTACAGTTTAACGTGGCTTTAGGACCACAGTGCAACTCGGCATTTTTCACATCAACAAACACTGCCCGAGGGGAAATAAGCGTAAAATGGCACATAAAAATCGTGGGCCTGACGAGGGATCGAACCTGAGACCTTAGTATCCGTAGTCTTGCTCTTTATCACCTTTTTTTTAAAAAAAATCTTATTTTGTTTGCTTTCGTTCGTTGCATCTGCTCGGGGCGGACGTTGTAAGACATCCGTTTAAGTTCGTTGTTGATCGAGTAACTCAGTTTTTTTATTACAGAGAGCTGCTAACCCTCTGACCGAACACGCATTTTTTTCCTATTTCTTTCTTTTTTAAAAATATGTTTGTTATTTGATTTTTTATTTTTATTTATTTTTTTATTTTTTGTTTCTTTTATTTTATTTTTTCACGCTATTTTTAATTTTTTTTTGGGGGGGAGGGGGGGTAGGGGACCAGTGGGGGCTCGGGGGGCAAAGTGGGCAGTGGTCGAAACCCGAGGCCTGGCCACAGTGCCCCCCCTCACCACCACCGAGCCTGTGTTGCTTAGGGAAGTGGGAGACACAGGAATCAACAGCAGTGGAAGGCGTTGTTGTTATTTATTTATTTACATTGTTTTTGTAATATTCACCATTACCAGGAAATTATATGAACACATCGGCGAAAGAGAAAAAAAATGTAAATTCTGGGTAAAGAAAAGGGAAAAGCAAAAAGCGATAAAAGCCGCACAATCTGCGACGCACTCTCCCATATGTGATCTGTGGAGGTCTGAAGTACAATCGACCGTAGGTGGCTTAAACTCAGACACTGCCTGGGGAGGAGGGGTAGGTGCCCTCAGCTCCAGGCACCCCCCAACTTAGTGGAGGTCTAACAAAGAACCATCGAAGATAGTTAGCAAATACTGTTCGGTAACGAGGCGTGTTTTCGACAGCTGCATGGGCTCTTCGTAAATAGGTCCAGAAGTCGAGGCGGGATTTAGGTCCCTCATGAAAGAGATAAGCGACTGCCCACCCTTTGACCAACGTAATAGCATGACATTTGGCAGCGGGAAAATGTTTGTCCTCCAGGTATAGGAACATTCGAGGTTCGATTGTGTCTGGTGGCACCCAGTGCTGCACGAAGCGCCATACATCTTGCAAAGAGGCGCATGTCAGACAGTGTTCATCAGTGTCCAGTTGCTGGCAAAGGAGACAAAGAGGGGATTCTGACAAGCCAATGTTGTGCAGTCGCTGCTTCGTGGCAAATTTCCTGTTAACTATGTGATACCACAGTGCCCGGACGTTCGTAGGGAGGAAGGGCTGGTGGACGTTAGTCCACACTATGGGCCACTGGATGGAGGGATGTTTGGTCTCCATCACATTCCGGGGAACACAGCGCAGCAGCAGACTGTAAAAATCCTTAGTCCTGCGTGGGCGCGTATCTGGGAGACTGTTATTTTTGTGACGGCCTTCGTAGCGACAACACTTCGCTGTAGAAACGGCCTACGAAGTCACCGCCACACTTTTAATAGCGGGCCGACCGGTCCGCTGGAACAGTGAACAGAAAGATGAAAACCCAAACACTCGGATTAAATGAAAGTCGGTACTTATCTTTATTAACGACGATACAGAACACAGTGGTGAACATGGTCTACAGAAATCTGTCTAGTTCGAGTCGGAGCGGCTTGGTCAGCGTCGGCTGACGACAAACAACAACTCTGCTGCGATGAACACACAACTGACTAGCAGGTACACAATTCGGTGGCGAGTATACAACTGAGCGGCGAATCCAGAACTGTCCTAGCGCTCGCGACTCCAGCGCTTAAGAAGCCAGCGGTGGCGCGCGCAGACTTGCGGCGATTTCCCGTATCGCTGGCGCTGCTTATGCGGACGGCGTCCGGACTTTGATGCTGCCAACCTTTTTGGCAGCGGGCTCGGTTGGCATTACTGGCTAGGATATAACACTCCTCCCCCCCAAATCGCCGCACCATCGTTGAATAATGACGTGGCGAGCGTCGACGGCGGGGGAGGGGTCTGGCCGCAGACGTAGCAGAAGAGACCGGGGCGGAGACTGTTGTCGGTGGCAGTCCCCGGTCCGCACCCCAGCATTGGCTGCGCGGGGCCTCGGGAAACTCCGACTGAAAACCGAGGTCAGGGTGCACGCCTGTGACCACGGGCGCAGCTTCTGGTACTGGACGCGATGGGGCGTCGGGACCCACGAAGAGAGGCAGCGTCTCCTGACGCTGCGTCGACGGCTGCGGAGTGGGCGCCGGACAAGGCGCTGCGGTGTCAGACTCCTTGGGGGTGCCCAAGGAAAGCGGCTGCAGTACAGGCTGCACAGCCACCGCTTGGGAAGGCGGCCCGGCTGAGGGGTCGACGTCCATCAGCTCCGAAGACGGTGGCGACTGAAGAGGGACCGCAGGGGCCGGAGCGACCACCCGGGGCGCTCCCGTATGAAGCTGCGCGGGAGGCATCAACGGGACGGGCTGTCGGCGTGGCAGCGGCGACGGCTGCTGCTGCTGCCCTGGGGGCGGCAGCGAAGTCGGAAGGCGCGGCTGGAACCCGCCGCGGACCAAATCTGTGGACAAAGAACGAGCGGCAGAATCCGGGCGGCCAGCGTGGCGCAACTGGTTCTGATGCCTCCTGTGCACCCCAGTAGCACCTTGAACAGTATAAAAACCGCGACCCTGGACACTTATCACGGTACCACGTTCCCAACGACGGCGACCGTGATAAACTCTGAAAAAAACGGCGTCGTTGCGCTGAAAACGCGTGCGATGCTCAGAAGCGGCGGGTCGATCCGGGGGGTGCAACAACCGTAGTAGGGTGCGATGACGACGGCCGTGGAGAAGCTCCGCAGGCGAAGGGCCGTCGCGTGGCGTGGTCCGGTACGACGACAGGAACGTGATGAGGGCCTGCTGACGAGAGTGCGTAGCACGAAGGCGGTCCATATGATCCTTGAATGTGCGTACAAAACGTTCCGCTGCACCATTCGATTGAGGGTGGAACGGCGGAGTAAGAACATGGCGAATGCCATTGGCAGAACAAAAACCTTCAAATTCAGCAGAGGTAAATTGTGGACCATTGTCAGACACTAAAACTTCTGGAAGACCCTCAATACAAAAAATTGAAGTCAACGCCTGTATAGTTTGTGCAGACGTTGTAGACTGCATGGGCACAACAAACGGAAAATTACTAAACGCATCTATCACGATGAGCCAACGAGAATTCCAATATTGACCAGCGAAATCAATATGTACTCGCTGCCAGGGACCGGCAGGGCGTGCCCACTCAAAATAGCGTTGAGGCGGAGCAGCTTGGTGTTCGGCACACGTCGAACAATCTGTAGACATCTGCGTAATCTGCTTATCAATGCCGATCCATGTACAATGACGGCGGGCAAGCTGCTTGGTGCGGACCACTCCCCAATGACCTTGATGCAACAAGTCGAGGACCTTGGATTGGAGCACTTGGGGAACCACTACACGAAGCTGGTCATTCTCGGTGCGTAACAGCAAAACTCCGTGCGAAACAGACAACAGATGACGTTGCGGATAATAGCGACGAACCACAGGATCCGATATGTCCTTTGCCTTGGACGGCCAACCACGTTGAACAAAACGTAATAGTAAACTCAGATGAGGATCCGTAGCTGTCTCACGTGCCACCTGACGATAATCAATCGGAAAATCCCGGAGGGATTGATGCTCATCGGCGTCAATCTGATGGCAAGAGTCGTCAGAGGAATCGAAGACATCATCCGCAGCAATCGGCAATCTAGAAAGCGCGTCAGCGTTTGCATGCTGAGCTGTAGGGCGATACAGTATCTCATACTGGTATTGTGATAACAAAAGAGCCCAACGTTGTAGTCTCTGAGCTGTCCGCTGAGGAACTGGTTTAGACGGATGAAACAGTGACGTCAGGGGCTTGTGATCTGTTACTAAATAGAATGGTCTACCATAGAGGTAGTGATGGAATTTTGTGACACCGAACACAATAGCCAACGCTTCCTTGTCCAATTGGTTATAATTACACTGAGCTTTGTTTAGCAATTTAGAGGCGAACGCAATAGGACGGTCGGTGTTACCGACTCGGTGAGACAACACAGCACCGAGGCCGAAAGAAGAGGCATCACAAGCTAACACCAGAGGCTTGTCAGGGTCGTAATGGACCAGACAACGATCATTCAATAAAGCCTCTTTAAGCTGCTGAAAGGCTGATTGGCAATCAGCTGACCACACAAACGGAACATTCTTACGGCGGAGACGATGCAACGGTGCAACAATCTGTGATGCATTAGGTATAAACCTAATATAATATGTCAATTTGCCAAGAACTGCTTGCAATTCATGCAGATTGCGAGGGGCGGGCAAATCACGAATAGCTGCTAAATGTGACTGGGAGGGATGAATGCCTTGAGCATTAATAACATGTCCCAGATACTCCAACTCCGTAAGGAAAAATGAACATTTATCGATGTTGCAACGTAGGCCTGCCTGAGACAACACTGTAAACAAACACTCCAAATTACGGAAATGTTCAGCAGGCGTCCGACCGGACACAACTATATCGTCTAAATAGTTGCAACACGATGGCACATTAGCCAAAAGTTGGGACAAAAAACGCTGAAAAACAGCTGAAGCTGACGCACAACCAAAAGGCAAACGCAGAAAACGGAACAACCCCAACGACGTGTTTATGACAAAATACTGTTGTGATTGCTCGTCGAGGGGCAATAGCAAATATGCTTCACGGAGATCAATTTTGGAAAAGAAACGAGCTTCCCCTAACTTATCCATCAGATCGTCCGGTCTAGGCAAAGGAAAAGAATCAATGACAGTCTGAGGATTAACGGTCGACTTAAAATCAGCACACAAACGTAACTTGCCAGACGGTTTCTTTATAATAACTAAGGGAGAAGCCCACTGGCTCGCTGAAACGGGTTGAATAACATCGTCGTTTTGCCAACGACGAAGTTCATCTTCTACAGGTGCCCGGAGGGCGTGAGGCACTGGACGAGCACGAAAAAATCGAGGCTGAGCATTATCTTTTAACGTAATATGAGCGGCAAAGTTCGCAGCACAACCGAGTTCGTCTTTAAATATGTCACTGTATCGTTTACACAAATCGGATATGCTGTCTTGAGGAACAACAACAGAATTAAGTTGCAACACATTGTCTTGGATAGACAGGCCAAACAAGTCAAAACAGTCTAATCCGAAAATGTTTACACTGTCTGTAGCGCGGAGCACTGTGAATGAAACTGTTTTTGTGTTGCCCCGGAATGTGGCTGGCACGCTAAATACACCTAACACAGGAATGTGTTCGCCACTATAAGTAGCCAAAGAATGTTTTGCCGCTGAAAGTTTAGGGCGGCCGATAGCCGCATACGTAGCACTATTTATGAGAGTCACAGACGCACCAGTGTCTAATTGAAAATTGAAGGTCTTATCCTGGATGCGTAGCTTCACAAATAGTTTATTACACTGTCTCTGGATCGGTGCAGCGGAGGCGGAAGACACAAAATCAGCGCGTTTAGCGTGTGTTCGCTGCTTACGACAACTCGTGGGTTGGGCGGGTGGAACAACAACTCCCGCTTCACTTGCAGTCTGTACATTAATTTTTACAGCGTTTGAATTACGCTTGGGTCGCATAGCAGAGGGCTGGGTGGGTGGCTTATTGCGAACAAGTTTATTACCCACACGAACCGTGGAAGAGTTTTTAAACGCGACCTTCTGGGCGGGCTGCCTTTGAAGAACATGAATATCCATGGGCTGGGCAGCACTAGAATTGTTCTTGCGTTTACGCAAACAAACAGTCTGGATGTGTCCTTTCCTTTGACAAAAGTGACAAACCGCGTTTCGTAACGGGCAACGTTCACGAGGATGAGCAAGAACACACTTAGGGCAAGACTTAAGTCTATCATTTTGCACACGCGGCTGACGAATGTGTTTAACATGACGCGGCCGGCTAGTGTTTACAGTCTGACTCTGCCGGTGGGGCCGCGGGCGTGACATAACTTGCTTAGCACAGGCAATTTGAGAAATACATGGCTGATCTAACTCACACTCAGCATAGTCAAAAGTATCTTGGGCTTCAGTAATGTTCATCACAGTCTCTAATGACGGGTCAGGCAACTTTAAGATAGCAGCACGAATACGAGAATCTGCAATGTTTTGAGTAATAGCGTCTCGTAACATGACATCACTGTAGGAAGCTCCACACACACAATTAAATCGGCACTGACGGGTGAGGCCCCGTAAATCTGTTAACCACTGTTTATTAGATTGATGTGGCAGTTTCTTTAATCTGAAGAACTTGAATCTGGCTGCTGCCACATGAACTCGCGACTCGAAATAGCAAGCTTGTTAACAACAACGTCATAGTCTAAAGCTTCTGGCTTGGATTCCGGGAACAACTTACAAAGTAGTCGATAGACTTCCACGCCTGCAGTGGAAATTAAATAAAGCTGCCGCTCAGTACCCGTAATTTTGTAGACTGTCATGTGCGCCTGCAACTGCGCGAAATATTCTCGCCTTTCTTCTCTTGATGCATCAAAAGCACGGAAAGGCGGTGCTGCCTGTGCTTGTTCCTTTTGTGTTGGAGGATTAGCCGCTTGTTTGGCGATTGCTTCCACCAGACTTTGTATTTGCTGACTCTGTAACAAGATCAACTGTTGTAATTCGGCAGACATAGTGAACACAAATTAAACCAGCCTCCAAAATTTTATCGCTATAATTAGTATAACCAGAAACAAGTTGAACCAGCCCTGCACACGAGTTCGGAAGCCCTCGTCGCCAGTTTTGTGACGGCCTTCGTAGCGACAACACTTCGCTGTAGAAACGGCCTACGAAGTCACCGCCACACTTTTAATAGCGGGCCGACCGGTCCGCTGGAACAGTGAACAGAAAGATGAAAACCCAAACACTCGGATTAAATGAAAGTCGGTACTTATCTTTATTAACGACGATACAGAACACAGTGGTGAACATGGTCTACAGAAATCTGTCTAGTTCGAGTCGGAGCGGCTTGGTCAGCGTCGGCTGACGACAAACAACAACTCTGCTGCGATGAACACACAACTGACTAGCAGGTACACAATTCGGTGGCGAGTATACAACTGAGCGGCGAATCCAGAACTGTCCTAGCGCTCGCGACTCCAGCGCTTAAGAAGCCAGAAGCCAGCGGTGGCGCGCGCAGACTTGCGGCGATTTCCTGTATCGCTGGCGCTGCTTATGCGGACGGCGTCCGGACTTTGATGCTGCCAACCTTTTTGGCAGCGGGCTCGGTTGGCATTACTGGCTAGGATATAACAGTTATGTATGTAACTGTAGTCGATGGAAAACGTCGAAATATGAGACAAATGAGGCACGATATGGCCAACAGACACCGGTGGTGAGGTGGATGCAGGCAGAAGGACCTCAAGCAAGCTGCGTGTTAGAGATGTACCCTGGCCGGTCCACTGTCTTCTCATGGTACTCATGTACAAGGCTGCAGCTCCCATACGGACATTGACGAACCCGACACCTCCATCCTGTGGGGGCAGGGTAAGTATCTCATAACGGATTCAAACATGGAACCAGCCATGAGATAATAGCCAAAAGCGCCTGAAGGTTGCGCCCAATTTCAGTTGGCAGAGGGAGAACCTGTGCGATGTGGATCAATTTTGATGCCACATAAAGATTAAGAAACTCAACCCGCTGAAGTGTGCCCTGGTGGCACAAGAGGTTCTGGCGGACGTCATTGCGGATGACGTGTAACAGGCAACGAAAATTCGTTGCCGCTGTGCGTGTGACTGTGGGGCTAAAAGGTAATGCCCAGGTACCAGAAAGTCCGCACATGCGGCAGGGGCGCCACTTCACCCTCCTGGAGGCCTCGTCCAATGTTCATTGCAGAAGATTTGGCGACATTCATGGCACTGCCAGCGGCAGCCCCACAATCAATTCGAGGACTGCTCGAATCTCAGAGCTGGAACGAATGAGGAGGAGGTCATCAACATATGCCCGACAGCAAAAAATGTGTTGGCTTAGGGTGAGAACACAGACCTTGGTCGTCAAACCACCAATGAGGGGTTAAAGGGCAATGGCATACAGGAGGGTAGAGAGGGGGCATCCCTGCCATATCGAACGGCAGATAGGTACCGGCCCTGCTAAACGTCCATTGACTTGGACACGTGAAGTGGCACTGTTGTAAATACGCCGGATGACTTCGAGAAACGGAGGGGGGGATGCCCATTCGAGCTGCCAACGAAAACAGGAAACAATGGCGCACTTCATCGAAGGCACTGTCGAAGTCTATAGCGACGACCGCTGCACGGAGTCTGCAGGCCGCCGCCATTGCAGTTAAGTCTCGGCATTCCCCTGTAGCAGTCTGTATGTTAACCTGTCCTCCAGGCGTCGTTTGCTCTGGCGAGAGGATATGAGGGAGTATTGTTTGGAGCCACATTGCCAGTAAGCGCGCGAAAATCTTGTAATTGGCATTGAGTAGGGTCAGCAGTCTGTAACTCATGACCATCGAACCATGGGCTGGTTTGTGCACTGGTATGATGATGCCCTCAGCAAAGGCGGGTGGGATTGCTTGGTCAGATGTCATCAGTTCTTGATACATAGTCGTCCACCGCGGTGCCATGAGGTCCCGAAAGGTACAGTAAAACTCAATCGGTAAGCTGTTAATGCTGGGCGATCTGTTGACAGCACCCTTGGCGATTGCGTTGTTGACTTCGTCTTGCATGACCGCCACTGTCAAAGCATCCGCCTGCGTGTGTGGGAGAGTGCGCGTGACGAAATGCAAAATGGAGTCGTCTGCTGCAGTATCTGCATCTTCTTCACTGTAATTACGACGGTAGCGCTCGACGAATGTGTGGACGATGTCATGCTGAGTGGTCACCTGCGTGCCATGAGGCGTTGTCAGAGTGCTGATGATCTACCGACGACGCCGTCGTTCGTCGGACACTATATGATGCATGGATGGAATTTCTAAACCCGCGTGATCGTGGCGTCGCGTCCGTATCACCACCCCTTGCAATTTCCGGCGTGCCAGCGCAATTATCTTCGCCTTAGTTCTTTGCTGTTCCAGTTGGTTGTCTGGGGTTGGCGGTTGAGCGTCCAGATCTCAGAGAATCGCATAATAGAAGTCAACAGTGTTGCGATGCCAATCGGCCATGTCCTTCCCGTATCTCATCAGTGTCCTCCGGATCGCCGGCTTGGCGCAGTCCAACCACCATGTCAATGTCGAGCGCTAGTGGGGAAGGTGTCTTCGCAGGCTGTCCACGTTTCAGTGACTTGTTGGTGACATGCCAGCTGAGAAATATTGAGTTTCCATGGCGCACGGGTGCGCCATACTGATGCGGCGGAAGGAGGGCCGTACAGATGTAAGCGCAATGGTCGGAAAAGGCCAGTGGCCAGCGTTCGGCGCCCCGTATGGCAGATCTAAGAGTTTGTGAGACATACATCCTGTCCAGTCGGCTTGTGGAATGACTGGTAAGAAAGGTATGGCCAGAACGGTCGCCGTGTTGAACTTCCCAGGTATCGTGAAGCAGGAGGTCTCGCACCACTATACGTAGTTCCCGGCATGTAGTATAGTGGGGAATCTGATCTTTGGGATGCAGAACGCAGTTGAAATCACCTCCTAGTATGCAGTGCTCATAACGCCCTAAAAACAGGGGAGCGATTTCCTCGGAATAAAACTGGGCTCTTTCGTGCCGTCGGTCGATACCTGAGGGAGCGTAGACATTAATGATGCATGTCCCCATGGCAGTGAGTGCCATGCCCCGAGCTGATGGAAGAAAGGCGACGTCGGTCACAGAAATCCCGTGGCGGACGTAGATGGCCACTCTGCGGCCCATAGGATCACTCGCGGAGGCGTGGGCGATATAGCCATTGATATCCGGGAGACTAGCCAATTGAACTTTCTGCAGAAGGGCGAAATCAATATCCGAAGACCAGAAAATCTCCTGCATAAGGTAGATTTTCACCCTGGAATAGATGTTGTTGGTGTTGATGGTTGCTGTCCGGTAGGCCTGGTGGCGGACTGCTGGAGACTGGTCCACTACACGCTGAGCTAGCGTGCCGGCTTCTTTGCCACAATGCAGCCAACAGAATGGTTTCTGCTTGGCATTAAAATTAGGATATCTCGTTTGTGCCTGCGTTGGCACTTGCGTGTCCCTTAGGAGACCTTACATTTGGGATTACCCTCATATACGTGTGTGTAAAACGCCTTCCAATGCCCACTCAAGGAAGACAAGGATACACAGTCTAGCTTCAATATTACAAATACTCCTCAGTTTGTGGATGAACGCAGACTTAGGTTGATAATTATTATGAATATTTAGCAGTACTGCATCCATTGGTGTTAAACTCGTTTGCAACCAATGATTCCCACAGCTACAGGAACACTACTGGTGATACCTCTTAGACAAAATACTTATGCAGTGCTATCAGACAAAAAGATCAACCTGACATAAACTGTGGGAAGTTTGTTTTATAACCTTCGTACCTGGATAAAGAGCTTTTCCTATTTGAGATATCTGTGAACGTTGAGAAGAAACTAAATTCCTTCAGCTACGCCAATGTTTAAAGAAATCAACGGCACTAAATCGTGATTTGTGAGTCGTTTACCGGCCGTACTCTGCCGCATTACGCTGGTTCGAAGGCAAAAAGCTTACTCACAAATTTCACAGAAGGAAAAGGGGAACTAAATGTCTCCCACTGGAAAGTCATGTTGTTTTATTTAAATGATTGCAAAATCAGGTAAAACGAACAGTGAGGCTGTCAGTATAAGCACATTAATGTTGTGAATATGATGTTGCACCGCCCAGAGCCTGTAATGATAAAGGGCCCGTTTAGATCAGGCATATTGTATACAGAAGTGGAAGAGAGAGCACCACTAAATTCTAAAATCCATATGCATTGCATAAACACAGAAATTACTGTTACAGTGTACTTATGGAGCCCAATGAGTGAATTGCATATTTTCCAGTGAGAAAGAGCACTGGCAAACAGTCGTCGCTACATTAGGTTACTTAAACTGGTGTCACTCTGTGCTAAAATTTATGGTCAGCGACTAAGTGTAAGGACAATGAGTCGGATGCGGGTTTTGCAACTGTGAAATACTTTCCTACTTTATAGAAGCGAATATTAAATTTGAAATAATATTGCGAAAATTTTGGACTTGGATAGTGCGATGCCAGTACCCGAATTTACTGTATTATTATTAGACCATGCGGCATCGGACTTCCAGAAAGCGGCATTCGCGTGTAATAGGTTTGAATAGACACACTATTATGATCCAACTACTACACAGAATTTTTGGAATAAATAATGATAATGGCGCCTAACCAACTTATTTTTACGTCTATATTTGATTATTAGTAGCACTGATAATCTGTTTGAAGTGACTGAACAGGGAGCACTGAATTCTGTATGATTGATATTGCCTAGCAGGAGGACATTATTCATTTCAAACGCTACCACAGCCTGAAATCGTTTCACAATACATAAATACACATCATAAACACTTTGAACTTGTTTTAGGTTAATGTAAACTAAACAAATTGTCAGTACTGAATTTAATGTTATTGAGCTTGCATTGTGCTGAAGGCACAATGCGTACTGTGGTGGCAGCAATTTCCTTGAACGCTGAATTAAAGAACAATAAAAATCTGCTTGTCAATACAGTTACTGAAAACACTAATTGAGAATCACGTTGTTCGGGCGGAACCGAGTAACTTTTGACTATGGCAATGTACTGAAGAGCCACCACATCGAGCTGGATTAGTAATTAAGGTGGCACAGTACCTGGCATCTCCCATCCGTTGCATGAAGCGGCGTCTGCTGGCTATTTCGGCGTTAATTCCGACTATTTTCTCTTGCAATATAGCTACGCCGATATTCACGCACCATAACTTTTCACTGATGTTGCAATACATAGAAATCACTGGATATGGGGTAATAATGAGCTATTTCCTTTATATAATTGATTACACTCGAGGAATGCAATTTAAACCACAAAATTATTATCGCCTCAAAACTTTCGCACTGTAGAGAACTTGGTTTGACTATTACACAAACTGATTCACAGAATATAAATATATTGGTAATGGCGTCGGTATAACCACCATGTAACGCCGGAAATGCATATCCTCCTATTTCCATCTATTGTACTGTAAGTTTTTTCCTTTTTGTTACCTGAATATATGACATTTCTGTGTCTTTACATATTGTAATTGTTTTACTATTTGTATATATATATTTATGCATTTATGTCGATGTATAATAGGTTTGTTTCGTAAATATTATTTGTATTTTTACGCTGGGTCTTGCCTAGGGAAAACTGCTATCGAACGATTACATCGATAGGTCGTGTGAAGAATCAAAGTGTGTAGGATTTTTGGTAGTGTTAACTCTGCCGCGTGGAGCGCGGGCAGAGCAGTCGGAGTCTGGCTGGAGTAGCGAGTGGAGCAGGTGTGTTGTGTGACGCTCCCGCGAGTTGCCGCGCTTTCGGGGTTTAGCATCATGTAATTGCACTCGACTTGCGATGATAGTTTCTGACATGGTGTCGCGGACGGGAAGCATTAGCTGGCGCACATCAAGAGCCCGTTTCGCCTGGTGACCGTGTCGAGAAGAAGGCGCGCCAACATCCAGCTTCTGCAACAGCGACGGCCGACAATGAGTGACTGTCGCCACCTCCTCGATCGACGGCTTCAAACCTTCAATCAACCAACATGGAAGACTAAAAGCACGTAAAGTTTCAGAACTGTATGGCAGACCTCAGCTTTTCAAATTGTTCCATTTGCCTCGCAAAATTACAGCAACTTAGCATGAACCTTTGTTGCTCATTGTCCCAATTGCATTGCCAAGCAGGGTCCCTTCCTTTTCCGAAATGAACCCGAGTGTCGTTGAAATTCAAACGCCAGCATAATTCCATTTCACTGCTTTAATTTCAAAGTTCACTTTAAGTATTCATAGCTGGCTACAATAGTTAGATTACACAAGCACAAATTAAGAGTGCGAGTTTTGTTACCGTATTTTAGCTTACCTGTGACTGCAGCTCAGCTTGGTACGTACTAAATTTTACTATTGTTAATTGTTCAGAATCGTTTAATTCAAGTTCAAAGTTAAATCTCTTCTTTCTAAATTGCGTAGATTCAAGTAGCTTTAGAAATGATTGTTGAGGTAGTCCAAGACTAACTGTATTTCGATGTGCTTCAGAAAGAAAGCTCACTATTAACTTCAGTCACTAAATTAACTTTCGATTTTCCGGTTTCATTAATTCTTTTGCTAAATTAAGTCAGAGTGTAGCGAAATTTATTACTTCTGACAAACTTTCAGTTTTCACACTGAACGTGTCAACCGTCAGTTGCCACGCTTCTAGTGCTAATTATATGTGTAATAACCATTTCTTTTCAGTTACTATAGTAATTGTCCTTAGGACTGGCGACCGTAATTTCCCCCAAATCTCAAATATCTAACTACCGCTAGTTGATTGTTAATGTAACGGCCGCACATTTACTTTCTTCATTAGCTTTACCCCTATTTCAAATTTAATTTCCACCAGTTTCATTTGCATTTTTCCTTTCATTTAGATGTAACCCTTTCCTCCCTCTTTACCGACAGGTTAACTTCGGTGACGATTGCTTTTCCAAAATTCCCATTAGGTACACGCGGTTTAATTTTTCACTGTCATTAAGGTCGATAACTGAGGGGGAGGTTACACGTGGCGACCTGGTGACAGGACAATCTTCAGATTTGAGGTTGTTCTGGACACGAATTTTGCATTGTGCAAATCTCGTAACAATGTACTGTTTGCGAAATGGTCGATACGTCAGCGAGAATATTAGTGTGAGGAATCCTAATTAGATTTGAGATTTGGCATTTATATTGAAAATTATTAAAATGAGTGAAGGCAACAATTACCAAAATTTGGTAGGCTTGGATAAGGAACAATCGGTCGAACAGTGGGGAACGCGCACCGCGGTACCCATTGTTCAGGGACAGGCGGCTAGCATAAAAGACGCGACCGCCGAAACGCAACAAAGAGCAGAAATGGAATTCCACACTTTAGAAAATGTTTCGGAGTCGGAAGTGACAATCAAATGCGAATCCCTTGATGACGAATACGGGGGGACAATTAAAGAGGAAGCCGCTACGGAAGTAAAACCGGTAGTTTCCGGGAATTTAACTGATTTATTGAATGTTTTGATTAACGAAATCAAGAGTCAATCGGCCAAGCAAGAAGCTCAGTCTGAAAAAATTGAACGAAAGCTAGACAGTCACAACACAGCTATTAATGTTGTTAACAACAATGTTGGAGTTGTTAAGACAAAAGTTGATAAAATCAAAGAAGATATTGTTGTGATTAATACCGAAATCGGTAATCTTAAACAGGAAATGATAGGCGTTCAGGCGGAAATTGCGGGCATAAATACTCGTTTTTATTCCGAAATTAGCAGAATCGAGTAAAGTGTAGGAGAATCAGTTGCTCCGATCATCGAGAATAAGGTGACGGAACAAATTCAATTAGTGAAAAAAGAGGATCAAAAGAAGGTGGAAACTTTAAAGGCTGTAGTATCCGAAGTAGATACCAAAGTGACGAAGCAGGCTAATACCTGCGAAGAGAAAAAAAGGGAAGTAGAAACGCTTGCGACAACCACTTGCCAAGTAATTACGAGAGTGTCGGAATTAGAAAAGAAACTTGACGAAAAACAGAGCTATGTGCAAATCTATGCACATAGTTCGGAATTGTTGACGAAAGAGGAGCGGTTCGACCCCTTGAAAAAAGGCGGTATACACGCGACGGATTTCATTAAGAATTGTGAAAGAATTTTACCCAGATCAAGGACTAATGAGAGAAAAATTAATGCGATTATTGATGTGTTGGCTGGTGATGCCAAGCGTTGGGGCTTAAACCTCAACATTACGGACCTGACTTTTGGCGAATTTAAAAATTTGTTTCTGGCTGAATACTGGTCAGAGCAAAAACAGCAAAGTGTCTGGCGCGAATTTGTCGTATCGAGGCCTTTCGATGCGAATTCGCGCGGTTCGATGAAGGAGTTTTGTGAGGGCTGGATCCGCAAGTTGGAATATTTGCGTGATCGCCGCACGGAATCCGAAATAGTCTGGGAACTCTACAAAAAGCTTCCAGATGACACAAAACGCTACGTAGGAAGCAATTACAGGACAATAAATGATTTCCTGGAAAGAGTGGAGGACGAGGACAATTGGCGCAATAATCGCGACAGTGGTAGAGGCCGTGGTAACAACAACGGGTACCACAGCAACCACAACAACGATAACCATGGGAATAATGCGTACCGCAACCATGGCAGCAATAACAATAATAGTTCGGATCGTAATAACAATCGGTACAATGCAAATAATAACAGGAATGACGGAAACCAGTATCATACTAACGTGATACGGGCTTCACAGAATAGTAATAACGCCAGAGGGTGTGATCAGCCGCCTCAGCAGCATCCGGGGACCGTATCTGCTGGGACGAGACAGGGAAACCATTAGCCGCGCCGGTTAGGGGCCGACCGGGCGTGGAGAAATTTTGGCGGCCCAATAACAGGAGAAAACCCAGGTGTCGTCGTTATGAAAATTCCGTGTGGAATAATCAACGGCGAGAGAGTGTGCCAGTGTTAGGAGAAAGGAGTGCGCCCACAAGTAGTAGATCAGCTGTATACACGGCAGTAGGAAGTACATTCACTGTCAGTGAGAACAATTTAAGTAGTGTTCCGGAAATCGATTATAAAGTGGCAGCTGTAATACCCACAGCGGAACTGGAGATTGAGTTTAAGAATGATTCGCAAGTGTTGAGAGAAGATCAGATGTCGGATAAAACGTCCGTCATCGAGCGAGGGGATGCAGAGAGGGATGAGGTCTGGTTAAGGCAGTTCGGTCGCTTATACGACGAACTAAGAGATTATAGGGGCCTGTATGGGAGAAGTGTTTATGGGGAGCGCGTGCAGGATTTTCCGCGTCTCGTCCCGCAGGAAGATAGTGTTTGTGAAATGATAGAAAGTTCTGGCCCTAACCGGCAGACTTTACTAGAAATAGTAGATGTTAATGGGGAGCACGAGCAAGGTTCGTCGTGTTTCGTCCCACAGGAGATGGATGTTGAAGTAGTAACGGAAAGTTCTGGCCCTAACCGGCAGACTTTACCGAAAGTTATAGTGGTAGAAGTAGCCGACCCATCCGACGCAAAACTCCAGTTTAAACATTGCGAAAGTATTGAGGAGAAAGATTACGAGAATTTTAGTGATAGCCGGACACGATTGGTAGAAAAGCATGTGGATTACAGCGTGTATGAGGTTAGAGCTGACATTATACGGTCAGACGGTAGCAGTGTGGGTTGCGCAGATCCAGAGGAAGTAATTGCAGATACTATTGGGCACATTCCTCCAGGTAGATTGGCAGATGAGATCAATCTGACTAAAGAGGAATCAACAAAGGTGACAATTAGTGAATTGATAGCAAAGCAACACTCACTAGTTGACGAGTTACAGGAAAAGGTTTCGGTATTGGAGGCGAAGCTACAGACTAAGCCTCAGGACAGACGTGTTGAAATTAAAACTGTATGTGAACAGAGGCTGAAAAAGCCGCCAGATAAACCGGATTTAGGATCAAAGCCGGATAGGTTTTTCTGGAATGACCTGGATATAGACGAGGATTTACTGTGGGAAAATAAAGAAACAGTCGAGGACAAGTGTAGACAGATAGTAGTGTCTGTTAATATGCACGACCTACAACTAAACGTGTTGATTGACACCGGTGCAGAATTGAGTGCTGTATCTGGGAAAATATTTGTGTTACTGAAAGACAGACCCGGCATCGTAGTTATGCCAGTAACAGGGGTGAAAATTATCGGTGCTACTGGGAAGGCCAGTAAACCGGTCACAGAACAGATATTTGTCAACTTCGAGATATGTGGGGCACGATTTGAGCAAGAGTTTGTCGTCGTGCCAGACTTAACTACGGAAGTAATTATCGGGTTAGATTGGCTATTAAAGTACCGTGCAGCGATTAATTGCGAAAGCAAAACGTTCACATGTACGTCCCAATATAAAACAATAGTAGTTAGTTTTGACGAGGCAGGAGATGGTGTGCATAGGCAATACCAGCCTATACACATTGTTAACTGGCCGGATGACATTGACGTAGGAATGAATTTGAACTGCCGTAACGTGAGGAATCTCGGCATTGGCAATAGTGTAGAAAGTGAATTGGAAGAGATAATCAAATTCCCTCCATGCATTGACATTAGTATTGGTGTGAAAAAAGATCGTTTGCGAGAAGTAATGAAGCTAAAAGTCGATGCTGGCATACGTCGTCATGACGCTAAAGCGCGTTTTGCTAAGTTTGCTATCGGAGACTTAGTACTTGTAAAAGCTCATGAGAAATCGAGCGAGATAGACCATGAAATCTCTAAATTTAAGTTTGTTTATAATGGACCATATAAAGTCATTGGTATACCTCACAAATGCTTATTCCTTAGAGTATCCAAGCTCTGGAAAACTATTAGGTATACGGAACATTGTAGACCTGAAATTGTACCAACCTAGGATTGATTAATACCACAGAATGGGTAATTTGTACAGTATGTAAAATAGAGTGTAAGATTTAACGATTTGCTAGATTGCCATGCTTTTGACTGACCAAGGTCATTAAAGAAGTTGTAATTAATAAGTAATTAATTTTGATTAATCAATTTAATTTTAATCAATTTAATCATGATCTAATCAACTGGAAAATCCAAGCTGCTAGTTTAAGTTTTCAGCTGAGTCACAGTAGATTAAGGAATGTAAATATGATTTTGTAAATAGCTGTAAGATTTCATAAATATGTGATTTACTAGTCATTGCCAATGTACTTAGACGCTGTTTTAAGTTTCAGGCTAGTACATGCGTGTGATGATGGACAGTGTTGAGTTATCCACTGTGATAGTGTTTATGGACTCCCTGAGATTACTCGGGAGTGAGTTTTACCGAAAGAATTCAGTGAAACGGACGTTCTGGAAATGCCGTTACAAGGGCGAGAGAGATCAAGCGTGCCGCACAGGCGGGCGCAACAATACTAGCGGGGCGGAACCGCTGTCGGCTCTTGTGCCGCTGTCGGCATTCTTTGTACTTGCGAGTACGGAAGGCGGAGTTGTTTTTCTTCCCGGACAGCTCATATGAAAGAATTCTGTTGTCAATATTTATGTTTTTCTCGATCTGCTGTATATTATTTTCTTGTTTAGCGTTAAGTGCACGCTCATGACGAGAATATTAATTATGAAAAGTTTATATAAAATACGTATTCTATGTAATTAATTATTAATTTGCGTATTTTGATATACCTGTTTTCTATGACCATGTAATCTGATTAATTTTGTAAATAGTATTCCATTTCTTGATACTGCTAGGAATTTAGATTTTTTGAATAGCTAAACCATTTTCTATGTTTTCTATGAATTTTAATATGTTGTCAACCTGTTTTATTTTGATCAAGATGACAGAGTGGAATAAGATTAGGAGTGTCTCCACTCAATTTTTATGGTCTAAAAATTGATTTATGCTTAATTAGACGAATGCTAAATTTTGATGATGTTTTGAGCATATGCATTTCCGCTGTTTATTTTTTGGGACATTTTCTGAGTCTGTTTAGGTTACACGAACATCCTCAGACAATGTGGGGCACGTGTAACACCGGAAATGCATATCCTCCTATTTCCATCTATTGTACTGTAAGTTTTTTCCTTTTTGTTACCTGAATATATGACATTTCTGTGTCTTTACATATTGTAATTGTTTTACTATTTGTATATATATATTTATGCATTTATGTCGATGTATAATTGGTTTGTTTCGTAAATATTATTTGTATTTTTACGCTGGGTCTTGCCTAGGGAAAACTGCTATCGAACGATTACATCGATAGGTCGTGTGAAGAATCAAAGTGTGTAGGATCTTTGGTAGTGTTAACTCTGCCGCGTGGAGCGCGGGCAGAGCAGTCGGAGTCTGGCTGGAGTAGCGAGTGGAGCAGGTGTGTTGTGTGACGCTCCCGCGAGTTGCCGCGCTTTCGGGGTTTAGCATCATGTAATTGCGCTCGACTTGCGATGATAGTTTCTGACATGGTGTCGCGGACGGGAAGCATTAGCTGGCGCACATCAAGAGCCCGTTTCGCCTGGTGACCGTGTCGAGAAGAAGGCGCGCCAACATCCAGCTTCTGCAACAGCGACGGCCGACAATGAGTGACTGTCGCCACCTCCTCGATCGACGGCTTCAAACCTTCAATCAACCAACATGGAAGACTAAAAGCACGTAAAGTTTCAGAACTGTATGGCAGACCTCAGCTTTTCAAATTGTTCCATTTGCCTCGCAAAATTACAGCAACTTAGCATGAACCTTTGTTGCTCATTGTCCCAATTGCATTGCCAAGCAGGGTCCCTTCCTTTTCCGAAATGAACCCGAGTGTCGTTGAAATTCAAACGCCAGCATAATTCCATTTCAAAGTTCACTTTAAGTATTCATAGCTGGCTACAATAGTTAGATTACACAAGCATAAATTAAGAGTGCGAGTTTTGTTACCGTATTTTAGCTTACCTGTGACTGCAGCTCAGCTTGGTACGTACTAAATTTTACTATTGTTAATTGTTCAGAATCCTTTAATTTAAGTTCAAAGTTAAATCTCTTCTTTCTAAATTGCGTAGATTCAAGTAGCTTTAGAAATGATTGTTGAGGTAGTCCAAGACTAACTGTATTTCGATGTGCTTCAGAAAGAAAGCTCACTATTAACTTCAGTCACTAAATTAACTTTCGATTTTCCGGTTTCATTAATTCTGTTGCTAAATTAAGTCAGAGTGTAGCGAAATTTATTACTTCTGACAAACTTTCAGTTTTCACACTGCACGTGTCAACCTTCAGTTGCCACACTTCTAGTGCTAATTATATGTGTAATAACCTTGTCTTTTCAGTTACTATAGTAATTGTCCTTAGGACTGGCGACCGTAATTTCCCCCAAATCTCAAATATCTAATTACCACTAGTTGATTGTTAACGTAACGGCCGCACATTTACTTTCTTTATTAACTTTACCCCTATTTCAAAATTAATTTCCACCAGTTTCATTTGCATTTTTCCTTTCATTTAGATGTAACCCTTTCCTCCCTCTTTACCGACAGGTTAACTTCGGTGACGATTGCTTTTCCAAAATTCCCATTAGGTACACGCGGTTTCATTTTTCACTGTCATTAAGGTCGATAACTGAAGGGGAGGTTACAACCACTGTTCATAATAATACTACTGTAAGAGAACTTCAGGTTCGTTGCTATCGAAGTGCGCTCACCAATGGACCTCATCAGTTATTGAGATCACAATACGCCGTTGGATGCGGCTATTGGTCCGTTCACACCTCGCCGCAGGCACAAGCAACTCGTCGCAATTAACGCAGCATTGCACCATGCAGTGCCATGTACCCCAGAGCGGGAAACCGTACTATTTTGCTGCTCACAGCCCATATCCGTCGAAATACCGCGTCTTACAAGCCTTAGTGTCCATTTAGCTTGTAGCCATACGATAAACGAAGTCCATATCTGTTTTCAGCTCACTTCTAAATGGTTTGTTAGCAACGTTACCGTAGCACACACCGGGAGTCACTATTACGCCACTTAACACTTGTTCTGCCTCTGAGCTACGCCAGCTTACTTCTACTGCCAATATTACGCGCCAACCTGTACACTGTTCTCATTCTCGGGGATTCCCCCCACACCTAAACATTATTTTACATTATGTCAAGTTCTCTATTTACAATTAAACATACCATATAATTACAATATTCAATTACAGTCATTTTCATATATTAAAGTAATATTACATTTATATTTTTACTACACGTAACAATATTAGTTAGTTTAATTCTTTTGCTATTTCGCTGTCAGAGTACAGCACAAGCCAGACACTGTCTCCTGCATAGCATTCTTTAATGTAGCTGCCACCAGGCGGAAGCACTTCCGCTTTGCCTTCGATTCTGGCCCACAGATGGCATAAGCGTCCACTTTCTCTACCGTTGCGCCTTGACTGTGCCTGGCCTTCACTAAATGGCACGTTGTCAAATAGCTTAGAATGAAAATCTTTCTCCTTATTGCAAAATAAAACAATTGATTTTCTAAAACATTCTCTGTCATACACAACTTCAAACAGGTCACGTCGACCAAATCATATGGAAGAACTGACAGCGACGTATATTGGAAGGCAGTAAGATCCCTTGGCTTTTGGTTTAGCAGTATTCAATAGCCATTTCTAGGCGCAAGTAAATGAAGAAAGGCAGCGCGTTTTTGTTATCAAGTAACGTCTTCATCAATTACTTTAGTTTTAATGTGATCTATGAGTAATTGCTGATGTTTGATATTAACATGAAAAGGATTCCATAGACAGGGAAAGAACCTGTTCTTGGGCAACTATATCTATAATGACCAAAAGGCCTTAAATGATCTTCAAGCACATGTGTTCCAGCAGCGGTATGAAGAAAATGATAGTAATAATGACGGTAATAATCGAATTATCCGGTAACTTCACACTTCACAGTGGATTTTCTCGAACTAAGAAATTTCCTGGATTAGTGAAAATTTCAAAATGGCTTCACATTGAGGCTATGATGCCTAGAATAGTCTTTACATCCTGCTGACATGAGAATAGCATAATCTCCATGTCAGAAGCTTGCTTCTACTTAACCATTTAATATACTCTCATTTTTTCCACAATGACTAATTTTGTAAGCTAAGCACATCATCCGTTACTGCACACTCCTGGGGCTAGGAAATATGGCCACAATGGTCTGGTGGAACGAACTATCACAAGTGCAATGCGGTGCGGTTCGATTGTCGCTCAGGCACAAAAATTTGTATCCTATTTTAGATTCAAACACCTAGCAGCTGGTAAGATAAATAACATTTGATTTTACTTAGTTAACAATCCGATTATGTGTTGGGTTTGTAACTCCGTCACAGAACTTCACATCATGTGCTTCATCTTTAAATGCATACACACTCTGTTACTTCTGAATTGAGGTATATCAGACATCTTTCGTGGTTAGTTAACAGGGATGAAAGATTCTTGATAGGAGTCCCGGTTTATTACAAAAACTGTCGTCTTTTATTTTCAAGTTTGGATTTGGTAACTGATATTGGCGACTCTTCATGACTAGTCAGCAATATGATATGATTATATTAGATTAGATTAATACTTG
The DNA here is from genome assembly GCF_023898315.1 of Schistocerca nitens. Lineage (NCBI taxonomy): Eukaryota > Metazoa > Arthropoda > Insecta > Orthoptera > Acrididae > Schistocerca > Schistocerca nitens. The sequence goes on along the minus strand of NC_064617.1, from coordinate 896,060,528 downwards.
TTCCATACATCATCAATACAACATTTCGTAATGAAGTGGAACGTGTCATTTTAATGAAAGATTTCCTTACAATCCAGTATTCAATTTCTTTACACCAATTTTTTACCCTCTCTCTCTCTCTCTCTCTCTCTCTCACACACACACACACACACATATATTCTTTTTATTTTTGTTTGTTTGTTGTTCTCGACTATTGGCGAGGCACGAAAACTTCCATGAATGACTTTCTTAGTTTTGAGTACAGTTACGAAAGAAATATTAAAACAACTATGAGAATTACTGATTTATGATGCTTAGTTAGCAGTCAATTTGGAATATTATTAGTAACTACGCTCCAATCCCTAAACCTAGTTACAGAAATGCGAAACAGACGTATTACATATTAGAGGCCGTAGCAGCCGCGTCTTTGAGACGTCAGCTATGGTCACTTCCCAGACCGCTGTAGGATCACATCGGTTCGTCTTCTTCCTGCTGGTACTGTAACTGAGATCTGGCAACAAGGCAAGGTATGTTTGGCAACTCTGTGATCGACGAATTACTTCCTGGTGTGCACGGAATTAAGCCTCAAAGTTCACTTGATTTTTCCTCTCATTTTCAATGAATAATATGAGTTATTATCGCTTGAGGTGTAACAGAAAATTATAAATTTACGGTTTTCAGCCCAGGAAAGTCGTTGCACGTAGAAATTACACTAATCTCGTTCTTTTGTACAACGGTTTACGAGTTCTAGCCACTATTTGCATTGTAAAAGGAAGATACAACACATACCTATTCGCTAGCTCCGTTGTGACGTGCTGACCTATGGAGCGTCTGTTATGGTTCGCGGTTCCAGTCTTGCTGACTGTAAAGTTTTTATCCCTTCTGTGAAAGAGCTACAGGCAGTCAGAGCAAACATCGATAAGCAAATCGCAAGAAAATACTTTCAGCTCATAGTGCAATGTTGAAAAACTTACAATGCTGCACAACAGGTAACGCCTCTTTCCGCATCTAACAATCAAACTTTGGGTTTCTAAGAATACATAACTTTATTTATGAAATGCCACATTTGCATACCTGCTGAGTATGACACAGCATACCAATTAAACGCAGACCCAATCGAAATCTAAGTGAGTAGTATTTTACTAATTCGTGCCGATCGAGGCACGCTTGTGTGCAGATACTCAGTTTTATTAAAACAGACTTTCATCGTAAGGTTATCAAGGATAGTTTTATTTCATTTCTGATAATACAGTACACAGTTTTCGTAAGCTTTCTTTTAGTGTTGTTAAAACAATACTAAATATGAGAGAGAAATTAATCATCAACGATATCTGCGAATTCTCTGATGTTATCTATAACAGTCTTACAATGCACATGCAGTTTATTGATGACATGCATGTAGAAAACTTGTTCTGACTTAAAGCTGTCAAACAAGGTTTGAAGAAGAATAAAATGCCACTACCAGACGACAGCTAATGTAGAAAATACTACTATGACTATTTTGGCACGATGCGCGCTCCCTATACATAATACAAAAGCTTTCGAGATGCATCTGCTGCCTGGCCGTCTATTAAACATGAAAAGAATAAAATCTCGCAGAAGTTAGCCCTTTTTCCACATGCGACTATTTTGGGTTGAGAAGTGAAGGGAAGTATGTTCAAAGTTCCATTAAACTGATAACTTCAGCAGACAGCAGAATTACGTTTTAAAAAATGTAGCAGCAAATGTAATACAACTCGCGACATCTTATCTACAGTGCGCGACGCTGCTACAAACCACTACATGGAGCCTGTATCAGAATTCTGATCGAGTATGCCGCATCGGTGTCATGATAGAAAAATGAGACATACAGAAGAGGATTTGTTTATCTGTTGGATCGATGATAGGTTCATATACTGACGGTCTAGTTTCGGTTCCAACTTCTGGCGATGCTTTTTGATAGGGAGATGCAGATTCTATTCGCTTCTGGCTACGCCAAGTGAAGAAGGTATAATGGCATTGTGGTCTGAAATTCACTTTAAACATGATATTCCTTCCCTAGCAAGCAGACGTTAGGTTGAACCACAATGAAGTCAGGAGTGGCGACATGTAGAAACTCTTATCACCGATATCCTTTCTTATTCTAGTTATTTAGTTTTAATGTCGAAACAAACGCTATGTAGGGTCACAGGACACTTACTCCATCTTTTATTTGAGCTTCTGTATGTCGATAAAATTGGTTCTGAACTGGGAATGCAACTCAGACTGCCCTTAACGCGGAATTTGATCCCTTCGTGACAATACAGCTCGACTACAATTTGTTCAAAACTGCAGATTCCTCAACATCTCCACATATTGCGCGTGAATAGGTTCGAATCCTGGCCCGGCAAAAAGGTTTTCATTATGAATTATCAAGCTCTAGCATGAGAACACCTATCTGCTGGTGGATAACAATAACGATTTGTAATGCATTTTCATTCATCGCCAACACTAACGATATCTGACGTTTTTGACTACCAGTGAGACATACAACTATTTGCGAGATCACTGTAAGCTCAAGGATGTTGTTACGAGCTGATGGCGGAGAAAAATTCTGTAGCTGACGTCTGTTTGTGTGTAGTCAACAACGATATGTGTGGGGTTCGATTCCCAGACAGCACTGAACTTTTCGTCATATTATTTCTAGATCAAACATGCTCACATGTCGCTGCTGGTGTAACAAACCCACATTTAACGTTCGTTTTCTCTAGAATATAACAGCGATAGGTGCTGGGTTGGAGTCCTGGGAAGGAAAAAATTAATGTTTCGTCTCGTCATTTCAGTTGAAACATCTAGCTACTGCCGAGAAAATCCGATATGTCACAGTTGATTGTGCTTCCATAACAATCCGATTAGGTTCTGGGTTCGAATCCCTGTCCAACACAAAGCTTTACCTCACGGCATTTCAAGTAAGTTACTTGTGAATAAGCAATATTTAACATCTCTCGTAGTTCTTTAACAGGGACAATAGATGCTGGGTAGGAATTCGCGTCCGTTAATAATGTTTATGTTATGTAATTTAAAGTTGATATTTGCTAACTGATACTGTCTAAAATCGAGGTATATCACTCTCTTTATGCCTAGTCAGGAATGACTGTTAGTTTCCATCAGTCACGAAATCTTAGTCTGCATGACCTGGGTTTGAATCCACATGCAGAACGAGGCGGTTCGTCGTGTCATTTGAAATTCATACATATTCTCAACTAACTACTCGTTAATAACTTAAATTTTTAATGTCATTTTGTGTTAAATAACAAGTACGGTATGTTGCTTTGACGAGGAAATCATGAATACGACGAACTGCCTACGTGCATTACCTATCAGACGTAATAATGAGAGTGGTAACCTTTCAGGTATGTCATTTATCGCAATAAATGTGAGCTTATAAGCCATAAGGATAGTCTTATCTGTGATAAGGTGTTCCCTGGTATTTCTAGTATCGTGGTATTACTTTACATCTTCAGTTATTGCGATACAGAGCAGTGTTTTCTAGTGGTGACTTGTTGGAACCATTTTCAATAGTCAAACGACTGTACCAAGGAGCGATTAGAGAACCTGCTAGACAGCTGCGTTATGTGGGTTGCATGCGAATCAGTCGAAATGCAGTTCAGGTCGTTCGGATACTTTTGAGGATGACTGTACATACAAGGTGGAGCGGGTATAAGTACAGATATTTCTGTTGGCCACTGAGGACTATGAACTGAACATTACATCAGTATTTATGTATTTGTAGACTAATAATTATAGCCATTACAAGTAATAAGTTTTTATGTAGGACAGCACTTCTAAGTAAATGTGGCAAGAGCAAGCCATTAATGTCCACTTAGTGGGTCAGGTACGAAAGTGTAGGAAACCTCGCGTCGTAAAATTTGTGACGTATTCGGCACAGGGGAAAAAAAACAACAGAAACACTAAACATTGATGTTTGTACATATTAATATACTACATACAAAAATATCTACAGTTATACCTATTACACCTTACATATGCTGGTCGATTCAACTGTCCCCACCTATGGTTTTTATGCAATCCCAGTGCCTTCAAATACTATTTTCACGATTTTCTTATTCTATTGCTCGATATACACAAACTATTAGCCCTACAGAAAGAAAGACGAGGACCTTCCTGTAGGAAATTTAATGTAGTTAAGTTATATACTGGGATACGTTTTTGCTAGAGACCAGAGTTCTCCAGTTATTCCAGAAAAACTTACCAACTGTTCGAGAGAAACTTACAAAAGTGACCTTCAAACGCGTTTTTATTGAATAACTCGAAAACCGTGACCTCCAGCGAAACTGCATTAAATTTCCTACAAAAAGGTCCTGTTCATTTTTGCCATGGGACTGACAGTTTGCGTGTAGTGAGTGAGAGGATATATAAGTCTTGTGTGCAGTTTTGAAAGCAGTGTGCGTTGCCTAAAACCTGTAGGTAGGAGCCGCTGAATCACCCTTTATGTCTACCTCCTCCATCTCCCCCCCCCCCTCCCCTACACTCTCTTTCCATCCACTCCAGCCCCTGTCTCTGTCCATTCTTCCTGGCTCATTCTCTGTCCATCTGCTCCTTCCCATCTATGTGCTCCTTCCTCATCTGTCCCCCTCTAATTCCATATATCTCCTCTCCTTCTCTCCATCCATCTCCTCCTCGCCCCTGTCCATGCATCTCCTTATCCCCTGTCTATGTGAATCTCCTCATTCCCCCTCTCCCTCTCATCTTCTCATCTACCCTTTTTTGTCCATTTCCTACTCCCCTGTCTTGGCTTATCTGTTCCTCTCCTTTCCTTTCTCTGTCCATTTCCCCCTCGCCCTCCCCTTGTCCATCACGTCTCCTCCATCTGCGTCCATCTCCTCCTTCCCCCTCGCTGTCTCTCCCTCCCTGCTCACCCCTTCCCTTCCATGTTACCATGCTCACCCCAATAGAAAGCTGGTGGTTCTTACCCCCAAAGTATTTATTTCCACATTGTAACTAATGTTGCTGTACTCTTCAGTCCAGAGACTGGTTTGATCCAGCTCTCTATGCTACTCCATCCTGTGCAAGCTTCTTCATATCCAAGTAACTACTGCAACCTACAGTACATTCTTTTTAATCTGCTTGGTGTGTTCGTCTCTTGGCCTCCCGCTACGATTTTTACCCTCCACGCTGCCCTCCAGTGCTAAGCTGGTGATCCCTTGATGCCTCAGAACATGTCCTACCAACCGATCCCTTCTTCTACTCAAGTTTTGCCACAAATTCCTCTTCTCCCCAACTCGATTCAGTACCTCCTCATTAGTTACGTGATCTACCCACCTAATCTTCAGCATTTTTCTGTAGCACTCAAGTTCGAAGGCTGCTATTCTCTTCTTGTCTAAACTATTTATCGTCCATGTTTCACTTCCATATATGGCTACACTCCATACGTTTTCAACTACGTCCTCTTCTATTTCCATAATATTGCCCTCACGTACATCGCCCTTGTATAGACCCTCTATATACTCCTTCCACCTTTCTGCTTTCCCTCGTTTGCTTAGAACTGGTTCTCCATCTGAGCTCTTTATATTCACACAAGTAGTTCTCTCTTCTCCAAAGACCTCTTTAATTTTCCTGTAAGCAGAATCTATCTTACCCCCAGTGATATATGCCTCTGCATCCTTACATTCGTCCTCTAGCCACCCCGCTTAGCCATTTTGCACTTCCTGTCAATCTCATTTTTGAGACGTTTGTATTCCTTTTTGCCTGTTTCATTAATTGAATTTTTATATTTTGTGCTTTCATCCATTAAATTCAATATCTCGTCTTTTTACCTACTTGATCCTCAGCTGCCTTCATTATTTCATCTCTCAAAGCTACCTATTCTTCTTCTACTGTATTTCTTTCCCCTGTTCTCATCAATTGTTCCCCAATGCTCTATCTGAAAATCTCTACAACCCCTGGTTCTTTTAGTTTATCTAGGTCTAATCTCCTTAAATTCCCACCTTTTTGCAGTTTCTCCAGTTTTAATTTACAGTTCATAACCAATAGATTGTGGTCAGAGTCCACATCTGCCCCTGGAAATGTCTTACAATTTAAAACCTGGTTCCTAAATTGCTGTCTTATCATTCTATAATCAATCTGAAACCTTCCAGTGTCTCCAGGCCTCTTCCACATATACAACATTCTTTCATGATTCTTAAACCAAGTGTTAGCTATGATTAAGTTATGCTCTGTGCAAAATTCTACCAGGCAGCTTCCTCTCTCATCCCTATTACTTTTCCTTCTCTTCTTTTCCCTACTATCGAATTCCCCCATGACTATTAAATTTTCGTCTCCCTTCTCTATCTGAATAATTTCTTTTATCTCATCATCTCTTCTGTCTCTTCGTCATCTACGGAGCTAGGTGGCATATAAACTTGTACTAAAGTGGTAGGTATGAGCTTCGTGTCTATCTTGGATGTAATTAATATTTTACCAAATTTGATAGACGTCGTTCCAGGGGTTTAAGATGAGCTTTCTACACGTTGTTTTGCTTGCATACAATCATGTCAAATACATTTCACATATGCTTAAAATATTTCACACGTATTTACGATTTTGTATCTCCTGAACTGCGTGATGGACTACTGTACAGTTTTTCACGTACATCCAGTGGTATGTGTGGCTACTGTCTGCGGAATATATTGTGAACACAATTAGTAGAAAATAAGTGATAAATTAAAACGCCATACATGATGCGGCAGTTTTTCACGCACCTCAGTGTTTATGACGTCATATATACTGAAATATGTATCATACAATGTTATATTTTTCTTGGTACATTCAGTGGCATATGTGAATATTGTCTGCGAAATGTGTTGTGAATCAAATTAGTAGTAAAGTAGTAATAAATTACAACGTCGTACCTTGCGCAGCAGTTTTTCACGCATCTCAGTATTTAGGACCTCATATCTCCTGAAGTATATGTGGCAGAATGAATTATGTTTCTAGATACATTCAGCGGCAGACGTGGATACTGTCTGCGAAAATTATTGCTAACAGAGGTAGGAACAACGAAGCAATAAATTAAAACGTCATTCACGATGCGGAGGTTTTTCATGCATTTAGTATTTATGACGTCATATCTCCTATGTACAGTGATATGATTTTGCTGGTACATTCAGTGGTATATGTGATTAGTGTAAGCAAAATGTGTCGGGAATTAAGTTAGTAATAAAAAAGTAATAAATTAAAATGTCATGCTTCATGCAGCTTTATTCCATGTACAGCGAAAATGTAGTAAGCAGCAAACTTTTTTCCTTTCAACAATTTTTGGGGATTGTCAGCGAGAAAAACTTTCGTAAAGTTTTGAAGTTATGTGTAGCGTTTGTTGCAAATCACTAAGAGTCCTCACTCTCAACTACTGAATGACTAAAGTATGGGTAGTCACACATCGTGGGCTATGCTGCTTTTTCATTCTAACCCTACACTTTCAACAGGTAGTTGCTTCCCCCTCCCCCAATGACTATTTCCAGACAGTAAGTGATACGTGTACCACGTTTGGTTGAAATGGGTCCAGTGGTTTAGGAGGAGATGTGTAACATACATACTGACATACATACATACAAATACACACATCAAAAAAAGTATTGCATCACCTCGGTTCCGAGAGGTCCGGAACCTGTACAGAAAATTGGAATAGAGATCAGCATAAACATCATTTCCGTCCTTTTTTATTGCTCATGAAACCCACACATTGCATGTTGTACCACCATAGAGCGAGACCTTCAGAGGTGGTGGTCCAGATTGCTGTACACACCGGTACCTCTAATACCCGGTAGCACGTCATCTTGCATTGATGCCTGCCTGTATTCGTCGTGGCATACTATCCACAAGTTCACCAAGGCACTGTTGGTCCAGATTGTCCCATTCCTCAGCGGCGATTCGGCGTAGATCCCTCAGAGTGGTTGGTGGGTCACGTCGTCCATAAACAGCCCTTTTCAATCCATCTCAGGCATGTTCGATAGGATTCACGCCTGGAGAACATGCTGGCCACTCTAGTCGAGCGATGTCGTTATCCTGAATGAAGTCATTCACAAGATATTCACGATGGGGGCGCGAATTGTCGTCCATGAATACGAATTCCTCGCCAATATGCTTCCGATATGGTTGCACTGTCGGTCGGAGGATGGCATTCACGTATTGTACAGCCGTTACGGCGCCTTCCATTACCACCAGCGGCGTACGTCGGCCCCACATAATGTCACCCCAAAACAGCAGGGAACCTCCACCTTGCTGCGCTCGCTGGACAGTGTGTCTAAGGCCTTCACCTTGTCCGGATTGCCTATAAACATGTCTCCGACGACTGTCTGGTTGAAGGCATATGCGACACTCATCGGTGAAGAGAACGTGATGCCAATCCTGAGCGGTCCATTCGGCATGTTGTGGGCCCCATCTGTACCGCGCTGCATGGTGTCGTGGTTGCAAAGATGGACCTGGCCACGGACGTTGTATTGGGCCTGTTTTGGCTTATTCTTTTGCTCAAGTGTCAACGACTGAGCTACGAACTTCGCTGACACGTTCCTTACACTTCAGCTCTCAAGTTTGATATTGCGAACGCTGCCTATAATTGTATCGACTTTACCTTTGATGTATTGAGACTAGTTAGTCGGTTAGTGGTTCACATTTTCATCGCTTCGGTTGGTTATTGATCAACGTTTGTTTACTTTGTAGCAATTGCCTTCGTCCACCTTTCACTAACAACTGGATGCATCTAGTAACGTTTTTATAAGTCTCTGTCTAGCTCTATCGCAGAAGAGCACCTCGCGTCAGTCGCCTTCTTCGAAATGTTGACTTGGTAATAAGCTATACTGCACCACTAGTCATGCCCTCACATTTAGCGTATTTATGGGCTATTTTTGCGAAGCTCTGCCCTAAATATAAACTAATATCTTTTCAATAACTCAAGCAAGTTGTTAAAAACGGTGTATCGACAACATCGATATATATTTGTATCTGGATAGATAAAGTTGAAAGTACACTGACGGAAAAAAAGTCGCAACACAAAGAAGGAGCTGTGCGGCATAAAAGAAAGTTGGTAAGTGTGTTCCCACAGCTGAAAGATGCTGTCTATTGAAAGTTCATGCTAATAGCGCCACTATGAGGATGCAAATCAGGTTTGCTTTAAATGCATGCTACAGCGGTCGTCAACGTTAGTTACCTTTGAGACTGGACGTGGCGAGTTGTTGTTAGACAAGAACACTTTTAAGGCAATAAAGACGCCATTACCAACACTTTACTGAGTTTGAACGAGGTCGTGTAACAGGTTTACGAGAGGCTGGATGTTCCTTCTGTGACGCTGCAGAAAGACTTGCCAGGAATGTGGCCACTGTACATGATTACTGGCCGCGATGGTCACGAGAATATACTGTCGCAAGAAGACCGGGCTCCAGACGACCACGTGGCACTACCAAAAGGTGTGGCGTTCGCTGTGTTATCCAGTGGTTTGGTATTTAACTAATTTGTAAATGAAAATGATAATCTTATTTTATTAAATTGAGTAATTACTAAATAATTTTTCTCCCGGCTAAAGATTTGGTCAAGTTGCTAAGGAACTCCAAGTTAACGTCGTGTTAAAGTGTTGTCTGTAAGTTGTGTTAAGTGTCACTAAATCACAGTTCATACAACAGAGTCTATACAACTATTGATTATGGTGTAAGCAGTTATCTTCAGCAAAATGATCATTAAAACCACCGAATATCAGCCGCGCACAACACTGACGTATGTTAGCTGAAACAATATTCTTCGCAACTCGTGCTTAATTAATTTCGGCTCCATACATCAGCTAGAAAAGTTTGTTATAACGATCGTGCTATGAGCACCGTTTTTAAAGAACCAATCTGATTCGAATTATTTTCATTAAAATGAGTTCGGGACCACCGGTACATATTTATTTTTACACATTTGTATTACCTTCCGCATTTATGTCTGCAGAGTTGCGTAATTTGAATTTGCCGCTGAGATAATTGTTAAGATGGCGGCAGACAATTGATAGAGACTTTCTATTGTTAGAGCAAATAAGATAAGTATTTGAAATGCTTATTAAACTTTACTTTCGCATTGTGCACTATTTAGACTTCATCAAGCAAACACTTTGTTTTTTTCTTAGGAAAACACAGACAAAATCGCGATACAAATCGCTATCTTCAATAGCTGCGCTCCTTGCAGCGGAAAGTAATAATTAACACAGATAATGCTTACTGACAGAGGAATTAAAGTTACAAATAATTATTCACTCATATTTATAATAATAGTAAACTCTTTTCTCAAGTAATAATTAACAAATAATTACAATTGCTTAACAGACCTCAGTTTGATATGCGTCTTGCGTCCTGAACCTACAAAAGCCAACCAACAAAAGGTAAATTATCATTATCTTTGTATGATGCATATCGATATGTCCAATAGCATCATAAAATATTATATAAATAATTAATATTTATCATCGTTTTCACTGTTTTTTTTAATGTTGAATAGATAATGTTTATAATTGTTAGAGGCATAATTTCCTCTCGTCGCACTTTAGCTAAAATTTATCTCGTGGATGTTACAAATGGAAGACCACCATGTTCGTCGTATGTCTCTGATACACCGTACTGCACCTGCAACAGCAAATTGCGCAGCAGTTGGCACCACAGTGACACAACGAACAGGTATAATTCAAGGACAGTTCCGAGCCAGACGCCCTGTAGCGCGCATTCCACTGACCCAAATCACTGCCATTTGCGTCTTCCGCAGTGTCAAGCGAGAGTTCACTGGAGGGCAGGCCGGACGTCTTTTGAGTTTTCTAATGGAAGTTGGTTCTGTCTCGGTGCCAGTGATGTCCGTGTGTTTGTTAGAAGAAGGCCAATTCAGGGCGTGCAAGCAAACTGTCTGCGTGCTAGGTACAATGGACCAACGGCTGGAGTTATTGTGTGCGGCGCGATTGCGTATGACAGCAGGAGCACTCTCGTAGTTATCCGACGCACATTGGCTGCAAATCTGTACGTCAATCTGGAGATTCAACCGGCTGTGCTGCCATTCATGAACAGCATTCCAGGGGGTGTTTTCCAACAGGATAACACTCACCCACGTAACGCTGTTGTAACCCAAGATGCTCTACAGAGTGTCGACATGTTGCTTTGCCCTTGCCGATCACCAGATCTGTCTCCAATCGACCACATATGGGGCACCATCGGACGACAACTCCAGTGTCATCCACAAACAGCATTAACCGTCACTGTACTGGCCAACCAACTGCAACAGGCATGGAACTCCGTATCACAAACTGACATCCGGAGTCTCTAAAAGATAAAGCAGGCACGTTTGCACGCTTGCACTCAACATTCTGGCGGTTACACAGGTTATGAATGTATCAGCATTTCACATTTGCAATGGGTTACCTCGCGTTTCCAATAAGCTGTGATCTAACAATGTCAATCACTTACATATATTACCTAGACAAATGTATTCGCAAAATTTCATCGCTCTACATTAATTATTTTTTGGTGTTTCTATTTTTTTTTCGACAGTGTATGAATCATAATGCAAAATACGCATCCCCGTAACATACTTTATAAAAGCTTTTGTTATTTCGCAAGCTCTTCCAAATATCTAAACTGGGAAACAACATGATAAATAAACACGATAAATTTATTAATAGTGGATAACAGTGTTTCATTCTGACAGTGTGTTAATTCTGTAAATATTTGCTGTCCCAGTTTACTGCATTGTATTAGCTTATTTTCGACTATCTCCTGACAAATGATCAGGGTAGTAAGTATTATATTCAAATGATTAATGTTTTTATGTCAATCTTTCTGACGTGTTCCACACCTACGAGAATCATCTAATTTTTGGGTCTATGGAACGAAAACAGAAGCTAATCTAATCTAATCTAATCTAATACATGAACGAATGGCTCAAAATACTGGCTGCTGTACGTGATCAACAGTAGGGAAAAGTATTGCATCTTGCAGAACTGTTCAGGCTTTCGCCACTATCCACCCCTGCAATAGAACTTTAATATATTTTCTTGTTCAATTTTTGGGGTTCCATATCTCGGTCGGTAAAACATCAACCCTTACACGAACACTTTGTTGGCCTGTCTTTCTGTCTGTCTGACCACCTGTTCAAAACCCTTTTCCTGAGGAACGGATAGACGCAATAAGGTGAAGTTTATGTCACATTCGAAGGACTATCATCCCTCGACGATAGAATGAACGTTAGCTCCTAAACCAACGCAATCAAAAGATACGACCATTTCTGTCACATATTTTGATGTAGTCATAAAAGCTTATAGAGTAATTCCCATTGGCCTAGAATCACGGAATTTGACAGGAATCTTGCTTCACTGTGCAAGCAAAAGAAAAAATTCAAAAATTGTTATATTATAATTACATCACGCGGAAAGAAAACGTCGTTTGTTCCAGGCTGTCTGTCTGTCCTCCGTCTGTTAAGACCCCTGTTTCTCAGAAATGGGTAGACGTACTATTCTCCTATCGTGATGAAAAATATTAAGTTTCGAAGTTAATGCATTCAGGAGATATGGCTATTTATGTCACATACTTTGATACTCGTAAACTCATTCAATCCTGTAGGGTAATACTCCTTAACGTCGAATCATTAAACTTGGCAGGAAAAAAGGTTTCACAGAACAAGCGAAAAAATCATAAAGTTGTCAATTCGTAATTATATCACACGAAAAATGGTTTTTGTCATTTATTACCCGGCTTAAAATTTGAAATTAAAACATCCTCGAAAGTCTTGGAAACCCTAGAACCGATATCTTGCCAGTATCAATCTAGATAACAGGCAAAAATCGTAGAGTTCCTCGATTGCCGGAATGGATGCTATGTCTGTATACATAATTATGTACTGTGAGTACGCGAATCCTACTCGCACGTCACCAATTTTTAAATGATTGTGTTCATTTTCGGTGTGTTGCAGCCTTTTTCTGAAATTAGAAAAAATACTACGGAAAAGTAAGGTTTTTCGATATGTGAAAAAAGTTCGAAGATAGAACATTGTCATGTACGAGGTGTGACTGGAAAGTTTTAAAAATGGGCTTGTAATTGTACAGTGGTGGCACTTACATGCTACTGTGATGCATTTCCTTCAAAATAGTCCCCTTCTGACTGAACCCACCAACTCCACCGGTGTTTCCACTTTTGGAAACATTCCTGGAAATTTTTTTTCTGAAGTGTGTTAAGGATGCTCTCCGTATTTTCCTGGATGTCTTCAATCGAATCAAATCGCTTCCCTTTCAGTGAAAATTTCTGTTTAGGAAACAGGTAGAAGTCCGCAGCGGCCAAATCGGAATATGGTGGTTGTGGAAACAAAGGTATTTTGAATTTGGTCAAAAATTCAACAATGGATAAGGTACGATGAGCTGGAGCATTGTCATGGTGTAGCACCCAACTCCTGTCTTTCCACAATGAAGGCCTATTTTCTGCACCTTTTCGCGCAAACGCTCAAGGACACATTTTTAGTATTCCTGGTTAACTGTCTGTCCTCCAGGGGTAAATTCATGATGCACAATATCAGTAGAATCGAAAAAAATCACCAACATTGTCTTCACCTTCGACCGACTTTGCCTGCTGTTTTCGGTCGTGGTGAACCTGGAGCCTTCCACTGTGATGACTGCACTTTGATTTCAGGATCATATCCATATACCCACGATTCGTCACTTGTAATTACCCTATTTAACAAATCTGGGTCATTATAGTCCGATTAATCAGTTCTTAGCACACTTCAAGTCGGTATTGTGTGTCTGGTCACTTGACACATTTGGAATGAATTTTGACGCCACTCAATGCATGCTCAGATCTTCAGTTAAAATTGAACTGCATAGAAACTTAAATTAAGTGCATCAGCCATCTCCCTAATTGTAAGTCTACAATCAGAGCGCACTAAGTCACGAACTTTCACAACACTTTCATTCGTTTTTGAGGTGGAACGATGGCCAGACCTTGGTTCATCTTCAAATGATTCGCGACCATTTTTAAATCTGTTGAACCAGACAAAAACATTTGACTGGCTCATACAATTATCTCCAAAGGCTGTTTTTAATATTTCATAAGTCTCAGAAGCTACTTTCCCGGTTTTAAAACAAAATTTCACACAAACTCGTTGCTCTGTTTTTTTGTCCATTTTCACGCAGACAGAATCCGGCAACAAGCCCTAACAGACCCGTACTGAACCAGCTGCAACAACGAACTGAATAAAGGAAACGCAGTTTCCCGTAGGGCGCGTTCGAGGACAAGGCAATGACTCACTTCCCATCCTCTGTGTACCTGCCCACCAAACCAGTAAGCTGTAGCGAATCCATTCTTAAAACTTCCCAGTCACACCTCATATTTAGGAACAAATATTCTATTGAAACTTAAAATGGCGCACTCGGGAAGATTTTGGAAATATCGCATTTACTAATCCATCTGTTACATTATTACTCTATTAAACGCCAATAATTAGTGAGATCAGGTTAAATAGAAGTGTTATCAGAAACCAGTTACAAGTTAAATCTATTCTGAAATGGAAGCTTCTGCAAACTGGTTCATCTGTAAATATCACATTTCATGTTAGAAGACCTTCTACCGTTTCCAGACAGAAGATAGTGCACGACCGACGAAGTATGGCTCAGCTGTACACATGCTGTATAAGGGGTTCCAAAAACAGATAGAATTTTATTGATCAGTAAGTCTGTAACTGAAGAATTAACAATATCTCAACAAATAGCTTTAATATATTATACACCACTTAAATGTGCAGAATTAATTCTGCACGCAACACATCATGCATCAGAACAACAAATACAGTACCAAATGCCAGAAACTTCTTAAATATGAGGAACTCTAGTGCGCCTTCCTTTATGTGAATCTAAAATCGGTCACAGTATTGAAACACTGGCCTGGAAACATCATGTCTTCCTAGGTACACTATGCTCTAGATACGACACTCTCTGCTAGAAACTAACGACAAACGAAAAAATTTAGTAGCATTAAATATTTGTCACAAGTGACTGCAAGCATTATACACGGCCCAGTCACATTAATGTGACCACCGCGTACCTTCGACGTCAACACGCAACAACCACAGACAAGCGGCAGGTCACAGCATTAGCAGTGGAGGCATAATAAGCGTCCCCGAGGGACGCGGGAAACAGTGCTATCGTTTTCGTAATACGGAAACGGAGAGATTTATCTGACGTCCAAAACGGCATGATCGTTGGTTCTCGGTCGAAGGGTGGAACAATTTCCGTAACGGCTAAGTTTGTAAGCAGTTCGCGTGTCGCCATAGCAAAATGACGCTATCCAAAACCGGCACAGAGGTAACTGTGGTGCATAATGGGCCATAGATGACAGAGGTGAAAGATGGCTTCACAGAAGCATACAGGCGACTACACGTGCAACTGTTGACCGACTGACCGTCCAAATGAACTAAGGGCCTATCAACAGCGTCTCTTCAACGACCGTTCCGCGAACGGGCGAATGGACCTCCCCAGCTGCTACCTGGTTCACGCATCCACGTTGACTGCTGTTCATCGGCGATTAATGCTGGACTTTGCACCCCAACACCGCATTTGGACGTCCACTGGGTGGCGACATGTGGCTTTTTCAGATGAATAACAATTTATGCTCCATCGGACAGATGGCCGTTGGCGTGTAGGGCGTGAATCGTCTGAAAGCAGACACCCTGCAACAATCATCGGAAGGGTCCAGCCCAAAGGAGGAAGAGTTATGGCCTCGGGAATGTTTTAGTCACTCTGGAAGGCACAATGGACAACCAAAGTATGCAACTATTCTTGCGGACGAAGTCCACTCCTCCATGCAGTTTGTTATTCCTCAGCATGATGGCATCTAACAGCAGGATACAGCAATGTGTCACACACCTCGCAACGCACGTACGTCATTCCAGTAGCACCAGAATGAGTTTATCGTACTCTCTGGACGGATTTAAACCTAATCGAGAATGTGGAACTACTTCTATCGGGCTGTTCGCGCCATGGATTCTCAATCGAAAGCAACATCAAAAACTGTTCACATAACACTTTGTTCACTTCGCACTCTGTAAGTAGTACACTCTAAAGTCAGCTGCGGGTGGCGAATAGTGAAGAGCACACAGCTCGGTACACGCTCTGTAAGCATTCGACAATTCATGCAGTACGATGAATTGTTATAAGTAATAAAAATTAGTTCATCCTGTAACTTCTGCGCTTTTATGTAGGCTAAGCAAAGCAATTCCTTTTATTGCAACCACAGTTTACTTTCACGAACACAAAAAATATCTGCATAATTATTCTTGTTATTTTGTACTCAGTAGAACGTCCTTCTTCGTGATCAAAAACAAGAGTTTCATGTTATTACTGAAAAGTGTGAAAGAAACAGAAACGTGTTTTATACAAACTCGACGAAACATTGAAGCGATGTTCGATATATTTTTGCATTGTGTTTTTTTTATTTTCAGAAACTGCCTTAACTAACGTTGTATGATACAGGCGTATTTTTTTTTTTTTTTTTTTTTTGCTACAACAGCCCCTTGTCTCACGTTCCATACCAACAATTTTCGAATAAAAACTGAATTAAACATTGAGAATTTCAATTTTTCTGTAAGAACTGTTTATTTTAAGTAAGACTTGTGTGGATAAATACTGAGAGCTAACATCCCAAAGATGTTCGGGCTCACATGCGGTTCTTCTTCGTCGAAATCTCTCGGCTCAAACTCGTCTAGGGGTTGAACCGCACGTGTCGCATTATACGCTCTAAATTAGACACTTGTGACCCTTTGGTTAAATTGTCTGGCTGATGGCAAGTTTGCGAAATACGAAGTTAATACAACATATAATAACAGGAATAATAATATCGGGAACTAAATTAACGACTCATAAAAGATGTAGGCCACACAGTTGGTATTTAGTTAGAATAATGTTCGTTTAGAAAGCAAACTAATAGCGAAAGTGGTCGTATTTAGAATTACTATTACACTCGAGGGCATATCCATTTCACACAGTTCGATCATTCACAATCTCATCGTGATTTAGTTCAATATTCCATCTCGTTAACTACGCGGAAAGTTAGAGTTCACACCAGGCGCGCGGCTGCTCACCGCTCAGAGACTAAGTCCCACGATACCATGCAACGCGAAATTTTCTGAGTGGTTTCACTTCCTAGCAACCTAAAGAGCGACTGTCCGCATTCGCGTTTCAATCCGAACTGTTCACTTTGGTGTCTCCAGCCGAACTGTCCGCTTTCGCGCCTGCACCAGCAAGCACTGTCTGCCAGTGCCCGGCCGCATTTGCCGCGCGCCGAATATCGCTCAACTGACTAGTGCAGTTTCCTTACTTGAAGCCGTCCATCTGATTGGCTACAACTTATTCTACATTATTTTACATTTTAACATATTTAAATAATCAAAGCTTGACCACTTGCACGTTCTAAATAAATTACATAATAAACGTTAAATACTTTAAATGATGACTAACTGAAACCCTCAGCTGCCGACACGTGTTGTTGATATACCTCGACGTGGACCGCTGAAAATGCGTGCCCCGACCGGGACTCGAACCCGGGATCGCCTGCTTACGTGGCAGACGCTCTATCCATCTGAGCCTCCGAGGACACAGATGAATAGCGCGACTGCAGGGACTTATCCATTGCACGCTTCCCGTGAGACATTCCCAACTGTCCACAATTCTACATATCTAATGTACAGTCTTAGACATAAAAACTGGCCGCCGGCCGGCCGCCACAGAGACTAAGTCCGAGTCGTTCACTTAAGGTGGCCAATAAAACTGGCCGCCCCTGACAACTCTAAGTCCGGCCATCTGCACAATCTGGCAACACCGTAAGATGCGGAAGTGTTAGGAGGAAGTGTTGTCTACTTCCGATGTGTGCTCGCACTGTGTGAGCCCGTGGTCTAGCGGTAATAGTCGCGCATTCTAAACTGATAGTCGCCTGTTCGCGTCCACCTATATGTATATTTTTTTTTTTTACTACATTTCGGCACTCGTATAAAGTTATGAGTCTGATTGAACATCGAAGATAATTCGCTTGACATTCTACACACCAGCAATAACAAGTATTCCAGAAACAATTCCGCAGGACAGCTCGTGGCTGCGTCGCGATCATAACAGCTTACGCTCGAGCGTTTCCTCGCGCTGCAGCGGCTACCGGCCACCGGCCAGACGCCACCCACCGCCTGAAATCCGGCGCCGCCCATGTGAACGCGGCGCGACGCTGTCAGTATATGTTTTAACTGTCATTTTCGAATTTGAAGTTCTAGTTATCATCTTGCAGTTAAGCATTGCATTTTGCATACTTTAAAATCATGAACTACGGTTAAGCATTGTAAAATTGAGTCGCAGGTGGAAGAGGGTGTAACATCTGCAACACAACGTTTACTTTTGGTATAACAGAGGGGTGAATGCAGAGGAGGCAACTAGAAAGATTTGAACTGTGTGTGGAGCGAGTGCTTTTGGGAAAAATACGCCAGAAAAAGATATTCTTGTTTCAACAAGGATCGTTCTGGCATGAATGATTTTCCACATTAAGGAAGTCTAGACTACTGATACATGTGATAGATTACCATTTCACCATCATGCGACATTTGCAATCAACAGGCAAAGTTCAGAAGTCTGGCGTAGGGGTACTGCATGCTCTAATTCGAAACAACAAAAATCATGGAGTGACTATTATTGAACGTCATCAGGTCGCTCATTGAGCATTCGTATGCAGTACTGTTGTTGGTGACGTGTTATGATGCCTTTATCGTTAACTTCCTAAGAAGAAATGAAAGGATGAGCCCCACCAAAAGACGTAAACTCGAGCAAAGAGTAGTGTGAACATAATATTTTACATCTGATAGCTCCAACGGTGTGTTTTGGGCTACGAATTCTGCCCCACGGGGTGTGTGCAACACAGCTGGAATTTGTTGCCAACAACTAAGACACCTTTTGGTGGCAGTGTAAGGAAATCGAGCAACAAAACTACATCACCTGTGCTACTGCATGATGACGCACTCTGTTGAATTGAGAAACAAAACTGTCCAGGAGATTGATAGTAAAGTCGTCTCTCAGGCATTTGTATTGATAGGGAAGTCCTCTCTCAAGCACATGTCCCTCTCGTCATATATTCGTAAAAATTTACCTTTCCCGCTCTAGATCGATCAACGGTCAAGGCAATTCATTTCTAGACGAAAATACTCTTAAAACTACACTGGTTTGATGACATCGTGAGAACTAGTGGGTTTCTACGGGCGTAGAATTTGTAAACAACATTAGCATTGTCAGATTGTTTTAGATATCGTGAAAGAAAATTGTGCTCCTGATTAATTTCTCTTTGGCGGTTACTGATGCGTTTAGTAAACTAATGGAAAATTTAATTAAAATATTCACTGTACTAATACAAATTAAATTCAGCTTACTACAGTAACAACACGACGGCAAGCTATCTTAATAAAACATTAAGTGTCTATAAGACGATTGATCCTATTTTAACGCGAATTAGTAGGATATTACCGACTTTTGACATCGAAAAGATCTGTATTTACTTCATTTCGTGTATCATTCGCAAGTATTATGAAAATGTGTCATTTCATAGATAAAATTATGTATTCACAACAACAAAAAATATGTAGGTAGAAAACAAAAGTGGCATTATGAATTTGGCAGTACCGTAAGGTTTTCGTTCTGACACTAACAAGGGGAGGCCGCCAATTGTGAAATTCAGATTCGATTCATACTGCGCATAATAAAAGCTCATGGCCAGAGGTGTAATGTGGCAAAGCACCAAGATGCACTTCTCAGCCGTTGTCGAGAAAATCGACAGTTAATATAAACCGTTGCGGTGAAATACTCTCTACGATGTATAACTTCCTATAGCGTGGTGGCGCCGAGGTAAGTGCTTGGGGTCGTAAGTCAAAGGTCGCCAGATCGAATCTCGCGCAATGCAATTTTTTTTAGTATTTGTTTTTTGTGGTCTCTAATTCGAACGTTTGACTTACACTATACGTATTCGTTTCGGAATATCGTTTCTACGTCTTCCGTTGACTACACGTGTAAACATTATGAAGACAATTAATAACATTTGTGAAATACAACTTTGTTTGCAGAAAACATAATCATGTTCGAAGTCGCCAGTTTTTCCACGACAAACTACTTTCAACAACTTATTATATGCATAATTGGTGCAACTGATTGCCGGGAATTTTATATATATATATATATATATATATATATATATATATATATATATATATATATATATATATTACCAATAACAAATACAAAAAAAATAAGTTGCATGGCGCGAGATTCGAACCCGAGCGCTTACCGCTGCGCCACGACGCTGTAGGAATGTACAAATCGTAGAGAGTATTTCACCTCAACGGTTTCTTTTAACTGTCGATTTTCTCTACAACGGCTGAGAAGTGCATCTTGGTGCTTTGCCACATTACACCTCTGGCTATGAGCTTTTATTATGCGCAATATGAATCGAATCTGAATTTCACAATTGGCGGCCTCCCCTTGTAAGGGTTCCTGAAAGTAACAAGACCAATTTTGCTCGAGCGTTGTCTTACGATTCCCTTATTGAGTTTGTATCTGCCTGCTTGTAGCTCTGCTACAATAGAATTAAAAATCTGGCTTTCAGCGAGTCTCGAAAGGCGAACGAAAGCAGCTTGCACCTGGTAGCCAAGCATGT
The DNA here is from genome assembly GCF_023898315.1 of Schistocerca nitens. Taxonomy (NCBI): domain Eukaryota; kingdom Metazoa; phylum Arthropoda; class Insecta; order Orthoptera; family Acrididae; genus Schistocerca; species Schistocerca nitens. The sequence goes on along the minus strand of NC_064617.1, from coordinate 896,039,871 downwards.
TACCTCAGAACTGGTTTTTTCCTAAAGTGGGAAGACGTCCTTTTGAGATTCAATTGTTGGCAAATGTCAGTCAGACATGTGCCGTTGGTCTAAACGTTTCGGTGTGTTGAATTTGTACCAATGATTTTTCTACAGGTTTTTTCTGTCCCAAATAGAGAGTTGAAGTCTCCCATTAGTATTTTCACGTCACCTTGGTGAATTTTGCTCATAGTATTTTGAGTGTGTTCCAGAATTTTTCGACATTTTCGGTGTTTTTCTTATTTTCGATGTTGGTGGGGACATGTGCATTGATGAGTTTATATTTTTTACTGGGGCTCTTAATGGGCATAGTCATAAGTCGGTTGTTGATGTGCAGGCCGCGGTGGCCGAGCGGTTCTAGGCGCTTCAGTCCGGAACCGCGCGACTGCTACGGTCGCAGGTTCGAATCCTGCTTCGGGCATGGATGTGTGTGATGTCCTTAGGTTAGTTAGGTTTAAGTTCTAGGGGACTGATAACCTCCACTGTTAAGTCCCATAGTGCTCAGAGCCATTTGAACCATTTCATTGTTGATGGGTGTGATTTCTTTGACAGAGTTGATGATAGATCTGTGTTCGAGAAATTCAGTGCCAAAGATTGGTACGCCTTTCGCTACCTTTTGTTGTATTTTGCTCTTGAAGATTCAATGGTTTCCGTAATGCAAGGATTCATTGTCAGTTAGCCGTGGTTCTTGAAGAGCAAGGGTGAGAATTTTTTGTCGGTCGATTTCTTATGTGAGATTATTTAGTTTTCGTGTTTGGATCAATGTATCGATGTTTAGTTTTCAAGTGCATGTTTTCTGCTAGTAGGGAAATTTACCAGAGATCTTCCATATTCTCTGCCGTGCTAACCTGGACTCCCCAGAATCCGAAAATCCGACTGCCGCCTGTCGACAGGCGGGTTGTGTACCACCTGGGGTAATGTTGACTTTGCTTGCATAGTTCATGTTTGTTTGTGTCTCATTGGTTTGGCCTGGGTGATTCCAGGACCGGACAGGACCATAGGGTGTTGAAGCCTTTGCAACCAAATATTTCAGCTGAGCTCATTGAGCTGACAGACGGTGACCAGAGTAGCGGTGATTTTCACTCAGACGTGTCTGGATTTTGGGTTCAACGGATTGAGTAGCCGTTCAGGATTGTGTTAGTATTTGGTTCACCCCAAGTATTTGATTTCCTCGGTACCACCCATATGGGGGAGGGTTTCCCCTATCCGCCACACTGGATTATTATTATTATTATTATTATTATTATTGTCATTATGTAATCAGCAAATCCTATATGGTGTACCTTCGAACCACTGAAATAGATGTGTATTGTTCGATTCAGTATTTCCATCACATAAATATGGGTTATAATTATGTTACATTGCTGCTAGTAGACATATTTCTCACTTTATCTTAGACAGTTGCTACCTGTTACTCCATCATAGGAATTTATGTGCGCAGCATTGTTGCAATACAGTCGTTCAAATTATACGATTTCTGTAGTTTCATTTCGATACCAGGTCGTTCTAATCGGATTAGTCAGTCAGTGTTAATGTGGATATTCGACTACGACCCTCATCATATGATAGGCTGGGTAAACCACATTCTTAATCGGACTGTTGAATCTAGATCACTTATCTATGACAGGGCCTGAATTCTTAAACACTGTGGAAAATAATAATCCAATGTGCTTATTACAAACACGTTATTTAAATATAAATATATGAACTAACGAGATAACAGTTTATTTACAGGAGCAGAGCCCCATCCATCATAGCAGAGCAGTGCGAGATTGGTTTCAGGGCCAAGAGAGGATAAAGCTGTTGCCGTTTGTTGAACGATCGCCGAACATCAGCCAGATAGAGAATATGTGGGTAGAAGTAACAAGGTCATTGCCATGTCGACCTACAAATGCAAGCGACCTTTGGACGAATATAGAAATCGCATGGTGGGAAGTAAACCATCACGCTACACTGTCGACAACTTAATGAAATCAATGCCCCTACGCCTGCGAGAAATCTTACGTAATGGCCGTTGGTCGGTTGGTTACTAAAAGTATAGTCCACAAAACCCATGTGGACAATTTTCTGATAATCGGTCAAGCTTTGCTTTGTCGCAGCTCTTTAGCATACAACAAGTCCATTTACTTTCAGTCCCCTCCCTACAATTCTTGCAATGCAAGGTAATTGAAAAATCTCATCCACTCGACGCCAACTGAGGAATTGACTGGTGCATGTATTGTTCAACACACAGTAGTTGTCACCCTCACTGGAATCAATGACTGTTTGTGCGTGTGTGTGTGTGTGTTTTCGTGTTCACGCACAATCTGAATCAATACTACTAACATTAGAGAGACAACCAACAATAAATATTGCATCAAATATGACTGTAAAGTATTTTAATGCGATGAAACTGAATTTTTACCCAACCCACGTCCTGCGTATTACGTTAAGTAAGATGTATTAACTCCATAGTATCGTTCGCAGAGACAGTGCGCTCTTGTTGTCGAGGCTCGCGACAAGTACAGCGATTAGCAGTGCCCAATGCCGTCGCGCTTTGTTTATGCTGGCTGAGCGTGGACACTGCAGCAGACGCTTCGCCATAAACACAAGGAAATCACCTTGGCTCTGACAGCAGTGAGCGGATATCACTGCCTGCGTGTTCTTATAGTAACCAACGTGAGACTCTACTCACAGGTGCCAAGGAGCAATTGCAACGGGTATCATGTCATTAGTCATCAGAATATCAACCAGTGATGAAATGTCCACTCTATTTGAATCCCACGAAAACAGGAACCTTATCAGAAAGGAATGTGAGGTGGTATTAAAATTTATCCAACATACAAAAATTAACTGCAAGGTTTTCATGTATGCAGTAGTAGCACACAAGGAAATATTATGTCTTGGAAGCGTATATTTCATTTCCTCTTCTCATATTAACGCCCTTGTTTTAGTATGAAGTGAGAAAATAAACACGAAAAACTAAAGTTCCTGAGAAGTATTTAAGTCATTATCTCTTCTCATATCACAACGTTTGTTTTAGTATGAAGTAAAAAAATAAATAGTTTAGGGTTCTGAAGCATAGTATGACACCAGACTCTTATCGTAGGCGCTATCGGAAACGCAAAAACAGGGAGCTGTCCATCCTTTTGTCCAACAGGCTGTTTCCTTTCATGCCTTACTCTCGCTAGGAGATTCTTATTTAAGGACTTGTGGGCATCAAGTTCTTCAGCAGAATAAGCCTTATCTTATTGTGCTAATTACGGTACGGAAAAAAATGCAACAAAGACGAGTTCCCCTGAAGCAGTGAGAATATTTGCACATGTCTGTATTCAGCAATGACTGCCAGCTGCCACAACACTTCACAGAAACCATGCGGCAGGCAACACAACTGTGCGTGCGCTTCGGACTTCATTCAGTAAGCCGTCAGGAGATGGATGGAAACGTCAAATTAACGTCGCTTTCCGAGTCGTACTCAATCCAGAATGAGGTGTTATTAAGGTAGTTGAGCGTTCTAGCAATTACACTTTCATAATTCCAATATGAGTATCCCGACAGCCAAAAGAACCCGTTAGTGTGAAACCATCGGGAACTGCATTAATAGCAAACTGCAAGAACTTGAGACAATACGTCGACTCTTTTCTTCGCTGGGTGACCTCTTACTGTTATTTAGGATTCTCTGTGTCCTAGTCGTAATGCAAATGAAACTTCAGAGGCGCTTTCCGCTATTCTTGACAAACATCAGCAACTTGTAATCACTGCGAGTTACAACTGCGTGATGATAATGGTTCAGGTTGTCAGTAGTTGTGGTGGTGTTATGCTGTCAAACTGCTTACAGTAACGTTAATGTTGGCGCACATAATTTAGCGCTGACTACCTACTTAAGTAAAGATAGTGTTGTAGCGTCGTCGCTTCTCTTTATTTATCCTCAGCTTGAGTAATACAATTTTACGAACATGCTACACCATTCGCGAGCTGCTAATGATACAGTATGACTACAGAGGTCATCGTGCGGGTATTACATTAATTTTGCAATGAATTGCTTAGCAAATATTACCCCCAGCTATGCAGCTGGAATGACTCATTACACAGGTACTCTATGTTGCATTTGGTTAAGTGACCAGTTCGCTGCAATCCTGCTTCTACTGTTCGTAAATACTACTATATACTTAAAAAATGGTTCAAATGGCTCTGAGCACTATGGGACTTAACTTCTGAGGTTATCAGTCCGCTAGAACTTAGAACTACTTAAACCTAACCAACCTAAGGACATCAGACACACCCATGCCCGAGACAGGATTCGAACCTGCGACCGTAGCGGTCACGCGGTTCCAGACTGTAGCGCCTAGAAACACTCGGCCACCCCGGCCGGCATACTTGTATGCTGACCATCCGTTATTTGACTAAATATGAACTACAATCTGATTCGCTTATGTATGACATGGGTTATCGCCAGCACAAAGCAATGACTAAGGGTTGGATGCCGTTGAAGTCCCGTTACATTGATGGCAAGACAAATGTTCGCAAATCTCCTGTGCTGCCTCAAAAAGCAATTGCATCTTAAATATCGAAGGACCGACGTCCACACTGCCACAGCGCGTTGATTAAATTTTGTGACGTCTGGGCTTCGAACCTGGACCTCCTGCTTACTAGACAGAAGTGCTGATCACTGCACTATTATTAATTTTTTTTTTTATAGTTTGAGAAGACTTTCAGCACCAGGTAGGCGGAGGCAAAGAAGGCAGGTGTCGCAGATCCGAGGCCTCGCCGCAATGCTTCCCCCGTACCTGTCACTTAGCAGCTGCATTAATCCCATGTATTCCATCTTTGCGCTCATATATTCCTTTAAATTGTAGAACAAAATTGAAGTAGTAATTAAGGTAAAATAAATTACAGTTGCCGCCTCCAATGGCGTGCATTCCTTGTAGAAAATAACTTATAACAGTGAAGAAGGTGACGGAAAAATACATGACAAACATTCATTCTGAAATATATTCACAATTTAGGTTATTATGCACTGGATGCATATGAGGTCTGTAATGAAGACATATATTTATCAACAAATGAAAAACGTTTCGGAGCCGGAGGGGTTTTGAAAATTAGAACAGTTCTCATTTTAGGACCAACGTAAAAGAATATTCCGGGAATAAAAAAGTGAAAGAATAGTATTCTGCTTCTAATAAAAAAACTGTCCCCCTTTTTGTAGCTCACATAAAGCAATAGATAAAAAAATTGATAGCATTCCTTATATTTATTATTCTTCTTCAGCTTAAAATGTTCTTCTGCAATATAAAGCATGTACTCTTCTTAGTTCTAAGTTTTGCTTGTTACGACATAAAACCCAAACGATCCCAGATGTCACGAATAACTGTTATTCTTTGCGGACGGGCAACATTTCCAGTCGGATTGTAAAGCTTCAGTTATCGGTATCTGACTTCTTGCTGTTCTGTGCTAATTTCTTCTCAGTCCAGTTCCAAATTCTGATTCTATTTTCACATAAGAACATGAGCGCTACAGTTTCTACCAGCCGACATTTGTGGCAGTATGGAGATGGTCTCAATTTGATTTTCCATAATCGTTCCGCTGTGGGTATGGTTTCGTTTACAACGTCGCACCTTACGGCATTGACTCTAGTTGGTAGAATTTTATTGTTGATATTTTTCCTGACGTTCCTCCAGTCTTTTGTAGGTTAATTTACCGTAATTAGTTTGTGAAGACGATGTCTGGTAATATAATAATCATAGACGGTTCTAGTGTTGGTTTGTGCTGGCGGAAGTCTTATACAGCTCCAATCGCCATAATACTTTCGGACGTAATCTAGGCTGGCATGCTACATTAACAGGAGCGTTCCTATCCCCAGGATCTAACGAGAGGAACAGAAGTTTCGTGACGCCTGTCTTAGTAGCATGTATTAGTTTAAAAGCACGTCTTCAATTCCAAGTCCTCTGCCTCTGCAAGTCATTGCCTCTGCAATGTCGCCGTGTGGAAGGATACTTTGAAGATATTTTGTTTCCACACATACCAAGAGGCTACAGCTAATATTTTATGTGCAGTGACCTGCGGTATCGGTAAGACTGCTGCGACATGATATATTTTGCTAAGTATGTATGTATTTATAAACTGAACTTTCTGCAGTCGGTCTAACGATCGCATGTCGTTGTCCTTCAACAAGGTTCCGATGACATTTAGTTTCCGCTCCCAATTGTTCGTGGCCATGCGCTTGGGAATCGCATTTAACCACAATCCGAGTTGGAGTCTCTCTTCAGTTACATCTAACCAGGGCGCACCTAATGCAATATTGTAAGAACCGAGATGCAGTATTTTGGATTTACAGTTTTGCAAATTTGTGGTAAGAACTTATGAGACCAAGCTGCTTTAATTCATCGGTCCCTAAGCTTACTCACTACTTAATCTAACTTAAACTATCTTACTCTATGGACAACACACACACCCATGCCAGAGGGAGGACTCGAAACCCCGACGGTGGACACTGTCGGGACACAGCAGCCAACCTCACTGCAGCACCTATCTACACGCGCTCCTCGTCAGACGCAAATTCCCCCGGTCTATTATTCCACTCTCTCGAGGCCACACTGTATTCCCACGAGGTTTCGGACGATGACGGGTGGTTAGCACTGAAAACTTTTGATGACCAGTCGAGACCTGAGTAATTATACAGGATGTTTCAGGAGGAATAGATAATCTTGTAGGAGATGGTAGTATAGACAAATTGCAGAAAAAATACCATATAGTACGTGTCCAATTTTTATTGCGTACATGTAGCTGGGTACACTGCATTTTCGTTTCGTATGTTGGTCCTTACGGCACCCTGTTGTCTACAGTTCCTTGAAAATGAGCTTCCAGCGTTATTGGAAGAGTTTCATTTGGCTACAAGGATGCGTATGTTCCTTCAACATGACGGGGCTCCTGCACATTCTAGTCGTCAGGCGACACAGTATCCAAATCTAATATTTCCTGTAAGATGGATCAGTAGATATGGGCACTTTTCTTGGCCTTCAAGGTCGCTGGGCCTTATCGCTTTGGATTTTTGCCTGCGGGGATGGTTAAATGCGAAGTCTACAAAGAAAATGTAAACCCAAGAGCCGATTTCATCGTTCGGATGATGAATAGTGCAGCCCTCATAAAAGAACACAAAGACGACCTCAGAAGAGCTACGCGTGGTGTTATCAAGAGAACTCAAATGTGCATTGAAGTTGGTGGGGGAAGTTATGAAAATCAGCTCTGAACGTCCTCATTTGCCTTTGCTTTGAGTTTGTTAGGGTTACGTACTAACAGCTGTATCTCTGTACTCAATAAAAAAATGGTTCAAATGGCTCTGAGCACTATGGGACTCAACTGCTGTAGTCATTAGTCCCCTAGAACTTAGAACTACTTAAACCTAACTAAGCTAAGGACAGCACACGCATCCATGCCCGAGGCAGGATTCGAACCTGCGACCGTAGCAGTCGCACGGTTCCGGACTGCGCGCCTAGAACCGCGAGACCACCGCGGCCGGCGATTTCTATATTCGTCCAAAGGTCGCTTGCATTTGTAGGTCGACATGGCAATGACCTTGTTACTTCTACCCACATATTCTCTATCTGGCTGATGTTCGGCGATCGTTCAACAAACGGCAACAGCTTTATCCTCTCTTGGCCCTGAAACCAATCTCGCACTGCTCTGCTATGATGGATGGGGCTCTGCTCCTGTAAATAAACTGTTATCTCGTTAGTTCATATATTTATATTTAAATAACGTGTTTGTAATAAGCACATTGGATTATTATTTTCCACAGTGTTTAAGAATTCAGGCCCTGTCATAGATAAGTGATCTAGATTCAACAGTCCGATTAAGAATGTGGTTTACCCAGCCTATCATATGATGAGGGTCGTAGTCGAATATCCACATTAACACTGACTGACTAATCCGATTAGAACGACCTGGTATCGAAATGAAACTACAGAAATCGTATAATTTGAACGACTGTATTGCAACAATGCTGCGCACATAAATTCCTATGATGGAGTAACAGGTAGCAACTGTCTAAGATAAAGTGAGAAATATGTCTACTAGCAGCAATGTAACATAATTATAACCCATATTTATGTGATGGAAATACTGAATCGAACAATACACATCTATTTCAGTGGTTCGAAGGTACACCATATAGGATTTGCTGATTACATAATGACAATAATAATAATAATAATAATAATAATAATAATCCAGTGTGGCGGATAGGGGAAACCCTCCCCCATATGGGTGGTACCGAGGAAATCAAATACTTGGGGTGAACCAAATACTAACACAATCCTGAACGGCTACTCAATCCGTTGAACCCAAAATCCAGACACGTCTGAGTGAAAATCACCGCTACTCTGGTCACCGTCTGTCAGCTCAATGAGCTCAGCTGAAATATTTGGTTGCAAAGGCTTCAACACCCTATGGTCCTGTCCGGTCCTGGAATCACCCAGGCCAAACCAATGAGACACAAACAAACATGAACTATGCAAGCAAAGTCAACATTACCCCAGGTGGTACACAACCCGCCTGTCGACAGGCGGCAGTCGGATTTTCGGATTCTGGGGAGTCCAGGTTAGCACGGCAGAGAATATGGAAGATCTCTGGTAAATTTCCCTACTAGCAGAAAACATGCACTTGAAAACTAAACATCGATACATTGATCCAAACACGAAAACTAAATAATCTCACATAAGAAATCGACCGACAAAAAATTCTCACCCTTGCTCTTCAAGAACCACGGCTAACTGACAATGAATCCTTGCATTACGGAAACCATTGAATCTTCAAGAGCAAAATACAACAAAAGGTAGCGAAAGGCGTACCAATCTTTGGCACTGAATTTCTCGAACACAGATCTATCATCAACTCTGTCAAAGAAATCACACCCATCAACAATGAAATGGTTCAAATGGCTCTGAGCACTATGGGACTTAACAGTGGAGGTTATCAGTCCCCTAGAACTTAAACCTAACTAACTTAAGGACATCACACACATCCATGCCCGAAGCAGGATTCGAACCTGCGACCGTAGCAGTCGCGCGGTTCCGGACTGAAGCGCCTAGAACCGCTCGGCCACCGCGGCCTGCACATCAACAACCGACTTATGACTATGCCCATTAAGAGCCCCAGTAAAAAATATAAACTCATCAATGCACATGTCCCCACCAACATCGAAAATAAGAAAAACACCGAAAATGTCGAAAAATTCTGGAACACACTCAAAATACTATGAGCAAAATTCACCAAGGTGACGTGAAAATACTAATGGGAGACTTCAACTCTCTATTTGGGACAGAAAGAAACCTGTAGAAAAATCATTGGTACAAATTCAACACACCGAAACGTTTAGACCAACGGCACATGTCTGACTGACATTTGCCAACAATTGAATCTCAAAAGGACGTCTTCCCACTTTAGGAAAAAACCAGTTCTGAGGTAACATGCTTGGCTACCAGGTGCAAGCTGCTTTCGTTCGCCTTTCGAGACTCGCTGAAAGCCAGATTTTTAATTCTTTTGTAGCAGAGCTACAAGCAGGCAGATACAAACTCAATAAGGGAATCGTAAGACAACGCTCGAGCAAAATTGGTCTTGCTACTTTCAGGAACCCTTACAAGGGGAGGCCGCCAATTGTGAAATTCAGATTCGATTCATATTGCGCATAATAAAAGCTCATAGCCAGAGGTGTAATGTGGCAAAGCACCAAGATGCACTTCTCAGCCGTTGTCGAGAAAATCGACAGTTAAAAGAAACCGTTGAGGTGAAATACTCTCTACGATTTGTACATTCCTACAGCGTCGTGGCGCAGCGGTAAGAGCTCGGGTTCGAATCTCGCGCCATGCAACTTATTTTTTTTTTGTATTTGTTATTGGTAGTATATATATATATATATATATATATATATATATATATATATATATATATATAAATTCCCGGCAATCAGTTGCACCAATTATGCATATAATAAGTTGTTGAAAGTAGTTTGTCGTGGAAAAACTGGCGACTTCGAACATGATTATGTTTTCTGCAAACAAAGTTGTATTTCACAAATGTTATTAATTGTCTTCATAATGTTTACACGTGTAGTCAACGGAAGACGTAGAAACGATATTCCGAAACGAATACGTATAGTGTAAGTCAAACGTTCGAATTAGAGACCACAAAAAACAAATACTAAAAAAAATTGCATTGCGCGAGATTCGATCTGGCGACCTTTGACTTACGACCCCAAGCACTTACCTCGGCGCCACCACGCTATAGGAAGTTATACATCGTAGAGAGTATTTCACCGCAACGGTTTATATTAACTGTCGATTTTCTCGACAACGGCTGAGAAGTGCATCTTGGTGCTTTGCCACATTACACCTCTGGCCATGAGCTTTTATTATGCGCAGTATGAATCGAATCTGAATTTCACAATTGGCGGCCTCCCCTTGTTAGTGTCAGAACGAAAACCTTACGGTACTGCCAAATTCATAATGCCACTTTTGTTTTCTACCTACATATTTTTTGTTGTTGTGAATACATAATTTTATCTATGAAATGACACATTTTCATAATACTTGCGAATGATACACGAAATGAAGTAAATACAGATCTTTTCGATGTCAAAAGTCGGTAATATCCTACTAATTCGCGTTAAAATAGGATCAATCGTCTTATAGACACTTAATGTTTTATTAAGATTGCTTGCCGTCGTGTTGTTACTGTAGTAAGCTGAATTTAATTTGTATTAGTACAGTGAATATTTTAATTAAATTTTCCATTAGTTTACTAAACGCATCAGTAACCGCCAAAGAGAAATTAATCAGGAGCACAATTTTCTTTCACGATATCTAAAACAATCTGACAATGCTAATGTTGTTTACAAATTCTACACCCGTAGAAACCCACTAGTTCTAACGATGTCATCAAACCAGTGTAGTTTTAAGAGTATTTTCGTCTAGAAATGAATTGCCTTGACCGTTGATCGATCTAGAGCGGGAAAGGTAAATTTTTACGAATATATGACGAGAGGGACATGTGCTTGAGAGAGGACTTCCCTATCAATACAAATGCCTGAGAGACGACTTTACTATCAATCTCCTGGACAGTTTTGTTTCTCAATTCAACAGAGTGCGTCATCATGCAGTAGCACAGGTGATGTAGTTTTGTTGCTCGATTTCCTTACACTGCCACCAAAAGGTGTCTTAGTTGTTGGCAACAAATTCCAGCTGTGTTGCACACACCCCGTGGGGCAGAATTCGTAGCCCAAAACACACCGTTGGAGCTATCAGATGTAAAATATTATGTTCACACTACTCTTTGCTCGAGTTTACGTCTTTTGGTGGGGCTCATCCTTTCATTTCTTCTTAGGAAGTTAACGATAAAGGCATCATAACACGTCACCAACAACAGTACTGCATACGAATGCTCAATGAGCGACCTGATGACGTTCAATAATAGTCACTCCATGATTTTTGTTGTTTCGAATTAGAGCATGCAGTACCCCTACGCCAGACTTCTGAACTTTGCCTGTTGATTGCAAATGTCGCATGATGGTGAAATGGTAATCTATCACATGTATCAGTAGTCTAGACTTCCTTAATGTGGAAAATCATTCATGCCAGAACGATCCTTGTTGAAACAAGAATATCTTTTTCTGGCGTATTTTTCCCAAAAGCACTCGCTCCACACACAGTTCAAATCTTTCTAGTTGCCTCCTCTGCATTCACCCCTCTGTTATACCAAAAGTAAACGTTGTGTTGCAGATGTTACACCCTCTTCCACCTGCGACTCAATTTTACAATGCTTAACCGTAGTTCATGATTTTAAAGTATGCAAAATGCAATGCTTAACTGCAAGATGATAACTAGAACTTCAAATTCGAAAATGACAGTTAAAACATATACTGACAGCGTCGCGCCGCGTTCACATGGGCGGCGCCGGATTTCAGGCGGTGGGTGGCGTCTGGCCGGTGGCCGGTAGCCGCTGCAGCGCGAGGAAACGCTCGAGCGTAAGCTGTTATGATCGCGACGCAGCCACGAGCTGTCCTGCGGAATTGTTTCTGGAATACTTGTTATTGCTGGTGTGTAGAATGTCAAGCGAATTATCTTCGATGTTCAATCAGACTCATAACTTTATACGAGTGCCGAAATGTAGTAAAAAAAAAAAAATATACATATAGGTGGACGCGAACAGGCGACTATCAGTTTAGAATGCGCGACTATTACCGCTAGACCACGGGCTCACACAGTGCGAGCACACATCGGAAGTAGACAACACTTCCTCCTAACACTTCCGCATCTTACGGTGTTGCCAGATTGTGCAGATGGCCGGACTTAGAGTTGTCAGGGGCGGCCAGTTTTATTGGCCACCTTAAGTGAACGACTCGGACTTAGTCTCTGTGGCGGTGGTTGGCGGCCAGTTTTTATGTCTAAGACTGTACCTTATAGACATTTGCCCATCCACTCATTACTCGCGCACGCTTTGGCGATTCCCGTAAGAGTTTGGGCAACCTGTGCGCATCTGCACAGACGAAGGTCAATGGCTGGGTAGCCTTTAACTATATGTATGAAGACAGTAACTGTTCTCGAAAGAACAGATACTGTAGATGACCGTGCAGCTTTTCCCTGGAATAAATGATGACTAACTGAAACCCTCAGCTGCCGACACGTGTTGTTGAGTGGATGGGCAAATGTCTATAAGGTACATTAAATATGTCGAATTGTGGACAGTGGGGAATGTGAGTCTCACGGGAAGCGTGCAGGTGATAAGTCCCTGCAGCCGCGCTATTCATCTGTGTCCTCGGTGGCTCAGATGGATAGAGCGTCTGCCATGTAAGCAGGAGATCCCGGGTTCGAGTACCGGTCGGGGCACGCATTTTCAGCTGTCCCCGTCGAGGTATATCAACAACACCTGTCGGCAGCTGAGGGTTTCAGTTAGTCATCATTTATTCCAGGGAAAAGCTGCACGGTCATCTACAGTATCTGTTCTTTCGAGAACAGTTACTGTCTTCATATATATAGTTAAATACTTTTACATAAAACCAATACAATTTCCTTCTTAGCTTTGAATGCCGCAGCCAGTAGCCTTGCACCAACGTGCTTTCTGATAAATAAATATAGAACAAAAGTTACTACAGTAGAGCGTCGATTATCCGAAGTAATTGGGGGACATGGGTGTTTGGAAAACTGGTTTGATCGGATAATCGAACTGTACATGTTTATTTCCCAAAAAGAAATAGTGTACAGTAAATTTATTCATAAAAACAGGCATCTCTTTTAGTATTACAAAGTAACATACAAAGGCAACTTCAGTAGGAATATATAGTATGTGGCACAGTTTATTAAACAAAAATATATACATATTACGTACGCATTTTGCATGAACAATAAACACAGTATACAAAATTAATGTTTAAAGAAATCCTTTATTTTGGTCTGTCTAAGCAAGCCTACACACTTACGAGCAGCTAAGTCACGTTCTCTTTTCATTACAGATATCTGAAACTGGTCACTTTCATCTTGGGTTTCAAACCATCGCAAGGTAGTATCTAAACAAGTGAACACCTCAGAAGCTGTTGGTATACTTTCATCTTCACTTTCTGGAGCACTGATTGATGAGATGCTGGCGGCATCATCTTTATCAGTGACGACGTTTACAATCTCGCTGTCCTGCGTGATTTGGTGTCCTGGATCTGTATCATCGATATTCATCCATTCATGAACATCTCCTTCATCACATTCGTGGCAATCTATTTCTTTTAGCATACCGAGAATTTCGGACATATCATTCTGTTCGTCATTTTCAATCATACCTTGTGAGTTTTCTTCTGTGTCCAAAATTTTATTCAAGGCTTTCTTCAAAATCTCTTCCTTTACACTATTCCATGCTGCGCTGATCATGTTGGACGCGTCTTTCAAGTCAATATTCTTATGATTTCTTAAGAGACTTTCTTCTCCATCCTCTTCTCTTTCTAACAATAACTTACGCAACAATTCTTTCCTGTAATATCGTTTGAAAGTCTCAATAGCGCCTTGATCCATGGGCTGTAAAAAGGAGGTTACGTTAGGTGGAAGAAATATTACCTTTATGAACTCGTCTTTTTCGTTTAAAATATCACATGACGGATGAGTTGGTGCACTGTCAAGGAGAAGTAGTGTTTTCTCCCTCTTCCCATTCTTTAGCTGATGAGCTTTTACAGAGAGTACGAAAACGTCCAGAAACCACTTCATAAAAATCGTACTATCCATCCAGGCACTGTTTTGTGAGGTGTACACAACAGGCAAGGCTGACATATTAACGTGCTTGAAACAACGCGGTTTTTTTCTTTTACCAATGACGAACATAGGCAGTCGATGACTTCCAGTAGCATTAGCACAAGCCAAAGCTGTAATACGGTCCTTGCTTGTTTTAGGACCAGGTGCTGCTAATTCATGACGTGAAACAAAGAGTTTTTCTCGGTAAAGCTTTCCAGTTAAGACCAGTTTCGTCAGCTTTGTAAACGTTTTCGAGAGCATAATCTTCTTCCCTTAATACGTCCTTTAGTTTGACTTCGAAAGAATCAGCTGCTGAAGAATCAGCCGACAGTTTTTCTCCCTGTATTGTAAGCTCACAAATGCCGTGTCTTGACTTGAAGCGTTTTAACCAGCCCGTGCTCGCCCCTCCAAGTTTTTCGTTGAACTGCATTGCCTTCTCACACAGAATGGGACATGAGATAGGTTCTCCTTCCGATCTCTTTTGTGTAAACTTCTTGTAAACAGCATCATCTAGATCTGTGTTAGTGACGAGCTTCATAGTTTTACGGCTTGTTGATCCATCAGTAGAATCAAGCATAGCTATAAAATTTGCTATGCTCGTCTTTTGTTTTTTTATATCCGTAATTGTCGACTTCCCCACCTTGTACTCATTGGATAAAGTGGTTGCAGATTCACCTTCCTCTAACCTTTTATTAATCTCGTACTTGTCCCTCGGAAAGGACAACACGTTTACGATTAAGCATTTTGTATCGTCAGGTTCACTTCTTCAAGCAGCAGCACACAAGTGGTCGTAACACAGAACAGAAGGTGACTGTTAGCACCGTGAGAAGCTCTTCTTGGGGGCGCGCAATCCTTCAAACTGCGCGGAGCGGCACGCCTCAACTCTAAAAGTTGGTGCAGCTGTTGCTGTGTACAGCTTTGATACTGCCACTACTTCTACTGCCAGTGCCAAGCCGACAGAAGTGTGCTGATTGTTGAAACACGGCGACTGGCGGCTTGGCCGGTCAGCAGCGCCTTGTGAAGGCCCCATTACAAGCAATGTTCCGCCAGCGGTGGCCCATTGCGGCGACTACTGTGGGAAACTTGGCTTGGTAGTGGGGGGGGGGGGGGGGGGGGGGATGATGGACGGCAGGGTGGGAGAGTAACAGGTGCGAGCGAGTACACAGTTCGGTTAAGCGGTCGTTCGGTTGACCGACGTTCGGATAATCGACGCTCTACTGTATTATGCACTAAACTTTACAAGAAATATTCTATTACCTAATGATTCAATAAGGTGTCATGCTGTCATCGTTAAATGTGGAGGAAATGATTATCTGATGCTTAGCTGTAAATACTGATAATTTAAATTTACTATATATTTTAAACAAGTAAAGCTACAGAGTTGATATTTACAACATTTGCCATTTTAATGATTCGCTTCTATATGAAATGTCGATCGCTAAGATCGACTAAAGCGTTCAGGTTTTAGCAATGTGGTCTTTGTTACAAAACTTGTGAATTTCACTTTAACAGTAAATCCTAAACTATTATGATCAGCATTCAAGTTTTATTGGGATCATCACGAAAATTTATGAAGGATGGTATGTTAAAATTACTGTGCCTTCATTCCCCGCATTACTACAGAATTAAATAGTTTCCATAGATGTTTCCCTTTATAGCTGATCTTAGGTCCGCCATATTTTACATTGCTATGCCTCCTCTGCCACAAAAGCCTTCTACTGGGTTTCCCTATGACGTACGTTCTCGTCTATCTCACTCGCACGCTACAGCGCTTAGGCCTGTCCTGGACAACAGGGTTCGTTTCACAATTCCTGAAGGCTGACTCTATCGGCCATATACTTAAATGAGAGCGAAATGCCCGTTAACTCACAATATGTAGAAGAAAAATGTTCTGTAGATTATGCGGCCCTTTGCATATCCTCATTCAATTTGTGGACAGTTCACCGCTTTCGGTTTCTGGCGGAATCTGTGAAGACATTGGTTGCATACTCAGACAATTGAGATCGAAATGAGGTAACGCCTATAGACATGCAACACACCTAACATGCAGGTTAGCTGACCAAAGCTACTAGGAAAACTACCGTAGTCTATGGTAGCGAATGGTAGTTTTACAACTCTTAGTACGTAGCCTAGTGGCGAAAAGGATCAGACATATTATCCTCGGCAGATCGCTGCAGACTTTCAACAGCTAGTCTCTTCCAGAAACATTTCGTAGTAGTGAATAAATCAGGCTGTTTTGTATCCTCTGAAGTCTGTTAAATGCATCGTACTTCAACCATACCATCGTTGAGAAAGAGTTGGTTGGTGTAGAAAGCAAGTTGGTTGGGATCTGTAATAACGAATGGTCCAGAATGATGTTCTCCGACGAATCACTCTTCACTGTGGCAAATGATTCTGGCCACCATTTAGTGTAGAGGAAGAGGAGAACACGTTAAACATCACAGAATGTTCATGAACGTCATAAGTATGGCCTAGGTGTTATGGTGTGAGAAAGCATTATGCACTATAGCCGAACACTGCTCCATATATCTGCGTGAGGTACCTTTGCAGCACAGCAGTATTGCAGGGAGATTATTCTGGATCATGTCCATCTATTCAGGGGTGCGGTAGGTCCCAAGTTTCTGTTTATGGACACAGGACTGCTGAGGTCTCGGACACACTGGAAAGTGGAGATGTTGAAGGTATGGAATGCCCTGCTTATTCTGCTGACCTAAACTCTATAGTGCATGCCTCGGATGCTCTTGGCAGACATGTTTCTCAGCGAACACCCCCTCCCCGCAAATCCCACAGAGAGAGGAGTCAGGCAATATGCCCCAAAGATTCCTCGACAGTTCGGTATCCAGCATGAATAACAGGTCCAAAGTGTGCATTACTGCCCGATGAGGACATATACCTTACTGAGAGTCCGATATCGACATTTATGTCGGAAGTCTGACCTGTGTCAAACACGAACGTCATTTATGACTGTTGTCCTGCTTTATCATATGCTGAAATCTGTATCATTTTTCGATATAAACAAACCACTCCACCTCTACTACGTATATACTGTGTTTCATATCGTCCATCATCGCCTGTTATTATTCCTGTCCAACAATGTCTCTGTGCCTTAGCAATTGTCAAGCAGTGTAATAGCAACACTTGAACCACGTGTAAGGTCCGATTCACAGTTCGTTTCACCACAGGAAAAAATTCAGTTGAAAAACATCTTGTAATTCACAAGTGGTATTCTGCATAGTCATGCCTCATGTTCCCACGACCGGTATTTGAGTCCTCGATGACTTTAGTTTTATGGGCATTAGGTCGTGTTGGCACATGATATAACTTGAACAACGGCCTAATGCCCATAAAACAAAAATCATCAAGGTCGAACCTGTACATTAATTCAATTACAATCAGTAATAGCAACCAATGTATGAAACACAAATAACAAAAAATGGTTCAAATGGCTCTGAGCACTATGGGACTTAACTTCTGAGGTCATCAGTCCCCTAGAACTTAGAACTACTTAAACCTAACTAACCTAAGGACAGCACATACATCCATGCCCGAGGCAGGAATCGAACCTGCGACCGTAGCAGCAGCGCGGTTCCAGACTGTAGCGCCTAGAACCGCTCCGTCACAGCGGCCGGCCACAAATAACAGCTACCAGAGCACGAAACACATGTAACTAAATCACAGTTCACAGAACCTGCGATGGCAGTTTATTTAACGTCTTTCATACTGTATGTTGCACTGCGTATGTCAGTTCAGTGGAAACATATAAAATAGTTATCAGACTACAAGCCACGTTCAAACCACAGTTCGTTACACGGCGGAAAACAGTCCACTTCAAATGAATCCTTTGATATCACAGTGTGTTCATAGCAGTCCACATTATAATTCAAGGAAGACGTGTGTTTGACGGTGAACGCGTTAGCGTAAGTAATTGCCCGCTTCTGCTGAACTTCACATCTAAGCAAACACACATTCTCTTATTGGGCTACGTTCTACACACGATGCCTCTCTCCGTCAACAAGTCTCCACCCTATCCAGATAGCTTCGGTAGCGCTTCACGTAGCGACGTATACACGTAGTAGAAAGGTCGTTTCTCTCGCAGAATATTAGATGAATTACAGTTGTTTAAGCTTTTCACATGAGTATATAATTCTGTGTTCAAAGAAATAGTGGCTCAAAAGTAACAACATGATATTAAATGGGTAAGTACACAATAGCACAGAATAAAAATAATGAGTATTCAATAATGTCGCGAGTTGAATTAGTCCAATTCGCGCGATTTTTTTCGTTGTTGCGTTGGTAAACATGTTTGAAAAGTATATTTACACTGTTAGGCAGCTATTGTTTACTGTCAATAGTTACACGTATTTTGGTAGTATCGGCTATTATTAATTTTGTATAAAAAAGGATCAGAAAAAAACAGTTGTATTAGACTTTGGAATAAGAACGGAATATAGCGCAATAACGTTTTAGAAACATTAAATATTGCCTTTGGTGAAACTCCTCTGAGTAAAACAAGGGTTTAACAGTGGCATAGAGTTTCGAAGAACGCCGTGAAATGTTGAAGAAGACGAACGCACTGAGAGCTCCAGCCGTCATCAACCGATGAAACCGTGGGAAAGGTGAAACACATGATTACGAACGATCGCCAGATCACAGTCACAGAAACCTTTAATTACGTAGACACAATGTCATGAGAAGTTTCCGGATGTTTTGATTACGAAACAAGTGACAGCAAAATTTGTCCTAAAATTGTCGAATTTCGAACAAAAACAGCGGCGAATGCTAGTTGTTCAGAAATCTCTGCCCGAAGTCGATGTAAAACTACTGAACGCATCATGACATGTGATGAAATATGGATTTACGGATACGACGTGGAAACAAAGCCTCAATTGTCCCAGAAGAAGCACTCTGGATCACCAATCCCGAAGGAAGTTAAACAAGTTGCGATAAAATGTATAAAATGCTCATAGTCTTCTTCAATTTTAAATGCATAGTGCACCACAAGTTCTTGCCAGGTCTAAAGGTCAATAAGGAGTACTACTAAGAAGTTCAGTGTCGTTTACGTAAGCAGCTTGAAAATAATGCCCAGATTTGTAGCTAATTCATGGGTTTTGCCACGCGAGAATGCATCTGTTCACTTTTCGTTGTTTGTGCATGATTTTGGGCAAAACCAATACCGTAATAATGGCCCAGTCTCCATATTAGACAGACATAGCATCATGTACATTTTCTTACTCCCAGAAAAAATGGTTCAAATGGCTCTAAGCACTACGGGACTTACCATCTGAGGTCATCAGTCCCCTAGAACTTAGAACTACTTAAACCTAACTAACCTAAGGACATCACGCACATCCATGCTTGAGGCAGGATTCGAACCTGCGACCGTAGCAGCCGCGTGGTTCCGGACTAAAGCGTCTAGAACAGCTCGGCCACGGCGACCGGCTATTTCCAGTAATACGTCATAAAACCTTTAAGGGCCTTCTATATACAGGCGCAGATGTAAACAAAACTTTGAAGGCCTGTCAGATTTAAACACTTCGATGAGAGAACTGGAAGCTATTGCGAAGACAGAGTTCTAAAATTGCTTTGGGACTGGAAAACGCTGGCTTAAACGTACAATATCTAACCGAGCCTATTTTGAAGGGGTAATACTGACAAGAACAAACAAAATTCTTTTAAAAAATTTCCGTTTTTGAGGCATCTCGGAAGCATTGCTTTGGAATGTTTTTAGAATGAACATTTTTGACAACAGTTGCAATCTACACCTAAAGACGCAATTTTTTTCTCGTTTGCGTTCTACTTGGTGTAATGATCTAAATTTCTCACAATTTTCATTTGCTGTAAACAAGTGTTTTTTCGTTCGTAATTAAGAAGGTAATTGCAGAGAGCGGATTACCAGTATTATTCACAGAAATATTATTAATGATTGGCGGCTCCATGATAAATTAAAAGGAAGGTCAGCGTTGGTCGTAATATTGATGTTTTATTGATAGCAGACTCGATTTACGATCACATAGTGATCATCTTCGGTGCTGTACACATTAAACTCAGCCACTGGTTATTGATAACTTGATACCAGTGCCTGAGTTTAATGTGTACAGCGCCGAAGATGATCACTATGTGATCGAAAATAGATTCTGCTGTCAGTAAAACATCAATATTACGACCAACGCTGACATTCCTTTTAATATTATTAATGTTATCTCTGATAAGACCGAAAGCTGTAGATAAATATACGAGAGTGTGCTGAAAATAATGCCTCCCATTTTTTCCGTGCAATCTCTTAAAGCATTTTAAATAAAACAATATTAAAATCTTTATATTTATTCTTCATGTCTGCATACTCGTATTTATTTCTCAAAGCAGTCACCCTGGCGACGAACACAAGAGACCGGTTTGTTGATATCGTCTTTGTAGAATATCTGACACTGTTGACGGAACTACAGCCTCACTTCTGTTTACACCGCTTCATCACTATCGAAGGAAAGGCTTCGAAGGTGTTCTTTTAAGTTTTGGAAACGGATAAAAATCGACTGCGGCCAAGTCCGGAATGTACGGAGGATGATCGATGACAGTCAGCCCAAGGCGTCGGATTGTTCGAGAAGTCGCAACAGTAGTGTGTGGTGGGGTACTGTCATGCTGAAGGAGAAGATTTTGGACGAACTCTTCGAAATCGAAACTCGATTACAGCACGCTGTTTCTCACGCACCGACATAGCTATGTCACACACCGCCATGTTACACGCTACAGTTTCGGAGCCCTCTCACGGCAGAGGTCTGCAAATATGCAGATGTGAAGAATAAAGATGTAGAATATTAATAACTTTTGTGTTATTCAAAAAGCTTTAGGAGTTTTCACATAAAAAATTCGGAGCTATTGCTTTTCCAGCACGCCCTCGTACAGTATCCGCAGATGTCAAGTGTTGTCGATCTCAATGAGCTCCACAGTGCTGTTCACAACAGCGCTCGCGTTGATGTTGTATACCTTGACTTCAGTAAGATATTTAACGGTCTTGTCTTGGTAGCTGAGGGGCCAGTGCGGCAGATTGCTAATCGAAAGGCATCTGGTCCAGACGGTATCCCCGTAAGATTATATGTTGACTAATGCCTCCCCCCATGAACCATGGACCTTGCCATTGGTGGGGAGGCTTGCGTGCCTCAACGATACAGATAGCCGTACCGTAGGTGCAACCACAACGGAGGGGTATCTGTTGAGAGGCCAGACAAACGTGTGGTTCCTGAAGAGGGGCAGCAGCCTTTTCAGTAGTTGCAGGGGCAACAGTCTGGATGATTGACTGATCTGGCCTTGTAACACTAACCAAAACGGTCTTGCTGTTGTGGTACTGCGAACGGCTGAAAGCAAGGGGAAACTACAGCCGTAATTTTTCCTGAGGGCATGCAGCTTTACTGTATGGTGAAATGATGATGGCGTCCTCTTGGGTAAAATATTCCGCAGGTAAAATAGTCCCCCCATTCGGATCTCCGGGCGGGGACTACTCAAGAGGACGTCGTTATCAGGAGAAAGAAAACTGGCATTCTACGGATCGGAGCGTGGAATGTCAGATCCCTTAACCGGGCAGGTAGATTAGAAAATTTAAAAAGGGAAATGGATAGGTTAAAGTTAGATATAGTGGGAATTAGTGAGGTTCGGTGGCAGCAGGAACAAGACTTCTGGTCATGTGAATATAAGGTTATAAATACAAAATCAAATAAGGGGTAATGCAAGAGTAGGTTTAATAATGAATAAAAAAATAGAAGTGCGGGTACGCTACTACAAACCGCATAGTGAACGTATTATAGTGGCCAAGATAGACACGAAGCCCATTCCTACTACAGTAGTACAAGTTTACATCCCAACTAGCTCTGCAGATGACGAAGAAATTGAAGAAATGTATGATGAGATAAAAGAAATTACTCAGGTAGTGAAGGGAGACGAAAATTTAATAGTCATGGGTGACTGGAATTCGGTAGTAGGAAAAGGGAGAGAAGAAAACGTAGTAGATGAACATGGAATGGGGGTATGAAATGAAACAGGAAGCCGTCTGTTAGAATTTTGCACAGAGCATAACTTAATCATAGCTAACACTTGGTTCAAGAATCATAAAAGAAGGTTGTATACATGGAAGAATCCTGGAGATACTAAAAGGTATCAGATAGATTATATAATGGTAAGACAGAGATTTAGGAACCAGGTTTTAAATTGTAGGACATTTCCAGGGGAAGATGTGGACTCTGACCATAATCTATTGGTTATGAACTGTAGATTAAAACTGAAGAAATTGCAAAAAGGTAGGAATTTAAGGAGGTGGGACCTGGATAAATTGATTAAACCAGAGGTTGTACAGAGTTTCAGGGACAGCATAAGGGAACAATTGACAGGAATGGGGGAAAGAAATACAGTAGAAGAAGAGTGGGTAGCTCTGAGGGATGAAGTAGTGAAGGCAGCAGAGGATCAAGTAGGTAAAAAGACGAGGGCTAGTAGAAATCCTTGGGTAACAGAAGAAATATTGAATTTAATTGATGAAAGGAGAAAATATAAAAATGCAGTAAATGAAGCAGGCAAAAAGGAATACAAACGTCTCAAAAATGAGATCGACAGGAAGTGCAAAATGGCTAAGCAGGCATGGCTAGAGGACAAATGTAAGGATGTAGAGGCTTATCTCACTAGGGGTAAGATAGATACTGCCTACAGGAAAATTAAAGAAACCTTTGGAGAAAAGAGAGCCACTTGTATGAATATCAAGAGCTCAGATGGTAACCCAGTTCTAAGCAAAGAGGGGAAAGCAGAAAGGTGGAAGGAGTATATAGAGGGTCTATACAAGGGCGATGTACTTGAGGACAATATTATGGAAATGGAAGAGGATGTAGATGAAGATGAAATGGGAGATACGATACTGCGTGAAGAGTTTGATAGAGCACTGAAAGACCTGAGTCGAAACAAGGCCCTGGGAGTAGACAACATTCCATTAGAACTACTGATGGCCTTGGGAGAGCCAGTCCTGACTAAACTCTACCAACTGGTGAGCAAGATGTACGAGACAGGCGAAATACCCTCAGACTTCAAGAAGAATATAATAATTCCAATCCCAAAGAAAGCAGGTGTTGACAGATGTGAAAATTAACGAACTATCAGTTTAATAAGTCACAGTTGCAAAATACTAACGCGAATTATTTACAGACGAATGGAAAAACTGGTAGAAGCCGACCTCAGGGAAGATCAGTTTGGATTCCGTAGAAATGTTGGAACACGTGAGGCAATACTGACCTTACGACTTATCTTAGAAGAAAGATTAAGGAAAGGCAAACCTACGTTTCTAGCATTTGTAGACTTAGAGAAAGCTTTTGACAATGTTGACTGGAATACTCTCTTTCAAATTCTAAAGGTGGCAGGGGTAAAATACAGGGAGCGAAAGGCTATTTGTAATTTTTACAGAAACCAGATGGAAGTTATAAGAGTCGAGAGGCATGAAAGGGAAGCAGTGGTTGGGAAGGGAGTGAGACAGGGTTGTAGCCTCTCCCCGATGTTATTCAATCTGTATATTGAGCAAGCAGTAAAGGAAACAAAAGAAAAATTTGGAGTAGGTATTAAAATCCATGGAGAAGAAATAAAAACTTTGAGGTTCGTCGATGACATTGTAATTCTGTCAGAGACAGCAAAGGACTTGGAAGAGCAGTTGAACGGAATGGACAGTGTCTTGAAAGGAGGGTATAAGATGAACATCAACAAAAGCAAAACGAGGATAATGGAATGTAGTCGAATTAAATCGGGTGATGCTGAGGGAATTAGATTAGGAAATGAGACACTTAAAGTAGTAAAGGAGTTTTGCTATTTGGGGAGTAAAATAACTGATGATGGTCGAAGTAGAGAGGATATAAAATGTAGACTGGCAATGGCAAGGAAAGCGTTTCTGAAGAAGAGAAATTTGTTAACATCGAGTATAGATTTAAATGTCAGGAAGTCGTTCCTGAAAGTATTTGCATGGAGGGTAGCCATGTATGGAAGTGAAACGTGGACAATAAATAGTTTGGACAAGAAGAGAATAGAAGCTTTCGAAATGTGGTGCTACAGAAGAATGTTGAAGATTAGGTGGGTAGATCACGTAACTAATCAGGAGATATTGAATAGGATTGGGGAGAAGAGAAGTTTGTGGCACAACTTGACTAGAAGAAGGGATCGGTTGGTAGGACATGTCCTGA
Organism: Schistocerca nitens; assembly: GCF_023898315.1. NCBI lineage: Eukaryota > Metazoa > Arthropoda > Insecta > Orthoptera > Acrididae > Schistocerca > Schistocerca nitens. The sequence continues at coordinate 896,015,420 of NC_064617.1, read as the reverse complement.
GGCATCAAGGGATCACGAATTTAGCATTGGAGGGCAGCGTGGAAGGTAAAAATCGTAGAGGGAGACCAAGAGATGAATACACTAAGCAGATTCAGAAGGATGTAGGTTGCAGTAGGTACTGGGAGATGAAGGAGCTTGCACAGGATAGAGTAGCATGGAGAGCTGCATCAAACCAGTCTCAGGACTGAAGACCACAACAACAACAACATGCTACAAATGTAGCACCATTCTTATCCACCACCTATCGGAGATCATTGGGACTGGAAGAAGGCTCAGGTTACAGCAATCTATAAAAAAGCTAGAAAATCGGATATCTACACTACATGGATACTCTGCAAATTACATTTAAGTGCCTCGCAGAGGGTTCATCGAACCACCTTTACAATTCTCTATTATTCCAATCTCGTAAAGCGCGCGGAAAGAATGAACACCTATGTCTTTCCGTACGAGCTATGATTTCTCTTATTTTATCGTGGTGATCGTTCCTCCCTATGTAGGTCGGTGTCAACAAAATATTATCGCATTTGGAGGAGAAAGTTTGTGATTGGAATTTCGTGAGAAGATTCCGTCCCAGCGAAAAACGCCTTTCTTTAAATGATTTCCAGCCCAAATCCTGTAGCATTTCTGTGACACGCTCTCCCATATTTCGCGATAATACAAAACGTTCTGCCTTTCTTTGAACTTTTTCGATGTACTCCGTCAGTCCTGTCTGGTAAGGATCCCACACAGCGCAGCAGTACTTTAAAAGAGGGCGGACAGGCGTAGTGTAGGCAGTCTCCTTAATAGATCTGTTACATTTTCTAAGTGTCCTGCCAATAAAACGCAGTCTTTGGTTAGCCTTCCCCACAACATTTTCTATGTGTTCTTTCCAATTTAAGATGTTCGTAATTGTAATACCTAGGTATTTAGTTGAATTTACGGCTTTTAGGTTAGACTGATTTATCGTGTAACCGAAGTTTAACGAGTTCCTTTTAGCACTCATGTGGATGACCTCACACTTTTCGTTATTTGGGGTCAACTTCCACTTTTCGCACCATTCAGATATTTTTTCTAAATCGTTTTGCAGTTTGTTTTGATCTTCTGATGACTTTATTAGTCGATAAACGACATCGTCATCTGCAAACACCCGAAGACGGCTGCTCAGATTGTCTCCCAAATCGTTTACATATATAAGGGGTGAGTCACCTAACATTACCGCTGGATATATTTTGTAAACCACATCAAATAATGACGAATCGATTCCACAGACCGAACGTGAGGAGAGGGGCTAGTGTAATTGGTTAATACAAACCATACAAAAATGCACGGAAGTATGTTTTTTAACACAAACCTACGTTTTTTTTAATGGAACCCCGTTAGTTTTGTTAGCACATCGGAACATACAGGGTGTTTCAAAAATGACCGGTATATTTGAAACGGCAATAAAAACTAAACGAGCAGCGATAGAAATACATCGTTTGTTGCAATATGCTTGGGACAACAGTACATTTTCAGGCAGACAAACTTTCGAAATTACAGTAGTTACAATTTTCAACAACAGATGGCGCTGCAAGTGATGTGAAAGATATAGAAGACAACGCAGTCTGTGGGTGCGCCATTCTGTACGTCGTCTTTCTGCTGTAAGCGTGTGCTGTTCACAACGTGCAAGTGTGCTGTAGACAACATGGTTTATTCCTTAGAACAGAGGATTTTTCTGGTGTTGGAATTCCACCGCCTAGAACACAGTGTTGTTGCAACAAGACGAAGTTTTCACCGGAGGTTTAATGTAACCAAAGGACCGAAAAGCGATACAATAAAGAATCTGTTTGAAAAATTTCAACGGACGGGGAACGTGACGGATGAACGTGCTGGAAAGGTAGGGCGACCGCGTACGGCAACCACAGAGGGCAACGCGCAGCTAGTGCAGCAGGTGATCCAACAGCGGCCTCGGGTTTCCGTTCGCCGTGTAGCAGCTGCGGTCCAAATGACGCCAACGTCCACGTATCGTCTCATGCGCCAGAGTTTACACCTCTATCCATACAAAATTCAAACGCGGCAACGCCTCAGCGCCGCTACCATTGCTGCACGAGAGACATTCGCTAACGATATAGTGCACAGGATTGATGACGGCGATATGCATGTGGGCAGCATTTGGTTTACTGACGAAGCTTATTTTTACCTGGACAGCTTCGTCAATAAACAGAACTGGCGCATATGGGGAACCGAAAAGCCCCATGTTGCAGTCCCATCGTCCCTGCATCCTCAAAAAGTACTGGTCTGGGCCGCCATTTCTTCCAAAGGAATCATTGGCCCATTTTTCAGATCCGAAACGATTACTGCATCACGCTATCTGGACATTCTTCGTGAATTTGTGGCGGTACAAACTGCCTTAGACGACACTGCGAACACCTCGTGGTTTATGCAAGATGGTGCCCGGCCACATCGCACGGCCCACGTCTTTAATTTCCTGAATGAATATTTCGATGATCGTGTGATTGCTTTGGGCTATCCGAAACATACAGGAGGCGGCGTGGATTGGCCTCCCTATTCGCCAGACATGAACGCCTGTGACTTCTTTCTGTGGGGACACTTGAAAGACCAGGTGTACCGCCAGAATCCAGAAACAATTGAACAGCTGAAGCAGTACATCTCATCTGCATGTGAAGCCATTCCGCCAGACACGTTGTCAAAGGTTTCGGGTAATTTCATTCAGAGACTACGCCATATTATTGCTACGCTTGGTGGATATGTGGAAAATATCGTACTATAGAGTTTCCCAGACCGCAGCGCCATCTGTTGTTGAAAATTGTAACTACTGTAATTTCGAAAGTTTGTCTGCCTGAAAATGTACTGTTGTCCCAAGCATATTGCAACAAGCGGTGTATTTCTATCGCTGCTCGTTTAGTTTTTATTGCCGTTTCAAATATACCGGTCATTTTTGAAACACCCTGTATGTTCCGATGTGCTAACAAAACTAACGGGGTTCCATTAAAAAAAACGTAGGTTTGTGTTAAAAAAATACTTCCGTGCATTTTTGTATGGTTTGTATTAAACAATTACACTAGCCCCTCTCCTCACGTTCGGTCTGTGGAATCGGTTCGTCAGTATTTGATGTGGTTTACGAAATATATCCAGCGGTAATGTTAGGTGACTCACCCTGTGTAAGGAACAGCAAAGGGCCTATAACACTACCTTGAGGAACGCCTGCAATCACTTCTGTTTTACTCGATGGCTTTCCGTCAATTACTACGAACTGTGACTTGTCTGACAGGAAATCGCAAATCCAGTCACATAACTGAGACGATATTCCATAAGCACGCAATTTCACTACGAGCCGCTTGTGTGGTACAGTGTCAAAAGCCTTCCGGAAATCCAGGAATGCGGAATCGATCTGAGATCCCTGGTCAGAAGCACTCAGCTCTTCATGTGAATAAAGAGCTAGTTGTGTTTCACAGGAACGATGTTTTCTAAACCCATGTTGACTGTGTGTCAATAGACCGTTTCCTTCGAGGTAATTCATAATGTTCGAACACAAAATATGTTCTAAAATCCTGCTGCATATCGACGTTAACGATAGGGGGCCTGTAATTTAGTGGCTTGCTCCTACTACCTTTCTTGAACATTGGTGTGACCTGAGCAAATTTCCAGTCTTTGGGTACGGATCTTTCGTCGAGAGAACGGTTGTGTATGATTGTTAGGTATGGAGCTAATGCATCAGCATACTCGGAAAGGAACCTAATTGGTATACAGTCTGGACCAGAAGACTTGCTTTTATTGATTTAAGTTGCTTCACTACTCCGAGGATATTTACTTCAGAGTATGTCTTTCTCTTTTTCAGGTTACACCAGCAAGGACCAATCAACAAGAGTGGTAATATACTCGTATTTTTCTCTCTTTTACAGGAACCACAGGAATGACAAATTTTGTACAAACTGCACCATCTCGAGCCAAGGATAGGTTCGTCTTTTTCAGTGTCAGAGTCAGCGTCATGCCCATAATTACCGACCAATTTCACTGACATCGATTTGTTGCAGAATCATGGAACACATTTTGTGTTCAGACATAATGACCTTTCTACACTCTGAGACGCTCAACTGCAGAAACCAGCACGGTTTTAGGAAACAGCGGTCATGCGAGACACTCCTGACCCTCTTTGTGCATGACGTACAACAGGCTCTAGATACCGGCTCCCAGGATGATGCCATATTTCTCGACTTTCGAAAGGCGTTCCACTCAGTTCCGCACTGTCGCTCACTCCAGAAAGTGCGCGCTTAAGATCTACCCGATGACATATGCGGTTGGATAGAAAGTTTTCTAACAGACAGAGAGCAGTCTGTCGTCCTGAATGGGGTGACTTCAACAGAAACAAGCGTAAGACGTCCTCTGCTTTTTACGATTTACATAAACGATCTGGTTGATGGTATTGACAGCGGCATTAGACTGTTTGCCGATGATGCTGTAGTCTACAGGAAAGTAGTATCACACGAAAGTTGTGAACAAATCAATGAGGATTTGCAGAAAATAAATGCATGGTGTAATGACTGGCAGTTATCTCTCAATATTAGTAAGTGTAACCTACTGCGTATAACAAGGCGAAAATCCCCATTAATGTACGAGTACAAAATAAATGCCCAGTCTTTGGAAGCGGTGACATCCCTCAAGTATCTGGATGTGACTATTCGAAATGATCTCAGATGGAATGATCAGATTACACAAGTAACGGGCAAGGAGAACTCTAGACTGCTGTTTATTGATAGAATCCTGAAGCGATGCAGTCCTTCAATAAAGTAAATTGCTTACAATACGTTAGTTCGTCCAGTCTTAGAGTATTGTTCGTCTGTATGGGACCCTTACCTGTTGGGTCTGATTCAAGAGATGTAGAACGTCCAAAGAAGAGCGGCAAGATTCGTGACTGGTACATTTAGCCATCGCGAGAGCGTTCCAAATCTCGTAGAAAGTTTGAAGTGGGACACACTTGCAGATAGACGACGCGCTAAACGGAAGAGGCTACTCACTAAATTCCGAAATCCGATCTTCGCCGAGGATGTAGAGCATATATTATTGCGCAATGATCACCATTCAAAGATAAGGGAAATTAGAGCTTGTACTGAGGCCTTCAGTCATTTTTCCCTCGCGCGATCCGCGATTGGAACGGGGAGGGGGGGCGGGGGAATAAGACTTTGGCAGAATTGTGCCCTGCTCCACACACCGCTTGGTGGCTAGCGAAATATATATGTAGACGTATGTAGACGTAGACGAGTTCGATTTCCGGTCAGGTCGGAGACTTTCTTCGCTCGGGGACTGGGTCTTGTGTTTTTCTTATCTTCTTATGGTCATAACTGACACGAAAATCGCCTGCGTCGCCTCACATGAAAAGCCCCAGCCTATGCAGTTTCGTATCAGGATACGTCTTGACTCTAATGGATATTCTGAGTTGTCGAAACACACTGTCGTATCGCCTACCCACTGTTGAGAAGGCTGTAAGGGCATATACTGAAAGCCAATAAAAAAAAGGCGTTTGACACCGTCCTGCATTGCCGTTTAGTGAAAAAACTACAAGCTTATTGAGTATCGGACCAGATTTGAGACTGGATCCAAAACTTTCTTGCAGATGAAATTCAACACGTCGCTCGGAACAAAATCGACAGATGTAAAGGATATTTCCGGAATACCCCAAGGAAGTATGATAGTTCCGTTACTGTTTACAGTGTATATAAATGACCTAGCAGAGTCCGCCCCCGGTAGCTGAGTGGTCAGCGCGACAGAATGTCAGTCCTACGGGCCCGGGTTCGATTCCCGGCTGGGTCGGAGATTTTCTCGGCTCAGGAACTGGGTACTCTGTTGTCCTAATCATCATCATTTCATCCCCATCGACGCTCAAGTCGCCGAAGTGGCGTCAAATCGAAAGACTTACGCCCGGCGAACAGTCTACCCCACGGGAGGCCCTAGTCACACGACCTAAAAGAAAGCGTCGGAAGCTGTTTAAGACTGTTCGCAGATGATGCGAGTGTCAATAATCGATTTGCAGACTGGACTACAGAAGAACTATGAGGAGACTAGCAGTTTACCGTGAGCGTAAATAATGTAAAACATTACGCATACACAGAAACGAAATCCATTACTATACAACTACACTGTTGATGGCAAATTAATTGAAACAGTATTATCTTAAAATATCTAGGAGTGACTATCCAAAGCGACCTTAAATGAAATGACCACATAAAACAAATGGTAGGAAAGCAGATGCCAGACAGATTTATGGGAAGAATGTTAAGGAAATGTGACTCATCCACGAAATAAATGGCTTATATGGCGCTTGCTAGACCGATTCTTGAATGCTGTTCATCAATATGGGACCCTTACTAGCTAGGACTGAAAGAAGACAGAGAGAATATCCAACGAAGAGCGGCACATATCGTCACGGGCTCACTTAGTCGGATCGATAACTTTACAGAGGTGCTCAACAAACTCCAGAGGCACACGCTACAAGAGGGGCGTTGTGCATCTCGGAGAGGTTTATTATTGAAATTTCAAGAGACTAATGTCCGGTAAGAGTCGGGCGACATACACACATCAAAAAACGTTTCGCATCACCCCGATTCCCAGAACTCCTGAAGATAGACGTCGATAGACGTCCTATCACTGACACAATCCCTTTGACTGTTCAGAGATGTCAGTAAACTCACCCAAAGATGTAAACAACCATGCAGGAGCAGCGCCTGTTAGACGGAGGCGATCCGACAGCCGATCAGTTCCAGTTATTCCATCAGGAAGGAGGTACACGGCTCGTGTTGTCTGTAGCTCAACCATGCCTACATGGTCAACACCGCGGTTCGATCGCGTCCGCTCTGTTACTTTGTGCCAGGAGGGACTCTCATCAAGGGAAGTGTCCAGGCGTCTCGGCGTGAAACAAAGCGATGTTGTTCAGACATGGAGAAGATACAGAGAGACAGGAACTGTCGATGACATGGCTCGCTCAGGCCGCCCAGGAGCTACTACTGCTCTGGATGACCGCTACCTACGGATTATGGCTCAGAGGAACCCAGACAGCAGCACCACCATGTTGAATAATGCTTTTCGTGCAGCCACAGGACGTCGTGTTACGACTCAAACTGCGCGCAATAGGCTGCATGATACGCAACTTCACTGCCGACGTCCATGGCGAGGTCCAGCTTCGCAACCACGATTCCATGCAGCGCGGAACAGATGGGGCCACCAACATGCCGAATGGACCGCTCAGGATTGACATCACGTTCTATTCACCGATGAGTGTCGCATATGCCTTCAACCAGACAATCGTCGGAGACCTGTTTGGAGGCAACCCAGTCAGGCTGAACACCTTAGACACACTGTCCAGCGAGTCCAGCGAGGTGGAGGTTCCCTAATGTTTTGGAGTGGCGTTATGTGGGGCCGACGTACGCCGCTGGTGGTCATGGAAGGCGTCGTAACGGCTGTACTATACGTGAATGCCATCCTCCGACTGATAGTGCAACCATATCGGCAGCATATGGGCGGCGCATTCGTCTTCGTGGACGACAATTCACGCTCCCATCGTACACATCTTGTGAATGACTTCCTTCAGAATAACGACGTCGCTCGACTAGAGTGACCAGCATGTTCTCCAGACATCAACCCTATCTAACATGCCTTGGATAGACTGAAAAGGGCTGTTTATGGACGACGTGATCCATCAAACACTCTGAGAGATCTACGCCGAATCGCCGTTGAGGAGTGGGACAATCTGAACCAAGAGTGCCTTGATGAACTTGTGGATAGTATGCCACGACGAATACAGGCACGCATCAATGCAAGAGAACGTGCTTTTGGGTATTAGAGGAACCGGTGTGTACAGCAATCTGGTTCAAATGGCTCTGAGCACTATGGGACTCAACATCTTAGGTCATAAGTCCCCTAGAACTTAGAACTACTTAAACCTAACTAACCTAAGGACATCACACACACCCATGCCCGAGGCAGGATTCGAACCTGCGACCGTAGCAGTCCCGCGGTGTACAGCAATCTGGACCACCACCTCTGCAGGTCTGCCTGTATGGTGGTATAACATGCAATGCGTGGTTTTAATGAGCAGTAAAAGAGGCGGAAATGATGTTTATGTGGATCTCTATTCCAATTTTCTGGACAGGTTCTGGAACTCTCGGAAAAGAGGTAATGCAATACTTTTTTGATGTGTATATTACTTATTTTATTTATTTATTGTTCCGTGGGACCAAATTAAGGAGAAGTCTCCATGGTCATGGAACGAGTCAATACATGAAATTATAACACGATATTAGAAACAGATAAAATGAAATATAAAAAAACATATTCAGGTGACAAGTCGTAAGTTTAAATGAAGAAAATCAACAATGTAACACTGGAATTTGCTTAATTTTTTAGCTCTTCCAGGAGCTCCTCGACAGAATAGAAGGAGTGAGCCATGAGGAAACTCTTCACTTTAGACTTAAAAGAGTTTGGGCTACTGCTAAGATTTTTGAGTTCTTGTGGTAGCTTATTGAAAATGGATGCAGCAGAATACTGCACTCCTTTCTGCACAAGAGTCAAGGAAATGCATTCTACATGCAGATTTGATTTCTGCCTAGTATTAACTGAGTGAAAGCTGCTAACTCTTGGGAATAGGCTAATATTGCTAACAACAAACGACATTAAAGAAAATATATACTGTGAGGGCAATGTCAGAATTCCCAGATTTTTGAATAGGGGTCGACAAGACGTTCTCGAACTTACACCACATATAGCTCGAACAGCCCGTTTTTGAGCCAAAAATACCCTTTTTGAAACAGAAGAATTACCCCAAAAAATAATACCATACGACATAAGCGTATGAAAATATGCGAAGTAGACTACTTTTCGTGTTGAAGTGTCACTTATTTCAGATACTGTTCTAATGGTAAATAAAGCAGCATTTAGCTTCTGAACAAGATCCTGGACATGGGCTTTCCACAACAGCTTACTATCTATCCATACGCCTAGGAACTTGAACTGTTCCGTCTCGCTTATAATATGCCTATTCTGTCTGATCAAAATATCGGTTCTTGTTGAATTGTGAGTTAGAAACTGTAAAAACTGAGTCTTACTGTGATTTAGCATCAAATTATTTTCCACAAGCCACGAACTTATTTCATGAACTACATTATTTGTTACTGTTTCAATATTACACACAAGATCCTTCACTATCAAGCTGGTGTCATCAGCAAACAGAAATATTTTTGAATCACCTGTAATAATAGAAGGCATTCATTTATATAAATAAGAAACAGCAGCGGCCCCGGCACCGACCCTTGGGGAACGCCCCACTTAACAGTGCCCCATTGGGACTGAACATCACTACCACTCTCAATATTGCGGAGAATTACCCTCTGCTTTCTGTTCTTAAAGTAAGAGGCGGACCAATTGTAAGCTACTCCCCTTACTCCATAATGGTCCAACTTCTGCAGTAATATTTTGTGGTCAACACAGTCAAAAGCCTTCGTTAAATCAAAGAAAACACCTAGCGTTCGCAACCTTTCATTTAATCCGTCCAAAATCTCACAGAGAAAAGAGAATATAGCATTTTCAGTTGTTAAACCATTTCTAAAACCAAACTGAACATTTGACAGCAAATTATGTGAATTTAAATGCTCCAGTAACCTTGTATATACAACCTTCTCGATAACTTTAGCAAACACCGATGGCATAGAAATAGGTCTAAAATTGTCAACATTATCAATGTCTCCCTTTTTATAAAGTGGCTTCACTACCGGTCAGGAAACCGACCACTCCTAAAGGAAAAGTTACAGATATGGCTGAGAACTGGGCTAACATACATAGAACAATACTTCAGTATTCTGCTAGATACCCCGTCATATCCATGAGAGTTCTTAGTCTTTAGTGATTTAATTATTAACTCAATCTCCCTCTTGTCAGTATCATGGAGGAGCATTTCAGGTAACAGTCTCGGAACACTTTCTTCTAAGAGCGCTATATGATTCCCTGTTGGGACTAGGTTTCTATTCAGTTCACCTGCTATATTCAGAAAGTGATTATTAAATACTGTACATATATGCGACTTATCAGTAACACGGACATTCCCACTACGCACTGATTCTATATCCTCGACCTGTCTCTGCAGACCAGCAACTTCCTTTACGACTGACCATATGGTTTTAATTTTAACCTGAGACTTAGCTATTCTATCTGCATACCACATACTTTTTGCCTTCCTAATAACATTTTTAAGCACCTTACAATACTGTTTGTTGTGGGCTGCTGCATTTAGATTTTGACTATTTCTAACGTTTTCATATAATTGCCACTTTGTTCTACAAGATATTCTTATCCCTCTAGTCAGCCACCCAGGCTGCCTGTTTGTGCTAGTACCCTGTTTTAAACGTTCTAACGGAAAGCAACTGTCAAAGAGCATGAGAAAAGTCTTGAGAAAAGCATTATATTTATCGTCTACTGTATCAGCGCTATAAACATCTTGCCACTCTTGTTCCTTTATAAGGTTGACAAAGGTCTCTACAGCAACTGGATCAGCTTTCCTGAACAGCTGATGACTATATTTAACACGTGTTGCAGCACAAAAATCTTTTAAAGTTAAAATTTGTGCATCATGATCTGAAAGGCCATTCACCTTTTTGCTAACAGAATGCCCTTCTAGTAATGAGGAATGAACAAAAATGTTGTCTATGGTTGTTCTACTGTTCCCTTGCACTCTCGTTGGAAAGAATACGGTTTGCATAAGATTATATGAATTAAAGAGGTCTACCAGCATCCTCTTCCTTGCACAATCACTTATACAATTAATATTGAAGTCACCACATATAACTAACTTTTTGTATTTCCTATAAAGTGAACCAAGAACCTCCTCTAGCTTTAGCAAAAATGTTGTGAAATCAGAGTCTGGGGATCTATAAATAACAACAGTTAGAAGTTTAGCTCCGTTAAATTTAACCACACCTGCACAACATTCAAACACCTTTTCAGTGCAGTACTTTGAAACATCAATTGACTCAAATGGGATGCCGTTTTTCACATACATGGCTACTCCCCCACACCGCAAAGAGCTCCTCGAAAAGCTGCCAGCCAACCTGTATCCTGGTAAAGGAAGCCTCTGAATTATCTCCTTATTTAAGAAGTGTTCAGATATACCAATAATTTCAGAGTCAACATCTATAAGCAGTTCACTAACTTTATCTCTAATACCTTGTATATTTTGATGAAATATACTAATTCCCTCATTACTCGGATACCTAAGCTTTGTCAAAAGTGATTCCCTTGTTAGGGAGACTTCCCTTAAGCAGGAATACCTATCAGCTGACTTCAGTCTAAAAAAGGTGCAGCTCTAACACCCACTACTGCAGGAATTTTCCCATGAGTGATCCTACCAACCCCACCTATGCTGTCACCTATAAGCTTTGCCAACCTCCCCTTCCCATACCTGTTGAGGTGCAGGCCATGTCTAGTGAAACCCGTCCTGCTGATAGACTCCACCGACACCACTGAAATGTGACCCATGCTTTCTGTCATCAGCGCACCCCCAAGTCTCATGTTATTACGCCTGACGGCTGTATTAAGATGAGGCAGATCGTGACGCTGAAACATTTCCACGAAATGCACATTCGTGTTGCCAGTCTGAGTGGCTATCTTTTCCAGGTCACCATCTATGTTATACTCCCCATCGCTACCAACACTATTACCAGCCCCACCCACAATCACTACCTGATCCTCTTTAGTAAAATCCCTACATAACCCCCCTATGTTAACAGTCACCTGAGCCAACCCTGCATTAGGCTTCACAATGCTGGTGACCTGGTACTCACTCCCCAGCACTTCCTGCAACTGCTGGCCTACACCTCTGCCATGCGAACTTCCATTCACATACGTCTCGCTAAATGATCACGTCGAGAAAATTCGAGAAATTAGAGCTAATACAGAGGCTTACCGACAATCATTCTTCCGACTCACCATTCGAACATGGAACAGGAAGGCGGCATCAGTTAGTGGTACCAGAACTGTCCACCGCCACACACCGTCGGGTGCCCTGCGGAGTGTTGATGAAGACGTAGATGGCTTCAAATGGCTCTGAGCACTATGGGACTCAACTGCTGTGGTCATAAGTCCCCTAGAACTTAGAACTACTTAAACCTAACTAACCTAAGGACATCACACAACACCCAGCCATCACGAGGCAGAGAAAATCCCTGACCCCGCCGGGAATCGAACCCGGGAACCCGGGCGTGGGAAGCGAGAACGCTACCGCACGACCACGAGATGCGGGGGAAGACGTAGATGTAAAGTGATTGTCGGGTGTGAGACACTGGACAGTACGGTACGCTCGTGATGGAAGAGGCATTGTGGTTGCGATAGGTGTCAGCCGTTACGCGATTCGGCGTGGAAAGAAACTGCACATGGTCTGAGTAGGAGAGTCATCCAGATGCAGTGTAGGTATACTGAGAATCGCTCCGTTGGGTGCGTGGACTGCAGCCGACTCCATCGAAGACGGACTGAATTGGAATTTTAAACTTGGCCACTGCTTCATTCATAAAGACTAAAAAAAAAAAGCTTGGATTCGAGTACATGATTTTCCAATTGCAACAATTAGTTCCTCTCTCCTAGTGAGTCACTTCAAAATTAACAACTTCAAAAGAGGATACCATTTTTAACGTTTCTATAAAAGACAAAGTCACTTGTAAAATTTATGAAAGTGTTGATTTCGTTCTGCCATTTAGGTAGGAATTGTGTCTGTAACATTCCACTATAGAGGCTAATCGCTATTGTCTAAGTAACTTCATGTAAACTGTGATGCTTTTAGTTGCTATGTTTGTGTTAGCATGACTAGTAGATGTGTCGATACGAATGCCTCACTGGATGAATCCCGTTTCTTTATTATGGTCAGTTCTTTTATCTTGGAACATGTGATTAGTCTTTTAGCCAGTCGGTAAAACAGTAGGCCTTTTAAGAGTTAGGGCTGACATTAAATGGGTCTCACTGCCCTGCAGAAATATTTTATTTTACCACACAAGCTGGGACGACGGCATCCCATAGGTTTACTCCAGGACTCTTGCGTAGTAATGCTGCAACTGTTTTTTCAGTCACTTTGGACTGTGCGTATCTCATAGTTGTCAGGTAACTTTTAGCACTACAAATATGGTAACAGATATTCCGAAAAAAGCCGTTTCATCGCAGTGTTTAGGTCTTACCGAGGAAAAATTGGACAACGGAATTTGCTAAAAAGCCGGTCGGTGTAGCCTTGCGATTCTAGGCGCTTCAGTCTGGAACCGCGCGACCGCTACGGTCGCAGGTTCGAATCATGCCTCGGGCATGGATGTGTGTGATGTCCTTAGGTTAGTTAGGTTTAAGTAGTTCTAAGTTCTAGGGGACTGATGACCTCAGATGTTAAGTTCCATAGTACTCAGAGCCATTTGAACCGTTTTTTTTTGTTTTTTTTTTAATTTGCCAACAAATAATTTTGTTGGCAAGTAAAAAATCTGAGCTGGCCGATTAAACGTACGGATACGGCCATGCTGAATTTTGCAGAACGTCAGAGGTTGTTTATACACCTTCGTACTGCGGAACACTTCGCTGTTAGTCCTGGTGTGAGGTATATCAACCTTTACTGGGAGGTCACTCAGTTTTTTAGACACGGCTGAAACTGATGACTGTTAGAGTCATTAATCTAAAATGACACTGCAGTAACCTGGCTGCCGCTTCATTCAAACAACACCCACTGTCCAGGATTGCTGCCAACTGGCATGCAGCCTCATATCACCTGATAAAGAAATGTACATATCTGTGTGACGGTTCAGTTTCCAAAATTCTATTTGTCTCAAAGGAATAATTAATATATTGGTATAATCACTAATAAAATGGCCACATTATTTTGCAGCCTTATTGTGTGATAGTTTCAAAATAAGTTACTTTTTATATAAAAACACATTTAAAGTTTTCTGTTTGGATTTTTGCATGTGACAAATTTCAAACAACAAACATCTTCAAAAGCTACATGGGACAATTTGGGAAACATCGGCACCCACCGTGCATCATTCTTCCACCCTATATCTTGTCTCCTCAACTGATGAATATTTTGCAGCTGTTTGGCTAGACAGCCCACATATACAGAAAACTGACATCCAACTATAAAGAGAAACCATGAAAATGATTGCTACTGTTTCCAAATCAGCTCCTACGAAATGGTTACCAGTATTAAGCCATATTCCACCCCCTCAACTACAACTTGTAAATGCTCTCACATAGAGTAGACAAAGATCATGGATAACAGAAATCCACCAATCCATCAAGATATCGACGACGCCAGCCATAAAGGACTCGCTTTCGCCGACCATTATCAAAAACAGGAAGGAAGAGAGTCAAAGATGAGTTCAACTTTACCAACACTTGGACTCAAGAATTAACTGAACAGTGAAATAATAATGCGACGTGGCTCGCGCGAACACCACCGGATTTAGACCTGAGCCTCAAAACACAGTCCCTGCTAATAGAGCTAGAGGCCAAAATGGCAGATGTGCATATTTTTGACACAAGTTTGGTAAGCAGTCATACCCACAATGTGATAGGGCAGAACTACAAATCATCAGCCACATCACAGAACAATGTCCCCAAGATCATACGATGGGCAGCCAGAAGACTTCCTGCTGGCGACCCCATAGTCGACAGATTACGTAAGTACCATAGATGTTCGTTTTTGGCGTTTTATATTATGTAATTATATAAATTACGCTGTGTATTCTGTTATTACTTCTATAAAAAGTGTTTTAAAAAGTATCATACGTTCCTAAAGATGATAACATTGATCAAAACTAGAAGAAAATCTTCCATAATTATATTTAAGAAAATTAACATCTGTCGAGATATGGGCTGTTTTACTTGTGACGAGTGACATAGTAAATTACCACAAGACGCACGTTGGTTAAATGCAAATCTTCGAGCAATGACGGGGGCGAGACACCAGGGTCGCCTCAGTATCAATGTATGGGCAATAATTGTCGGTGACTCATAAACCCATGCTCGTTACCAAAGAGATCACCAGATATTGTTTATCGCCTACTTCTGCACAATGAATTATCAGCCCTACTGGAAAACGATATCTTTGCAGAAAGACAACGACTGTTGTTTATGAACGACGGGTCGCCACCCCATTCCCTAAGATCCAAGCGACATTACCTCACCGCATCGTTTCATGGATGATAGATTTGTCGAGGAGGTCCGGTAGCATTGAATCCCTGTTCACCAGTCCTAAATATATTAGACTTCTGGCTATGGGGACATTCACAAGCGTTGGTGTATGCCCAACCCATCGAGAATGTGGAGACATTACAGGACCGTGTGACCAATGTATGTGACACAATCCGAATCCAGACAGATGTATTTGAAACAGTGTGTGATTCACTGCGAAGAGCTGAAGGAGTGTAGATCTCCGCGTAACAGGTATATGGAAATGAGATTTAAAAAAAAAATTTTTAAAAAGAGGTGGAGCCCCTCCACGCCCACACCGGCATGATGGCCAACACAAAAGGTCTACTGCCATCTCTGCAGAAGGGTTAGTATTCACTAAAGTGAGGTGTCGCAGGATGTGGGTACTGCGATGTTTGCGTACGTCTGGTTAGGATTAACCATTAATACGCGCTCATCTGGAGATAGATTGGTCGAAATCTGACGAAGGGTAGCGGTTTGAAGGGCAGAGGAAAAAAAAGTGCCAAGGCAAGAGCCAAGGGAAAAAAACCTCTGCGAAAGTTAGGTCGGGCGGCAAGAGCAGTAGCGGTTGCCTTGCTGCCTGCGATAGGTTGTGCAAGGATAGGCTTTGTTAGTAGTGGGTATCATGCAGGTCGATACCTTGACGTTGTGCGTTTGTGCTGCTCCGCGGCTGGCGCTGGGTGCTGGTTCAGAGTCCTCGGTCAGCGTCAGCAACCTAACAAATTTGTCTTCTTCAGAAACGCTTTCCTTGCCATTGCCAGTCTACATTTTATATCCTCTCTACTTCGACCATCATCAGTTATTTTGCTTCCCAAATAGCAAAACTCCTTTACTATTTTAAGTTTCTCATTTCCTAATCTAATTCCCTCAGCATCACCCGATTTAATTCGACTACATTCCATTATCCTCGTTTTGCTTTTTTTTATGTTCATCTTATATCCTCCTTTCAAGACTATATAACTAATGACTGAGAAATGCCATTACAATCAAACAATTGGACCGATTAACAGCTAAATCTAACCACAAGAGCCTATCGCTGTGCCCGAGCGGTTCTAGGCGCTTCAGTCCGGAACCGCGCTGCTGCTACGGTCGCAGGTTCGAATCCTGCCTCGGGCATGGATGTGTGTGATGTTCACGTAGTTAGAAATGAGAGGACACCTTAGCCAATATATCAGTGGATATTGGTTTCCAGATATATCGATATAGGAACTTTGGTTCTAGTTTCGAGTAATACTGTCTCCTGTAGAAATATGTGACTTTAAAATACCGTGTATATCTATATATATTTTACTTATTTCTAACAATGTCTGTAGAAACAACATTGGTGATGATCTTGCACCTACATTTGCTGCATTACGTAGAAGATATTACCTACTGGTGACATATGAAAATTAGTGCCAGTCGGGTACTCGAACCCGGATGCTCCGCTTGTCGCGAGATGTTGGCGCAAGAACTTCGGCTACCGGAGCACGCTTCCAGGACCGACTCGGACTTCCACATGTCGTACTGTATGAGCCGTGGCGCCATTGAGTTAGTAGATTGTTCTGTCTGGCGCCACTGGCTCAAGGGTAGTATCGACTATCCCTCTTATGGCTCCATTGCCAATATCTATGAGCCGGCCGAAGTGGCCGTGCGGTTAAAGGCGCTGCAGTCTGGAACCGCAAGACCGCTACGGTCGCAGGTTCGAATCCTGCCTCGGGCATGGATGTTTGTGATGTCCTTAGGTTAGTTAGGTTTGACTAGTTCTAAGTTCTAGGGGACTAATGACCTCAGCAGTTGAGTCCCATAGTGCTCAGAGCCATTTGAACCATTTGAATATCTATGAGTTGGTATCTGTAGGTTGTGTCCTTAGAAGGTCTTTGCTTGCCGATATATATATATATATATATATATATATATATATATATATATATATATATATATACGGGGTTCGCTGGCCCGAGAGTGAGGCACGAAGTTTGCGGATTGGCGGTAGCGTCGCGACAAGAGGTGGACACGAGGTCCGAGCTGCCGAAGCCACGAGCTGCGCAAGGAGGGCCTGCGCAGAGCGGAGATACCGGAGTACTTCACCGGGGTCAGCGTCGACTACAAGCAGCAGGCCGACATTCCGTCGGTTGGTTGGCAACATTCGTGTCGGACGAGCGCTCGTGGTCTGGCTGCCCTCTTCTACCTGGCTTTCATCGGCGCCAGTCAGTAACCGCTGCGATGCACCGTGGATCCATGGAACTGCTTGCTAATAAAGGGGAGTAACATTCTGTAGTCCTCGTGGTGATTGGTGTCATTGTCTACCTGCCCCCCTTATTTTCTGGTTTGTACCCGACCCTCACAGTTTTACTCGGTTGGCTCTTTGGTCGTAAATATAGGCCGTAGTATTGTACTCGTACTAAGACACTAGTTGTCGTTTGAAAAATTTGTCCCGCTTTTATATTGCCTTTCCTTACTGGTTTGTACCCGATCATTAATGTTCTAATGAATCAGCTCTTGGTCGTAAATACAGCCTGAACAATTGTACTAAGGCACAGGTTGCCGTTAAACAAAAGAGTGACCTTGTGGTTAAATTGGTTCAAATGGCTCTAAGCACTATGGGATTTAACATCTGAGGTCATCAGTCCCCTAGACTTAGAACTACTTAGAACTACGTGAACATCACACACATCCATGCCCGGGGCAGGATTCGAACCTGCGACCGTAGCAGCAGCGCGGTTCCGGACTGAAGCGCCTAGAACCGCTCGGCCACAAGGACAGGCCCTTGTGGTTAGATTTAGCTGTTAATCGGTCCAATTCTTTGATTGTAATGGCATTTCTCAGTCATTAGTTATATAGTCTTGAAAGGAGGATATAAGATTAACATCAACAAAAGCAAAACGAGGATAATGGAATGTAGTCGAATTAAATGGGGTAATGCTGAGGGAATTAGATTAGGAAATGAGACACTTAAAATAGTAAAGGAGTTTCGCTATTTGGGAAGCAAAATAACTGATGATGGTCGAAGTGGAGAGGATATAAAATGTAGACTGGCAATGGCAAGGAAAGAGTTTCTGAAGAAGAGAAATTTGTTAACGTCGAGTATAGATTTAAGTGTAAGGAAGTCGTATCAGAAAGTATTTGTATGGAGTGTAGCCATGTATGGAAGTGAAACGTGGACGATAAATAGTTTAGACAAGAAGAGAATAGAAGCTTTCGAAATGTGGTGCTACAGAAAAATGCTGAAGATTAGATGGGTAGATCACATAACTAATGAGGAGAGAAGAGAAGAGAAGAGAAATTTGTGGCACAACTTGACTAGAAGAAGAGATAGGTTGGCAGGACATGTTGTGAGGCATCAAGGGATCACCAATTTAGTATTGGAGGGCAGCGTGGAAGGTAAAAATCGTAGAGGGAGACCAAGAGATGAATACACTAAGCAGATTCAGAAGGATGTAGGTTGCAGTAGTTACTGGGAGATGAAGAAGCTTGCACAGGATAGAGTAGCATGGAGAGCTGCATCAAACCAGTCTTAGGACTGAAGACCACAACAACAACAACAGTTATAATCCGAACAACCTGTTGTACTAAGCTATTCGTTGCTGTGTTTGAAAGACCGGGTCATTATTGGTTTACTTTAGTTGGATATTGTGGTTCTGCCGAGTGAGTTCTCTTGTAATAAGTGTTCACAAGTAATGTTTTAAGACGTTCCTTCAGAGCTGTCCTAATAACTGACTATCAGTTTAACTCTGAAAACATTAACAGCCAACTGTCACCTGGGCTTTAGTCAAAATAAAATTGTCAAAAGAGACGGGTTGGGTTGCTGACTGAAATTAGAAGGTTGGTTGCTTTGACGTAAGCTTATCATTGTAATATTGTTTGCTAATCTGTTTAACCTTTAAGCACAGGTGTTCATCTTAACCCTGAACCTGTCGACATATAGCTTTCAAATTAAAAGTTATGTCATCTGTTTTGAGTAATTGAATCACTCTTGTCATCAATGGCGCTTATAGTTTTCATGTGTTGCAGAAGACCATTTAATAAGACAGACTGTGTCCAGTGCAGTAGTAAACACCGCTGTTTCACCCGATAACGGGCGTGCATCAGGTCCTACCGTGTTGTAATCATTGTCATATTGTTTGCTGTTTTGCAATACAGCACTTCAGATTTCTTTTGCAAAGATTAAAAGCTTATTCAACTTAAGATTTAAGGTCAAAAGAATTTTTGCAAATTTGTTCATTTTGTTAAAGAAAATTTATGGTAATATATTGTTAAACAGGTTGCGTGAAAAGAAAGTTATATTGGTGGTTCCTCCCTTCCACGTTTTCCTTAATTCCAATAAGTGCCACGTATCACTGTCCATGACCCCGTCACTCGCAACTTTACTTGGATTACTGCCACTGGTTTTCAAGAAGAGAAACGTATTCAACGTCATTATTACGATCGTCATTTTGCCCGCCTAACCATGTCTGAAGAAACAGATGCTGGTAACTATCTTGCAGCTAGAATGAGATTTTCACTCTGCAGTGAAGTGTGCGCTGATATTAAACTTCCTGGCAGATTAAAACTGTGTGCCGGACCGAGACTCGAACTCGGGACCTTTCCCTTTCGCGGGTAAGTGCTCTACCAGCTGAGCTACCCCAGCACGACTCACGCCCGGTCCTCACAGCTTTACTTCTGTCAGTACCTCGTCTCCTACCTTCCAAACTTTTACAGAAGCTCTCCTGCAGAGTGAAAATCTCATTCTGGAAACATCCCCCAGGCTGTGGCTAAGCCATGTCTCCGCAATATCCTTTCTTTCAGGAGTGCTAGTTCTGCAAGGTTCGCAGGAGAGCTTCTGTAAAAGTTGGGAAGGTAGGAGATGAGGTACTGGCAGAAGTAAAGCTGTGAGGACAGGGCGTGAGTCGTGCTGGGGTAGCTCAGTTGGTAGAGCACCTGCCCGCGAAAGGCAAAGTTCCCGAGTTCGAGTCTAGGTCCGGCACACAGTTTTAATCTGCCAGGAAGTTTCATATCTTGTAGCTGTACAAAAGTTATTCACAACTGTTCTATCTTTCTGACATTAGCTGCACGAGGTGGGAAGACATTTCCTATTGGTGACACATGAAAGTTTGTGCCAGACCGGGGCTCGAACCTGGATTTCTTGCTTGTCGTTAATAGGTAATGTCTTCATTTCTAACGCAGCTAAAATCAGAAATATTACGCAGTCGCGAAAAATGTCGCTTATTTTTATTAAATCAAAAAGCCAGACGATAAATAAATTATAAACTGTCCATGCCAAATTTAGGCGCATTGTTTATAATTAATTAATGTAAATAATGACACTTAGCTCCTCCTGATGGATAGCACGAAACATATCACCAAATAAATTAACTACCCGGCGTATGGAAACGAATATACAACTACCAAGTTTCGACCCCTTTCAGCATAAAACAAGACACTTGGAAAACGGCTGTGCAACAATAGTCCAACGCAGCTGAGAATCATTACACGTAGGCTTATGTGTAACAGGATAACTGTTCTGTCCTCTGTCGCTTGGCCCGCACACAGGACTGTGCAGTCGGCTGACGGAGATGCAGCCCGACGTTGCATTAACTACGGCGGAGCCCTGCAGCTGCCGTCACATCCTGACGCCTGGCTCGGCGGCGTAGCTGAGGCCGCCCGATACACGTGACAGATGAGGGTCAACAGAGACGCGTAGCCACTGAGCATGCGGCACGCCGAGCGGCTGTCACCGACATGCGTTTGCAAACTTATCGTAGGGCAACCGCAATGTTGTTACTGAAGTAGGAAAATAGCGTATCGGTTCTGTCCACGCACAATTTCTATTTCACATCTTCCCTGCAAGATACAAAACCTTATTACTTCTAAATACAGTTTGCCCAAAATTAAGCAGTAAATTGAAGACCAAAGATTAACTCCTTCCTCTAACCTCCAATATTTCTGGAAAAAACATAAACAGGTTTTTTTTTGCCTTTTTCCTCCATTCATTAGTGCACAGCTGCTATTTACCTCTAGGAAATTAATGAATTGGGGAACAAAATTTTTAAAAACACATTTTATTAATACGAACATCTTAATCTGGATCTGTTGATTACCTTCTTGGTGGAGAATGATTGTAGACCATACAAATAACACAGAACAAGAGTGTTAGTGTTTTGGCAGAGGTATTTCCGAGATAGTTATTCACCAGTAATCACAGTGAGGCTTGAACGTCTTTTGTATGCCAGAGCGAGTAATGGTGTCCATAACACTAAGCCAAACCTACTGGGAGAGAAAAACCTAGTTACTATTAACTTTTTACTTTCCTGCTACCAAAGTGTTTGGTCAGATAGCAATATATTGAAATATAAATGAATGAATGTTATCATGTTAAATACGAATTACAGTAAATTACTTTTAAACTGACTCATGGTGCAATATCATAGGAATGTTTCAGAGAACTTCCAACAGCCTTAAGATTAAAAAATGTACTCATTATATCGTCAATATGTGACACTACAGCCGGCCGAAGTGGCCGTGCGGTTAAAGGCGCTGCAGTCTGGAACCGCAAGACCGCTACGGTCGCAGGTTCGAATCCTGCCTCGGGCATGGATGTTTGTGATGTCCTTAGGTTAGTTAGGTTTAACTAGTTCTAAGTTCTAGGGGACTAATGACCTCAGCAGTTGAGTCCCATAGTGCTCAGAGCCATTTGAACCATTTTTTTGTGACACTACAAAGCATTGAGCAGCCTCAGAGAACCACCCAGCTATCACTATAAGTGCACAACACTTTGTACTGTCATATATTGATGATGTAATGAGTACATTTTTTAAGCTTAAGGCTGTTGAAATCGAGCAAGGGACACAACGCAGAGACCAGGCAAAAATGGTACCGTTTAGGTTACCAGGGGTAAACAGCAGCTAGTGGTTCAAAAATGGTTCAAATGGCTCTGAGCACTATGGGACTTAACATCTGTGGTCATCAGTCCCATAGAACTTAGAACTACTTAAACCTAACTAACCTAAGGACAGCACACACATCCATGCCCGAGGCAGGATTCGAACCTGCGACCGTAGCAGTCGCGCGGTTCCGGACTGAGCGCCTAGAACCGCTAGACCACCGCGGCCGGCTGCAGCTAGTGCATGTGTGTGGGCGTGGACTGTAAGCTTCAAACACACACACACACACACACACACACACAAGATGATCACGTCCTAGCAAAGGCAGCAAGCTTGATACTTGCTCCTGAGAGCTGCACCATCAGTAGTTTACACAGTTTAGAGTGCTACAAAACTGGTTTTACTCAAGAGGGGCCGCAGGGCAGGGTCAAATGACGTAAAACACTGTTGTTGCTAGCCATAAGAGGAAGGACAGTGACGTTTAGTTTTCCGCTGAACGCTGTTGCTACCAAACCTTCAGTTTGTTAATGTTACGTCCAGAAACATCCCTACCTGCCGAGTAGCAGAATGGGAGGAATCTGACCGTGGTTGGCCAAAGGCGCCCTGGAAGTGCAGAACCACTCGTCACGTTAGCCGAATCCGGTAAAGTGACAGTGGATTGGTGGGTCGAGTACAGGAAGGCGGAAATAGTGCACCATCACAATTCCTTAAAAGCCCAAGTTCTTGAATTCAGAGGGAGTTCTCAGAGAGTTTGGGCGCCAACTCCGTCTCGCTCATTACCAGCCTCGGGTAAGCTCCGACAAGTCTGTTTTTCTCACTTGCAGTGCTGCTGTAAAAGTACCGTTCTTTACAGTGCTGCCGCGCAGGATTAGCCGAGCGGTCTGAGGCGCTGCAGTCGTGGGCTGTGCGGCTGGTCCCGGCGGAGGTTCGAGTCCTCCTTCGATCATGGGTGTGTGTGTGTGTGTTTGTCCTTAGGATAATTTAGGTTAAGTAGTGTGTACGCTTAGGGACTGATGACCTTGGCAGTTAAGTCCCATAAGATTTCACACACATTTGAACATTTTTTTTTTTTTTACAGTGCTGCTAGTGACGGCTATTTGTGTTAGCTCTCACCCATGCACTCAGACACTGACTTCTGTTGTGCAACCAATTGCATCCTTTGCTTTTTCTAATGTTTAGAATTAGCCTTTGTCGTGTCAATTAAATTTCAGGCATGCAGCCGCGCAAATAAAGTTTCCTCCACTGATATTTCGGCCGCTTATCGTCCGGCCATCCTCAGAGTGAGTCACAAGACTGACAAGATGCCAAGCGCGGCCTTATATGCTCCACAGCTGCTGGTCGTCGGCAGAGAAATACGTTTATACATGCGCCGCCTGTGGCGAAGGCGTACAGACATTCGATTCGCTTATCGATGTATGATAGGCGGCGGTGACACCATGAAGACTTCTCTGAGGCTTAATTACCCCAAGAGCCGGATTCCATGCTTTATCCAAATTAAAACCATTATCTCCATTTATTAAATTACTAGCTGATCTAATCTCTATGGCTTCCTTGAAGACAGATTCCCTAAAAGAAGAGGTGGATGTTAAAATCTTCACATCACTGTAATTCATGGAATGCCCTGTATCAATACAATGTTCGGTCACAGCTGACTTGCCTGGCTGTAATAAGCGTGTGTACCTTCGATGCTCCACACACTTCTCATGAACGGTGCGTGTTGTTTGACCTATGTACGACTTCTCACAATTTCCGCAAGGAATCTGATACACACCAGCTTTACGAAGCTGTAAATCGTCCTTCGCAGAGCCGAGTAAAGCTGCAATCTTCGTGGGGGGCCAGAACATCACCTTAACATAGTGTTTCTCAAGAATACGGCCTATCTTCGAGGAAAGAGATCCCACATAGGGCAAAAACGCACTAGATCTGAAGGAATTACTATCTTCTTCCCCATCATATACCTGCATTTTGCCGTCTTGCATCGAATGCTCTACGAATTTGTTGCGGAGAAAATCCATTCGTTTTAAAAATGCTCTTGAGGTATGTGAGCTCTTCTTGCAAATTGGCCGGCCACGGTACCAGAGCGGTTCTAGGCGCTTCAGTCCGGAACCGCGCGACTGCTACGGTCGCAGATTCGAATCTTGCCTCGGGCATGGTTGTGTGTGATTTCCTTAGGTTAGTTAGGTTTAAGTAGTTCTAAGTTCTAGGGGACTGAAGACCTCAGATGTTAAGTCCCATAGTGCTCAGAGCCATTTGAACCATTTGAACCTTGCAAATTGTCTTTATCGGATATACATTGCGCCCGATGCACTAAGGTCTTAAGGACACCTATGGTCTGTGAAGGGTGATGGCAGCTACTGGTATGAGGATGTAGATTTGTGTGTGTTGGTTTCCGATATACGGCATGTCCTAATGTGCCATGACCTTTACGGCGAACAACAACATCCAAAAAGGGGAGTCAGCTGTCCTTTTCTATTTACATAGTAAATTTAATGCTAGCATGGATGGAATTCCATGGAAATCCATCCCATGAGGCCATACCTAGAATGTGTCGTCCACGTACCTCCAGAAGACCTTTGATTTAAAACTTGATGAGTCCAGTGCCTTGTCCTCCAAGCCTTCTATGAATAAATTAGCTACCAGAGGGGAGAGGGGACTTCCCATGGCAACACCATCAATTTGCTCATAAAAGTCATCATTAAACTGAAAATAAGATGATAAAAGCACATGTTCAAATAAGGCCGTAATGTTCTTATCAAAATGTTGGCCGATAAGAGATAAAGAGTCCTATAAAGGTACCTTGGTGTATAATGATACCACGTCAAAACTAACAAGCACATCCGCACTATTTAGCCTGACATTGCTAAGTCTCTGAATAAAATCCATCGAATTACGAATGTGGTGACTACATTTTCCTACCAACGATTTTAATAAGGAAGCTAAATATTTGGCAGAAAAATACGTTGGTGAACCAATAGTGCTCGTTATATGTCTCATAGACAAGTCCTCTAGACGCTAGTCCTTATCCATCTTGTGAACTTTGGGAAGACCATAAAATCTCGGTGGTACTGCACCTCGTACTTTTAAACTTCTTATGACTTCCTTCGGTAGTGATGAAGCGTTCAGCAAGGCCACAGTCCTTATTGTCACATTGTTAGTAGGATCTTTGTTAATCCTCCGATATGCCCCAGAACTATGTAGACCATATATCTTTTCCTTGTAGACTTACTGAAGCAAAAGGATGGTAGCATTACCATTATCAGCACGCAAAACGACTGTATCAGTATCCTCACGCAGCTTTCGTATCGCACATCTTTCTTCCTTGGAAACATTGCTTCTTTGTGGACGATGCTTCGTAAGTGATTGACAGGTTTCTCGTCTGATTTCTTCAGCAGAATCCTCTGATAGTGGTCGGACAGCTTCTTCAATGGCGCGGATGAAAGATGATATCGGCAAAGTCTTTCAAGTAGGGGCAAAATTTAGCCCTTTACTTAAGACAGACAACGTAGCTTCGTCCAGATCCTTACCCGTCAAATTTATGACAGGGCATCGAATCACAGAGTCCACCTGAGAAGGCTGGTCCAATCAGCTATACTTGGTAATTTTTTTGTGGCCACTTCGCGAACCCAGTCAGACTTAGCCCATGTCGTGCCATCAATCCAGTCCCATGAGTCAAGAGATAAAACAGCTGCTACCTGCAAATGCAGATGATACAGGTGTTCAGAAACAATGTTCAACTTCCGACGAGTAAAACGAATTCTTTCTCTGACAATAGCAGAACCAGCCCTATGTAAAATTCTATTTACTGCAGCGTTCTTAACAAAATGAAACAACCTTGCAAATTTTGGGACAACTCCATGGTCGCGGCACTTCAGTAGGAAACTCAAGGAGCTCAATAGTTTTGCTCTCTGGTGTCGTAATTTATCCAAACTATGGACCCATGAAACCATCTCCTCCCCGAAGAGGTACTTGATGTGCATTTTCATCTTCTCGCAGCGTAATGAATAGTCCATTAAATTTCGGGCATGCAGCCGCGCAAATAAAATTTCCTCCACTGATATTTCGGCCGCGTATCGTCCGGCCATCCTCAGAGTGAGTCACAAGACTGACGACAAGATGCCAAGCGCGGCCTTATATGCTCCACAGCTGCTGGTCATCGGCAGAGAAATACGTTTATACATGCGCCGCCTGTGGCGAAGGCGTACAGACATTCGATTCGCTTATCGATGTATGATAGACGGCGGTGACACCATGAAGACTTCTCTGCGGCTTAATTACCCCAAGAGCCGGATTCCATGCTTTGTCCAAATTAAAACCATTACCAGTATCTCTATTAATTTATTAGCTAATCTAATCTCTATAGCTTCCTTGAAGACAGTGCATGGGGGCTTAATTAAAAGAAGAGGACTAATATTAATGAAAAAATGCAATAATTTTAGTAGCTGTGTGACCGGTTACGAAGTCTCGTAACCGGTTGGCCCTGACTATTATTAGCACGCAATCTGACTGCATAAAATAAAAATAAAAAATGACAAGGAATTTCCATTAACACAATTGATTAATTAAGTCGCCTGCAACTATAAAAGCTACGAAACAACAAAGCACAAGTGTAACTATTCTGTGTGTGGTAGTGTGACTCAACGTACATCTACCTGGGTCGGTTCTTTCTCAATACGACAAAATATTTTAAACACCATTTACAATGAACTAATTGAAAAACCAGAAATACTATAACTGCACATAGAAACCAGAATTACAAATCTAATAAATGAACACGAGCCAGATGCCTTGTTGACTGTACCTGTGAGCAAGAGGCATTGTCATTAAAGAAAACTGTAATACCTTTTTACCTCATTATATACTGACGAAAATTTTCCATTACACCAGCATCATAAATCAAAAGCCCATCTCCTGAAATGCACAGTGACAATTGCAACTTCTTCCATCTATACATTACACCAACCGAACAGCATCTACTCTGTCACCCAACAGAACAACTGCCCTCGACATCCTCTCAACGACTACTGCACCAGTGGAGACGGCGGAATAATAATCTTTGGCGCAATCTCTGGCTCTGTGACTCAGTGTAGCCACCTTTCAACAGATTCCCAAAAAGAAGAGGTGGATGTTAAAATCTTCACGTCACTGTAATTCATGGAATGCACTGTATCAATACAATGTTCGGTCACAGCTGACTTGCCTGGCTGTAATAAGCGTATGTACCTTCGATGCTCCACACACCTCTCATGAACGGTGCGTGTTGTTTGACCTATGTACGACTTCTCACAATTTCCGCAAGGAATCTGATACACACCAGCTTTACGAAGCTGTAAATCGTCCTTCGCAGAGCCGAGTAAAGCTGCAATCTTCGTGGGGGGCCGGAACATCACCTTAACACAGTGTTTCTCAAGAATACGGCCTATCTTCGAGGAAAGAGATCCCACATAGGGCAAAAACGCCCATCACATACCTGCATTTTAGGTTTTGCATCGAATGCTCTACGAATTTGTTGCGGAGAAAATCCATTCGATTTAAAAATTCTCTTGAGGTATGTGAGCTCTTCTTGCAAATTGGCAGGCCACGGTGCCTGAGCATTGTCCTCGAAGTCTTCTATGAATAAATTAGCTACCAGAGGGGAGAGGGGACTTCCCATGGCAACACCATCAATTTGCTCATAAAATTCACCATTAAACTGAAAATAAGATGATAAAAGCACATGTTCAAATAAGGCCGTAATGTTCTTATCAAAATGTTGGCCGATAAGAGATAAAGAGTCCTATAAAGGTATCTTGGTGTATAATGCATGCCCGAAATTTAATGGATTATTCATTACGCTGCAAGAAGTTGAAAATGCACATTCTTTGTAGCTGTTAGTTTGGCTGCAAAAAAATAGTGTTAATCAGTCCCTGAGCATCCTAGAATCTCCTGCTGTGAGCATCCTATCAAGTCTCAAGGTGCCCCATGACGGTGTTGGCGCTGATTCTGTTGTGTTGGCAGAAGAGCCAACACCGGGTTACTATAGTTCAATTCTTTTATCTTGGCGGTTCGCGCATGCCCGCCCAGACGCGGGCGATTGCTGCGTTGCCAGTTGTACGCGCCAAGAGAAGCAGCGCCATAGTATAGTTGGCAAAATTACGTTTAGGGGGGAGCGCGCAGTTTATGAAGTAAAGCCACCACGGCCGTATTAACCCTTTCGCTGCTACAGAGACGTGCTCCCCGCATTCCGCGATGTGCGCGATTTTGTCATCATTGCACTGCTCGCCTGTGCAGACATATGGTGTTTCGACTGCTTTGACACACTTTATCATTCGATTTCACAAAAACTATTTGGCCCAAAAATTTGATTTTTACGCATCTTCTTGACTGATACCTTCCCCCCATAAATGACTTAATTTTGTTTCGATGTTCAACGCAGTTATTGTGAAGCATTAGATGTAGTAAACCGTTGCACGAAATTTTGAAGAGTTTGCAGAGGTAAAAGTCCATAGCGTATACTTTCCGTATGGTGGATTTTAGTTGCCACTAGAAATTTCAGAAAATTTCATTCAAACGAATAAAATTCATGAAGTAAGACACTTCGATATTGTTTTTAAATAAAGAAAATATTAAGCACCGATCAAGGATTGAACTCAGAACCTTTCGCTTAGCAGCCATACACTTGAACCATTACGCTAACACAACTCATCGTTCTGTATATTTCCCGGAGGACTTTAAAATATCACGCAAAATACCGACAAATACTGTTGGTATGATTATGAATTACTCACGTTTCGTCGAAGTACAGTAGGAAATAAACAAATGGCTCTGAGCACTATAAGACTCAACTTCTGAGGTCACCAGTCGCCTAGAACTTAGAACTAATTAAACCTAACTAACCTAAGGACATCACACACATCCATGCCCAAGTCAGGATTCGAACCTGCGACCAGGAAATAAACAATTACCGCTTTTCTTTATTGCGAAAAAGAGGTTAGTGACAATGATACAAACACATTTCCTTGCTATCGCCTTAATTAGGAAGCTTATTGCTTGTTTAGTTTAATTAATTAATAGAATATGAAGCAATTGGTATAAAGAATGCTTTTTACAAACTTTCTATAAAAGAAAGTCTGTTATCAAGACATTGCTTTTGTTCAATTACTTTATTTATGACTGAACGTTTCTAAAACTGAAGACACTCGTCCATGCTATGCACTGCAGTCGAGCTCTGGCAACGTCGTTCTCTGTTCATTGGCTGACTGTGTTTTCTGACGTCAGATGCGCAGAACGAACCTAAACTCGGCCGCCGTCATAAATGACGCGCACTTTAGTGGAGACCGAAATTCACGCGTTTTAGCTCATGCAGGCTGGCGTTGGAAGAACTATACTGATGTGAGGTCTGGAACATGACAAGGAATTAGAATTCAGAAAGCGGACATAATTAGTTTGATACTTAACTTTAATCCATTAATGATGAACGTCGCTCTTGATGGTACATGATTCACAATATTATCTGTTCAGAATACATTTATATGTATGAATATGGCGCCTTGCTACGTCTAGCAAATGACGTAGCTGAAGGCTATGCTAAACTGTCGTCTATGCAAATGAGTGCGTATGTAGACAGCGAACCATCGCTGGCAAAGTCGGCTGTACAACTGAGGCGAGTGCTAGGGAGCCTCTCTAGACTAGACCTGCCGTGTGGCGGCGCTCGGTCTGCAATCACTGATAGTGGCGACACGCGGGTCCGACGTATACTAACGGACCGCGGCCGATTTAAAGACTACCAATTAGCTAGTATGGTGTCTGGCGGTGACACCACAGATTCATGCAAACAATCTGCCTTTGCTGGAAGTTCGTCTTTCTTCTTTTGTGCCTAACCACTTGGAAATTGCAGACTGACCTCTAACCCCCCTCTCTTCCCTCCATCCCGTGTTAGGACACGACAGTAGGCAATCATCGTATGCCACTATATCGTGTGAGGTAAAGAAACTAATCAAAAGAATAAACACACTTAAACCAGAAAGCAAACTGCCAGGCAATACGATAGAATAGAAATCTATGACACAGATAAAACATTCGTCCAGATTAATAGTACTTGAACTTGTAGCGGCGCTAATGTCACTCAGTGTCATGATTAATGATAAACTTACAAACATCAAAGTCCAGAAAACAAATAATCTGCCTGCATCTAAAGGCCACTGCAAACTTAACAACAGTCAGGGTTGCATTATACTAGTCCATGTGCCTTCTCATGAGGAACCAGTACATTTAAGGAGCTAAGTGTTGTGTCTAGACAAGACAGCCTAGACACAATGAGAGGAAGCCGAAAGGCACGCGCTTAAACTCACGCAGGCTGGCGTGAGGTCTGAAACAGGATACGTAATGAATGCTACAAAGAAAAGTACGTAGCTTTTGGAATACTTAACTTTAATCCACATTTGTAGAACATCGCTCTTGATAATACATTAATAGAATCTCAATATCAATTGAATACGGCGCCTTGCTAGGTCGTAGCAAATGTAGCTGAAGGCTATGCTAATTATCGTCTCGGCAAATGAGAGCGTATTTGTCAGTGATCCATCTCTGGCTAAGTCGGCTGTACAACTGGAGCGAGTGCCAGAACGTCTCTCTAGACCTGCCATGTGGTGGCGCTCGGTCTGCTATCACTGACAGTGGCGACACGCGGGTCCGACGTATACTACCGGACCGCGGCCGATTTAAAAGCTACCACCTAGCAAGTGTGGTGTCTGGCGGTGACACCACACTAAGAATACCACAAAAACTCATTTCTGTTCGTTTCAAGGCTTCCAGCAATATAATCAATCGACAGTCTGACGTATAGTGTCGCGACAATTACTGT
Organism: Schistocerca nitens; assembly: GCF_023898315.1. NCBI lineage: Eukaryota > Metazoa > Arthropoda > Insecta > Orthoptera > Acrididae > Schistocerca > Schistocerca nitens. The sequence goes on along the minus strand of NC_064617.1, from coordinate 895,984,547 downwards.
TGTGAAACTTGTCACCGTTTGACTGCTGGAGCGGTAACACATGGTCCAGTAACATTAATGTGATCACTGGCTATGTCCGACAACAAATGGTTCAAATGGCTCTGAGCACTATGGGACTTAACTTCTGAGGTCATCAGTCCCCTATAACTTAGAACTACTTAAACCTAACTAACCTAAGGACATCACAAACATCCATGCCCGAGGCAGGATTCGAACCTGCGAACGTAGCGGTCGCGAGGTTCCAGACTGTAGCGCCTAGAACCGCTCGGCCACCCCGGCCGGCTGTCCGACAACATGCAAGAAACACTCACAGACCGCTGGTGGCAGCATTTGCATTGGAGATTATATGAAACGTGTACGAGGAACGTGGAAAACAGTGCAGTCGTTGTCATAATTTGGAAACGAAGCGATTTACCCCTAGCGTCCGAAAGGGCATGATGATTGGCTTCGGGTCAAGAGTATAAACATTTCCGAAACGGTTAAGTCTGTGAACTGTTCGCGTGCCGCCGAGGTTAAAGTATACCGTGCATGGCAAAATGGCGCTGTCCAAAGCCGGCGCCAGGGTAACTATAGTGCACCAAGAGCGTAGGTGGCAGGGGTGAGCCACGTGCAGAAAGGTATACAGGCGAAGACACGTGCAGCTTTTGAGGAAATGACAGCCCAGATGAACCAAGAGGCTACAAACATTGACTTGTCAACGATCGTTCAGCGAGCGATGTAGCAGTTGGGCCTCTCCACCAGGCGCTGGTTCATGCAACCATGCTGACTGTTGTTCATCAGCGACGATGGCTGGAATCTGCACTGGACGCCCACTGAGTGGTGACAGGTGGCCTTTTAAGGAGAATCACGTTTTATGTTCCATTGGACAGGTGGCCGTCTCGCGTACGGCGTGAAACCTCTGAAAGTGAACATGCTACAACCAGGAGGGGGCATTATTGTCTGGAGAGTGTTTTCGTTGCATTCCCTGTGTGATCTCGTCATTCTGGAAGGCACAGTAAATGGAAATGCCGTGTGGCTAGGGCCGCCCGACGGGTAGACCGTTCGCTTGGTGAAAGTATTTCGAGTTGACGCCATTCGGCGACTTGATGATGATAAGCACGACACAACACCCAGTCCCTGAGCGGAGAAAATCTCCGACCCAGCCGGTAATCGAACCCGGGCCGTTAGGTATGACATTCCATCGCGCTGACCATTCAGCTTCCAGGGGCGGAAATTGAATCAATAGAAATAGCCATCTGCCCTCGGGGGACCATGTTCCCCTACATAAAGCATAGTTTTCCTCAGCCTGATGGCATCTACCATCGGACAATCCTTGGGAGACCAAGTGCCCCTACATGCAGCTTGGTTTTCCTCAACGCGACAGCGTCTACCAGTAGGACAATGCAACATGTCACGCAGCTCGCAGCGTGGCTCGAATATTACCAGGATAATATTACCCTATGCCTCTGGCCACCATACTCCACGGATTTAAACCCAATTGATAATCTGTGGGACCACCTGAATAGGGCCGTTCGCGTCATGGATCCTCAACCGAGAAATCCAGCGCAGCTGGCCAAGGCACCAGAGTAGACACAGCCTTACACCCTGTTGGTAACTTCCATAAACTCGTTGTCTCTCTCTTCCTGTACGTCTCACAGCAGTCCGCGCTGCAAAAGGTGGTTATCCATGCTGGACAGTGTATATGTATAAACGCTCTGGTGGGCGGTTTGCGGGTTTAAATCACCTCGGGGTACGACCATGCAGCGCATCTGACCTGCGGTCATCGCACGGTGTTGGTCCATGTCAGAGTACGGTGCAGCGAGTAAGTGTGCAGACGTTTTCAGACGTGCTAATGGTGACTGTGTGTCGAAAATGGCTCAAAGAACACATATTGATGACGTTATGAGGGCTAGAATACTAGGGCGACTGGAGGCTAGTCAAACACAGCAGGTCGTAGCACGGGCCCTCCGTGTGCCGCAAAGTGAGATCTCAGGATTATGGCAACGATTCCAGCAGACAGGAAACGTGCCCAGGTGCCACAGTACGGGACGTCCACAGTGTACAACACCACAAGAACACCGATATCTCACCATCAGTATCCGCAGATGGCCACGAAGTACTGCAGGTAGCCTCGCTCGGTACCTTACCGCAGCCACTGGAACAGTGGTCTCCAGACAGTCTACAGACGACTGAACAGACACGGTTTATTCGCCTGGAGACCTGCAAGGTGCATTCCACTGATCCCTGGTCACAGGAGAGCCTGTAAAGCCTGGTGTCAAGAACACAGTACGTGGTCATTGGAACAGTGTTCCCAGGTTATGTTCACGGACGAGTCCAGGTATAGTCTGAACAGTAATTCTCACCGGGTTTTCATCTGTCGTGAACCAGGAACCAGATACCAACCCCTTAATGTCCTTGAAAGGGAACTGTATGGACATCGTGATTTGATGGTGTGGGGTGGGATTACGACTGGTGCACGTACACCCCTGCATGTCTTTGACAGAGGAACTGTAACAGGTCAGGTATATCGGGGCGTCATTTTGCACCAGTATGTCCGCCTTTTCAGGGGAGCAGTGTGTTCCACCTTCCTCCTGATGGATGATAACGCACAGCCCCACCGAGCTGCCATCGTGGAGGAGTACCTTGGAACAGAAGATATCAGGCGAATGGAGTGGCCTGCCTGTTCTCCAGACCTAAACCCTAACGAGCACGTCTGGGATGCTCTCGGTCGACATATCGCTGCACGTCTTAAAGCTCCTACGACACTTTGAAGATGCGAAGCTGGTACGTTTTGCCGATGATACAAGTATAGCTATCAAACCCGACAGACAAGAATTGACTGGTGATATTGTAAACGATGTTTTCAGAAAATCATTAAGTTGTTCTCTGCAAATGGGCTCTCATTAAACTTTGACAAAACACAGTATATACAGTTCCACACAGTAAATGGAATGACCCCATTAATAAATATAGACTTCGATCAGATATCGGTAGCTAAGGTAGAATATTCAAAATTTCTATGTGTATGCACTGATGAGGGGTTGAACTGGAAAAAAACACACTGAGGATCTGCTGAAACGTTTGAGTTCAGCTACTTATGCTATTAGGGTCATTGCAAATTTTGGGCGATATACATCTGAGTAAATTAGCTTACCACGCCTATTTTCATTCTCTGCTTTCGTATGGCATCATATTCTGGGGTAACTCATCATTGAGTAAAAGAGTGTTCATTGCACAAAAGCGTGTAATCAGAATAATTGCTGGAGCTCATCCAATATCATCCTGCAGACACTTATTTAAAGAGATAGAAATCTTCACTGTAGCCTCACAATATATATATATTCTCTTATGAAATTTGTTATTAACAATCCGAACGAATTCAAAAGTAATAGCAGTGTACATGGCTACAACACTAGGCGAAAGGGTGATCTTCACTACTCAAGGTTAAATCTAACTTTGGCTCAGAAGGGGGTAAATTATGGTGTCACTTACCTAATAGCATCAAAAGTCTGACAGATAGCCATATAGCATTTGAAAGGAAATCAAAAGAATTTCTTAATGGCAGCTGCTTCTACTCATTAGATGATTTTTTGGAAATAGTAAGTGGGTAATTTCCCAACCTCAAAAAAAAAAAAATAAAACAAAATAAAATGAAAAAAATATTGAGTGTCATGTAATATTTTGTCTAATGTAATATCTTGTATAGACACCTTTTATTAACCTGACACGTTCCACATCATTACGAAGTGTCGTATTCATGATCTATGGAACAAGTACTAATCTAATCTCATCTAATCTTCAGGAGATCCGACAGGCACTGATGCAAGAATGGTAGGTTGTGCCCCAGAAGCTGCTGGACTACCTGATCCAGAGTATGCCAATCCGTTGTGCGGCATTTGTACGTGTGCATGATGATCATATCCCATATTGGTTCAAATGGCTCTGAGCACTATGGGACTCAACTTCTGAGGTCATCAGTCCCCTAGAACTTAGAACTACTTAAACCTAACTAACCTAAGGACATCACATGCAGCCATGCCCGAGGCAGGATTCGAACCTGCAACCGTAGCGGTCGCGCGCCTCCAGACTGTAGCGCCTAGAACCGCTCGGTCACGCCGGCCGGCCATATCCCATATTGATGTTGGGGTACATGCGCAGGAAACAGTGGCGTTTTGTAGCACATGTGTTTCGGGACGGTTTTCTCAACTTATCACCAATACTGGGGACTTACAGATCTGTGTCGTGTGTGTTCCATATGTGCCTATGCTATTAGCGCCAGTTTTGTGTAGTGCCACGTTGTATGGCACGACATTCTACAATTATCCTTAATTTATGAGCATGAGTGTAGTTACTACGAAGAGGGAAGTTCCTGACAGCTGTTAATGCTGTTGCAGTCTTTCAACCGTGAAGTGCAAAAGGCCGATGACAATACCAAAGTTGTAAATTTATTGACAAAATGTTTATACGCTAGCAGTGTTTAACTCTTTACGCACACATATACACATACACACACACACACACACATACACACACACACACACACACACACACATACACACACATACACACACACACACACACACACACACACACACACGAACACAAACACACAATAGCTTGCTACTACTCACAAACAACAACAAAGTCCAGAAACCTTATCTATGAAGCAACAAATGACGACCTTACTTTTAATTTTCTTGCTGGAGAAGGGAAATACCAAGGTTATCGTAATCTGATTGGCATTGTGTCGTCATGACAACATGATCTTCTTCATTGCCCCTGACCTCGTTGTCTTATATACAGGATGTCTTAGGAGGAAAAGTAAATATTTCAATAGATGGTAGCACAAGCCGGAAATGGGGAGAAAGTGGTGGCGTAAAGATTATAATCGCCAATGGCTTTCACTAAATTCCATACCTCTCCCCAGGCTGCCATGAAGTGAGTTCACGTGACACTGTTGACGGTGATGCCCCCGTGGGATAGCATCCTTGGTACTTTTCGTAAGGAGTAGGCTACGTTCCGCCACTGTGTCACCCTCTTCACTGTACAAGCACTGATCAGTCATCACAGGGCACAGGTACACACTTCATAACAGGTCAGAGGAAGGCAAGACTCAACTGAGGAGCAACGCCTCTTAAGATGTCTAGTGCAGTTCTGAATGAAACGTCAGGAACAGAAGAGTTACGTGGACTACGACCTTATACCCAGAAAAGTTTACCAGCGGCAATGCCATCTGGTCGTGAAAGACTTCATTCTATCATAAGGCAATCGTAAAGCACCTCAACTAGGACTTTGCCTAGAGAGACGATGCAGGATTCCTGCATCTGCGGTCCTACGCTCGCTTCCAGACTATGGAACCGAGGGAGGTGGCGCAGTGGTTAGCACACTCGTCCCGTATTCTGGAGGACGGCGGTTCAAACCCCCGTCCGGCCATCCAGATTTAGGTTTTCCGTGATTTCTCTAAATCCCTTATGGCAAACGCCGGGCTAGTTCCTTCGAAAGGGCAAGGCCCTTTCCTCCCCCTTCCTTCCATAATCCGAGCTCGTGCTCCGATGACCTCTATGTCGACGGGTTGTTAAACACTAATCTGCTCTTCCTCCTACAGAGTATGGGACTACTTTGACTTTTTGATAACATGTATCCAATTTTTACTGACTACGCAGATATAAGTTTTCGTTTAGCGTAGTACAGTTGCTATGGGTTTATTTATAGTGTGTCACTTTAGTTTTGAAGTTCAGCTTTTGAAGTTGTGCTCGATTTTACGCTTTTGTTGGCCAGTTCTCCTTGTGAAGCAATCTACTATAATCTTCGTTTCTTTTCGCAACCTCGGGAACTGCAATAGTACAGATCTTTGGTTTCTTCTATAAACGTTCTATAAATCTCATCGAAGGAATCATTATTTTTCATTTTCTGCTATTGTGTGGTTACAAATTTATTAACAAGTTCATAAAATAAGTGTACGTGCATGAAATTGCGTGCTAATACAAAATACTAGTTAGTGTAATATTTTACTAGAGAGACGAGCTCTAAAAGTTAACGATAGGTCGCTGAGTGGGGCGCTAGGAAAGAAGTGTGGAGGGAAGTGGAGAGACTGCTAACTGTAGTGAGTGAGCGAGGAAATTGTGTGTTTGTAGCAGCAGCTTCAGGATGTTTTTTCAGTCTAGAACGCGGACTGTTTTCCTTGCAGAGCGTGAACTGTGTACTTAATAACGATAAAATCAGGGTGATTCTTGTTACAGACTGTTACCTCAGAAAATAATCATTTGAAGGCTACGATCTGCGACCACTGGAGTAACCTGTTTACCGGGTAGACTGTTTTCGATGCCTGGAGTGGAATATACACTCCTGGAAATTGAAATAAGAACACCGTGAATTCATTGTCCCAGGAAGGGGAAACTTTATTGACACATTCCTGGGGTCAGATACATCACATGATCACACTGACAGAACCACAGGCACATAGACACAGGCAACAGAGCATGCACAATGTCGGCACTAGTACAGTGTATATCCACCTTTCGCAGCAATGCAGGCTGCTATTCTCCCATGGAGACGATCGTAGAGATGCTGGATGTAGTCCTGTGGAACGGCTTGCCATGCCATTTCCACCTGGCGCCTCAGGTGGACCAGCGTTCGTGCTGGACGTGCAGACCGCGTGAGACGACGCTTCATCCAGTCCCAAACATGCTCAATGGGGGACAGATCCGGAGATCTTGCTGGCCAGGGTAGTTGACTTACACCTTCTAGAGCACGTTGGGTGGCACGGGATACATGCGGACGTGCATTGTCCTGTTGGAACAGCAAGTTCCCTTGCCGGTCTAGGAATGGTAGAACGATGGGTTCGATGACGGTTTGGATGTACCGTGCACTATTCAGTGTCCCCTCGACGATCACCAGTGGTGTACGGCCAGTGTAGGAGATCGCTCCCCACACCATGATGCCGGGTGTTGGCCCTGTGTGCCTCGGTCGTATGCAGTCCTGATTGTGGCGCTCACCTGCACGGCGCCAAACACGCATACGACCATCATTGGCACCAAGGCAGAAGCGACTCTCATCGCTGAAGACGACACGTCTCCATTCGTCCCTCCATTCACGCCTGTCGCGACACCACTGGAGGCGGGCTGCACGATGTTGGGGCGTGAGCGGAAGACGGCCTAACGGTGTGCGGGACCGTAGCCCAGCTTCATGGAGACGGTTGCGAATGGTCCTCGCCGATACCCCAGGAGCAACAGTGTCCCTAATTTTCTGGGAAGTGGCGGTGCGGTCCCCTACGGCACTGCGTAGGATCCTACGGTCTTGGCGTGTATCCGTGCGTCGCTGCGGTCCGGTCCCAGGTCGACGGGCACGTGCACCTTCCGCCGACCACTGGCGACAACATCGATGTACTGTGGAGACCTCACGCCCCACGTGTTGAGCAATTCGGCGGTACGTCCACCCGGCCTCCCGCATGCCCACTATACGCCCTCGCTCAAAGTCCGTCAACTGCACATACGGTTCACGTCCACGCTGTCGCGGCATGCTACCAGTGTTAAAGACTGCGATGGAGCTCCGTATGCCACGGCAAACTGGCTGACACTGACGGCGGCGGTGCACAAATGCTGCGCAGCTAGCGCCATTCGACAGCCAACACCGCGGTTCCTGGTGTGTCCGCTGTGCCGTGCGTGTGATCATTGCTTGTACAGCCCTCTCGCAGTGTCCGGAGCAAGTATGGTGGGTCTGACACACCGGTGTCAATGTGTTCTTTTTTCCATTTCCAGGAGTGTAAATACGGCGTCATGGGGTCGCCACCCACCAGCAATTATTCCTTATTTGGTATTTATAATTTCTGGAAAGTCTTCTAAATTTCTTATTTCCGTGATGTTTGTACGTTCTGGCGTATTCGATGTCTGTATAGAAGGCAACAGTCGGCGTCCCGGAGTTCAATACCAACTGCTAGTCTAGCCGTTGTATTCGGGAAAAGTTCTATCTGTACGCTGATGTTCTTAGCGAACGTGCTTTCAGTGTTCAGTGGTGTTCTTCACTGATGAGCCTTCTTTTGAATTTGGACTTTGTGGTTACGAAGAAACATTGTTTGGTGGAGACGCCAGATATCTCAAAACATCTACATCATCGTGGCTCCAATATTCGGCAACGTAAAAGTCGTCACCTACAGACAGGAACCAGAGTACAAGCCATACATTGTTTCCAATGTCCGTATATTTAGGAACCAATGGATCGCAAAACAGTACTAATTCAGCTATACATGAGGCATCCATCAGTCTTTTACGGATACACTCATCAAGACCCCACTAAACGTCTGAAAGGATTTCAGAGAGTCGCCAAATACAAAGGTGGGATGACATGGCATGTTTGGAAAATACGTACTTTTACCTGGCGGCACAGCCCAGCAGTGATTCGAGAACAATGAAGGCAAACTCCTTATCTGGGACAAATTCTAAACTGAGCCGAAGAAAACATTTGATGACAACAAGCAGGAAGTCCCTTTAGCGGAAGAAAAATTGAAGAACAGACACCAGCGTCATGGGAAATCGACACAGACGTACATACAGAATGTTGTGGCACTGTGCCACATCGTGTATTCGAATATGACAGAAGCTGCAAAATCTCGTGCTTGATGAAGGGAGTTGCAGAAACATGTACCAAGCTCTTCTGGTAAGTGATGACAAAACAATCGAGGAAATGATCACATGGAGCCAGAGCACAGAGGAAATACAACAGTAGAGATTCTGATGAAAGAACTGTGGCCGACTTCCGAATAGGGTACCTGTGGCAGTTGTCTAAGACCACCATAACGTCGCCTCCTTCATATGCCAGGTAGTAAGAGACGAAACGTAGCAGTTCGTGGCAGCCAGAACTGTCGAACCAAGTAAGAAAGAGATACCTGTAACACATGTGGACCTCATAGGCCAACAGGTAATAAATCATGTAGGAGAAGTTCTGTACCGTTCTTTAGCACCAATCTCCGCCACTCGAACGCACCAGGAAGAATGGCTAACTCGGACTTATGCCGCAATCCTCAAACGACAACCCAGCACCCGACCAGTGTAGATATAACCAACACCTCCCACTAAAGTATAACGCTTCGCATTTATAGGACAGAGGATAACACCACCCCGATGTCTTCAGTGTGGGCGTTTTACGTTACTTCAGATAAAGAAGACTAGAGTTCGGCCGTTACTACGCCACTTGATGTCTATCACAACAGTTCTGATGTTCTTCTTCCTCTTTTCAGGTATTAGGCGAAATAGCCTATTACGGTACCCACCGTTGCCAGGGTCTTCCTCTATCTCTTCTTCTTTGGCACGTGTATTTTCTAGCCTTTAAAGGGAATATGTCACTCTCGATTCTTTCTAGGTGCTCATTCCATTTTCTCCTATGTTCAAAACTTTTATCATTTACACTAAAAATTTTTCATTCTACTCTAATATCTTGATTCCTTAGTCTATCTTCTTTTATTTAATCTTTAATTCATCTCAGGAATTTCATTTCTTGTGTCTTAATACGGCTTTCTTGCTTTTTGCTAAACAGCCAGGTCTCGTTTCCGTAGAGCGGTGTGGGGACTGCTACTGTTTTGTAGGATTCAATTTGAGTATCTTTCCTAGCTTTGTTTTCAAGTTTTCTGTTAATTGTTCCACATACCACGGTAAATTTACTAAGCTTATTTTCTATATCTTTGCTGTAGCCATATGTCACTTCACAGCCTAGGTAACTCAATTGGTTTACTTGCTCTAAAATCTTTCGATTTACCACTGGTTTAGTTCCAATGTCTTCTTTCGCCAAGAAGGCCATTGTCTTAGTTTTTCTGTTGGTATTTCCATGTCAGGTTTCATACTTACTTGTTTCGGTAAGTAAATTCCTTTCTGAAGGTCCTCTTCTTTATTTGCTAGGGCCACTGCTTCGTCAGCATATAGCAAGTTATTTACAAAAGTCGTCCTGTCTAAGTATATACCTTTTTGTAATTCTTTTTTCATTTATGCATTGTTTCAGGTATGTAAATGTTAAAGCTGGGAAGATATAGCGGCCTTGTCGTACTTCTTTGTTAGTTGGCATCTCATTAGTCATTATTCCGTTGAGAACTGATACACACTTTTTATCGCACTTATTACAGGCTTTGCATATCGGTGATTCGTCACCATTTTCTAAGATTTCTGTCTCTTGAGTGTGTCAAAAACTTTCTTTAAAACGGATAAAAGCAATTTGTGTTTCTTTATTATATTCTGTGCATTTTGCGTTATCTGTTGTAAAATAAAAACTTCGTCTATCGTGTAGCGTCCTTTCCTAAAACTCAGTTACTCCTCATGCAGTACTACTTCTGATATGTTCTTAAGTTTGTGTTAAAAATCTTAGCATACTACTTGTATGCTGAGTCTAGTAAACTTATTCCTCTGTACTTGCTGCATAGGCTTTTGTCTCCTTTTTTTAAAAACTGATATCACTCTAGCAATTTTCTAGTCTTTGGGGATGCTTTTGCTCTTCTAACATTCGTTTAAGAGACTAACAGTAGTAGATATAGCACCATTCTTTCACATTTTAGCAAGTCAGCATTAATACTATCTCTTCCTATCGCTTATCTGTTCCTATGTGATGTTAAGGCAGATTTTATTTCGTCAGGCTGTATTTCATCTAATCCCTTGTCATTCATTGTTTCGCTCTGTTTCTTGTGCTGTTTCATCATACCATAATGCTGTTCTAATTCACCCATTGTTCTTCTTCAATACTGTTTATTTGTATCTTCTCTTTTGCTGTTGAGTTTAATGTTTTTAAAACATTATAGGCATTTGCAATCTCCAGTGAACATCATTCTCGATATTACAAATAAATCTGTCCCAATGATCCTGATGTGCCATTCTTACCACACATTTAGGTATACTTCTTCTCTCCTTATGAGACTGCATCTTTTCAGCTGTGGGGCTGCTTATGTGTTTTATACATGCATCCTGTTTTTCTTTAACAGCTTTTCTCATATACTCATTCCAAATTTTTATGCCCTCTCTTTTCCTCATTTTTTTTCTTTTTACTTCTACTCTGTATATGATGTTCTTTAGATTTTGCCGTTCTTCTTTTATATTACCTTTAGTTTGCAAGTTTTCTAGTTCTTCTATTCAATTTGCTTTGGTAAAGATGTTTCATACTGTCCTCTTCCAACAAAAAACGCTTTGATCTTGTCGGTTACTTATATGTTTTGTCATTTTCTTCCATTTTGCAAAAAGATCTTTTATGGAGATTAGTAGAAAATGATGATCTGATCCTATATCTTGTCTTCTATAAACTCTTGAATCCCTTACTTGACCTGCTAGCTCATCTTCTTCTAAAATATAGTGAATTATTGATCTAAGGCCACTGCTGGCCCAAGTATTCTTATGAATATCTCTTTTCTTAGAAAGTGAGTTTGTTATTTACAGATAATTGTAAGTGGCAAAATCTGTTAGAATTTTTCCGTTTCCATTACGTACCTGGTCTCCAAAAACCATAATAATGTTCCTTACTATGTTTCCTATTTTGGGATTGATATCACCCATCATAATAATCTGATCAGCAGCACTGTATTTGTTCAGTCTTCTGTAGTTTTTCCATAAAAGGTTCTAGACTCATACTTTTTTTCCTTCTTCTGATGCACATACGCTTATAATGGTGGCCTTACCACTTCTCAGTTTCAGTCTGACTATGACCTTCGCTTGTTTATGTGCAACCTTTGATTTCTTTTTCCCATCTCCAGTGTAGGAGTAAAGCCACACTTTTGCTTGCTGTTTCACTTTAGAACTATAGAACATAATGTAATCGCCTACATATTTATTACCTCTCATTTCCATTTTCGTTTCTGTGATTGCTACAGTCAACTCCATACGATTATAGTCTACGATTATAGTCTACCTGTGGAACAAAGTCCATTTCCGTACCCTGGACGAGGTGGAGCCCAACATGCCCCAGCCCATTTTGGCACCGTAGAGAAGTATCAGCTGCTCGCCAAGCCGGAGCATTCAGGAAGAGTGAGGCAACCAATTATGGAGGCGAGGTCGCCACAGATGCAAACCTCCGTGGACGACAATTACAAAGATTCCAGGAAATCTCATCAACATCGTTGCCGATGACCAGTTTTTCCGGATGCCAGTTGACTCAGAGACTTCTTTATCCGTAAAGTCGAAAGTCTGTCGTCGTCAGCTAAAGCTTCGTTCCGGGATACGAAAACGATCGTCCTGAAGGTCTCAATTTGGAAACACGTCTGGCCGACAGGAACCACGCACTGCAAGAATAACTATCGAAAACAGAATGCAGCCTTTCTACTTTGTTGCTTTAGCAGAAAGTAGATATGATGCTATTCTGTAATGGGACTTCTTGTATAAATCACAAACACTCATAGACTGTTGAAAGTCAGAAGTCCAAACTGACGAAGCTATTCCAACAAGCACACATAACTAAAATTGCTGTGGTCGGCTGTGTGGCGCTGAAGACGTTGTCATCTCGTCATAATAGATGAGAAAAGTTCAGTCGAGAGTCTAGATGCTTAGTTGAACTGGAAGTGTTTTCTCAGTCGCAAAAACCCACTCAGGCTTACAAAAGAGATCTACATATCAGCTACGATTATTAGCATTGTTAGGAAGTCAAGGAGAACTTTGGATCACTAGCTGTCACTAGCAGCCACATCTCAGTCCTAAAGCTACACATGTGGAAACAGGCGAACAAGTCCAGGATGGGCAGTTCAGTGCCATCCATAAAGAATCGTCCTCTGCCACCGCTACGCAGTGGAGGAAGATACTGTCGAACTGCCAATAGGATGTGGTCGGACCGAGGAACAACGTCGGTGAGCGTTAGCCGTTCTGCGACGATTTTCATATGTTTTCAGATCCAGAGTGGAGAAAATGCAGACCAAGCTGACCATAGTCAAATGCCGTATCAACACTGGGGACCATCAGTTAACTAGCTCTCCTATAGGGTGTCGCCGACTTAATGACGCATAGTTCTGAAGAGGAGAAGATAGTGTCAGATGTCATCTTTGATCACTCACAGATTCCTTGGTCCTACATGTTGTCCTTACGAAGAAGAAGGATTATCCATAACTTTTCTGTGTCGACTACCGACGACTGAACAAAATCATGAAGGAAGGAGTTACTCATTACCACCCATTGACGACAACCTGGACTGCTTGAAAGCAGTAAGATATTTTTCAATTATGAACATATGGACAGGCTACAGGCAAATCAAGATTGATATACGAGGGCTATTCGGAAAGTAAGGAACGATAGGTCGCGAAATGGAAACCACAGTGAAAATCAAAGCTGTTTTATTTGCAACAGTTAGCTACAACTTCCAGCTACTTATGTCCATAGTCGACGATCCGACTTAGACGTTTGTCGTAGCGTTGTACCATCTTTCTAATACCCTCGTTATAGAAAGCAGCCGCCAGTGCTTTAGGCCAATTCTCTACGCTGGCCTACAGCTCGTTGTCTGTGCCAAAATGTTGTCTTCATATCCAACGTTTCATGTGAGCAGAGATGAAACTCAGAGGGAGACAATTACGGGCTGTATTGCGGGTAATCAAACATTTCCAATAGAAAACGATGCAGGAGCATCTTCATTGCCCCTGCAGAATGCGGCTGAGAATTGTCTTAAAGAAGAAAATGCACGACAGTTATGTAATGTTGGTTGCATATCTTCGGGCGAAATTTCTCACCAGACCCTCGTAGTTGACGGGAGACACTATTGATCTAGGTACCTTTATGTGCTCCCTGTGTGCTCAGAACTAAAAAGAACGTCGTAAAGCGATCGACTACCCAACACACCTGTGCAAAACGTAATCGGATTTTCACTGTGGTCTCCATTTCGCGACCGATCGTTCCTTACTTTCCGAATAACCCTCGTATATGGAGCAGTCAAATGAAAACGAGATAAGAGGCAGACAAATGAAAAGCAGACGGTTGAACAAAAGAAAAGTTAGTAAACTGTTCATTATTTCAAAATTAATCGCCCTAAGTGTTAGTACATTTATCCCACTGAGGAAAAAACTGTCAATCCCTTCGTGAAAAAATCTTTGCGGTTGCCTTTCTTCCTTTGGGTCTCAGTCTTCTGACTGGTTTGACGCGGCTCGCCACGAATTCCTCTCCTTACTCCAATCTCTGTCTTCCTCTGCAGTTTTTGCCCTCTACAACTTGCTCTAGTACCATGGAAGTCACTCAATAATGTCGTATCAGATATCCTATTATCCTGTCCCTTCTCCTTATCATTGTTTTCCACATATTCCTTTTCTCTCCGATTCTGTGCAGAACCTCCTCATTCCTTACCTTATCAGTCCACCTAATTTTCAACATTGGTCTGTAGCTCCACATCTCAAATGCTTCGATTCTCTTCTGTTCCGGTTTTCTTTCAGTTCATGTTTCACTACCATAAAATTCTGTACTCCAGAGGTACATTCTCAGAAATTTCTTCCTCAAATTAAGGCCTATGTTTGATACTACTAGACTTCTCTTGGGCAGGAATACCCTTTTTGCCAGTGCTAGTCTGATTTTGATGTTTTCTTACGCCGTCTATCATTGGTTATTTTACTGCCTAGGTAGCAGAATTCTTTAACTTCATCTAGCTTCGTGACCATCAGTCTCGATGTTAAGTTTCTCGCTGTTCTCATTCTGCTACTACTCATTACTTTCGTCTTTCTTCCATTTACCCTCAGTCCCTATTCTGTACTCATTAGATTGTTCATTCCATTCAGCAGATCAGGTAATTCTTCTTCACTTTCAATCAGGATAGCAATGTCATCAGCGAATCGTATCATTGATATCCTTTCACCTTGAATTTTAATCCCACTCCTAAACGTTTCTTTTATTTCCATCATTGCTTCTTCGATGTACAAATTGAACAGAAGGGGCGAAAGATTACATCTGTCTTACACCCTTTTTAATCCGAGCACTTCGCTCTTGGTCGTTCAAAAATGGCTCTGAGCACTATGCGACTTAACTTCTAAGGTCATTAGTCGCCTAGAACTTAGAACTAATTAAAACTAATTAACCTAAGGACATCACACACATCCATGCCCGAGGCAGGATTCGAACCTGCGACCGTAGTGGTCGGTCGGCTCCAGACTGTTGCGCCCAGAACCGCACGGCCACTCCGGCCGGCGCTCTTGGTCGTCCCCTCTTATTATTCCCTCTTGGCTCTTGTACATAATGTATGTTACCAGTCTCTCCCTATAGCTTATTCAATTTGTTTCTCAGAATTTTGAACATCTTGCACCATTTTACGTAGTCGAAAGCTTTTTGCCCCTGTCTCTTCACAATCGACTCCTATTTCTTCTTCTATCACATCAGACAAATCTTACCCCTCATAGAGACTTTCAGCTTATTCTTTCCACCTATCCACTTTCTGCTCTGCATTTAACAGTTGAATTCCCGTTGCACTCTTAATGTTACCACCCTTGCTTTTAATGAGACCGAAGGTTGTTTTGACTTTCCTGTATGCTGAGTCTGTCCTTCCGACAATCATTTCTTTTTCGATTTCTTCACATTTTTCATGGAGGCATTTCGTCCTTGCTTCCCTGCGCTACCTATTTATTTCATTCCTCGTCGACTTGTATTTCTGTATTCCTGAGTTTCCCGGAACATTTTTGTAGTTCCTTGATTCATCAATCAACTGAAGTATTTCTTCTGTTACCCATGCCTTCTTCAGTTACCTTCTTTGTACCTGTGTTTTTCTTTTCAACTTGTGTGACGGCCCTTTTTAGAGATGTTCATTCCTCTTCAACTGTACTGCCTACTGAGCTGTTCCTTATATCTGTATGTATAGCCTTAGAGAACTTCAAGAGTGTCTCGTCATTCCTTTGTACTTCCGCATCCCACTTCTTTCGGTATTGCCGGCCGCGGTGGTCTAGCGGTTCTAGGCGCTCAGTCCGGAACCGCGCGACTGCTACGGTCGCAGGTTTGAATCCTGCCTCGGGCATGGATGTGTGTGATGTCCTTAGGTTAGTTAGGTTTAAGTAGTTCTAAGTTCTAGGGGACTGATGACCACAGATGTTAAGTCCCATAGTGCTCAGAGCCATTTGAACCATTTTCTTTCCGTATTGATTCTTCTTTACTAATGTCTTAAGCTTCGGCCTACTCTTCATCGCTAATATATTGTGATCTGAGTCTGTATCTGCTCCTGGGTACGCCTACGGAACCATAACAGTATCTGGCGTGCGCCTCTTCGAAGCAAAACGACGACCACGAATATCTTTCTTAAGACCTCCAATAATACGAAAAGCGCGACGGAGGAGACCGTAGCTGTAAAGAGGATGTGTAAGGGCTTCCCAGTGAAACTTTTGCAGTGTAGTCAAAACAACCAAAGCAACATGCGGGGGGACATGGTTTATTTTTGTAAGCGTTAGAGCGTTTCAGAAATGCTCAACAAACTCTTGCAGCAGACGCTAGTATAGAGGCCTATTTCGGAATACGTTTAATGCTCATGTATTATTACCTTTCTGCAGATCGAATTTGTCTTCTATAGGAATTAACATGGATTCTTAAACAGGGATTATCTGAAACCCAGCATTCCCTGTTCGTCTACGAGACCCACAACACTGTAGTTACCGGCGCCCTTGTTGCGGATATGTCCCTTGAGTTTCGCAAGGCGTTTGGTACAGTTCCACATTATCATTTGTGAGTAAAATAGGTGCGAACGGAATACCAGATCAGCTTTGCGATTGGACTGAGGAGTTCCTAGCACATAGACACAGCGCTTCAATCTGAACGGAGCGAAATCTTCACCTCATAGGTGCCTTATAGAATCACTGATATTCACTACATAAGTGACGTAGAGGATAA
Source organism: Schistocerca nitens (assembly GCF_023898315.1). Lineage (NCBI taxonomy): Eukaryota > Metazoa > Arthropoda > Insecta > Orthoptera > Acrididae > Schistocerca > Schistocerca nitens. The sequence continues at coordinate 895,967,781 of NC_064617.1, read as the reverse complement.
CGTCAGACACTCTTTGAGGCTGTTCATGGATGATGCTGTTGTATACAGCGAAGTCGCAACGCAAAAAATTGCCGCGAAATGCAGGACGAACTGTAGAGGATCGATGCTTGGTACAGGAAATGGCAGAAGACCAACCTCAATATAAACAAGTGTAACGTATTGCGTAAAAAGCGCAGAAAGGCCGATTATTGTATGATTACACGATTACTGTACAAGCACTGGAACAGTAATATCCATTAAATAACTGGGAGTATACGTAAGGAGCGACTTAAACTAAATCGTGAGGTAGGCAGATGCCAGACAGATTCAATGGATGAACTCCCGAAGTTTAGTCCACCGACAAATGAGAAGCTTACAAAACCTACGTTCGACCAATATTGAACATTGCTGGTGTCTGGACCAGTAACAGATAGGAAAGGTAAAGGAAACATAGAGAACCGAAGAAGAGCAGCGCGTTTCGTCACAGGTTCATTTAGAAAGCGCGAAAGCATCACTGAGATGTTCATCCACCTCCAGTGGTAGACGCTACAAGAGAGATGTGTATCGCGATATGGTTTACTGCTAAAATTCTGGGAAAGTACCGTTGTAGAAGAGTCAAACGATATATTGTTTCCTTCTATGTACATCTCGCGAAAATGTCGTGAAAGAAAAGTTAGAGCCCGCACGGAGGCTTACAATAGCGCTTCCTATGGACCATTCGAGACCGGAATAGGAGAAGTGGAAGGTGTTTAGTACAAAGATTGCCATCCGCCACACATCGTATGTTGGGTTGCAGAGTACAGACGTAACTGCAGCTGGATAACGGTTCAAAACCCTCGGTTCAGACACCCTGCGACTACACTGAGGTGGCAAAAGTCGTGGGACAGCGAAATGCACGTATGCAGCTGGCGCTATTATCGCGTACACAAGCTATAAAGGACAGTAGATTGGCAGAGCTATCATTTGTACTCAGCTGATTCACGTGAAAACGTTTCCGACGTAATTACGACCACGTGACGGGAATTAACAGAACGGGGACTGGTAGATGGAGCTAGACGCATGAGACAGTCCATTTGGGAAATCGTTAGGGACTTCAGTATTCCAAGATCCCAGTGTCAAGAATGTGCCGATAATACCAAATTTGAGGCATTAGCTCTTACCACGGACAACGCAGTGGCTGACGGCCTTCACTGGACCGAGAGCAGTGGCGCATGCGTAGAATTGTCAGTGCTAAAAGACAAGTAACAATGTGTGAAATAACGCAGAAATCAGTGTGGGACTTACAACGAATCGCATCCGTTACAAGAGTGAGGCGAAATTTGGCTTTAACGGGCTATGCCAGCAGACGACCGACGCGAGTGCCTTTGGTAACAGAACGACATCGCCTGCAGCGCCTCCCCTGCGTTCGTGACCATATTGGTGAAACCCTAGATGGCTGGAAGACCGTGGCCTTGTCAGATGAGTCCCAATTTCAGTTGTTAAGAGCTGATGGTAGGACTCAATTGTGGTGCAGACCCCACGAAGCCGTAGACCCAAGTTGTCAACAAGAAACTGGGCAAGCTGGTGGTGGCTCCGTAATGATGAGGGCTGTGTGTAAATGGAATTAACTGTGTCCTCTAGTCCAACAGAACCGATCGTTGACTGGAAATGGTTATCTTCGGCTACTTGGAGACCAACTGTAGCGAATCACGAACTTTATAGAATTTTTACGGATGACAATGCGCCATGTCACAGGGCCACAATTGTTCACGATTGGTTTGAAGGACATTCTGGAGAATTCGAGTGAATTATTTGGTCTCTCAGATTGTCCGACATGAATTCCATTCAACATTTATGGAACATAATCGAAATATCGGTTCTTGCACACGATCTTGCACCCACAACACTCTCGCAACTCGAGAATGAGATTTTCACTCTGCAGCGGAGTGTGCGCTGATATGAAACTTCCTGGCACATTAAAACTGTGTGCCCGACCGAGACTCGAACTCGGGACCTTTGCCTTTCGCGGGCAAGTGCTCTACCATCTGGGCTACCGAAGCACGACTCACGCCCGGTACTCACAGCTTTACTTCTGCCAGTATCTCGTCTCCTACCTTCGGTAGCTCAGATGGTAGAGCACTTGCCCGCGAAAGGCAAAGGTCCCGAGTTCGAGTCTCGGTCGGGCACACAGTTTTAATCTGCCAGGAAGTTTCACATCATCGCACACTCCGCTGCAGAGTGAAAATCTCATTCTGGAAACATCCCCCAGGCTGTGGCTAAGCCATGTCTTCACTATATCCTTTCTTTCAGGAGTGCTAGTTCTGCAAGGTTCGCAGGAGAGCTTCTGTAAAGTTTGGAAGGTAGGAGACGAGATACTGGCAGAAGTAAAGCTGTGAGTACCGGGCGTGAGTCGTGCTTCGGTAGCTCAGATGGTAGAGCACTTGCCCGCGAAAGGCAAAGGTCCCGAGTTCGAGTTTCGGTCGGGCACACAGTTTTAATCTGCCAGGAAGTTTCACTCTTGCAACTGTGGGTGGCTGTAGAGGCGGCATGGCTCAGTATTTTTGCAGGGAGCTTCCGACTTGTTGAGTCCATTCCATGTCAAGTTACTGCACTACGCCGGGTAAAAGGAGGTCCGACAGGATATTTGGAGGTATCCCATAAATTTTGACACCAAAGTATAGACTGGAATCTGAATACAGGAAGACAGAGAGATGGGCGAAATACTAAATTCCTTTTTCGGAGTTCGTTTCACTCAGGAAGGTCGTACTGTTGTTCCTCATTCCAATTGTAGTACTGGCGTTAAAATGACAGATATCGAAATGACTGCAGGATAGAAAAACAACCAAAACTTCTCAACAGAGGAAAGGCAACTGGGGGACAAGATAGGGTATCTGTGCGATTTTACATGAGAGTAAGCAAAACAAACTGCTCTTCTTTTAGCAGCAGTCTACCGTTGGTCGCTGTAGAAGCAAAGCTTTCCTGAAAATGCGCAACCATCCCTGTTTTCAACGAGGCTTGTCGAACACACGCACACAGCTGTAGGTCTATATGGCTGACGTCAATTTGTTGCAGAATTCTGGGACACAATTAATGCTCGCACTATTGCCTGATGAGTAAAATACGCTGATCCGTCTACAGGAGAGTGTTTCATTTAGATGTAGGGCCTCCTGTCGACTAGAATAAACAAGAGCACCATCATGTTGGAAGACCTTACCCATCCGTTTAGAAAAAGGAACCTCTTCCAGTAACGATGCAAGCTCGTTTTCAATAACGTCCAGATAACAGGGCTCTGTAAGACGACGAGGTATGATTGTCTATCACACTATACTTTTATACAGAAGAGTTCTTCATAAACTGTCTCCTCAAAGGCATTTGGATTTTCGTCGGACCACCGACGTGAGATAATAGTGTGTCTGATACAGTCATGAGTGGAAGTGGTTTCACCAGTAAACATTATTAATGGGATAACTCGGAGATTTGCAATTAACCAGCGACAAAAAATTCAAATTGTCTTGTTTCATACCCCTCTCGAAGATGTTGAATACGCTGCAAATGATGGTAGAGGCCGTGCATACCTAACGTCCAACTGAGGCGTTCCTTCTATATCGTAGAAAATTGAAATGTATGAAAGGTAGCCTCATTGAAGATGGGGGAAGAGAATATGATTTACTGCATCTTATCTATTGAGTCAGTACTTTTTTTTTTTTTACCGCAACGACTCCCTTTTCCCTTGATTTCATGTCAGACAAGTGAGAAAATTGGTTAACGCGTTTGTTAGGCGGCGAGTGACCGATCAGCCTACATAAGCTATTGAAGAATGATCGGTGCAAAATATCTCAGGGCCGCTTTAATTACATTTAAAGAATCAAATAACGAGAAAGCGCGACAAGCGTTCGGTCATTCTCCATCCAACAATTCCTCACCAGTCCCTCTTATTTGGAGCCTGAAATAAAATTCTAAAAACACACTTAAAATTATTTGCGTGAGAAGAAATCGGATAGGTAATGGAATTGAAATGACAGACACAGCAATATACTAGATATTAAACAATTATTCAATTAATTTAACATAGAGAACAAATTATGGTGTTTCCTATAAAATATGAGGCAAGAGAGGGAGTGAGCTCGCTGGCTCCAGACAGTAAAAGCGCGGTCCTTTTTCATTTCTTGAAGTTTTAGAAAAATTAAACAATAATCCGATTCCATAACAACGTTTACACAAATGTTTTCTACATTAAGATGCAAGTTTCAATGGTGTACCACAAAGATTCCCGTTACTTCTAAAACGACACAGTTTTCATTTACTTTAACAGTAATACTTCAACGTGTAGAAATTCTGAGTGTGCTTGTTGATCTGAATAATGTCTTCTACTTCATCGACACTCTATTTATTTGACGTTCAGATGAAATATGACTGCAGGGTACTTGACCAGCCTCACGCAGTTTTATGAAAATACGCAAAACACTCTTGAATCTGGTACTCTGCGGTTAGTAAATCGTTTACCATATTCTCTACAAGCAGCAGCGTTTCCGTTACAGAACCCATACACAAATATCATATTTGTATAGTCTGCATTTGTAAATATACTGAGGTGATGAAATTCATGGGCTAGCGATATGCACATATACAGATGGCGGTAGTATCGCTCACAAAAGGTATAAAAGGGCAATACCTTGGCGGAGCTGTCATTTGTACTCAAGTGATTTATGTGAAAAGGTTTCCGACGCGATTATGGTCGCAAGACGCGAATTAACAGACTCTGAATGCGGAATGGTAGCTGTACGTAGACGCATGGGACATTCCATTTCGGAAATCGTTTGAGGATTCATTATTCCAAGATCCACAGTGTCAAGAGTGTGAAGAGAATGCCAAATTTCCGGCATCGTCTCTCATCACGGGCAACGGAGTGGCCGACAGCCGTCATTTAACGAACGAGAGCAGCAGGACTTGCGTAGAGCTGTCCGTGCTAGCCGGCCGCGGTGGTCTAGCGGTTCTAGGCGCGCAGTCCGGAACCGCGCGACTGCTACGGTCGCAGGTTCGAATCCTGCCTCGGGCATGGATGTGTGTGAGGTCCTTAGGTTATTTAGGTTTAAGTAGTTCTAAGTTCTAGGGGACTGATGACCACAGTAGTTAAGTCCCATAGTGCTCAGAGCCATTTTTTTTGTCCGTGCTAACAGACAACCAACACCGCGTAAAATAACCGCAGCAATTAATATGGGCCCTACGACGTATGGGCGTTAGGACAGTGCGGCGAAATTTGGCGTTAATATATGGCAGCAGAAGACTGACATGAGTGCCTTTGCTAACTGCACGACATCGCGTGCAGCCCCTCTCTTGGGCTCGTGACCATATCGATAGGACCCCAGACGACTGGAAAGCCATGGATTGGTAGGATGAGTTTCGCTTTCAGTCGGTAAGGGAAGATGGTAGGATTCAAGTGTGGCGCAGACCCTACGAAGCCACGGTCCCAAGTTGACAACAAGGCACAGTGGAGGCTGGTGGTGGCTCCATAATGGTGGGGGCTGTGTTTACATGGAATGGACTGAGTTCTCTGATCAACTGAACCGATCATTGACTGGAAATGGTTATGTTCGGCAACTTGGGGACCATTTACAGCCATCCATGGACTTCATGTTGCCAAACAATGATGGAATTTTTATGGATGACAGTGCGCCACGTCACCGGACCACAATTGTTCGCGATTGGTTTGAAGAACATTCTTAACAATTCTTAACAATTGAATGATTTGGCCACTGAGACCGTCCGACATGAATCCCATCGAATATTTGTGGGACACAGACGAGAGGCCAGTTCGTGCACAAAATCCTGCACCGACAACACTTCGGCTATTGTGGACGGATATAGAGGTAACATGGCTCAATATTTCTGCAGGGAACTTCCAACGACTTGTTGAGTGTGTACCACTTCGACTTGCTGCAGTACGCCGAACAAAAGGAGGTCCGACACGATTCGACTTCTATCAACTCAGTTTAGGTGCGGCATGATCAAATAATACAGTATGGAATGATACAGGAGCCCCCCCCCCTCCCTCCTAATATTAATTGTGCTAGGAATGACGGTTTCCTTATAGTAGGTTTTATAATAACAATGACTTATGTTTCAAACTGAAGAAGGAGTCGACCAAAAATATTAATTGCGGAGGGGACTTAATAAATTTCTAATGAAATGAACATCCCTGCAGGTGTATGTAATCTTGCAATAACTAAAAACATAAAATTTTGACTGTCCCCAGAATTCACTGAATATTACACTCAGTCGGACTGATAAAATAATGAGATCACAAAAATAGGTAAGGGTGGCTCTGGAATACTGTAGTATGACGAGTTCTGAGATGTAAACAAACTATATCTAACACGCTTCTGTCAGATTTAAAGGTTTCCTGCCGACTAAATGCTTCACTAATGTAATTCCAACTACTCTTTTTTGATTTATTGTAACCAACTTCAAGACATGCGTATTTTACTAGCACATAGCATGAAACAACATGTAATTCGACATGAAATTTGTATAAACATTCACAGGAAAGGAGCTTTACTCACAAACACTGCCAATATTCACTTGTATGTAGTAGCAAAAGAGCAAAAAAATAATAATCATATGTTTGTTACAAGAATGCCTTTTGAAGAAATTCATGAAAAGAGAGCTTCTTAATAGCCATAAGGAACACTTAGCTGTGGAAATTGGCGTGTCTTCATCCCACACTGGTGGCTCATAAACTGCAATGAGGCGGCAAAAAAAATGGTTCAAATGGCTCTGAGCACTATGGGACTTAACATCTGAGGTCATCAGTCCCCTAGAACTTAGAATTACTTAAACCTAACTAACCTAAGGACATAACACACATCCATACCCGAGACAGGATTCGAACCTACGACCGTAACAGTCGCGTGGTTCCGGACTGAAACGCCTAGAACCGCTCGACCACCGCGGCCGGCTCGAAGTGGCACAAGTCATGGGATATCATCTGATATCGTGTCGGATCTCTTTTTGTCCGGCGTAGTGCAGCAGTCTGACTTGGCGTCGACTCAATAAGTCGTTGGAAGCCCCTTGCAGATATAATGAGCCGCGCTGACTTCATAATTGCGGAAGTTTTGCCGGTGCACGATCTGGTGCACGAACTGGCCTCTCGATTGTCCAATAAAGGTTCGATGGGGTTCATGTGGGGCGATTTGGGTGGCCAAATCATTCTCTCGAATTGTCCAGAATGCTCTTCAAACCAATCGCGAGCAATTGTGTCCTGATGGCATGTTTGGGAACAGGAAGTCCATGAATGGCTGCACATAGATCCCAAGTTGCCGCACATAACCATTTCCAGCCAATGATCTGTTCCGTTGGGCGAGAGGACTCAGTCCATTCCACGTAAACACAGCCCACACCATTACGCGGTCACCACCAAGCGCACAGTGCCTTATTGATAACTTGGGTTCACAGCTTCGTGGGAGCCACACTTGAACCCCACCATCAGCTCTTACCAACTAAAATCGGGTCTCCTCTCACCAGGCCACTGTTTTCCAGTCGTTTGGGGAATAGCCGACATGGTCACGAGCCAAGGAGAGACGCTGCAGCCGATGTCATGCTGTTGGCAAAGGCACTCGCGTCGATCATCTGCCGCCATAGTCCATTAACGTCAAGCTTCACCGCACTGTCTAATCGGATACATTCTGCGGTTATTTCACGCAGCGCCGATTGTCTGTTAGCACTGACAACTCTACGCAGACGCCGCTGCTCTCGGTGGTTTACTGAAGGCAGTCGGCCACTGCGGTGTCCGTGGTGAGAAGTAATGCACACAATTTAGTATTCTCGGCACGCTCGTGACACTATGGATCTCGGAATATTGAATTCCCTAACGACTTCCGAAATGGAATGCCCATTGTGTCTAGCTCCAAGCACCATCCCGCACACTCTTAATTCCCGTCGTGCGGCCATAATCACGTCCGAAACGTTTTCACATGAATCAGCTGATACACTGCCCTTTTATACCGTGTGTACGCAGTACAACCGCCATCTGTGTATGTGCATGTCACTATCCCACGACTTTTGTCACCTCTGATTACACTCATTTTGCTATGGTTTGACGCTCCTTTTGATCTTCCGTGTATGCGATTTAAAAATTGGGTTATCTTCTGGTAAACCTTCCGGGATGTAAGGTAGTGGTCCATGAAACTCTGCAGCTCGGAGCTGAAGAGTTTCATGGACCACGACCTTACATCCCGGAAGGTTTACCAGAAGATATGTCATCCGGTCGTGAAAGCCTTCATACTATGATCAAAAATTGGGTTGTTTTGAAAATAAACTTTATTATAAAAATAAACTAATTGTGTTTGCATAAGGCTGATTTTCAAAACAACACCTCCGATTATATTTATTTAATCGAACTGTCGTTGGAATTGTTCTCTTGAAAATGGCCACTTACGCGGGTTGTCCGAAAAGTAAGGAACGATCGGTCGCGAAGTGGAAACCACAGTGAAAATCAAAACTGTTTTCTTTGCACATTTAGCTACACCTTCCAGGTACTTCTCTGCATAGTCCCCGCTCCGACTTACACATTTGTCGGAGCGTTATACCAAATTTCAAACACCATCGTCGAGAGGGCAGCCGTCTGTGCTTTCCGATAATTCTCTACGCTGGTCTATAGCGCGTAGCCTGCGACCAAGTGTTGCCTTCGTATCCAGCGTTTCCTGAGTAACAGAGATGATACTCAGGACGAGCCAGTTAGGGCTGTGTTGTGGGTGATCGAACACTTCCCATCGTAAAGGCTGCAGGAGCGTCTTCACTGCCCCTGCAGAGTGCGGCTGAGAATTGCCATCAAGAAGGAAGTGCGTGGCAGTTGTGTTAGGTGGGCTGCATTCATTAAGGCGAGACACTGCCCAAAACGTCTGTGGAAAGCTTCGTCGGATTTTCACAGTGGTTTCCATTTCGCGAAAGATCGTTCCTCACTTTCCAAATAGCCCTCGTATTTACAGATGCAGTAAAAACTGCGTTATTAGCAAAATACTCGTTGTGTGAAGTATCTGTAGTATGAGATGCAGATCAACCGTGCTTCACTCAGAAAGAACATGATGTTTACCAACGTCACTGCGCTTATTAAACATTTCTCATCCTGTTCCAATATTGTAATTTTTATATTACTTTCTAAGATGCTAGTTTATGATGAGATGCACTTTAATGTATTTATATTTCGCCATTTGCGCTATGCATCGACAACAGACCACTCATAAAAAACATTACCTCACTTTCCGCTCACCATAAATTGTAAGATAGTTATATGATAAAAGAAATATGATACAAGAAATTTTTCTGATAGTTTAGAGACATGAAAATTTAATTGTAACGGGGAATTGGAATTCGATAGTAGGAAAAGGAGGAGAAGGAAAAATTTAGGCGAATGTGGACTGGGGGAAAGAAACGAAAGAGGAAGCCACCTAGCAGAATTTTACATTAAGCATAATTTAATCCTCGCTAACACTTATTTTACAAATCATAAAAGGAGGCTGTATACTTGGAAGAGATCTGGAGACACCAGAAGGTTTAAGATTAATTATATAATGATAAGACAGAGTTTCGGAATCGGATTTTAAATTGTAAGACATTTTTAGGGGCAGATGTTGACTCTGACCACAATTTATTGGTTACAAACTGCAGATTAAAACAGAGGAAACTGCGCAAAGTTAGAAAATTAACAAGCTGGAACCTGGATAAGTTGCAAGAAACAGAGGTAGTTGAGAGTTTCAGAGGGAACAGTAGACAACGGATGACTAGAACAGCAGAAAGGAATACAGCAGAAGACGATGGAATAGTAAAGGCACCTGAGTATAAAATACGTAAGACAATGTCTAGTAGAAACACTTGAATAACACAGGAGATATTGAATTTAACTGATGAAAGAAGAAAATATAAAAATGCGACAAAAGAAGCAGGCGAAAGGAAATACACGCGTCTAAAAAATGAGATTGCTGGGAAGTGCAAAATGGCTAATGAAGAATGTTTAGAAGAAAAATGTAAGGATTTGGAAACGTGTTTCACTAACGGAAAGATAGGTATCGTCTACAACAAAATTAAAGAGGCTTTTGCACAAAAGAGAAACAGCTGTATGAATATCAAGGGCTCAGTTGGAAAACTAGTCCTAAGCAAAGAAGAGAAAGATGGAACATAAGAGGAGTACACAGAAGCTCTGTACATGGGAGATGAACATTAGAGAAATGGAAGAAGACGTAAATGAATCAGAAATGTGAAGAGATATGATACTGCGAAAAGAATTTTGTTGAGTTCCGTAACTCGCTTGGCACTCCGAGTGTCATCTAGCGGCATTTTGCAAACCGTACAGCTCGCAGGCACCTCGTACAGTATTTCAACGTACCAATGCAGGACCAGAGGCCTGCAAGTGAGCTGCGTACATTTTATGGTTCTCCGGGCTGGATACAGTGAAAACTCGGAAAATTACGACCGTGTGCTTTTCTTTATTCTGATATAAGCTAACGTGAAAAAAAAACTCCCGAGAAACTAACAACATGTGAGTTGCACACGTTCTCGGTTTCGTCGGTAAGTGCCAACGAGTGTTCCAAGGCCTATTCAGGACTTCGGAAACACCCTTAACAATTGTTTTCGGAGACACTTTTCAATCGACGCTTAACGTGTATCGTCGAACTCAAACCACGCGAAGTTCAGCCACAGACCGCGCCAACCATCTCCTGCGACGTCAACTGATCCCCCCGAAACTTTGCTCCATTGGAGATTGCAGCCGCTGCTGCACCAGCAGCTAGCGTCTGAGGCGTCTTTGCTGTTCCAGTTCGCACCGACTGCAACCAGACGAATCCGCAGATCATAGAAAGGACACGGCGGAATTCAAGGATTACAGTGAATAGACTATCAAGGATTTAATGAAGAGGCACACTCGGCTATCACAGCCTAAGGAGTCGAAACCATCAAGCAGTTCCAGTACTTTGAAACTACTTGCCATTAACTTGCCAATTTTCGAAGGGGACTATCTTAAGTGGTCGTTCTATAGAGATACCTCTGTCAGCTTAATCATGAATAATAATTCAGTTGATGATGTGTAGAAGTTTCATTATTCATTATCTCAGTTCTACTTTGCGAGGTGAAGCAAAGGATCTTTCGAAACATATACCTATTACATCAGGGAATTTATCGATTGCTTGGGGGGGGGGGGGGGGGGATATTACGCAGAGTCCAAAAATTTCAGTCAGACATGCAAAGGCTTTGTTGGTCTTACCGATACTTGGGTATGACACTGCAACCGACTATAGGCAGTTAATTAATTATGCGTGTAATCATTTTCAGGCCTTAGAGGCTACTAAACCTGAAGTCCCACTTCATGAGGTCATTCTTTCGGAAGCAGATCTGGCTTGTTTGCGACCACAAACCGTTATGAGTTAGAGGTAAAATGTCTCGATCCACGTTCACTATATTGAATCAACTGATAGATTTTATTCGGAACAAAATTCCATGCTCTTGACTTCATCAGATTCAGAGATATCACCTCAAAGGATTCGCAAGTGAATGCCAGTAACTCAATCAAGCGGAACATGTGAGAAAGTCACACTTGGCTTATGCTGACAGAAACAAGAATTGCAGATTTTGTAACCAATATCACTGTGTCATAAAGTCTATGGGCTTTCGAGAAATAGGTATTGACGATCGACAGGCATTTGTGAGGACAAATAAAAGGTGTTTTTGAGATCTGTCCCGATCACTTTGCTTGTAAATGCAAGGCTCCTACTTGGAATATCTGTATTGTTACTTGCAATATATGTAATGGAAGACATAATACACTGCTCCACAAGTTATTTGACACAAGGTGTAGTCAGGTTGACGGCTGTAGAAGCTGCCACTTGGCAGACCACATGGCAACTGTAATGCATTGTTGGCAACAAGTGTTGTCAATATTAAAGACAATATGAATAGACAGCAATCTTGTAGAATACTCCTAGACAGTGCAAGAAAACTTGTAACACCACAGTTAAATACTGTAAATAATTTGTATTAAATCATTGTGAGTAATGTATATATTCTTTAATATTTGATGTCTTTGATCTTCTTTAAAGAAACGTAAAGATTTCGTGACATGTTTACTCTTTGCAAGTCAAGTTCTTTAAATTATTTGGAGGAGTTTCCAGAATGAGATTTTCACTCTGCAGCGGAGTGTGCGCTGATATGAAATTTCCTGGCAGATTAAAACTGTGTGCCCGACCGAGACTCGAACTCGGGACCTTTGCCTTTCGCGGGCAAGTGCTCTACCAACTGAGCTACCGAAGCACGACTCACGCCCGGTACTCACGAAGGTAGGAGACGAGGTACTGGCAGAAGTAAAGCTGTGAGTACCGGCCGTGAGTCGTGCTTCGGTAGCTCAGTTGGTAGAGCACTTGCCCGCGAAAGGCAAAGGTCCCGAGTTCGAGTCTCGGTCGGGCACACAGTTTTAATCTGCCAGGAAATTTCATATCAGCGCACACTCCGCTGCAGAGTGAAAATCTCATTCTGGAAACATCCCCCAGGCTGTGGCTAAGCCATGTCTCCGCAATATCCTTTCTTTCAGGAGTGCTAGTTCTGCAAGGTTCGCAGGAGAGCTTCTGTAAAGTTTGGAAGGTAGGAGACGAGGTACTGGCAGAAGTAAAGCTGTGAGTACCGGGCGTGAGTCGTGCTTCGGTAGCTCAGTTGGTAGAGCACTTGCCCGCGAAAGGCAAAGGTCCCGAGTTCGAGTCTCGGTCGGGCACACAGTTTTAATCTGCCAGGAAATTTCTTATTTGGAGGAGAATAGCATTTAATTATGTTTAATTGTGTTGACTTCTTAATATGCTTAAATGATGAGATTTTTTAAAATATGTAAAAATCCAATGTAGTTCCCCTCTGCCACAGAAGCGAGTTGGCGCACTAGGAAAAGATGGATGTGGCGCTCGTATGAGTGCCAAATGAGAGAGCACAGTAGGCAGTCGACAGCAAGCAACTGACGAGCAAACAGCGCAGGTGCCGAGTGAGGCTTATAGTATTACAGGTGGAATGGAATGGCCTCGGATTTAATATGCGGCTGTAAAATGGTGCTCTCGATTCGTGAAAAGCTCTAAAATTATTATGAACAACGCCATGAAGAGGTAAATAGAGCTTATTATTGCCAACGGGAAGACCACCTAGCTGCCACACACTCGCCACCTCGGTTGCACAACCACTTCGTCATACTCACGAAAGGTCAGAAATGTGTGAACCAGGAATGTTGTGTTTGGTTCTCCTGAAATATAATCTTATAATTCAAAAATGTGTTTGACCAATGTGTCCATCCTATGCACTTTTCCAAGTAGGATACTCTCCGTTAAGTAATGAAATCCGAGACTGTCCTTTGCGCAAAGAGCATTAACAATCCTATAGCGCATTTTTTTGATGTGTGGTAAAGTTTTATGCCAGTACACTTAATGTTTTGGGCAATAATTACTTGTATCTCATACATATAACAGTGACTATCCATGTGTGAATATTTTGAAATTTAACTAGGTTCGCCGGCCGCGGTGGTCTCGCGGTTCTAGGCGCGCAGTCCGGAACCGTGCGACTGCTACGGTCGCAGGTTCGAATCCTGCCTCGGGCATGGATGTGTGTGATGTCCTTAGGTTAGTTAGGTTTAAGTGGTTCTAAGTTCTAGGGGACTGATGACCACAGCAGTTGAGTCCCATAGTGCTCAGAGCCATTTGAACCATTTAACTAGGTTCAAATGGTTCAAATGGCTCTGAGCACTATGGGACTTAACTTCTGAGGTCATCAGTCCCCTAGAGCTTAGAACTACTTAAACCTAAGTAACCTAAGGACATCACACACATCCATGCCCGAGGCAGGATTCGAACCTGCGACCGTAGCGGTCGCGCGGTTCCAGACTGTAGCGCCTAGAACCGCTCAGCCACCCCGGTCGGCATTTAACTAGGAAATGAACTTGTTAGGAAAGAGTATTACTTGGGAAAAAGTGTTTTAATGTTCATTTGCATTAAAGTTGTCAGTGAAACTCACTTGCCTCACCAATGATATTATAAAGCATTTACTTTTGATGGTGTTTGCAGTTGATTTCTTATTGGGAGTTATCTCTGAAGTTGTAGAGGTTATTGTTAGTGTAAATAGTGTCAAAGCTTTGTAGAAGTCATGTTTTTAAGTGGGGAAGTAATCCAACTTTTACCAATAAGCTAATTGTTTCTGAAAATGTGTATAGTTGGCTCATATAATGAAAAGATAATTTATGAGAATACATTTCATTCTTTATATCAGAAAGAGATCGATTTGAGTAGTTATTTTGCAACCAGAGAAACCTGAAGTGATTACTGAAAAAATAAATGTAAAAGCTTTTTATGCAGTGTTGTCTTATTGCATTTGTACTGTAAATGTATGTTAATCAAGCTGGGCTATTATCATGTGCTATTTTGTCTTGTGTGCGTGCTGAAAAACAAGTTTAGGCTGAATTAGTTAAAGGTAGAGGTAATGGCTGTGATATATAAAAGAGAAGGTCTCAATTGCAGTTCTATGACTGTTTTTGTGTGAACTTTGTAGTTCGTCTAGTTGTGGGTGTTCATTTGCATTTCACTGATCAGTAATTAATGAAAGTGCCTTTTGCTATAGTGGAACTAGAACCTTTCTAAATAAACTTTTCACATTATTATGCCTAATTAGGCTAGCGACCATATATCTATTTCATTTGACGGTAATCAGTTACTATTACTTCTTGCAAAATTGTTTCTTTCTATCATCTACCTACAGTTATTCTTACGAAATAAAGGTTCGATGCCAACATTCCTCTCAGAGTGTAACATTTACTGCAAGTTTAGGCCATATTTGGCAAATTTAGTACCGCAGTAGTGTTATACGTGGCCGCCTTATGACAAAAATAAACCTTGTTGTCACTAGGTAAATTGCACGTACGTGTAACGAGCTGAGCAGTAGTGTTAGAAACTGAACTTTATATCTAAGGGCATGGCACAGAAACTGAAATTGAAACTAATAAAATAGTGATTTCCATTGAATAGCGTTAACAATACCTTGGCACGTCTGTATCACAAAGTCTTGAATCTTACAACTACTTGTGCTGTTGTGGACAGTGTCAACAGTGAGTTGCCATCTAGATACACAGACGCAACAGGTTGTAACATTCCATTTCGTCAGCTTCTTGCTGATAACGAGCTCTACTAGACTACCAGAATAGATTTGGTTCTTGAGGCAGATGTTTTCTTCGATATGTTACTCAACTAGAGAAGCCAAATCATCCTTCACTGGTTAACACAAACCTTGGTTGGATGTTGTCAGGTTGGGTTCCTCCAGAACCTCGCTAGGCTGTACGCCAGAAAATTAAATCATGTGGAGCACACATTCAGCAATATACATCTCGTGATGGAAATCGGTGATTGTAGGCCGATTTGGTGAATCATGACAAGCCCCTCAACGACTGAAACATTGGAGATTTAATAGAGAACCCTCTTTGCTGGAATCCTGAACCTCATCCAGAACCCTCTATCCCTGAGATTCCTGTCAACAGACTGCACAGGTGGCAACTTGTACAGCACCTGCATCAGTCCTTTTGGAAGAACTGCAGCAACGCAGTAGATGGACATATCGAAAGTAGCATGGCAGCCCTATATCGGCGATCATGTTCTGTTCAAGGAGGATAACTTGCCTCCCTTGGTGTGGAGGCTGGGTGTCGTCGAGTAGCTGTTTCCCGGACATTCTAAGTGTGTGTCTGCAGTGATGGTGAAAACTGCTAATGGGCAGGTGAAGAGGACTACAGTAGAATTGTGTCCTCTGCCTAAGCAGTGTGTCTGCTCTGATTTGTGTGGTGGTAAACGGTAGAAGCTCACCACCTATTCACAGCAACAAAATTTTAGTTCATAATATCAGCTACAGAAGCTGTGTATGTTTTCTGGTGGATTGACTGTTGTCAGTAGTGATTTCCTAAGTTCATATGCCTTATGGCAGTAATATTTCTGTTGCTTTTGCTACTTCAATGATAGCACCTTTCATGTGTCTTGAGCAACTGTTCACCAAAAAGTACCCCTTCGCCTCACAAGAAATAAAAATCTTGAGACGCCTGTTTACCAGCAATGGAGTCCGTCCAGAATCAGAGAAAATAGTAGTCACAGATTTTCTGACTCCTTGTCACATTCGTGATGTGCGAAGTTTTCCCAGAATATGCTTGCACTAACAGCGAGTCACAAAGGACTTACGTACACATTAATGCTAGAAATAATGGCCTATGAAAATTTGAACTCAACTTCTGTAGAAAGCGAGACCATTGCTTCGACATATGCATCCCTTACTCTGTATGTCGTATTTATCCTTCAAACAATAGAACAGTAGACAAGCGTGGGTCGCACAAAAGCGTTTTACCTGACCTGCTTTTCTAGCTGAGCTGCACTTCAGCTCACCTCAGACACGTTTGTGACTAACAGTGCCAGTACACATAGATTAATGTGTTTCACGTACGACATAGCCGCTGTAGCCAGCGATGTGCGACACAAAATACCAGGGATGCAGGCTTCGACTGCCACATATGCTCTGTCCCGTTCCTTGGACTTGGCAGGTGGCATGTCGGTCCTAGCGAACTTTGGCATGGAAAGGACACCTCAGACTGGTGAGTGAGTTGCATCTGCTCACAGAGCTGTGCATAAACTGAAACTGGAACCTTACAAAGCAATGGCAGAGTGACTATTGACCAATTCAGATAGTATTTGCAGGTACTGTTGCTGCACGCAACTGCAGCAACATGATACTGCGGTCTCTGCTTGATAAAGAAGTTAATCCTGAAATACTCTTTTTCTAATAGAACATGGCTGCATTTTTTTGGGTGAACGCGCAAAATAATAGATGTTGGAGTTTGAAAATCCTTATCATTTACATTAAGGGCCCTTGCATGATGTAAACAACAGTAGTCTGGTGTGTAGTTTGTGCAACACAAAATATTAGAGCGATCTTTTTCCATCAAACCATAACTTCGGACAGGTATGCGAACAACACGAAGTGTGTTCAAAGATTAACGATAATTTTTGTTTCTTGGAAAGAATGTTATTTTTTGGTATACGTCAAAATAAAGCCCTTCAAAACCGTCCTCATTAATTATTATACAGTGATACTGCCGCTTTTTCCAGTCCCCAGAACACATCTGAAATACTATCTTTGGGATAGCTTTGAAGTCTCTCAGCGAAGGTTTATTTAATTTCATCTAAGCTCGCAAAACGACGGCTCTTTAATGTTTTCTTTATTTTTTGGGAATAGAAAAAAGGCACATGAGGCCATGTCTGCTGAATATGGAAGATGGTGCATCATTATAGTATTCTTTTCGGGAAAAATTCAAGATCAATTAACGAAGTGTGAGTAGATGGATTATCATGATCCAAAAGTCAAGCCCCGCTGTTTTTGTTCGAGGCTCAACTATTTTGGTGGAACAAATTATGCTGTCATGTTTCATACCTAAAACATCCGAAAAAGTTCATGGGATGAGCGAGTTGAAAAGCCAACATCATCAGCGAGTTTTCTGATTGTGATTCGGCGATCGTTCGTTATCATTTCTTTCACTCTTTCCTCAGTTTTATCGGTTGATGATGTGCCGGAGCGTCCAGGGCCTTCGTCATGTTCTACGCCTTCGTTTATTGTTATTCACAGCAAACTCACTGAATTCTACATTTAACATTTGCAAAACTTCGCTGCAATTTAATCCGTTCTTACAGCGTAATATAATACAAATTGTCTGGTCCATTTTTATACAAAATAAGTAATCGCCGATGTTACTGAAATACCTGCAACCTTTTCTATAAATGACAAGAGACTAAGTATCCTGTATGACTAACACTGCACAGATACTTTTCAGACATATTTACCAATATAACTATGAAAAAGTAGCGTGAATGGGATTAACACAACACGCGGAATTACAAAACCCCTGTTGCTTCTTCAACAAGTCTCATATAACTTTTCGCATAAGTAACAACTAACAAAAAGATCTAGTGTTATTGCAAGCAGGACAATGCGAGAGTATACACTCCCAATGTGTCTGTGGTAGTATTACGAGGCGTTTTTGATGATAGGAACCATGACACTTCACAACAGCATTTTCGGTGAGCAAACCTACAGTCACTACGTTTACATGCTATATGACTTCCTGAAGACGAAAATCGAGTTTCATAAACCGTGTTCCACTGTCGTGTTCACATTTTATGCCTAAATCGATTTTACTAGCCCGATAAAATTGGCCTATCTGTTTTGCGATCGTCAGTTGCTTTACACGAATGCTGTCTGCAAATCAACTTTTCGATTTCGTCTGCACAATGAAGGAACATTTTAATAAAATCAGCAACTAATGCTACAAATGTAACTGATGAGTTACCCAAAGGTAAAATGTGCTTCCATTAAATAAAACGAATGAATAACTTCTTCCTCACTGGAAAAAAGTCACATGGGGCCATGCCTGGTGAATATGCAATCTAGTGCAACATTATAGCAGTCTTTTCGACAAAAATTCACGAACAATTAACGAATTATAAAAGTACAAGTGCTTCGTCCACATCAAGCAACATTTCAAACGTGAGTAGGAACCTGACGATCCAAGCATGTTCCAAGAACGGTCGAATGTTTGCATAGGAGCGAATATCCATTGGGAAAGAGGAAATCCGGCGGCTGATGCCGCATTTAGAGACTGGGTATCGACGTATTTACAAGACCAGTCAGAAGCGTAATTGAGGAATTGGAAAAGAGAGCCTCATGTAAGCGTTGTAACAGGTACCACAGTCCACAGAATTTTAGTAAAACCTTTCCTTTGTCTAAGTAATTTTCTTTCTTCCTCATCAGTTATTTAGTATTGCCTTCTATTTTCGTTAACAGTTGCATGTATTACATTAAAAATATTGTCCTGAGAATTGTCTGCCGATCCCCAATATCTGTTTTGTCCCCACAGTTGTGTTCTCTGAAGAAATATAGAACATTACTTGTGGACTACGCTGCTGCATCATTGGAAACAACTGAAATGGATTGGAATGCCTGAGAAATGTGCATCTAAAAAAATTGTTGTAATTTGCGTGACCTAATAAAACCCGTAGTTGTCTTCATCTGAAAAAAATAATAACGTTAATAAGTAATTCCAGGAGAAACTTGTGTGGCAAGAAAAATTGGTTTGCTTTAAAAACTAACTAATTACAGAAGAATCGCTGCTGGACACACAGATAAGTAGCTTGTATCGCTGTAGAAAAATTTGATTCCGAAACCTATAATTACGCGCACGAATGGATAGAGCAAAGTGGTTAATTAAAACACGTAGTAAACTATGATTTATTCAGACATTTACTGCAATGCTATAAGGAAATCAAAGATCCTATGTCGTATCTAAATTGCTATAAAAATATTAATCAATTTGAAAATAAGAAATAAAATATCCACGAACCTCACAGAAGAGTATTTTTATTTGTGAGGTTTGTTTCTGCTACAGTTTCAGATCTGCGGCGTAGCAGCGTTGTTATTGGCACTGGTTACCCACAAGGGAACCTCCCTATCGCACCCCCCTCAGATTTAGTTATAAGTTGGCACAGTGGATAGCCCTTGAAAAACTGAACACAGATCAACCGAAAAAACAGGAAGAAGTTGTGTGGAACTATGAAAAAAATAAGCAAAATATACAAACTGAGTAGTCCATGCGCAAGATAGGCAACATAGAGGAGCGTCTGAGCTCGGAAGCGCCGTGGTCCCATGGTTAGAGTGAGCAGCTGCAGATCGAGGGGTCCTTGGTTCAAGTCTTCCCTCGCGTGAATATTTTAATTTTTTTATTTTCGCGAAGTTATGATCTGTCCGTTCGTTCATTGACGTCTCTGTTCACTGTAATAAATTTAGTGTCTGTGTTTTGCGACCGCACCGCAAAACCGTGCGATTAGTAGACGAAAGGACGTGCCTCTCCAATGGGAACCGAAAACATTTGATCGCAAGGTCATAAGTCAACCGATTCCTCCACAGGAAAACACGTCTGATATATTCTATACGACACTGGTGACGGCATGTGCATCACATGACAGGAATATGTTGTCGACCCACCTAGCTTGCACACTTGGCGAATGGATAAAAAGATTCTTCTACCTTGCCTGATTTAGGTTTTCTTGTGTATGTGATAATCACTCCCAAAAAGTGATGAAAACATAAGAGTTTGTCAGATAATAATTGTCTGAAAATAAAAAATTAAACTTTTCACTCGAGGGAAGACTTGGACCAAGAAACCTCTCGCTCCGCAGCTGCTCACGCTAACCACGGGACCACGGCGCTCCTGAGCTAATACCGCCGTTGAAGTTGCCTATCTTGCCATGGACTACTCAGTATATATATTTTGCTTTTCCACACAACTTCTTCCTGTTTTCTCGATTGATCTGTGTTCAGTTTTTCAAGACCTATCCACTGTGCCAACTTATAACCAAATGTGAGGGGGGTGCGATGGGGAGGTTCCCTTGTCAGTGACGAAGTGATAGCTTTTGGGCTCATCCAACTTCTGAAAAGGACTAACTACGCGCTTTCTAAGACAGATTTTTTGTTAATTAATGATTTTAGTACCACTGGTAGTTTACTGGTATATTGATTAGTATGGAATCTGGACTTGATTAGCATTTAACGTATCTAGCCAAATTCACTAAGCACTTAGAGGTATCCAATACTCCACGTTGCATTTTTATTTTTAATTTAAATAAGTTTCCAATGAAAGAATCTGAATCTGCATATTCAGTAATTAATTAGAATTGAGTGACTTATGAAGAGAAGCTGTTTTTTAAGTCAGAAGAATAGGGTTTCGATTTGCTCAGCGCGGCTACTTGATGTGCTCTTAGAGATTAAACCAGGACCGGCCAAACGCTGCACAGTGTGCAGACGTGCGGAAGTGCTGCACATGTGCGCACGTGTGCGACAGCGAGCGACTGCGACATCTGTTATTAGACATGTGTCCTAAATGAACGGCGGCGGCTCCTCTTCCCTGTTTATGTGGTACAAGCAAGAGCGCAACATACCCAGTCTCGTTTACCCCTGGTGCCCGTAACCTTAACAGAGAAGAACTGAGAAATGGCAGATACTGTGAAAAAGCAAAGGACGGCAGATCTATGTTCTCGGTCGTTTCGATCAAGCATCAGTGATGAAAATCTCGCGCAATTGCTTGCGTTTGTCAATGAGCCGTGCTTTTGTGTCCGACATTAACTATATCATTTCGCATGACCAGTTATTAACGTGTTTGGATTTATTCCTTTCATAATTAAAAATTATTGTTTAGTAACTGTGCATTATTGCCTCATTCTGCTCCATGTTACATTATTATCAGGAAAATTGGTCATTAAACTGATTGTTGTATACTTACATTTAGGGTTTTTTTTTTTTTAATGTGTGAAGGGCTACGCTCAGTTGAAGTCGATAAAATATAACATTCATCTAATTGTCGGTTATTACGCAGATTTCAGACGGAACTGATGAAAGATGTAGCAATAATGGTACAGGTCATCATCGAGAGGTCAGCGAGACAGAAATTATGTGGGTGTAACTGAGGGCACCGAGAATTAGTTATAGGAAACCTTGCATTGGTTTAATGTTATTTGAAATCATGACTAAGGTTCGTTGGAAGTCGCTAAGTGCTCTCTTTCTTAAATACTAGATCAAAAACATTAGGTGTATTTACGTGCCGTCATTCAAGTTGCCTTAATAAAAACCCACGGTTGTTAACCGTATTACTTGTCTTACTGGGTTAAACTGCTAACATAAAAGTAGACGTCTCAGTGAGTAGACTGTGACAGTGTTTTAAATCTTTAATACGCGAAATACCTTCCCATGGTTGGCTTGCAAGCTGTGGAAAGAGCACTAGAATGCGCCGTAAAGAGTATCTCAGCAAGTGGATAAAGCGACATCTGTGGGTAGAAACATGCACTACATGAACACGGACGGCTGCGGCGTGCACGCTGTGACCCGGAAGTTGCACATGTGCAGGAGCACCGCACGCGTGCAGAATTTCTGGCCGGCCCTGGATTAAACAGTTCAAGAGTTGAGTACTTCCTCTTCATTGTACCGTTTGTCCGCATGTTTGCTTCAAGTTGCGTTTGAAACAGTGGTTCCAGTAAACCAGTTGCCTGAATGCCGATAGATAACCTGTCACTGTCAGCGGAAGTTCATAGTTTGTTATGCTACCCACAAAATTTTACTTTGTTGGCAATAATAATTCATTATGCAGAGTGTCCCAACCTCTAGGACAAAAATTTTATAGACAGAAGAGAAACCTGAATTGAGGCAAACATTTAAAAGGCCACCATTGTAACACATCACAATAGTGTTACATTTTAAGTGCTCATGACTAATTTAGAAGCTCTGAAGTTCATCTACTGTGTGACAGTTATTGAGCAACCTTATAACTTACGTATGAATCTTCGTGCCATTTTGAGAGCCCATACTATTATACTATGTGGAATGAAATGACGAAATTATAGTTAGCGTAATTACAGCCGTATCGACTAGTACCAGCTTGCATCCGAGGCATTACGGTAGCAACTCTTCTGCTGAAATGTTTACAACACCCCCACTTGGGTAACGCAAGCGCAGAAGTAGAGGGGTATATTGATTGCTAACAGTGCGTACGAGCGGCGAATAATCACACTCGTTTCACGGATTGCGGAACAGGATGTAAATTACCACCTTGTGAAGTCAGTATATAAGGCAGGCGGACTCGTCCAACATGCCGAAGAGGCAGCCACTACAGCAAGCTGCAGGCTGTGACCCAACTCAGAACAAATTAAGTCTGTCGTGCGGGACTCCGAGAACTTATTTGGCTCCTGCAGGCTGCCTGACAAGTAATTTGTCGCCACCCGTTCTTCCTGAAAGCTCGATACCTGAAACACGATTTATATCAGACGAAGGCACCAGTAGGAGCAAGGAGAAAATTTATCGCACTCCCACACAGATTGAGTTGATCTCAATAAAAAAAACTTGTTTCTGTTACGTTGGTACATGCGCAGCAATAATATAATTCAAATTTCAACTCCATCTGTGGAAAGGGGCCTGCAGACGTTCAATATTTATTGACAATACTTTTTTGTCAAACCTTCACTACACTGAAGCAACGCTAACACCATCGATAATTTTGTCAGCATTGTCGGACGTCAGTTGGCAGCGGGATTTAAAATGGTTAGGAATTATGTCGAATACCCGGAATAGAGAGTGTGCTATAGATGGCAAGAAACAAAATAAAACAACGAAGAAGAGGTACTGAGGTCGAGAATGGCTGTAGTGGAGCGACTGATTGCATATTAATTTAGTGATTGGAATCAAAACTACGGACGCAAAGATTTCTTAAGATATTTTCAGATCAATCCTGCATTGTACGACAGCTCAATGAAATTGATACCGCATAAAACAGAGAATCAAAATATATTAATGAGAAAGGAATTGCATTCACGAGAGATTAGAAGTAACTCTGTGCTTCGTAACGACAAGCAATCCATACGAATGCTTGAATTTTAATGATGTAATATCACTAAACACAAGTATAAAACTGTTACGGGGATACCTGGAGTAATTATATCTGCTATGCAAGAATATATTTAAGCATTCAACGTAACTTTTCTTAAGTTTCGTGAGAATTTCTTGAGACTGGCATGCATTTCGCAGACCTCTTGCTAGTCATTGGATATCTACAACGTACTCTCCGACGTAGACGCTTTTTTTCTACACTGCTTTGCAGTTCATTAAGAAAATACTGTGTTTTCAAATTAATAAAAACAGTCATCTCATAGCGGATCCTCCACTGAAAAATTTAATGACTAACTCGACATTGGCCTATTAACACTGTTTTTTGTGAAAATACTACTTGAAAAATTTAACCTGAAGTATGATACGCAGAAAAAGAACTGAAAATTATCAGCGCACACTAACGCCGAGTAGCTGATTCTTGAAGCTCTGTCAGTATCTCAGTGGAGAATGCCGTCAAACTGCCAAAGCCCACGCGCTCAGTACACAGGGTGTTACAAAAAGCCAAACTTTCAGGAAACATTCCTCACACACAAATAAAGAAAAGATGTTATGTGGACATGTGTCCGGAAACGGTTAATTTCCATGTTAGAGCTCATTTTAGTTTCGTTAGTATGTACTGTACTTCCTCGATTCACCGCCATGATTTCATACGGGATACCGTACCTGTGCTGCTAGAACATGTGCCTTTACAAGTACGACACAACATGTGGTTCATGCACGATGGAGCTCCTGCACATTTCAGTCGAAGTGTTTGTACTCTTCTCAACAACAGATTCGGTGACCGATGAATTGGTAGAGGCGGACCAATTCTATGGCCTCCACGCTCTCCTGACCTCAACCCTCTTGACTTTTATGGGGGCATTTGAAAGCTCTTGTCTACGCAACCCCGGTACCAAATGTAGCGACTCTCCGTGCTCGTATTGTGGACGGCTGTGATACAATACCCCATTCTCCAGGGCTGAATCAGCGCATCAGGGATTCCGTGCGACGGAGGGTGGATGCATATATCCTCGCTAAAGGAGGACATTTTGAACATTTCCTGTAACAAAGTGTTTGAAGTCACGCTGGTACGTTCTGTTGCTGTGTGTTTCCATTCCATGATTAATCTGATTTGAAGAGAAGTAATAAAATGAGCTCTAACATGGAAAGTAAGCGTTTCCGGACACATGTCCACATAACATATTTTCTTTGTTTGTGTGTGAGGAATGTTTCCTGACAGTTTGGCCGTACCTTTTTGTAGCACCCTGTATACGTATCAACAATACTGAGAATATTTTCTTGATCAACATCACTGCTCGTCAGTGTTTCTGGTATTGACAATACGTCAGCATGCGCCCTCAAGTTGTCAATATATTGACGGTTTGACAATATTCTTAAACATGTGAAGATTCCTTGAAGAATTTCGTTAATAGCTATTTTTCAAGTATTAGAAAAATGTGTGTTTCGTTAGCATGGATAAACTGTAACACAGAACCGTCGCAAAATTCTTTATTGCTCCACTGCAAACCGTTAACGAAGGTCCGAGAGCCGCGGGGAGTGACCGCGCGTTTTGAGGCGCCATGTCACGGATTGCGTGGCCCCTCCCGCCCGAGGTTCGAGTCCTCCCTCGAGCATGGGTGTGTGTGTTGTTCTTAGCATAAGTTAGTTTAAGTTGTGTGTAAGTCTGGGGACCGATGACCTCAGCAGTTTGGTCCCTTAGGAATTCACACACACAGGGTCCGAGCATAAGGAATAGGTACCAAAATATGTGAGTGGCCCGAAGACTTGTTAAGTAATTGAACTCAGTACGTTGTCGTCGACGGCACGAGTTGATCCGACAGAAGGATATCGCCAGGAGCGCCGCAGGGAAGTATGACGAGATCGGTCTTGTTCTCTATGTATAGGGCGAACAATAACAAAACCGACCAACTGCAGGGAAGGATTCCTGGCGCGAAATTGAGGAAAAAATATCCTATGAACAAGTGTCCGGAAATGCATCTTTGCCACAGTAGACGGTGCTGACGAATGACGGTTCCTCTGACCATGTGCCTTGGGTGTTCCAGGCAGTGTCACTGACGCAGCGCACTATAAGCAACAGAATAGTCCGGTATTCATGTGAGTAACAAGCGGAGAAGGTGTTTATGTGCAGTGAAGCAGATGGAAACGGTCAAGAGGCAGCATGGCTATGCTAAAACAAGTACCCTCACAGACATCAAGCATATCACGCAACATTTTGGGCGTTTGTATGATCATACAACGATGTTGATGTTGTGGTCTTCAGTCCTCAGACTGGTTTGATGCAGCTCTCCATGCTACTCTATCCTGTGCAACCTTCTTCATCTCCCAGTACCTACTACAACCTACATGCTTCTGAATCTGTTTAGTGTATTCATCTCTTGGTCTCACTCTACGATTTTTACCCTCCACGCTACCCTCCAATACTAAATTGGTGATCCCTTGATGCCTCAGAACATGCCTACCAATCGATCCCGTCTTCTAGTCAAATTGTGCCACAAACTCCTCTTCTCCTCAATTCTATTCAATACCTCCTCGTTAGTTTTAGTTTAAGTTAACTACCCATCTAATCTTCAGCATTCTTCTGTAGCACCACATTTCGAAAGCTTCTTTTCTCTTCTTGTCCAAACTATTTATCGTCCATGTTTCACTTCCATATATGACTACACTTTCAAAAAAGGTTCAAATGGCTCTGATCACTATGGGACTTAACATCTATGGTCATCAGTCCCCTACAACTTAGAGCTACTTAAACCTAACTAACCTAAGGACATCACACACATCCATGCCCGAGGCAGGATTCGAACCTGCGACCGTAGCGGTCGCGCAGTTCCAGACTGTAGCGCCTAGAACCGCTCGGCCACCTCGGCCGGCTATGGCTACACTTCATGCAAATACTTTCAGAAACGATTTCCTGACACTTAAATCTATATCCGATGTTAGCAAATTTCTCTTCTTCAGAAACGCTTTCCTTGCCATTGCCAGTCTACATTTTATATTCTCTCTACTTCGACCATCGTCATTTATTTTGCTCCCCAAATAGCAAAACTCATTTACTACTTTAAGTGTCTCATTTCCTAATCTAATTCCCTCAGCATCACCCGACTTAATTCGACTACATTCCATAATCCTAGTTTTGCTTTTGTTGATGTTCGTCTTATATCCATCTTTCAAGACACTGTCCATTCCGTTCAACTGCTCTTCCAGGTCCTCTGCTGTCTCTGACAGAATTACAATGTCATCGGCGAACCTCAAAGTTTTTATTTCTTCTCCATGGATTTTAATACCTACTGCGAATTTTTCTTTTGTTTCCTTTACTGCTACCTAAATATACAGATTAATAACATCGGGGAGAGGCTACAATCCTGTCTCACTCACTTCCCAACCACTCCTTCCCTTTCATGTCCCTCGACTCTTATAACTGCCATCTGGTTTCTGTACAAATTGTAAATAGCCTTTCGCTCCCTGTATTTTACCCCTGCCACCTTAAGAATTTGAAAGAGAGTATTCCAGTCAACACTGTCAAAAGCTTTCTCTAAGTCTCCAAATGCTAGAAACGTAGGTTTGCCTTTCCTTAATCTATCTTCTAAGATAAGTCGTAGGGTCAGTATTGCCTCACGTGTTCCAATATTTCTACGGAATCCTAACTGATCTTCCCCTAGATCGGCTTTCTACCAGTTTTTCCATTTGCCTGTAAAGAATTCGCGTTAGTATTTTGCAGCCGCGAATTATTAAACTGATAGTTCGGTAATTTTCACATTTGTCAACACCTGCTTTCTTAGGGATTGGAATTACTATATTCTTCTTGAAGTCTGACGGTATTTCGAATGTCTCATAAATCTTGCTCACCAGATGGTAGAGTTTTGTCAGGACATACGATGATAATGAATGAACATCTATAACAAGGCCAGGATTCAAACCCGGGTCTCCTGAACATTCGTCAGATGCGCTAACTCAAAATGGTTCAAATGGCTCTGAGCACTATGGGACTCAACTGCTGAGGTCATTAGTCCCCTAGAACTTAGAACTAGTTAAACCTAACTAACCTAAGGACATCACAAACATCCATGCCCGAGGCAGGATTCGAACCTGCGACCGTAGCGGCCTTGCGGTTCCAGACTGCAGCGCCTTTAACCGCACGGGATGCGCTAACTGCTATGCACAAGTACATGGCCTACCCCAGGACGGCTTCTTCCTCAATCCAAATTCCCATTCATGCCACAGCCCACTTGGTGCGTTCTTGAAGAACATGGCCAATTCGGCACAGTAGATCAATACAGTGGGTGGACAAAAATATCGAAACCTAGCAGCACGCCTAGTGCGGTGTAGGAAACTTGGCATTCGAAACAGCTTACAGTCGCCTCGGAATGAATAAATACAGGTCCTTTGTGGTTTTCAAGAGAATTTTATACCATTCTTCCCGCAAAATAGTGGCAAGTTGAGGTAACAAAGACGACACCGATCACGCACCCTTCTCTCCATCGTAGACCACAAAGGCTCGATAATATTGAGAACTGGTGATGTGGTAGTCAGGAGATATGCGACAATCTATCCTCGTCCTCATAAAATCAGTCCTGTACGATGTCAACTGTGTGAATAACGGCCATGTCGTCTCGGAACAAAGCATTACCACTGAGGAACAAACACTGTACCGTAGACTGGACCTGATCAGCCAAAATAGTAACATAATCCTTGGCAGTAATATGACCTTGTATAGTAACATTGGCGCCTGTGGATTACCACGGTACGACTGCGCAAATCATCAACGAATCCCCGCCATGTTTCACTCTTGGGAAGCATACTCGGCTAGAAGCTGGAAACAAAATGTAACAATACTGATTAAAATTCTTCTGGGTATTATGCCGCGTCATTGCTAAAAACTAATAATAATAATAAACTAAAACCGGCGTTTCGGCCGAATTGCAAAGGCCTTCCTCAGGGCACGACTGGTTTTGCATGGGGATAGGTGATAGGAGAAACAAGGAGACCTGTCAGCTTACGAGTAGCAGAACACGAACACTATGTACGATTACAACAACATAATAAATCGGCGATAGCGGAACACCACCGTGACTGTGGACAACCTATCAGGTCCCAGAAAGCCCGAGTACTGGCGAAAGAATCGTGGATGCGAGAACGCAAAATACGGGAGGCGATCGAAATTATTAAGCATCCTGACAACATCAACAAAGAAGATGGCTACAAACTCCCGGCGTCCTGGCTGCCGGCCATCCCAGTCCACCCGGCCGTGAGCGGTCGCGGGGCAGAAGCTACACGGGACACGGACGTATCTGCACAAACAACTGTAGAGCAACTGTCAGTCCACTTCCGCGCACGGCAGGAGGAAAACTTGCCGACCAGAAGCCGTACGCTGATTGGCGGACAGCTACCAATCGTTGACGACATGGACATCCACGAATAGCCTCTTTCCTTCCATCTTCCCTTACGTCATGACTAGCCAATCATATTAGAGGGCCAATTAAAAGTTTTACAACAGTTACGTCAGACATCGATAGACTGTAATAAATAGAAGCACCTGTCCCCATGCAAAACTAGTCGTGCCCTGAGGAAGGCCGTTGCAACTCGGCCGAAACGTCGGTTTTAGTTTATTATTGTTCTTAGTTTTTAGCAATGACGCGGCATAATAACCGGAAGAATTTTAATCACTATGACATCGGCCGTGGAAGCCTACGTTCTTATAATATGTAACAACTCACTCCACCAACGGAAATTCTTCTGTTGCTCGATAAACCAGGCTTCATGGTTTTGGTGTTGCTGTTCCCTGTTTATGGAGCTTCTTTCACGTTGATTTGGCGGTGATAGAGTTCGCGAGTGCGATATTCAATTCTGAAGTGACTTTGTCATCTGTCGTCCCCTTATTTTTCATCACAATTCTCTTTAGTGGCCTTCTGTCGCGATCAATACAGACTTTCGTCCGCGTTGTAACTTAGCGAATGATTGTTTTCCCGCTTTCTCTGTATACACTGAGGTGACAAAAGTCATGGGATACCTCCTAACATCGTGGCGGACCTCCTTTTGCACGACACAGTGCAGCAACTCGACGTAACATGGACTCAACAAGTTTGTAGAGGTCCGCTCATATAGAGCCATGCTGCCGATACAGCTATCCATAACATCCGAAAGTGTTGCCGGTGCAGGATTTTGTGCACGAATTGACCTCCCGATTATGTCCCGTAAATGTTCGGCGCGTCGTCAAATCATTCGCTCGAACTGTCCAGAATGTTCTCCAAACCAATCGTGAACAACTGGGGCTCGGTAACATAGCGTATTGTCATCTATAAAAATTCCATCATTGTTTCGGAGCATGAAGTCCATGAACAAAAAACTTGTTTTTCGTTACGTTTGTACATGCGCAGCAATAATATAATTCAAATTTCAGCTCGATCTGTGGAAAGGGGCCTGCAGACGTTCAATATTTATTGACAATACTTTTTTGTCAAACCTTCACTATACTGAAGCAACGCTAACACCATAGATAATTTTGTCAACATTGTCGGACGTCAGTTGGCAGAGCAATTTATGAAGGCCAGGAATTATGTCGAATACCCGAAATAAAGAGTGTGCTACAGTTGGCAAGAAACAAAACAACGAAGAAGAGGTACTGAGATCGAGAATGGCTGTAATGGAGCGCCCGCATCTCGTGGTCGTGCGGTAGCGTTCTCGCTTCCCACGCCCGGGTTCCCGGGTTCGATTCCCGGCGGGGTCAGGGATTTTCTCTGCCTCCTGATGGCTGGGTGTTGTGTGCTGTCCTTAGGTTAGTTAGGTTTAAGTAGTTCTAAGTTCTAGGGGACTTATGACCACAGCAGTTGAGTCCCATAGTGCTCAGAGCCATTTGAACCATTTTTTTGTAATGGAGCGATTGATTGCATACTAATTTAGTGATTGAAATCAAAACTATGGACACGAAAGATTGCTTAAGATATTTTCAGATGAATCCTGCATTGTACAACAACTCATTAATATTGATACGGAGTAAAACAGAGAATCAAAATACGTTAATGAGAAAGGAATTGCATTCGACGAGAGATTAGAAGTAACTGTGTACTTTCTGGCGACAGGCAAGTCATACGAATGCTTGAAATGTAATGATGTAACATCAGTAAACACAACTAGAAAACTATTACGGCGATCCCTGGAGTAAATTATATCTGCCTGCAAGGATATACACTCCTGGAAATTGAAATAAGAACACCGTGAATTCATTGTCCCAGGAAGGGGAAACTTTATTGACACATTCCTGGGGTCAGATACATCACATGATCACACTGACAGAACCACAGGCACATAGGCACAGGCAACAGAGCATGCACAATGTCGGCACTAGTACAGTGTATATACACCTTTCGCAGCAATGCAGGCTGCTATTCTCCCATGGAGACGATCGTAGAGATGCTGGATGTAGTCCTGTGGAACGGCTTGCCATGCCATTTCCACCTGGCGCCTCAGTTGGACCAGCGTTCGTGCTGGACGTGCAGACCGCGTGAGACGACGCTTCATCCAGTCCCAAACATGCTCAATGGGGGACAGATCCGGAGATCTTGCTGGCCAGGGTAGTTGACTTACACCTTCTAGAGCACGTTGGGTGGCACGGGATACATGCGGACGTGCATTGTCCTGTTGGAACAGCAAGTTCCCTTGCCGGTCTAGGAATGGTAGAACGATGGGTTCGATGACGGTTTGGATGTACCGTGCACTATTCAGTGTCCCCTCGACGATCACCAGTGGTGTACGGCCAGTGTAGGAGATCGCTCCCCACACCATGATGCCGGGTGTTGGCCCTGTGTGCCTCGGCCGTATGCAGTCCTGATTGTGGCGCTCACCTGCACGGCGCCAAACACGCATACGACCATCATTGGCACCAAGGCAGAAGCGACTCTCATCGCTGAAGACGACACGTCTCCATTCGTCCCTCCATTCACGCCTGTCGCGACACCACTGGAGGCGGGCTGCACGATGTTGGGGCGTGAGCGGAAGACGGCCTAACGGTGTGCGGGACCGTAGCCCAGCTTCATGGAGACGGTTGCGAATGGTCCTCGCCGATACCCCAGGAGCAACATTGTCCCTAATTTGCTGGGAAGTGGCGGTGCGGTCCCCTACGGCACTGCGTAGGATCCTACGGTCTTGGCGTGCATCCGTGCGTCGCTGCGGTCCGGTCCCAGGTCGACGGGCACGTGCACCTTCCGCCGACCACTGGCGACAACATCGATGTACTGTGGAGACCTCACGCCCCACGTGTTGAGCAATTCGGCGGTACGTCCACCCGGCCTCCCGCATGCCCACTATACACCCTCGCTCAAAGTCCGTCAACTGCACATACGGTTCACGTCCACGCTGTCGCGGCATGCTACCAGTGTTAAAGACTGCGATGGAGCTCCGTATGCCACGGCAAACTGGCTGACACTGACGGCGGCGGTGCACAAATGCTGCGCAGCTAGCGCCATTCGACGGCCAACACCGCGGTTCCTGGTGTGTCCGCTGTGCCGTGCGTGTGATCATTGCTTGTACAGCACTCTCGCAGTGTCCGGAGCAAGTATGGTGGGTCTGACACACCGGTGTCAATGTGTTCTTTTTTCCATTTCCAGGAGTGTATTTAAGCATTCAACGTAACTTGCCTTAAGTTTACTGAGAAGTTCTTGAGACTGGCATTCGTTTCGCAGACCTCTTACTAGTCATTGAATATCTACAACGTACTTTGCGAAGTAGACAAGTTTTTCCACAGCGCTTTGCAATTCAATAAGAAAATATTGTGTTTTCAAATTAATAAAACAGTCATCTCATATGCAAATGCAAATGCATATGCAAATGGTCTCCAAATAGCTGAACATAACCATTTCCAGTCAATAATCGGTTCAGTTGAGCAAAGGACTCAGTCCATTCCACGTAGGCACTGCACACGCTATTACGGAGGCACCACTGGCTTGCACACTGTCTTATTGACAACCTAAGTCCATGACATCATAGAGTCTGTGCCAGATTCCAATCCTATCATCAGGTCATATGAAACAAAATAGGGACACATATGATCAGGCCACTGTTTCCCAGTCTAGGATGCAACCGATATTGCCACGAGCCCAGGAGAGGCGCTGCAGGCAATGTCGTGCTGTTAGCAAAGGCACTCGCGTCAGTCGTCTGCTGCCGTGACTTGTTGACAGCAGATTTTGACTCACTGTCGTAACGGATACGGTAATCTTACCCTCCCACACCTGACCATTAAAGTTCTTTGTCTCTGCAAAAAATTTAGAAAGCTTCGAAACGCGTAAGACATACAAAATGCCTCAAATGGTTCAAATGGCTCTGAGCACTATGGGACTTAACACCTGTGGTCATCAGTCCCCTAGAACTTAGAACTACTTAAACCTAACTAACCTAAGGACATCACACACATCCATGCCTGAGGCAGGATTCGAACCGGCGACCGTAGCGGTCACGCGGTTCCAAACTGAAGCGCCTAGAACCGCACGGCCACACCGGCCGGCGACATACAAAAGAAAAACATTTTATTTATCTTCATTGTCTCGTTGTTGCTGGCTCCAAGTCTTTTTGTGTCTAGTGGTACATTCTTGCCGCTGAAGTTTTCATTTAATGAGTTCCTGATAACTAAATAACTGATGAAGATTTGCCAGTTGCTATGAATACCTTCTTATTTCATCCCATTCTTCTAAATCACATTGTGGTCTTCTAAATTACATTATTGGTGGCAAAATCAAAAACACGTCTGATTCCATCAGAGACATGCCCGCTATTACCTACAGTCTCCGGTACTCACAATATTTCATAGAGACTACAAAACAAAAGAGTTTATAAAATTTCTTCGCAAAAAAAGAATCTTCGCTAAAATATACCACTATTTTATAAATGAGTCCAAAAATAAATTTAATAGTTAGCGTTAGATTGTGCAATTAATAATGTGAATTTTAAGTATGCCAGAAATTTCGTAGTTTCAGATATTTTTAAAAGGCGAGTAATTTCAACAGTATGTACAGAATACTAACAAATTGATTTCTTTTTACATAATGTACACTACTGGCCATTAAAATTGCTACACCACGAAGATGACGTGCTACAGACGCGAAATTTAACCGACAGGAATAAGACGCTGTGATATGCAAATGATTTGCTTTTCAGGCCCTTCACACAAGGTTTGTACCGGTGGCGACACCTACAACGTGCTGACATGAGGAAAGTTTCCAACCGATTTATCATACACAAACAGCAGTTGACGGCGTTGCCTGGTGAAACGTTGTTGTGATGCCTCTTGTAAGGACTTCCGACTTTGATAAAGGTCGGATTGTAGCCTATCGCGATTGCGGTTTATCGTATCGCGACAATGCTGCTCGCGTTGGTCGAGATCCAATGACTGTTAGCAGAATATGCAATCGGTGAGTTCAGGAGGGTAATACGAAACGCCGTGCTGGATCCCAACGGCCTCGTATCACTAGCAGTCGAGATGGCAGGCATCTTATCCGCATGGCTGTAACGCATCGTGCAGCTACGTCTCGATCCCTGAGTCAACAGATGGGGACGTTTGCAAGTCAACAACCATCTGTACGAACAGTTCGACGACGTTTGCAGCAGCATGGACTATCAGCTCAGAGATCAAGGCTGCGGTTACCCTTGACGCTGCATCACAGACAGGAGCGCCTGCGATGGTGTACTCAACGACGAACCTGGGTGCACGAATGGCAAAACGTCATTTTTTCGAATGAATCCTGGTTCTGTTTACAGCATCATGATGGTCGCATCCGTGTTTGGCGACATCGCGGTGGACGCACAATGGAAGCGTGTATTCGTCATCGCCATACTGGTGTATCGCCCGGCGTGATAGTATGGGGTGCCCTTGGTTACAAGTCTCGGTCACCTCTTGTTCGCATTGACGGTACTTTGAACATTTGAGATGTGTTGCTACCCGTGGTTCTACCCTTAATTCGATCCCTGCGAAACCCCACATTTCAGCAAGATAATGCACGACCGCATGTTGCTGGTCCTGTACGGGCCTTTCTGGACACAGAAAATGTTCTACTGCTGCCCTGGCCAGCACGTTCTCCAGATCTCTTACAATTGAAAACGTATGGTCAATGGTAGCCGAGCAACTGGCTAGTCACAATATGCCAGTCACTACTCTTGATGAAGTGTGGTATCGTGTTGAAGCTGCATGGGCAGCTGTACCTGTACGCGCCATCCAAGCTCTGTTTGACTCAATGCCCAGGCGTATCAACGCCATTATTACGGCCAGAGGTGGTTGTTCTGGGTACTGATTTCTCAGGATGTATGCACCCAAATTGCGTGAAAATGTAATCACATGTCAGTTCTAGTATAATATATTTGTCAAATGAATACCCGTTTATCACCTGCATTTCTTCTTGGCGTAGCAATTTTAATGGCCAGTAGTGTAATTTAGCCCGAAACATAACACATCATATACAGAATCATATGAAGGTCGTTCAGTTAAACAGCCGAGAATAGTCACCTGTACAAGAATCGATAGTATACATGGATCGGTTATTTCTATAAAAAAAGGTAATGTTAGAGGAAGGTATCCCATTATAATATCCCATTACAATACGTTCATCGTACGTCCCACATTCATTTCTGCTGTTATTTCAGGCAGTGTTGCTTGTCTGTTGGCACTGACAATTCACGCAAGCGCCACTTCTCTCGGTTGTTACGTGGAGATCCGTCGGCCACTGTCTTGTCTGTGATGAGAGGTAATGCCTGAAATTCGTATTCTCGGAATACTGACTTCCCTAATGATTTCAGTAGTGGATTTTCCCACGCGTCTAGCTCCGACTACCATTCCGCGTTCAAAACCGATTATTTCCGTCGTGCGGCCACACCACATCGCAAACCTCTTCATTTGAATCACCTGAGTACAAATAACAGCTCCCCCATTGCACTGCCCTTTTATATCTTTCGTGGGCGATACTACCATCATCTGTATATGAGCATATCATTATCCCATGAGTTCTATCAGCCCACTGTAAATCTTCGATATGGTGTTCGTTGAAGTACCAGACACTTCGGCTACGTTGGTTATGGATGGACCCACCATATGAGCACCAGGAATTTGTCCACGTTCGAAATCACTTGTTGTTGTTGTTGTGGTCTTCAGTCCTGAGACTGGTTTGATGCATCTCTCCATGCTACTCTATACTGTGCAAGCTTCTTCATCTCCCAGTACATACTGCAACCTACATCCTTCTGAATCTGCTTAGTGTATTCATCTCTTGGTCTCCCTCTACGATTTTTACCCTCCACGCTGCCCTCCAATGCTAAATTTGTGATGCCTGATGCCTCGGAGCATGTCCTACCAACCGGTCCCTTCTTCTTGTCAAGTTGTGCCACAAACTCCTCTTCTGCCCAATTCAGTTCAATACCTCCTCATTAGTTATGTGATCTACCCATCTAATCTTCAGCATTCTCCTGTAGCACCACATTTCGAAACTTCTATTCTCTTCTTGTCTAAACTATTTATCTTCCATGTTTCACTTCCATACATGGCTACACTCCGTACAAATTGAGAAACGACTTCCTGACTCGACGTTAACAAATTTCTCTTCTTCAGAAACGCTTTCCTTGCCATTGCCAGTCTACATTTTATATCCTCTCTACTTCGACCATCATCTGTTATTTTGCTCCTTTACTACTTTAAGTGTCTCATTCCCTAATCTAATTCCCTCAGCATCACCCGACTTAATTCGACTACATTCCATTATCCTCGTTTTGCTTTTGTTGATGTTCATCTTATATCCTCGTTTCAAGACACTGTCCATTCCGTCCAACTGCTCTTCCAAGTCCTTTGCTGTCTCTGACAGATTTACAATGTCATCGGCGAACCTCAAAGTTTTTATTTCTTCTCCATGGATTTTAATACCTACTACGAATTTTTCTATTGATTCCTTTACTGCTTGCTCAATATACAGATTAAATATCATCGGGGAAAGACTACAACCTGTCTCCCTCCCTTCCCAACCACTGCTTCCCTTTCGCGCCCCTCGACTCTTATAACTGCCATCTGGTTTCTGTACAAATTGTAAATAGCCTTTCGCTACCCGTATTTTACCCCTGCCACTTTCAGAATTTGAAAGAGTATTCCAGTCAACATTGTCAAAAGCTTTCGCTAAGTCTACAAACGCTAGAAACGTAGGTTTGCCTTTCCTTAATCTTTCTTCTAAGATACGTCGTAAGGTCAGCATTGCCTCACGTGTTGCAACATTTCTACGGAATCCAAACTGATCTTCCCCGAGATCGGCTTCTACCAGTTTTTCCATTCGTCCGTAAAGAATTCGTGTTAGTATTTTGCAGCCATGGCTTATTAAACTGATAGTTCGGTATTTTTTACATTTGTCAACACCTGCTCTCTTTGGGATTGGAATTATTATGTTCTTCTTGAAGTCTGAGGGTATTTTGCCTGTCTCATAAATCTTGCTCACCAGATTGTAGAGCTTTGTCACGGCTGGCTCTCCCACGGCCGTCAGTAATTCTAATGGAATATTGTCTACTCCCGGGGCCTTGTTTCGACTCAAGTCTTTCAGTGCTCTGTCAAACCCTTCACGCAGTATCGTATCTCCCATTTCATCTTCATCTACATCCTCTTCCATTTCCTTAATATTGTCCTCAAGTACATTGCCCTTGTATAGACCCTCTATATACTCCTTCCACCTCACTTATATCCGACATAATGCAGTCACAACTACACGGAACACTGTTCTGGCCACGGCTGGCACAACGTATTGAGGACACTGCATAGGCGACGTTCGTTGTCAAATACAACCTGCAGGCATGGCTAGCATCAGCATTTATGTTCAGGCATGCATTTCTCTCAGTGTTCCCACATTTTTGTTCGACCCCTGTACATATATAAATGTATAAGGGCACTAACAAAGTCGCGAAGAAGAAACATCGTTTTCTTCAAATAAAAGAGCGTGAATAAAATTATGAAAAACATTATACATTTGGATTGCAATAACTTATTTACACCAAAAATTGTCATATGTTTGATTCTTGCCCCCCCCCCCCCTCTTGGATAAATTTCTGTGGACGTCCATGAAAGTCATGCGACACACAGCTGGCCCTCTTTGTGCGTGATATACAACAGGCTCTAGCTACCGGCTCCCAGGCTGATGCCATATTTCTCGACTTTCGAAAGGCGTTCGACTCAGTTCCGCACTGTCGCTTGCTCCAAAACATGCGCGCTTACGGTCTATCCGATGACGTATGCGGTTAGATAGGAAGTTTTCTAACAGACAGGGAGCAGTATGTAGTCCTGAACGGGGTGACTTCGGCAGAAACAGGTGTGCCCCAGGGCAGCGTGATAGGTCCGCTGCTTTTTTACGATTTACATAAACGATCTGGTTGATGGTATTGACAGCGGCATTAGACTGTTTGCCGATGATGCTGTAGTCTACAGGAAAGTATAATCACAGAAAAGTTTGTAAGAGGTCCGAGCAGATGTAATTTCGATGCATTGCTCACGCGCTGCCTGCGATATGTAAGGTATAAGAGAATCTCAGACCAGAGAGCAGTGTTGACTGCAGTAGGAACTGTGTACCTGTAGCAGTAAGTTGTTGCTAGCGAGCAGTCTAGTCTGGTGTATCGTGTTGGCTGGGCCGGTCGTGGTGCAGCGATGCCGGAGCCTGAGCATTATTGTATAAGGTAAAAAGCAGCCTCGCGCATATGTAGTACTGTTATCTCAAGTCCCATGTAAATGTTTTAAAAATCTCCTAATAATAATCTTTCTCATAAAAAGTAACTTTTAACAACCATTCATTTCAAACTAATTTCTCCAATTCATGATCATCCCGATTATTGCAAAAGAAAAATCAGTTGTTTCCTTTCATAAATGACAGATCTATCGGCCAGCATTGCACAGGGCTGTGCCAGAAAAATTTATTGTAAGAGCAGATATATATGCGTTATCCGGCGACTTCATTGAGGTAAGAATTTTTCTTTTTTTTTATTCAGAATGATCTTTCAGGGCCATGACGCGGCACTGCTGACGTCCAAAATTTACCAGGTTAAATTCACTGTCAATTATTGAAAAATTATAAGTGAGCGACAATTTAATTGAGAGGTTAGTTACATTGTATTATTACCAGGTTACTGAATTTATTTTTTGTTGGGACGTTACACTGAATGTGAACGACATAATTATAATTTTTACTGTTGAGAAGTTTACGAATTTTTCTGTTTTGAGGTTACACTAAATGTGAACGAATTTTTGTGGGGAGGTTACAAGTTGTGAACAAATCAATGAGGATTTGCAAAAAATAAATGCGTGGTGTAATGACTGGCAGTTATCTCTCAATATTAGTAAGTGTAACCTACTGCGTATAACAAGGCGAAAATCCCCATTAATGTACGAGTAGAAAATAAATACCCAGTCTTTGGAAGCGGTGACATCCCTCAAGTATCTGGGTGTGACTATTCGAAATGGTCTCAAATGGAATGATCAGCCGGCCGTTGGTGGCCGAGCGGTTCTAGGCGCTTCAGTCTGGAGCCGCGCGACCGCTATGGTCGCAGGTTCTAAACCTGCCTCGGGCATGGATGTGTGTGATGTCCTTAGGTTAGTTAGGTTTAAGTAGTTCTAAGTTCTAGGAGACTGATGAACTCAGATATCAAGTCCCATAGTGCTCAGAGCCATTTGAACCATTTTTGGAGTGATCAGATTACACAAGTAACGGGCAAAGTGAACTCTAGATTGCGGTTTATTGGTAGAATCCTGAAGCGATGCAGTCCTTCAACAAAGGAAATAGCTTACAATACGTTAGTTCGTCCGCTCTTAGAGTATTGTTCGTCTGTATGGGACCCTTACCAGTTGGATCTGATTCAAGAGATTGAGAAGGTCCAAAGAACAGCGGCAAGATTCGTGACTGCTACATTTAGCCATCGTGAGACCGTTACAAATCTCATAGAAAGTTTCAAGTGGGACACACTTGCAGACAGACGGCTCGCTAAACGGAAGGGGCTGCTCACTAAATTCCGAAATCCGATCTTCACCGAGGATGTAGAGTATATATTATTACCACCAACTTTCAAATCGCGCAATGATCACCATTCAAAGAAAAGGGAAATTAGAGCTCGTACTGAGGCGTTAATTAGGCAGCTGTGCAAAACACAGGGATTTTGCCAAGCCGTTCGATTGTGCTGATTCAGCAAATATATCAGCCTCTCTTCTTCTCTTCCCATCTAATAAAGGCAAGATGTGCCTGCCTTCAATTAAATAAAGAAAATAACCTCTATATCAGTCAAATAAATCTTTTCCTTCGCTCCACGCACAAACACTTCATCCACATTAATCAACATTTCAGAAAGCAAATAGCAGCCTGATAAACCAATCAAAAGTTAAATTGGATAGAGCGTATGCGTGGGAACGAACATTGCTTTTGGGATCGGAAATACGGCAGCTGGAACAGAATTTCCAGAATCGATAGTGTACTGTATACACGACCAATCAGAAGCCTTATTGGGAAATCGGTTCAAGGAAATCCTGCTGTGGCAGCCTGTTCAAACACAAAATCTAACGGACCTCTCAACAGTTCAGAGATGTCTGGTCGCTCTTTCATGAAGAACGTCTTAAAATTGCAATCCCAGACAAAAACGCCAAAGAAAGTTTACAATATAACCCGGGACGATCAGCGAGTATGAAATAGCTGTCATCTTATTAGAAGAAAAATTCGTGCACAGTCAGCATGGAAGCAGTTTTGGAGAAAAGATTTGGAATATTTCGGTATTGTGCCATATCTGGGTGAAGCGTTGTAACTGCAGCACGTACACTCAGAGGCGTCATCTCCACAGCTACACGAAGTAAACCCAAGGATGGCTTACTCTTCATCGACTTTGAAAAAGTTTCCATCGTATTAGCCCCGAATAACTACTACAGACGCTCCAGGAAACGCGTTGCGTAGATTTTTTCATAAGGAAATTTATCACGAGTGCCAGCTCCAAGAGCTTACTCAATGGACATTTGAGCAAAGATTTTTCTATAGGACAGTCCGTCAGGGGAGGGTGTCTGCTCTCAGTAACGTTTATGCCATCACCGTCGAACCTTTATTAGTTAAGATAGCACCTCAGATACGAGTTCTAACGCTTCAAAACATCAAGATGTCTTGCATGACATACGCGGACGACATCCTTGTAACTGTCTCATCGTGTTAAGTCCTCACGAGGTCGACACGTATTCTCAAAGACTTCACAACAGCGACAGGTGCCAATCTCAGTGTAAAGAGGAGGATGCTGATAAACATCAGACAAGACCAACGATACTTGCAACATGGCCTGATGCAAAACTGGCATATCGCATAAATCACATAGCCTATATCCCTAATTTCTAGCTCAGATGATAACTTACAATTGGGGACACATTCTAAGGCAAAAAAGAAAAGAAAATGCCCCACGAAGGATTTACGCAAATTGGTCACAAATTGTTATTCATACAGGTATCCACGGAAAATGCAAAACTGTAAACTTTGGCGGCCAGTGGATGAATGTGTGACACTACAGTGCAATTACACTGTGCAGCTGGCAAGAGTAGTAAAAAGCGGACATGTCGATACAAGGGCATAATATCCTTACGAATTTCATTTCGTGTACTCAGTTGGGCAGTAATCATTTGAGAGAGGACGTGTAATTGGACTCAAAGCAGCTGATTGTTGTATTTGGCTAATCGCTTGACATTTGAATAGTAGGGATGCCACTATTTGACGATGTTGGTTGGTAGGGGGACAAGGCTTGCATAAGTGCAGTTTGTCTCTGTGGGTTGCTACATCAGGGGCAAGTATATATTCAGGGGCAACCCTATTGCTCTCTTGCTCTCTTTTGATTGACAGGTCCTTAAGCTATTGTTCGCCTAAGAGGATTAAGACCCCCTGGGGACAATATATCCTTCTGAATGACAGGTTATGACCCCTAGGATAATCCTCCTTTTTGAGTGACAGGTCCTTAACCTATTATTATCCCACCCTTCCCCATGTTGTGCTGGAGGAGGGCATGTACAAGAGCTCAGACATATTTAGCGCTATGATCTCTTTGTGATGGAAATTTCATTACTTGATTTGCATAATGTTTGCATGTGATACTCAAACGTTGAAAATATGTTTTATTATGAAGAATGACCATCAGAAGGTGGAGCTGAGTGTTTTAAGCGATCTATTTGACTCCTGTAAATTGTTACAAAATTAATTTGACAGGGTAATGCAAATGGCTTATTTCACTCTCTTTTTGATTTCGAAATAGCGTCAGCTTTCCCTTTGTCCTCATCTTTGGCCAATAGGAATACAGTACTCTGAGGAGAGATGAAAACCTCCATCTTCATATTTGGAAACGTTGGCTCACACAGACAAGCAGGGTGTTCTTGAGAGCTACAGAGACAGGAAGCAAATTTGGAATTTGGCGATCAAAAGAATGCCGCCACTTGATGCTTTGTTTGTGGGCTGTGAGATCAAAGGAGGCTGATATCCAGTCTTTGGTCTTTGGTATTTGGTAACGTGATCTCTATTTAGGACAATGGGCTGTTTTGACCTCTGTGGCGGAGCCCTTAGGATAGACACACATGTGGGAGATTCCAAATGATGGTCACTACATGAAACATCATTCCATTCCTTTGTTATTACAGTAGAACCCCTCTAATCCGTCACCTTCGGGACCGGGACCATGGTCGGAACGAAAAAAGGTCGGATTATCCGAAAAATCTAATATTTATTGCAAAAATATAAAGAGACATTTAGTACAAAAAATTAAACGATTTAAGAACTAAAAGACGTCTACAGTAATATAAAAATGTTTTTTACAGTGTTAAACAATGTATTAACTAAAAAAGTCTACACACACTATAATACACTCCTGGAAATGGAAAAAAGAACACATTGACACCGGTGTGTCAGACCCACCATACTTGCTCCGGACACTGCGAGAGGGCTGTACAAGCAATGATCACACGCACGGCACAGCGGACACACCAGGAACCGCGGTGTTGGCCGTCGAATGGCGCTAGCCGCGCAGCATTTGTGCACCGCCGCCGTCAGTGTCAGCCAGTTTGCCGTGGCATACGGAGCTCCATCGCAGTCTTTAACACTGGTAGCATGCCGCGACAGCGTGGAC
Organism: Schistocerca nitens; assembly: GCF_023898315.1. Lineage (NCBI taxonomy): Eukaryota > Metazoa > Arthropoda > Insecta > Orthoptera > Acrididae > Schistocerca > Schistocerca nitens. Next base: position 895,925,202 of record NC_064617.1, on the reverse strand, counting down.
GTGAACCGTATGTGCAGTTGACGGACTTTGAGCGAGGGCGTATAGTGGGCATGCGGGAGGCCGGGTGGACGTACCGCCGAATTGCTCAACACGTGGGGCGTGAGGTCTCCACAGTACATCGATGTTGTCGCCAGTGGTCGGCGGAAGGTGCACGTGCCCGTCGACCTGGGACCGGACCGCAGCGACGCACGGATGCACGCCAAGACCGTAGGATCCTACGCAGTGCCGTAGGGGACCGCACCGCCACTTCCCAGCAAATTAGGGACACTGTTGCTCCTGGGGTATCGGCGAGGACCATTCGCAACCGTCTCCATGAAGCTGGGCTACGGTCCCGCACACCGTTAGGCCGTCTTCCGCTCACGCCCCAACATCGTGCAGCCCGCCTCCAGTGGTGTCGCGACAGGCGTGAATGGAGGGACGAATGGAGACGTGTCGTCTTCAGCGATGAGAGTCGCTTCTGCCTTGGTGCCTATGATGGTCGTATGCGTGTTTGGCGCCGTGCAGGTGAGCGCCACAATCAGGACTGCATACGACCGAGGCACACAGGGCCAACACCCGGCATCATGGTGTGGGGAGCGATCTCCTACACCGGCCGTACACCACTGGTGATCGTCGAGGGGACACTGAATAGTGCACGGTACATCCAAACCGTCATCGAACCCATCGTTCTACCATTCCTAGACCGGCAAGGGAACTTGCTGTTCCAACAGGACAATGCACGTCCGCATGTATCCCGTGCCACCCAACGTGCTCTAGAAGGTGTAAGTCAACTACCCTGGCCAGCAAGATCTCCGGATCTGTCCCCCATTGAGCATGTTTGGGACTGGATGAAGCGTCGTCTCACGCGGTCTGCACGTCCAGCACGAACGCTGGTCCAACTGAGGCGCCAGGTGGAAATGGCATGGCAAGCCGTTCCACAGGACTACATCCAGTATCTCTACGATCGTCTCCATGGGAGAATAGCAGCCTGCATTGCTGCGAAAGGTGGATATACACTGTACTAGTGCCGACATTGTGCATGCTCTGTTGCCTGTGTCTATGTGCCTGTGGTTCTGTCAGTGTGATCATGTAATGTATCTGACCCCAGGAATGTGTCAATAAAGTTTCCCCTTCCTGGGACAATGAATTCACGGTGTTCTTATTTCAATTTCCAGGAGTGTATGTATTGGTTTTAAAAGGAAAAACGACAAACAATTTACAGTACTGTACTGTACTTAGTAACATACAAACGATATACTATATATAAAAAGAAATTTTTTTACAAAGAAATAAACTACTTTATGTATAAACTCAGAAATGATTATGCTGTATGCATTGTTTTTACAGTAAAAACGAAAACAAATTACTTGGAAAAAAAGTCAGTGATACATTTTTGTTTAGCAGATGTCATTCTAGATTTAGTTGCAGTGTCCTTCCATTTTTTATCCACAATACGTCCATTGGAGTTGAAGTTGGATTCTGCTCGATGTATTGAAGGGCGATGTCAAAAGCGTTTTTTGCATCGTTGTGTGAAATCCGGGTGGGGGGTTCGTCTTCGCCATCCGAGTCCTCACTCACAGTTTCCTGGCTAACAGCGGCAACAATCTGGTCGTCATTGAGCTATTCAAATGTGTCACAGTCTTTGTCACATTCGTTGATCTACTCTTCAATTTCATTGGCAGAGACGTTCAGCTCCAGAGTTTGTAGATCTTTAACGATTTCCAGTGCGTCGCTGTTTTGATCATCTTCGGTGTGCTCATTTTCAGTCATAACTTGTGGCCAAAGCTAACGCCACCATTTCCGCAGTGTGTCAGGTTTCAGATCATCTCATGCTGCAACGATTGTGTAGATACCATCTTTGATGTTAGGTATTTCATTGCCTCAAATAGGTTATGACCCCCTTCAGATTTTTCCAAAATTTAGCTGATATACTTTCTGCGATATCGCCTTTTTAACCATTCGATAACACTCTGATCCATTGGTTGGATGAGTGAGGTCACATTAGGAGGCAGAAAGAGAGCTTTTATGTCCCCTTTCACCAAATGTTCCTCAGATGGATGTGATGGTGCGTTATCCAACGGCAGTAGAGCACGAACAGGCAGATTTTTTTGGATCAAGTCTTTTTCGACCGATGGCACAAACTTGTCGAAAAACCGGGATTTAAAAAGGTTGCAGTCCATCCATTTGATTGCGGTAATAAACCGGCAAGGAAGATAAGTTTATATTTTTGAATGCCCTTGGCTTCTTAGATTTGCCAATGACGAACAAGGTGAGCTTGTGGGTACCATCTGCGTTGCTACAAGGAATGACTGTTATTCTATCTTTTATAAGTTTCGTTCCTACCACGGATTCATTTGAAGCTGCGAGCGTTTTTGTTGGCAACATTTTAAAGTTCAGCCCTGTCTCGTCGATGTTATACGCTTGGCAGGGTAACAGTTCTTTTTCTTCTACAATTTCTTGAAACTTAATAGAAAACTCCTTGGGAGCTGCGGCATCGGCAGATAGTTTTTCACCGGAAATAGAAACAAATCGGACATCATGACGAGTTTTCCAACGATCAATCCAGCCTTCACTGGCAGCAAATTTAATTTCGGCTTCCAGTTTTTTGTGCAGAACTGTCGCTTTTTCTTTGAGAATTGGCCCGGATATTGGAGTTCCTTTCCTTCTTTCTTGACAAAACCACATCCACAATGCGTTATCAAGCAGTTCAAGTTTAGGCTTTTTTAATGTTTCGCGATTCTTCAGACTGTTTTCACAATCAATCGTAACCGTATAGGATTCTTCCTCCAATCCTTAATTGTCGTAACACCTACATTCAGTTCCTTTGCAATTTTTTGGAGCGCTTTTCCTTCGTATAGTCTTTGTAGCACTGCTAATTTTTCATTTAGTGAAAGAGTTACGTGTATACGTTTGAATCCAGACATGTTGAAAATCAGACAACTGTACACACAATGAATCTACAGTAATAAGTACTGTAGAGAACACGGAATAAAGCAAACAACGACGTTTTTTTTTTAATCCCAACAAAGGATAAAACTGCACAGTGACGTACAGTATAACAATATGCACAGCGACCGACACGACAACAACGGTCCGACAGGTGTCCAGTCAGTGACAAGTCGGCACAGGCTCGCGAGCCTGAGCATGGTCGGACTAACCAGAGTGACGGACCATCCAAGGTCTGATTAGAGGGTATGACATGAGGAGCAGGGGCGGGAGGTGCACTCATGATGTCTACCCAATAGGGGGAACCCTGTCTCCCACAAATGGATTAAATAAATTATATCCATTAATATATTATTGACTTTAATGTGAATTTTCTGTCATGAGATCCTTCTTCTCCAGCACAAAGTAAGTCTTTTTCCTGCCAATTTTTCTGGAAGGCGTGGGGGAGGGGACGAGGGGTGGCACGTGGAATGTCCTTTAGCAGTGACACTGTACACTAGCTCAGTCGATCCCTGCAGGTCAAGGTGAATGCACACAGGAAAATTTCCCAATAAGATGACACCCTCAATCTGCCACAGTGTAATTACATAATTAGGATATGTAGTTGCTGGATGTGAGCTTTTCCCAAAAATATTAAATTTTATAAATAAACAGTATATCCTATGATATACAATTAAATTTCTTTAGGTGAGATCCTTTCTCTCCAGCACAGACAGCGTCTTAGAGCCCATGATGAAATCCATTCTCAGTCAGGAATTTGCCTTGGAACGAAGGTATCTCACATGCATCAGTATTCCGCACGGGTTTACTGGGTAAACGCTGCTTTGTTTGCAGTTTGGTCCGACTGCAATTGACAGCACGTGCAGACCCAGCAGTGGCACATTATGGAAGGAGAAATAGAGAATGAGCACGTGTTCTGACAGGAATTTCTCAGGTGCTTTTCTTCAGGAATTAGTGTGGCATCCGGTCTGCCAGTTGCAGTGCCAAGCAGTCACTCCTAGACTGGTGCATGGTGCTTCGCTTTGCAGAACACTGAACAAGCTGCATGTTCGATGGTCTGAGCCGCTATTGGGTGTGGTCCAGTGCATGGGGGATGGCAGATGGTGTGTGCTTCGTTATCGAAAGGTTTTTAACAGTGTAATTAGGTGTGATGTTTGTTTCATAACAGTATTCCTTGCACGATAGGAATGAAAAAGCATCACAATTGTTTAAATATGCCATATATCACCTTCTATCCCTAAATTGTTTAAATAAACACTATTCCACATATTCTCTAAATTGTTTAAACAATATTGCATACACCACAATCGATTTTCCACCAATTGGCCAACCAACTGAGTCTTTTTCCTGCCAATTTCTGGGAGGGGGAGAGGGCGATGGCTGCGGGGGGGGGGGGGGGTGCCCAGACAGTGAATTTAATTAATTGATCGATTTAATTAATTAGTCAACCAAACTGACATTAAAAGTGTGCTTATATTAACGAGGGGAGTTCCCAGAGGGATGGGAAAGGAGGAAGTGGAGTGTGAGGAGGAGGAGGGGGAGGGTTGGGGAACAATAAGTTAAGGACCTGTCAATCGAAAGAGAACAATAGGCTTGCCCCTGAATGTATACTTGCCCCTGATGTAGGCAACCTGCACAAACAAATTGCATTTGTGCTGGCCTTGTCCCCCTACTGATGTTAGCAGCCATTGGTTGACCATGATCGAACACAGCGTCAAGAGATGACACAAGGTGAGGACTGGGCAATCATCACAGAGGCACTCGGAGCTCTGGCTTCATTATTAGCATCAGTCCGACGTCCAACTAGTGCTTCAGTGACCACAAGGACCATTAACAGGTGGCCCACAGAAAGGGGCCTGAGTTCACCGCACTGCCATTGACCTCTGGGCACCAGCAAGCCTGTTTGCAGGGTGTCGGCGGCATTTAGCCTGGAATCTCACTTACTGGAGTACAATTGTCTTCAGGGATGAATCCCGCTTCGAACTGATCCCCAATGACCAGCTCAGACATATGTGGAGACATACCAGACAGCAGTTGCCTAACAATCTGACTGTCGCCCGCCATAATTATAGGCACATCATGCCAAACTACACTCCTGGAAATTGAAATAAGAACACCGTGAATTCATTGTCCCGGGAAGGGGAAACTTTATTGACACATTCCTGGGGTCAGATACATCACATGATTTGCTGGGAAGTGGCGGTGCGGTCCCCTACGGCACTGCGTAGGATCCTACGGTCTTGGCGTGCATCCGTGCGTCGCTGCGGTCCGGTCCCAGGTCGACGGGCACGTGCACCTTCCGCCGACCACTGGCGACAACATCGATGTACTGTGGAGACCTCACGTCCCACGTGTTGAGCAATTCGGCGGTACGTCCACCCGGCCTCCCGCATGCCCACTATACGCCCTCGCTCAAAGTCCGTCAACTGCACATACGGTTCACGTCCACGCTGTCGCGGCATGCTACCAGTGTTAAAGACTGCGATGGAGCTCCGTATGCCACGGCAAACTGGCTGACACTGACGGCGGCGGTGCACAAATGCTGCGCAGCTAGCGCCATTCGACGGCAAACACCGCGGTTCCTGGTGTGTCCGCTGTGCCGTGCGTGTGATCATTGCTTGTACAGCCCTCTCGCAGTGTCCGGAGCAAGTATGGTGGGTCTGACACACCGGTGTCAATGTGTTCTTTTTTCCATTTCCAGGAGTGTATCATGACTTCGGTTATATAAACAGCAAGGCAGATAAACGAAAACTGCTGGGCAACAGAAACATTTATGTGAATGCACAGTGTCTGTTCTTTCGGATGTGTCGGAAAGAACAGACACCATGCACAATCCGATGTTCGGATATATTATATGTAAATTGAAGGTGGAGGAAGGGAGAAACGAAAGGAAAGGGAAGGGATTACTGATGTCAGGTGCATTGGGACATTAGGCAGAATCAGAGTCAATGAGCGAAAATCCGTACAAGACAAGGATTCGAACCCGGGATTTCCCTCTTACCAGGCTGGTGCGTGAACCACTGCCTCATCCAGGACACAATGTTATCGCAACTGCGAGGACTTATCTCAACACGCCTCACGCTCCACCCACTTTCCCACCAAGCACTACCTATCTGCAGTTCTGCAGGACATGTGTGAAATGACAGGCACCACACATTCACATAACCTGATTCGTCTATATGAGCAATGGATCCACCTTCTTCAGTGCAGATGCACAAGTCATCCAACCTCCTGCAGGAATCTCAGAGTAGCGAGTATGGAGGAAATTGACAAGGGACTTTGGGTAGGTGGCACTCGATGGGAATGTGGGTCGGCCGTGAGGGCCTGCCGAGACAGTCCGCCCAAGTTGCGATAGCACTGCGTCCTGAATGGTGCAGTGTTAACGCACCTACCCGCTGATCGTGGGTTCGAATCCTGGTCCAGTACATATTTTCGCTCGTCGCCGCTGACTCCGCGCTGACCCACAATGCAGGTGACATCAGAAATCCCTTCCCTTTTCTTTTCTTTCTCCCCTCTCCGCCTTCAATTTACATACAAAGAAACATTTACGATACCCTCGCAGCTGTAAATTTTACGCAACAATTGTGTGAATTTCAAGAGCATAAAATAATAACTACATCGATATGAAACTTCCTGGCAGATTAAAACTGAGTTCGAGTCTCGGTCGGGCACACAGTTTTAATCTGCCAGGAAGTTTCATATCAGCGCACACTCCGCTGCAGAGTGAAAATCTCATTCTGGAAACATCCCCCAGGCTGTGGCGAAGCCATGTCTCCGCAATATCCTTTCTTTCAGGAGTGCTAGTTCTGCAAGGTTCGCAGGAGAGCTTCTGTAAAGTTTGGAAGGTAGGAGACGAGGTACTGGCAGAAGTAAAGCTGTGAGTACCGGCCGTGAGTCGTGCTTCGGTAGCTCAGTGGTAGAGCACTTGTCCGCGAAAGGCAAAGGTCCCGAGTTCGAGTCTCGGTCGGGCACACAGTTTTAATCTGCCAGGAAGTTTCATATCAGCGCACACTCCGCTGCAGAGTGAAAATCTCATTCTGGAATAACTACATCGTTGTTTTCTTCAGGCCTTCTGACTACGAAACTGCTGTGTTTGTAAGAATTAATTGTCAACGTAATTAGTTTCTGTGTAACGGTTACTTAAAGTCGTCATGGCCACGCTTAAATCGACAGTGTTAACGAAATACCCGACTACACTGGTGACGTAATAGGCCAATCAATAGAAACCAAAAAAAGGTAGAGTATCGGGAATTGTTCGTGTAGTCCGATATTTTTGCCCAGTGGTACGATGGAGTGTCGCGAGATCATACTAGAAATCCAGGCTAGCGAGGGCTGAGTGCGGTTGGAGGTGCGTTTGAAGGTCACTTTTGTATATTTTTTTCTTTCATAACTCGAAAACCGTGGTCTCCAGCGGCAACGTATCCCAGTACAAAATTTAACTACATTAAATTTCCTACACAAAATTCCTTCTCATTTTTTCTGTAGGACTAATAGTTCCCCGTAGGGAGCGAGAGAATATGAACATCTTTCTCGTTGTTTTTGAAGGTTAGATATAGAATTGCGGTTTGCGTAAAATGACATAGGTAGAGTACATCACCAAGCACCTACGTATTCTTTATCATACTCTGAAAACGAACACTACGCAATCACTATGTATGCCAAATATACGGAAAGCCGTTACAAGATGCTAAAAATGATGGCCTCGACGTAAACACAATATAGCCGACAGCACAACTGCAGTTAATGGAAGCAAGCGTTGTCATTTAACACATATACTCTTTCATAATTTATAATTCAATAGTATTTTCATTTTTAATTTTTAAATATTATATGCAGGAAAAGAGAGATAAGGCATAAAATCTTCCTTTCCAAGTGTAGTATTTTAACCTCCTGTGACTGACGAAAATTTGTTTTCTTTGAGGGACAAAATGTTACTTTTGATTTGCATTCGAAACGACGAGAACCTCTATGTTTTTCAAAACAACAAGAAACCTTATCTTGTTTACGTGCTTAGCTGATGACGCTAATACACCAGTGCAGTGAAGTTGCCAAGATAATTATAAAATAAAAAGGAGGAGGAGGAGGAGGAGGAGGAGGAGAAGGAGAAGAAGATGGTGACCTAACCACCACTGGCACTAATGAGCAGTAGCTCGGGTAGATGAAATAAAGGAATGCTAATTACTGTGATAAAGGCATGAAACTAATACAATGTGCCAATAACGAAGTGAACATGTCTGTATTATGTTGAAAGATTGTACATTTATTATTAATAAATTATTTTTGAAAAAATGTGTATACGAAAAGAAATTTTGCAACATTCTTTCCACAGAATTGAAAAGAATCTAACTCATTTTGTGCACCCGTATGATGATGTGAATAAAATTTAATCCCAACGTTTCAACATCTGAATATATTTTTTCAAGGTACATTGCACAGATGTAATATGTTTATATATCATCAGCGGCTGAACAAACTTGACTGAAATGAGCTTCTAGTTTCGATCTACGTGAACCATATTCTCGTACCGGACGAAACTTCGTTGAAGCATCTTGCTGTGTAATGCATTAAACGCCTTAATTTTGACTTAAATAGGCAAACATCAATATACAGTGCGGTTAAAATTAAACTATAGATTCTTGAGCCAGTGTAGATTGAAAGCTATTTGCAGTATAGTTGTCCAACTTTATAGCAATGGTGTTCAGACTCAGCGCTATAGGATTTGCGTTGTTAGTTGCGTTAGTCTCATGGCTTGCCGTTAGACATCGGTGCTGGACAAGGTGAGTAGAGATATTCTACCAAAACAACAGTAATAGTGCTGCTGCTCGTCACGAATATCGACGCATTAAAGGAATATGGAGAGGTCTTCTTTCCACACAGGGATTGGAGACCATGATTCGGAAGTTCCAATTAACTGGCGATTGGGTGTTGCTCCCGGCAGGGGCTGGTTGTTAGTTGCGCCACAATTTGTTGAAGGAGTTACTGTCGTCATGGCTGAGAATGTTGGACGCAGTGTGCGATCTCCAAGCAGTGCACGATTTGTGTCACAACAGCTGAACAATCCACGGTCCACCTTCGTTTCCCGGCAGCAGTATAGCAATCTCTAGCGCGGTTCCAGGCTGTCGCGGATGTATATGGTCGTCGCCTTGAGCAACGTTTGTAACCTGAATCGTAAACAATGTACGCAACTAACTAGTATTACAATCTCATGTGGAAATCAAAATCTATTCATTTCAATGGTTTACTTGTTATCTCTTATCTGCATAGCCTCTCAAATGTTTCCACAAAGTTTCATTGTCCTACGATATCTGGTTTTGTAATGAGGCCCTCTCAAGTAGCGAAAGTTTAATTATAACCGACCTGTATAAACAGAACAATGGTCACCAAAAGCCAAAAAGTCATCAGGAAGCTAGGAGAATATTAGTTTTTGGGGAAAAACTGTAATCGCTATCAACTTACTTAAAGGACGAAATGAGAATATTCACGCTGAAATCTACGGTTAAATCCGACAGACATCATTAACCGCGGGCTGGATAAGTACGTTCCACGAAAAGTAATCAAAGGGGGCGATAAATACACTTGGTTTAGTGGTACCATTTGGAAAATATAGTAAAAGCGAGACTACTATAATGTCGCTACAAAAGAGACTGTAGGTAAAGTTATAGAAAAAAGTTGGTAGCAACTAATGCGTCCGGAAGAACTGTCATGCATGAAACCTACAATAACTTTCGCAGTAAAATATTGGCGAAAGATCCAACAAAAAGTCTTAAGGAGTTTTGGTCAGCCATCAAACCAATGAACATACCCAAACCTATCATGCAATCTTTCGTGGATCCGTCCGGGTTTAAAACTGAAGACATAAGGTAGTAATTTTAAACTCCACATTTAAAAACGTATTTACGCAAGAGAATGAAAATGTTTCAAACGAAATGGCGAAATAGAGGTATTCTGTTCACCAAAGAGTATTCATGTATGATTCATACGTGGATACAGATTCAGTGTGTGCAGTAGAGAGAGAGTATTTCAAGAGATATTTCCTAACGTTCAGGTTCATAATCAGAGTAGAATTCGTCGATTGATAAATAAATTTTGCGAAACTGGAAGCATCCTTGACAGGAAACATAGATAACCATGTACAGTTCTCACAAAGGAAACTCTGGATAACATTGGTCATGTTCGGGAAAAGTATGCTAGAAAATCAGTTATACGCCTTTCTGAACAAGAGGCAATTTCTTATGGCTCTATTCAAATGGCTGCAAAGTTTCTCAAGTTACACCCCTATAAAACAGCTGCAGTGCAAGAACTTGTGCATGATGGAGAAACTGACCCTCACCTACCTTTCTTCTCACACGAATCAATGTTCCACGTAAGTTGATATGTTAATTCACAAAAATACCGTTATTGGAGTTCTGAAAAGTCTAACATAATACACTCCTGGAAATGGAAAAAAGAACACATTGACACCGGTGTGTCAGACCCACCATACTTGCTCCGGACACTGCGAGAGGGCTGTACAAGCAATGATCACACGCACGGCACAGCGGACACACCAGGAACCGCGGTGTTGGCCGTCGAATGGCGCTAGCTGCGCAGCATTTGTGCACCGCCGCCGTCAGTGTCAGCCAGTTTGCCGTGGCATACGGTGCTCCATCGCAGTCTTTAACACTGGTAGCATGCCGTTACAGCGTGGACGTGAACCGTATGTGCAGTTGACGGACTTCGAGCGAGGGCGTATAGTGGGCATGCGGGAGGCCGGGTGGACGTACCGCCGAATTGCTCAACACGTGGGGCGTGAGGTCTCCACAGTACATCGATGTTGTCGCCAGTGGTCGGCGGAAGGTGCACGTGCCCGTCGACCTGGGACCGGACCGCAGCGACGCACGGATGCACGCCAAGACCGTAGGATCCTACGCAGTGCCGTAGGGGACCGCACCGCCACTTCCCAGCAAATTAGGGACACTGTTGCTCCTGGGGTATCGGCGAGGACCATTCGCAACCGTCTCCATGAAGCTGGGCTACGGTCCCGCACACCGTTAGGCCGTCTTCCGCTCACGCCCCAACATCGTGCAGCCCGCCTCCAGTGGTGTCGCGACAGGCGTGAATGGAGGGACGAATGGAGACGTGTCGTCTTCAGCGATGAGAGTCGCTTCTGCCTTGTGCCAATGATGGTCGTATGCGTGTTTGGCGCCGTGCAGGTGAGCGCCACAATCAGGACTGCATACGACCGAGGCACACAGGGCCAACACCCGGCATCATGGTGTGGGGAGCGATCTCCTACACTGGCCGTACACCACTGGTGATCGTCGAGGGGACACTGAATAGTGCACGGTACATCCAAACCGTCATCGAACCCATCGTTCTACCATTCCTAGACCGGCAAGGGAACTTGCTGTTCCGACAGGACAATGCACGTCCGTATGTATCCCGTGCCACCCAACGTGCTCTAGAAGGTGTAAGTCAACTACCCTGGCCAGCAAGATTTCCGGATCTGTCCCCCATTGAGCATGTTTGGGACTGGATGAAGCGTCGTCTCACGCGGTCTGCACGTCCAGCACGAACGCTGGTCCAACTGAGGCGCCAGGTGGAAATGGCATGGCAAGCCGTTCCACAGGACTACATCCAGCATCTCTACAATCGTCTCCATGGGAGAATAGCAGCCTGCATTGCTGCGAAAGGTGGATATACACTGTACTAGTGCCGACATTGTGCATGCTCTGTTGCCTGTGTCTATGTGCCTGTGGTTCTGTCAGTGTGATCATGTGATGTATCTGACCCCAGGAATGTGTCAATAAAGTTTCCCCTTCCTGGGACAATGAATTCACGGTGTTCTTATTTCAATTTCCAGGAGTGTACATGAGGCACCCCTGTATGATCAAAACGTAACAGAACCTTGTTTTTTCAGGAAACCACAGTGAGAGATATGTGGAGAACATTTTGCGCCCATTTTTCTGGCTAGTTAACTGAGAGAAAAAAAAGCTTCTGTGACTTTTCAGCAGGACATTGCAACGACATGTACAGCCAACTTCTCATCGCAGGAAATTCGTGAAATGTTTCAAGAAACAGTTATCACTAACAACATACAGCCTCCTCGTTCCCCCGATTTAACCCTCTGTGATTCTTATCTCTGGAGGGCATTAAAAGAGATATCAAATCTACACACTTTACACTAACTTCAAACTGACATTCGTCAAGAAATTCCTGTCATCTCTCAGAGGGAATTGCAGAGTGGAATGATCAATTTGCGAAGTAGGTGCGAGAAATGTTTGTACAACGAAGGGAAGCAGTTCCAGCGTCTCTTTGCTTAATGTAAGTGAGTACTTTTCTTTTATTTTCTACTGTTTATGTTATGTACGTTAGAAGTAACTGACGCGACAAACCGTACTACATTTTCTGCGGACCTTCTGTCATCCGCCCCGAGAAACGCTGCAGCCGTACATCACAAAAGCGGTTGCTTTGACGATTTATCACCCTGTAGATTCAAGTGAGCAGATAGATTTCGTCTTTCTAGATTTCTGTACAGCATTCAAAACTGTACCAATTCGTCAATTACTGACCATGAGACGATCACGATGTGTGATTGGCTCGAGGAATGTTTGGCTAATATGACCCACTGCGTTATACTGGACGGCGAATGTTCCATACAAAAGAAAGTAACATCGAGTGTACCCCAAGGAAGCGTAAGAGGGCCTCTACTGATTTCAGTATACGTAAACGATTTATCAGACCGGGTTGTGAGCACTATAAAAATGTTCGCTGATAATCATTGTCACCATTTCATCTCTCACTGATGACACTACAGAAAAGATAGGGTCTGTTTTCAGCTAGAAGGTCCAAAATATTTCTTTCCTGTGTGAGTTGTAAGACTAGTTGTTCGAGATAATCGTCAGGCAAAAATGGTTCAAATGGCTCAGAGCACTATGGGACTTAACATCTGACGTCATCAGTCCCCTAGAACTTAGACCTACTTAAACCCAACTAACCTAAAGGTATCACACACATCCATGCCCGAGGCAGGATTCGAACCTGCGACCGTAGCTGTCACGCGGTTCCGGACTGAAGCGCCTAGAACTGCTCTGCCACACCGGCCGGCAATCGTCAGGCAACGTTTTCAGTAAAATTTCGCAAGTGTGTTTGTGCTCACCGCCAGTAACATATTCGTATTGTTTCCAGTCTGTACTGGGTAACTGACCTACTAGTACCGTATGTTCAGAATATTTCCGTGCCATCAGATTTGGCTATTACTAAATGACTGTACAAATGACACCTCTGAATCTGGTGGACGTTAAAAATATCCGATTATTAATCTAAGTCGACCGACACCGGTTACTCTTGACCATATTAATTCGTAATCGGATTCATTTTGGACCTCATCAGACCTAATGCTTCTGCTTGTCTCCTCCTCATCCTCGTAATCCTCCTCCACCTCCTCCCCCTTCTACAGAATCTAATATCTTTCCGACACACGTTTCACGTGTTGTCGAAAATTTGTCTACTATCTAATTCGTGTTTCCACCAACTATTAGTTCCTAGTATGATGTACGGACGTTATCGACTAATATTGTGAGGTGCTCACTCCCCGCATTTACTATTCGGACTGTTGGATCAATTGGTCTATCTTGCGATGGTTTTATTTATTAGGGGTTTCTAAATTAATTTTTGTTTAATGTATTTTTAAAAAATTAAGTGAATTTCACATGTGGTCTGCCACCAGATTGACCATTTGCAATGCATAGTATACACTGACCTACGCAGGGCACGGTAGGTCGATGAATCTATAGCCGACCTCGTCATAGAACCGAGAAAACCTATGGTTTAGACCTTGCACTCGGCTCCAGACCAGAGGCCCCAATCTGCCCTCAAACGACGCTGTTAAGAGACCTCACGATTAAGGCTCCGCCAGTCTCCGGAAAGAACTGAGAATGCTATCAGACGTCGTTGGTGCCGCCGTGAGCTACGATCTACAGCAGATTGCAACCTGTACTCTCATTTGTTTCAGAGATGGCCTCTTCCACTTGGCGAACAATTCTTTTCGGAGTACACACCAAGTGCTCATTCGCTTCGTTTCCCTCTAGTGTCGTTATTTCCCTAAGTGAGACCATTGTATGGACCCCATTACGTGAGGTGTACACCTCCGCAGCAGCGCCCCAAGTGTACATGTTTGAAACTGTAGACTGGTTCACGTCAACCTACTACACGAAAAACGCTGGCTATTCACGCGACGAATCAACGCATGCCGACCTAGACTGCAATAACGCACTAAACTAGTAGGAGAATGTCTGATTTTTTGTAAAGTTCTTCACTCGAATTAACAACTTCCTATTTACTAATTAACTGTTGTCTTACGAAGGTTTCAAAAAAATTATGTTATTACGGTTCTGAATTACAGGCTCAATTGTTCGTTTTATGATATGTCACTTGTTTCCACAACGATATTTTATCCAAATTTACGTTTATACAGTATTTCGCAGACAGAGGACAGAGTTGTTGTTAGAGTTTCTGTACTGGCAGTGTCTGTAGCCCTTAGAACGACGACGACGAAAATGCTGACGTTGTTAGTTTCGACTCTGGCTGGGAAGAACAAAAGATGGCAGGGGGTATATTTCCAACTAATGAAGGAATTGAGGTCCGAAGATACGAAGAAATTTCGGAATTTCGTGAGAGTGGACGTGGCCTGTCATGACAAGCCGCTGTTGATGATACAGGAAGGAATTTGCTCAAGTGACACAATAATGTAAGAGGCAATTTCACCTTGTTGGTAGTAAGAATTAAACCATTTCTTATCGATTATTCGGGAAGATTCTGTCGCCGACTATATCCAGTTTCACCTTCCTAGCACGTTGAAATAAATCAAAAGAAGCAATCAAATTAAACGTGAACTTTCGTCAGTTAAAATGAGCGGTTCTATGCGCTTCAGTCTGGAACCGCGTGACAGCTACGGTCGCAGGTTCGAATCCTTCCTCGGGCATGGATGTGTGTGATGTCCTTAGGTTTGTTAGGTTTAAGTAGTTCTAAGGGACTGATGACCTCAGCTCTTAAGTCCCATAGTGCTCAGAGCCATTTGAACCATTTTTTAATCCGTTTAGTGCTTGTTTGATATGTGCCACTTCTATAATATGAAGCAATCAAAACAAAGAACGCTTTTAGCAAACAGTTTGCAATTCGCAGCAATCATTTTAAGCTAGTCGACAATGACCGACACAGCTTGCAGCTATTCACGAACTTCGGCCAACTCCTTTATCACCATCTCGCAACACCCACAGGAACTACCCGTGTCTACACGTGAAGTTAGCTCCTGCGAGTTTCTGTTTGCAACACCTGCAAAAGTCAAAGTGAGTTAGACAACAGTAGAGCTTATGGCGGCGTGGAGTAACATTAAAAAATCAATCATGCAAACGCTAATGCTCTAAAAAAATGCGCAAACAGGTATAAATAGGTAATAAACACTATTCAGCACAAACAAATAAAAAAATACTGCTGCTTTCTTTACAGAACAACCTAAGATACAGAGTTTAAGTTAAACTATGTGCCTAAACAGGTAAGCTGCTGTTACTGGATCTGTTCTCAACTCGGCGGCTGGAGCTTTGCCTTCATCACAATTCCTCTAAAATTGATGGACTGGAGTAAATGTTCCAAGTTCATCTTTTAATTAGGGTTCTGGTGACTATCGTTTCAACCAAACATAGATTCTGTCTTCCATTTCTTGACGAACATTTTGTCTCTGACAGCTGTAATTGTTAACCGTTTGAGTACTAGCGGTTTGTGCCTAAAACCTCCATTTCATTAAACTATTTTTAAGTACCGGTGCCTTTCGCCTGAATCCACCAATGGTACTGCAAAACAGAGACACCTAGTGCTACACTGAGGTCCTTCTACGAAAGTCTTGCACCGCAGCAGTCACCTACAGTGTTCAGAGCAAAAGGCGGCATGGAGACTATGAAACCTGATTGGGGACGAGGTCATTGACAGTGAAAGTGAATGTATCTGAACTTATTATAAAGTAAATTTGAGTTTGTATTACTGGTTTTATGAGTGGTTTCGAAATGAAACCACTCGAGCACAAAGTATTTACGATATAAATTTATTAAACTGCAGGCCCATTTTTACTTGTTATTTAGGACTATAATTTGATTTAGACACTATGTGTTCTTGGATGTTTAGAGGTGTGGGATTGTGTCTAGGAAAAATGCAAAATTGCTTTCAAATATGTCTCGTGAAATAATGGGTCCAGTGGTTCCAAAGTGAAACCACAACCTCAAAACAATTGATTGTTTACTTTTTGCCAACCTTTTCCTGCATCCGTAGCTCACTATGATGATAAACGTCAATTTTGTGAAAATTTTTAAACCTTGCGCCAAAGTGAAACCACATCCTTAAAATAATTGACTGTTTTGTTTTTGCCAATTTCTTCTTGGATTTGTTGCTTAATATGATAATAAACGCCAGTTTTGTAAAAAAAATTAAATTTTTATATTATTAGGGCTCAAAGGGTTAATCACTCTCTCCACCGAATGGTGAAATTGAAGGAGATGGTGTAGGATGATGTGATAGATTTATCAATAAATGCCTGTCGATCCGGCCGCGAAATGTGGCCTTCCACAAATACAGTGCGAATAGTACTGGTGGAGAAGCAGTTGCACCCCTATCCTAAACAACGTGTGTAAGTACTGGGGCCAAATGACTTTGTACCGAGAATAAAGTTATTTTCAAGTATTATACAGGGTGATTCAAAAAGAATACCACAACTTTAGGAATTTAAAACTCTGCAACGACAAAAGGCAGAGCTAAGCACTATCTGTCGGCAAATTAAGGGAGCTATAAAGTTTCATTTAGTTGTACATTTGTTCGCTTGAGGCGCTGTTGACTAGGCGTCAGCGTCAGTTGATGCTAAGATGGCGACCGCTCAACAGAAAGCTTTTTGTGTTATTGAGTACGGCAGAAGTGAATCGACGACAGTTGTTCAGCGTGCATTTCGAACGAAGTATGGTGTTAAACCTCCTGATAGGTGGTGTATTAAACGTTGGTATAAACAGTTTACAGAGAATGGGTGTTTGTGGAAAGGGAAAAGTTCTGGACGGCCGAGAACGAGTGATGAAAATGTAGCACGCATCCAGCAAGCATTTGTTCGCAGCCCAGGAAAATCGACTAGCAGAGCTAGCAGAGAGCTGCAAATTCCACAATCAACTGTATGGAGAGTCCTACGAAAAAGGTTAGTTATGAAACCTGAACGTCAACTACCCGAGGCGATGGATCGGCCGCCAGGCAGCCTGTGACAGAGCACTTCATCACTGGTCTCCAAGAACCCTGATTTTACCCCCTGCGATTTTTTCTTATGGGGGTATGTTAAGGATATGGTGTTTCGGCCACCTCTCCCGGCCACCATTGATGATTTGAAACGAGAAATAACAGCAGCTATCCAAACTGTTACGCCTGATATGCTACAGAGAGTGTGGAACGAGTTGGAGTATCGGGTTGATATTGCTCGTGTGTCTGGAGGGGGCCATATTGAACATCTCTGAACTTGTTTTTGAGTGAAAAAAAAACCTTTTTAAATACTCTTTGTAATGATATATAACAGAAGGTTATATTATGTTTCTTTCATTAAATACACATTTTTAAAGTTGTGGTATTCTTTTTGAATCACCCTGTATTATAATGTAGGCACTGAGACTAGTGGTCGTCACTTTCAATGGTTACTATGAGCTTAAATTGTTGTTATGGTACAGAAGTTTCTTATATCAACAAAAACTAATGACTGATTTATGATCATTAGTTGCTTATCACAAGGTATTCAGTTTAAGACCATCTACATAATTCTGATTGTAAACATTTAGAACTCCATCAGTGTCAGTGATCTCACTTTATTTGGAGTATGAAGAAGTAAATAACAGAACTTGTTTGTGCTTCTGATTTAATGGATTGGATAACTCCGAAACGGCGGCGGTGGGTTTACACGTAATAAACTGCGCAAAGCAGGTGTTTCCATGGGCTTAAAACAACTCTGCCCGATTTACGAGCGACAGACCAGTACATGAGAAATTAAAACTCAAAGTCGACACATTATTAACAATTAAACAAAATACAAATGGAGTCTAAATTAACAGTGGTGTTGGCGGGAGCATTATTAGCACAGATTTCCACTTACATTTCAAGTAATTACGACTGGAGCACCAACTCTAAAACGTAAAAAAGTTGGGACACTTCATTATCTGTTGAAATGTTAGCTCCCTCGCCAGTTGGTGGGACGAATTTATTCTTCACAGTCTCAGCACGAAATACGACAGTATTTCCTCCGAGACTGCATATCAGCATCGAACAATGTTTAATTAAACCAATATTGACAATTTCGATAATACAAGGGTGGTTTGATAAGTCTAGTAAATTTCCATGAAGGATGGAACAGTTTTGTTGTGTCTTCATGGTGGGTAAGCTTGATTATTCCAAGGATCGTATAAAAAATTGCAAAAGCTTACAATTCATCGTTGACAGCCGTCTGAATTGCTCAATGTGTCGACGATTGAAAATGCAGAAAACCGAGCTTCGTCCTTCAGTAAAACATTTTTAAGAAGGATTCGACTGCAGGACAAATCAAAACAAAATTCGTTGAAGGTCACGCCGACTCTGCACCATCACTGAAGAACATTTACGTTTGGATCAATGAATTTAAACGTGCTCGAACAAGTACCGAAGACGAAGCGCGCTCCGGCCGTCCAGTTGACGTCACCACAAAGGAAACAATTCACAAAATCCACGTTATGGTAAAACAAGACCGCCGAGTATAAAATCTTGAGATTGCTGGGACTGTACGTATCTCAACTGAGCGAGTGTATAGTATCTTGTACAGCGAATTCGCTATGGAGAAGATGTGTGCGAGATGGGTACCCCGACTGCTCACAGTCGACCAAAAACGCATCAGGCACCGCATTTCAACACAATGTCCAGCAAAGTTTAATTGCAATTCGGAAGTTCTTTTCCTCCGGTATGTGACTTTTGATAAAACCTGGATCAATCATAACGCAACAGAGTCAAAACGGTAGTCAAAACAATGGAAAAAGGCTGGTGAAAGTGCACCGGAGAAGGCAAAGACCATTATGTCAGGTGGTAAGGTGATGACCATATTTTTTTCGGACTTCCAAGGAATAATCTTCATAGACTACATTGAAAAAGGTAGAACCATGACTGGACCCTATTCTGCTTCGTTGCTGGATCGTTTGAAACTTGCTTTCGCTGTAAAAAGAGTAAGGATGGCACGCAAAAAAGTGCTCTTTCACCAGGGTAATGCACCATCCCACACATGAGCGGTAAAATTGGCAAAAGTACATGAATTTGGCTTTGAATTGGTTTACCAACCACCCAATTCACCAGCTTAACCCAAGTGACTTCTACTTATCCCCTAAACTGGTACTTTGGCTTGCTGGGAAGAGATTTTCATCAAATGAGGAAGTGATAGCTGCAGTCAACGAGAATTTTTCAGAGTTTAATAGAACTTATTTTTCCGGTGAGATGGAAAAGCTGGGGAAACGGTGGACCAAATGCTTATGCCTCAAAGGAGACAACGTCGAAAAGTAAGGTGAGTTGTTTACGAACCCTCGTACAGCCATTTCCAAGCAATCAAGTCATGGACTCATGCCATATGATATCCAAATAACAATCAGAACACATGACCATGTGACATGTCACGAAACTGGTAAACATGTAAGACAGGGTGCCCACCGAAACCGAAAAAAAGTGACGTGAAACACGGCGTGCAGCTACATGACAATGATGTAGCATGCGTGTGACACGATGCCAAGAGAAGCATTTTAGGGTTTTTGATGTGGCACTGTGTGTACTTCGAACGTGGTGTTCTGACTGACTTCACTTCATTAATGTTAATCAACGAAGCCTAAAAGACTATGTTAGGTACAGCATTACTGGTATGCTAATGTGTAACGAAATTGTGCTTTTAAATTGCTTAATATGTATCCCGAAATATTTCAGTCATTGTAGAGAATGAGCAAGATGATTTTATAAGGTGAGTAGAAAGACTGGACAATCAATTTCGAAAAAGGACACCAGCTTCAGAGTCACAGTGAATGCGAGGAGTGGTTACCACACTAGATGAGGAATGTCTGTAGAATAGTCTAGTTAGTGTCGAAGTTCTGAGTTTTGGAAACTTAAATACATTGTGACGTGATTAAAATCAATGTGATAGTTCAAGCATTTTGTGTATTACATTCATAACTTCGTACATATTCATGATTACGTACAAAACAGATTGTAGACCAGCCTATTGAGAACTCACGTCAGACTCAAGGAAACCAACATACACCTACAATTAATGCTATGGAGTTGTGAAACTATGTAGTTTCGTTCTTAGCCCAAGTGGACCATCGCCTCGGCGGGAAAAAGTATGTATGTAGCTACACACCAAAAGGACATGATATTGCATTACATCCACTAATTAGCATAGATACTTGCAGAATACTTTACAGGAAGCCATGTTATGTATTTAGTTTCTTTCTCTTCCACAAATAAAGTGAATGAATTTCAGTTACTATACCTGTCTCTGAAATTTCACTTGCAGTCTTCTCCCACTCATCTTGAGCGTTCCCTTTGCTGTATTCAGCACTACTGTGATCGTAAATACATTCTAAGACAAAAGAAAAAAGCGACGTGCCACGAAGGTATTATCCGAATGGGACGGAAATCAGTAGATGTGATGTGCATGTACAGACAAACGAATGATTACAATTTCAGAAAAATTGGATGGTTTATGAAGGAGAAAGAGCTTCATGAGTCGAACAAGTCAGTAACGCGTTGGTGCCACCTCTGGTCCTTATGCAAGAGGTTAATCGGCTTGCCATTGATTGACAGAGTTGTTGGATGCCCTCCTGAGGGATGTCGTTCCAGATTCTGTCCAGTTGGTGCGTTAGATCGTCAAAGTTCCTAGCTGGTTGGACAGCCCTGCCCATAATGGTCCAAACGTCCTCAATTGAGAAGAGATTCGGAGAGCAACCAAGGTTGGGTTCGGCAAGCAGTAGAAACTCTCGCCTTGTGCCAGCGGGCATTGTCATGCTGAAATGTAAGCCTAAGACGGCTTGTCACGAGAGGCAGCAAAACGGGATGTAGAACGTCGTTGACGTACCGCTGTGCTGCAAGGGTGCCGCCGTGATATTGAATGGCACACTAGACAGTCACTTCTGGCTGTCAGGTCGTATGGCGGGTAACAGTCAGGTTATCATCCGACAGCTGTTCAAATGGTTCAAATGGCTCTGAGCACTATGGGACTTAACTTCTGAGGTCATCAGTCCCCTAGAACTTAGAACTACTTAAACCTAACTAACCTAAGGACATCACACACACCCATGTCCGAGGCAGGATTCGAACCTGCGACCGTAGCGGTCGCGCGGTTCCAGACTGTAGCGCCTAGAACCGCTCGGCCACTCCGGCCGGCCCGACAGCTGTCTGGGCCATCTCCAGACACGTTTGCACTGATCATCGGAACTCAGTTCAAAGGGGGACTCATCGCTGTAGACAGTTCTATTCCAGTCAACGAGATTCCAGGTCGAAGACGTGTCTGGAGCGCCCTGGAGAGCAGTAGGATACCAACCTGACTGTCGCCCGCCATATGACCTACAAATAGCAGTGATGGCACGAGGAGAAATTTCTTTTCATAGCAGGACCCCTTTGATTGTCATTCGTGACACCCTTACAGCACAGCCGTACGTCGACAACATTCTACGATACATTTTGCTGCCCCTCATGGCAAGCCATCCTAGGCTTACATTCCAGCACGATAATGCCTACCCGCAAACGGAGAGAGTTTGTACTGCTTGTCTTCGTACTTGCCAAACCCTACCTTGGCCAGCAAAGTCACCAGAGCTTTCCCCAATTGAGATCGTTTTGAGCATTACGGGCACGGCCCTCCAATTCGCTCGGCATTCTGACGACCTAAGGCGCCAAATCGACAAAGTTTGGCATAATATCCCTCAGGAAGACATCAAACAACTCTAATAATCAATGCTAAGCCGAATAACTGTTTGCATAAGGACCAGAGGTGGAACAAGCAATGTTGACTTGCTCAATTTGTGAAGCTCTTTCTTTTCAATAAAAGATGTAATTTTTCAGAAATTGTACATCACATTTACCAATTTCCGTCGCATTCGGATAATTCTTTCGAGGTGCATTGGTTTTCGGGTTTTTTTTCGGGTATATGTTGGTATTTCTCCACAAGACCAACAAAGTTAATATTGAACTGAGAATCGTCTCTCATTTTCCTGCGTACAGAAACAATTGCACAAACCAAAGCATAAACGATAGTAAACTGCAGGGGCGATTCTAGAAATCGGTCAAGGGAGGGGCTAATGGGGGTGTAGGGGGATTGGGGGAATGGAATATCGCTTAACAAAAGCAGAGTGGGGGTCTTCCAACCGACAAATTGGTAAAATTTGGTTTTGCTTAAAGTAATTTCTGGTAACCGTTTTGGAGTTCAGGGTAAAAAATGTGTATTCATAAATAGTAAGTTAAATGATATTTATTGGTTTAGATAGGAAGCTATTTGATGCTGTTATTCTTTTGTTAAAATGTGTTTGAAATACATTGCAACCTATATTACTACATAATTACAGAAAAAAATTATTGAATCTGTCGGAGTAATATATTCACTGATTTCTGAAATCATTTTATCCAGTGTAATACGATAATCCATTTGGGGAGGGGGGGGGGTATAGCCCCCATAGTCACCCCCTTGCCACCGCCCCTGGTAAACTGTCACTAACACAGAGATGGCAGTTGGCAATAGCCAAGCACGCTCCGTTCATTTGGTACTGGCGATCCATGCCTTACGACTCGGTTACATGGCGTCAGTCCTACAGGCCGATCTCTCTGAGACAGTGTCCAACCGCAGTTGCATTACGTTACAAATCTAGCGCCACGCCATGTGCCGTATCAGTTGCCACGTCACTCGAGTGGGCGCCCTGCCTAACGACAACTGAGCACAACAATTGTTCTCACTTGTGCTGATGAACAAACAATCGTTGCCAGAGCGCCAGAAAAGCCATATTGAAATATGCTGCTTGCAGTGCTTCCAACAAGTGTTGAAGTGTGTGTATAGCAAAATGTTCACACATCAAGTACTATGAACAAGGTTATCGTAACATACGTTCAGTTGGGTTCAGATCTGAATAACTTCGGAATCAGAGAAGTACTCTGAAGTTTCGACCACGCTCTTCCAACCATTTATGAACACAGGGTTTGTTACGTTGCTGGAGACTCCCAAACTCCCCGGATTTAGCATGAGTGAAGTTTATTTCCAACTGTGCACTGGTTATAAAATCAATCTAAGATGATTTCCACATAGATTAATGTTCCTAGCATATGCCACAAAATAAAACTCCAGACCACAACGATACTACATCGCCTTTTGTTATTATATGCATCATTCTGAAGCATTCAGTCTTTAAATTCTCTTGTGACTCGTTCAGAGAGCATTCTGTAGTGTAGTAGATACATTTATACTCCACAAATCACTACGGAGTGCATTGCGGAGGGTACGTCCTATTGTACAAGTTATCAGGACTTTCTCTCGTTCCATTCACGCATAGATCACGGGACGTATGCTCTCGAAATTTTCTGAGTATATTTTCTGGGATACGAGGGCTGTCCAGAAAGTAAGTTACGATCGGTCGCGAAATGGAAACGACTATGAAAATCCGATAAAGCTTTGCAAATATGTGTTGGGCAGTGTCTCTAGTATGACTCTAGGTAGAATTATGTCGCTCTTTTCATTCCTGAGCTCTTACTGAGCGCGTAAAGATGTTATAGAAAATAGTGTCCCCCGCCAAGTACGAGGGCCTGGTGAGAATTTTCCCCTGAAGCTATGCAACCAACATTACATAACTGTCGTACGGTTTCTTCTTCAAGACAATTCTCAGCCTCATTCTGCAGGGGCAATGAAGATGTTCCTGCATCGTTTCAATTGGAAATGTTTGGTTACCCACAATACAGCCCGTAACTGTCTCCCACTGAGTTTCATCTCTGCTCAAACGAACCGCTGGCTATGAAGACAACATTTTGGCACAGACAACGAGCTTTAGGCCAGCGTAGAGAATTGGCGGAAAGCACTGGCGGCTGTCTTCTATGATGAGGGTATTGGAAAGTTGGTACAACGCTACGACGAATGTCTGAGTCAGAACGGCGACTACGTAGAGAAGTAGCTGAAAGGGGTAGCTAACTGTTACAAATGAAACATTTCTGATTTTCACTGTGATTTTCATTTCGCGATCAATCGTAACTTACTTTCTGGACAGCCCTCGTAGTTTGTGTCTGTCTTCAAACGCCTGTCAGTTCAGTTCTTTCACCATCTCCGTAACTCTCAGGTCGAGCAAATCTGTGACCATTCATGCTGCCCTGCTTCGTATCTGTTCAATATTGCCTGCTAGTCCTTCTTGGTGTTGGCCCCGTATACACTCCTGGAAATTGAAATAAGAACACCGTGAATTCATTGTCCCAGGAAGGGGAAACTTTAATGACACATTCCTGGGGTCAGATACATCACATGATCACACTGACAGAACCACAGGCACATAGACACAGGCAACAGAGCATGCACGATGTCGGCACTAGTACAGTGTATATCCACCTTTCGCAGCAATGCAGGCTGCTATTCTCCCATGGAGACGATCGTAGAGATGCTGGATGTAGTCCTGTGGAACGGCTTGCCATGCCATTTCCACCTGGCGCCTCAGTTGGACCAGCGTTCGTGCTGGACGTGCAGACCGCGTGAGACGACGCTTCATCCAGTCCCAAACATGCTCAATGGGGGACAGATCCGGAGATCTTGCTGGCCAGGGTAGTTGACTTACACCTTCTAGAGCACGTTGGGTGGCACGGGATACATGCGGACGTGCATTGTCCTGTTGGAACAGCAAGTTCCCTTGCCGGTCTAGGAATGGTAGAACGATGGGTTCGATGACGGTTTGGATGTACCGTGCACTATTCAGTGTCCCCTCGACGATCACCAGTGGTGTACGGCCAGTGTAGGAGATCGCTCCCCACACCATGATGCCGGGTGTTGGCCCTGTGTGCCTCGGTCGTATGCAGTCCTGATTGTGGCGCTCACCTGCACGGCGCCAAACACGCATACGACCATCATTGGTACCAAGGCAGAAGCGACTCTCATCGCTGAAGACCACACGTCTCCATTCGTCCCTCCATTCACGCCTGTCGCGACACCACTGGAGGCGGGCTGCACGATGTTGGGGCGTGAGCGGAAGACGGCCTAACGGTGTGCGGGACCGTAGCCCAGCTTCATGGAGACGGTTGCGAATGGTCCTCGCCGATACCCCAGGAGCAACAGTCTCCCTAATTTGCTGGGAAGTGGCGGTGCGGTCCCCTACGGCACTGCGTAGGATCCTACGCTCTTGGCGTGCATCCGTGCGTCGCTGCGGTCCGGTCCCAGGTCGACGGGCACGTGCACCTTCCGCCGACCACTGGCGACAACATCGATGTACTGTGGAGACCTCACGCCCCACGTGTTGAGCAATTCGGCGGTACGTCCACCCGGCCTCCCGCGTGCCCACTATACGCCCTCGCTCAAAGTCCGTCAACTGCACATACTGTTCACGTCCACGCTGTCGCGGCATGCTACCAGTGTTAAAGACTGCGATGGAGCTCCGTATGCCACGGCAAACTGGCTGACACTGACGGCGGCGGTGCACAAATGCTGCGCAGCTAGCGCCATTCGACGGCCAACACCGCGGTTCCT
Source organism: Schistocerca nitens (assembly GCF_023898315.1). Classification (NCBI taxonomy): domain Eukaryota; kingdom Metazoa; phylum Arthropoda; class Insecta; order Orthoptera; family Acrididae; genus Schistocerca; species Schistocerca nitens. Next base: position 895,899,536 of record NC_064617.1, on the reverse strand, counting down.
GGTGTGTCCGCTGTGCCGTGCGTGTGATCATTGCTTGTACAGCCCTCTCGCAGTGTCCGGAGCAAGTATGGTGGGTCTGACACACCGGTGTCAATGTGTTCTTTTTTCCATTTCCAGGAGTGTATTATCATTTGTTTGTTGGTTGATATTCACAAACCAGACAGGAAAAGCTGATAAATTAAAACTGCCACAGGCAAAGTCATGTCATGCTGGAGACAGAGTCGCAAGAAGGAAGCAAACCAGTATGTTAAAATGGGTCAGTACCGTCTGCTAGGTAAGTATACTAATTCAGCAGAAAGGATACTGCGACAGAAAGCCAAAGGAAGCGAGACAAGCATATTAGTTGAAACATAAGACTTGTTGCAAGAAACTGTATCTCTTTCATAAGAGCATATAATGAGAGCTGACACAGTAGTTATCAGCCTGTTAAAAGAATGTAGCAGACTGAGTAGGACACATCTGGTCATTACGAACAAAGGTTTGCATTATAGTCTCATGCTAGCTCCCATTAAATACTCCAGCTCTCGTCAAGAGTTGACCATTGTGAACAGTGACATTCACAGTAATGGTTCTCAATTCCATGACTGCGATTCTGTAGTGAATCTATGTTCTAAATGCTCCAGCACAGCATATGAACATGCCAAAGATGTACTAATATGATGGCTTTCACTTCCTGCTGCTCTATGCCATCTACTGATGGAGAAACTGACTGTGTTTCGACGACACTATATTGCAGAGTGCTCCCAATAACGGACTTCAAGAAGGAACCCAGCAACAGGGTCTCCTGGGGTCCACATTCCTGTTCAACACTCAGGCACCAATCGGGTGCTGGCATATACCAGGGGTATCTGAATGCTAAGGAGGCAGACGTTGGGGAAGAGTGGTCTCACAACAATCAACCAAAACTGCTTAACAGAGCGAAAGGCATCTGTTCTACAGCGGTTATGTGAAATAACTTGTCCCCCTTCTAGCAGCAATTACTTATAGGTCGCTCGAGCAACGAAGGTTACTTAATGATATAGGAAAGTTCTGGCTTACTAATTTTCAATAAGAGTTCTTGAATGTATCTTCTGGTAAACCTTCCGGGATGTAAGGTCGTAGTCTATGAAACTCTTCAGCTCCTAACGTTTCGTCCAGAGCTGCGCTAGACATCTTCAAAGGGGTGTTTCTCCTCCGGTGAGTCTTGCCGACTGATGGGTCGGACATCTGAGAGCGACTTACATATCGTAGAATGTGGGCGTGGCCAGAGTTACACATGATATGCAGAGATAATCTTTGTCAGAGATAAAACTTAACTATCGATCGTGATCTCGTCACGGATAAAACTGTCTAGCAATTCTGTAGTGCTACTGTCCAAATATCACTAAGTTTCATGGTCTCTTCTTTGCGATTAAAATTATCCCTATGTTTATATATTTCTATTGCTTCTCTACAAAGATGTCCAGCGCAGCTCTGGACGAAACGTTAGGAGCTGAAGAGTTTCATGGACCACGACCTTACATCCCGGAAGGTTTACCAGAAGATATGTCATCCGGTCGTGAAAGCCTTCATACTATAGTTCTTGAATGGATCTTCATAATCATAGCTAACTTCAATCTATCAAAGAATTATGAAACATCTTTTATGTTCATGGACCTTTGCCAAGAACGAAAATCTACTATCCACACGCAAAAACCTTACCTTACACAGGGGACTCTGTTGGTCCATGAGATCCAGGGCACCATAGCCAAAGGTATCTAGCTTGATGCCGAGTTCCCTGACGTCTACAGGACTTTTGATACTGTTCTGAAGTGTCATTTAATGAACAAACTTTTAACTCAGCATGTAACGGATCGGGTTCATAATTAGATCCAAGACTCCTTAGCGAATAGAACATAACGCAGTCTTCACTGGACGATAATGACAGATTTCACTATGTGACCAAAACTATCCAGACACCTGGCTGATAATGACTTACAAGTTCGTGGCGGCCTCCATCGGTAATACTGGAATTCAATATGGTATTGGCCCAACCTTTGCCTTGATGACAGCTTCCACTCTCAAAGGCATACGTTCAATCAGGCGCTGGAAGATTTCTTGGGGAATGGCAGCCCATTCTTCACGGAGTGCTGCATAGAGGAGAGGTATCGATGTCGTTCGGTGAGGCCTGGCACGAATAGGATTCAGGTCAGGACTATGTGCATATCATTACAGGGATGTTATTGTCGTGTAACCACTCCGCCACAGCCCGTGCATTATGAACAGGAGCTCGATCGTGTTGAAAGACGCAATTGCCATTCCCGAATAGCTCTTCGACAATGGGAAGCAACAAGCTGCTCAAAACATGAATGTAGGCCTGTGCTGTGATAGTTCCAGACAAAACGACAAGGGGTGCTAGCCCGCTCCATGAAAAAATGACCACACCATAATACCGCAGCCTCCGAATTTTACCGTCGGCACTACACACGCTGACAGATGACGTTAACCGGGCATTCGCCATATCCGGACCCTGCCATAGGATCGCCACATTGTGTACCGTCGCTCCACACAACGTTTTTCCGCTGTTAAATTGTCCAATGGTTACGCTCCTTACAGCAAGCGAGGCGTCGTTTGGCATTTACTGGCGGGATGTGTGGCTTATGAGCAGCCGCTCGACCATGATATCCTAGTTCTCTCACCTCCCGCCTAACTGGCATAGTACTTGCAGCGAATCCTGATGCAGTTCGGAATTCCTGTGTGATGGTCTGGATAGATGTCTACCTATTACGCATTAAGATCCTCTTCAACTGTCGCCGGTCTCTGTCAGTCAACAGACGAGGTCGGCCGGTTCGCTTTTGTGCTGTACGTGTCCCTTCACGTTTCCACTTCACTATCACATCGGAAACAGTGGACCTAGGGATGTTTAGGAGTGTGGAAATCTCGCGTACAGACGTCTGACACATGTGACACCCAATCACCCGACCAGAAGTGCGTTAGTTCCGCGGAGCGCATCATTCTGCTCTCTCAGATGTCTAATTACTACTGAGGTTGATGATATGGAGTACCTGGCAGTAGGGGCAGCACAATGCACCTAGTATGAAAAACGTATGATTTTGGGAGTGTCCGGATACTTTTGATCACATAATGCGTGAAAGTAGTCCAAGAGTTCCCCAAGGAGGTTCGAGTCCTCCCTCGGGCATGGGTGTGTGTGTTTGTCCTTCGGATAATTTAGGTTAAGTAGTGTGTAAGCTTAGGGGCTGATAACCTTAGCAGTAAAGTCCCATAAGATTTCACACACATTTAAACATTTTTTGAGTTCCCCAAGGAAGTGTTGTAGGGTCATTTCGTTTACAATAAACACACATGATGTAGTGGATAGTATCAAAAGTTCTTTGATTCTGTTTGAAAACGACACCGAAGGACCCGAAGAGTTTCAATTTTTGCAGAGACTGGCAACTGATCCTCCACATAAATAAATGTTTTTTCCACAACTAAGTGGAAAGATCTATCATTGTCGAATCACACCATTACTGATAAATCACTAGAAACAATGAAAGTACAGAATATGTAGGAGTGACTGTCAAGAGATCCCCAAAATGGAGTGGCTATTCTAAACCATTTGACGGAAACGCTGATGCCAGTCTGTCGCACTGGAAGAACCCTAAAGTAATGTAATTCATCCGTGATAGGAATGCCTAATGGAACAATCGTTCAACAGATTCTTGAACTTTCTCCTCTTCCAGATGTTCTAATCTAGCGAAGTATTCTAGCAGGAGTGGATCCGTGGATCTTATTTGGGGACAGTCACACTTTTTCACTGTCTCTCCCCACCTCATCCAAATATTATTTGCCGTCGCATATATATATATATATATATATATATATATATATGTGTGTGTGTGTGTGTGTGTGTGTGTGTGTGTGTGTGTGTGTGTGTGTGTGTGTGGTTCCTGTTCTTTTGGATATGTCCAAAAAAAATAGAAAACATTTTGATCTAGCAGTCATTCTGATTTAAGATACAAAGAAATTACAGACATTGGCTGCGAGCGGACATTGATTGAAATCAGTGGGAAAATTGGAAAATTTATGCTGTACCAGGATTTTAACCTGGGTCTCTTACTTATTAGGCAGACACTCTGATCACCTTTTGTATATATAATTTGTTTCCTATGGACAGTTATGGGAACTACAAAAAGAAGATCTACTTGCCACAGCCACTTGCGACATAAGGAAAAAGGAACTGCACCTCTTGAGGCATTGGCGCTTGTCTGTGCCTATCCCAAAACAGCTAACCTATTACTAAAAGGAGGGCAGGAAAGGAAGAAGTTAGAGGAAGAACACACAGGAGAGCGATAAAATGTACCAGTATTCCGGCAGTCGCTCTCTGCTACAGATGGGGAACATATAAACTTGTTTTCTCAAAATTTTTATGGAAGTTCGATTTGTAATTCGTTCAGAGCATCTTGTCGGCGAAATAACCATTAGCATCTTATGGCCTGGCGGTTCTACCTGTAATGCGGGTCATGAAAGGCGCACCACAAAAAAATTGAAAAGAACTGTTTGTATCTGAGGTTGTGAACAAGTGCACACTGTCGATCATTAAGATATGCCCAGTGACACAATTTTGATTTCTCATCTGGGGCCAAAAAGGTTGCGGACAGTAAGGCTATGTATCCAATTCACAACTATAGTTTTCGTTGCACGATAATGAATCAAGTGTAGGAATAAAAGCTTCCAGAAAGTGATCTGGGCAGGTGTCTGTCGGATAGGGAAAACCAAGATATGTTTCCTGAGCCTTCAGACGTCAGACTACGGTCCAAGTGAGAACCAGTGGGCGTCTATACCGTTCACATCTCAGTGAACACATAGAGGTTTTTCAATAAGGTGGGTGTAGTGCAAACTAAACTGGTTTCCCTGTTTGCCATTAATGGTGATATACGAGCCAGACTGGACGCTGCTGTCGAGAAAGTCTGCATGCACCACTTTCCATACACGATGCTATATGGTCTGGGAAACTTGTGTTTCATGGGACTGGGAGGCCAATGCATTTGCCGCTCAAGAGGCATATTCCACTGTTACTACATGAACTGGAAAACTCATGTGCTGGAGGACCGACTTCAGAAAGGTGTGATTAACATGGTTGAATGCCTGACTGAAGTGAAGCAATGCCAATGCAGATGTCGCGACCTGGAGAGTTCAGTCAGCTCCATATAACAGCAATGGGCCATATGAATATTGGTGTCAACACCCAAGGAAGTCTATCAAGAGACATGATGTTTCACACTGCCTTCTTCAGTCATGATGCCAACAAATGCATGAAAATTTTCATGTCGCTGTTGACTAGAGTGATGGGCTGGTAATACAGATCTGTGATCGTCTATGCAGTTTAGGGAATGGGATAATAACTTACCAAGGAAGGTGGATGGAATCGTCGTTTTTGGGGACATCGGTTCATGGCAGATGGACATACAAATATGTACCAACACATAGCTAAAGCACTTGTAAAATTCGAGGGAGAGGCCATCAGGTCCTGGGGATATTGGCGGCTCCCACCAGGTATCAGATAGATTATATAATGGTAAGACAGAGATTTAGGAACCAGGTTTTAAATTGTAAGACATTTCCAGGGGCAGATGTGGACTCTGACCACAATCTATTGGTCATGAACTGTAGATTAAAATTGAAGAAACTACAAAAAGGTGGGAATTTAAGGAGATTGGACCTGGATAAACTGAAAGAACCAGAGGTTGTAAAGAGTTTCAGGGATAGCATAAGGGAACAATTGACAGGAATGGGGGAAAGAAATACAGTAGAAGAGGAATGGGTAGCTTTGAGGGATGAAATAGTGAAGGCAGCGGAGGATCAAATAGCTAAAAAGACGAGGGCTGGTAGAAACCCTTGAGTAACAGAAGCAATATTGAATTTAATTGATGAAAGGAGAAAATATAAAAATGCAGTAAATGAAGCAGGCAAAAAGGAATACAAACGTCTCAAAAATGATATCGACAGGAAGCGCAAAATGGCTAAGCAGGGATGGCTAGAGGACAAATGTAAGGATGTAGAGGCTTAGCTCACTAGGGGTAAGATAGATACTGCCTACAGGAAAATTAAAGAGACCTTTGGAGAAAGGAGAACCACTTGCATCAACATCAAGAGCTCAGATGGAAACCCAGTTCTAAGAAAAGAAGGGAAAGCGGAAAGGTGGAAGGAGTATATAGAGGGTCTATACAAGGGCGATGTACTTGAGAACAATATTATGGAAATGGAAGAGGATGTAGATGAAGATGAAATGGGAGATATGATATTGCGTGAAGAGTTTGACAGAGTACTGAAAGACCTGAGTCGAAACAAGGCCCCGGGAGTAGACAACATTCCATTAGAACTACTGATGGCCTTGGGAGAGCCAGTCCTGACAAAACTCTACCATCTGGTGAGCAAGATGTATGAGACAGGCGAAATGTCCTCAGACTTCAAGAAGAATATAGTAATTCCAATCCCAAAGAAAGCAGGTGTTCACAGATGTGAAAATTACCGAACTATCGGTTTAATAAGTCACAGCTGCAAAATACTAACGCGAATTCTTTACAGACGAATGGAAAAACTGATAGAAGCCAACCTCGAGGAAGATCAATTTGGATTCCGTAGAAATGTTGGAACACGTGAGGGAATACTGACCCTACGACTTATCTTAGAAGAAAGATTAAGGAAAGACAAACCTACGTTTCTAGCATTTGTAGACTTAGTGAAAGCTTTTGACAATGTTGATTGGGATACTCTCTTTCAAATTCTGAAGGTGGCAGGGGTAAAATACAGGGAGCGAAAGGTTGTTTACAATTTGTACAGAAAGCAGATGGCAGTTATAAAAGTCGAGGGGTATGAAAGGGAAGCAGTCGTTGGGAAGGGAGTGAGACAGGGTTGTAGCCTATCCCCGATGTTATTCAATCTGTATATTGAGCAAGCAATAAAGGAAACAAAAGAAAAACCGAGCGAGGTGGCGCAGTGGTTAGACACTGGACTCGCATTCGGGAGGACGACGGTTCAATCCCGCGTCCGGCCATCCAGATTTAGGTTTTCCGTGATTTCCCTAAATCACTCCAGGCAAATGCCGGGATGGTTCCTCTGAAAGGGCACGGCCGACTTCCATCCCCATCCTTCCCTAATCCGACCAAACAAAAGAAAAGTTCGGAGTAGGTATTAATATCCATGGAGAAGAAATAAAAACTTTGAGGTTCGCCGATGACATTGTAATTTTGTCAGAGACAGCAAAGGACTTGGAAGAGCAGTTGAACGAAATGGATGGTGTCTTGAAGGGAGGGTATAAGGTGAACATCAACAAAAGCATAATTGAGGATAATGGAATGTAGTCGAATTAAGTCGGGTGATGCTGAGGGAATTAGATTAGGAAATGAGACACTTAAAATAGTAAAGGAGTTTTGCTATTTTGGGAGCAAAATAACTGATGATGGTCGAAGTAAAGAGGATATAAAATGTAGACTGGCAATGGCAAGGAAAGCGTTTTGGAAGAAGAAAAATTTGTTAACATCGAGTATAGATTTAGATGTCAGGAAGTCGTTTCTGAAAGTGTTTGTATGGAGTGTACCCATGTATGGAAGTGAAACGTGGACGATAAATAGTTTGGACAAGAAGAGAATAGAAGCTTTCGAAATATGGTACTACAGAAGAATGCTGAAGATTAGATGGGTAGATCACATAACTAATGAGGAGGTATTGGTGGTGGTGGTGGTGGTGGTGGTTAGTGTTTAACGTCCCGTCGACAACGAGGTCATTAGAGACGGACGCAAGCTCGGGTTAGGGAAGGATTGGGAAGGAAATCGGCCATGCCCTTTCAAAGGAACCATTCCGGCATTTGCCTGAAACGATTTAGGGAAATCACGGAAAACCTAAATCAGGATGGCTGGAGACGGGATTGAACCGTCGTCCTCCCGAATGCGAGTCCAGTGTGCTAACCACTGCGCCACCTCGCTCGGTCGAGGAGGTATTGAATAGAATTGGGGAGAAGAGGAGCTTGTGGCACAACTTGACTAGAAGAGGGGATCGGTTGGTGGGACATGTTCTGAGACATCGAGGGATCACCAATTTAGTATTGGATGGCAGCGTGGAGGGTGAAAATCGTAGAGGGAGACCAAGAGAAGAATACACTAAGCAGATTCAGAAGGATGTAAGCTGCAGTAGGCACTGGGAGATGAAGAAGCTTGCACAGGATAGAGTAGCATGGAGAGCCGCATCAAACCAGGACTGAAGACCACAACAACAACAACCCACCTTGATAGCGTCTAGGACTTCATCTGTGGTCACTTGTTCCTGAAGTTCCTGAGCCACGTCCTCCAGTATGGTATTTATGGTGAGTGCTGCTACTTCCTCAATGAAGGGTGGGTGATGCAGGATGGCAGTGCACAGCTGGGTGAAATAGAAATGGGGAGTGTGACCAATGGCGCATTTTGCAGTATATCATCGTCCTTCCACATGAGTGAGGTTGTGTATGAGAGCTCGACAACAAAGATAGCGTCCTGTGAATAGGTGCACATTGAAGATGTTTCATGATGTATATGGTCATGGGTGTGCGACGTGGCTAGGATCCTTTCCAAGCATCGTTGCATGAGTGAAGTCATATGCACTTTAGCATGATGCTCTACCATCTGACAGATGGAAGAGAATGCCATCGAAGTGCAGTCACATAGGATTACATTATAGAAGTCCATGGCACTCGCATGCAAAGCCTTGATGTCTTTGCCATATACCATGAATGTCCTGGTTTCGTGCAGGATAGCCACCAGGTAAGGGTGCATGTGTAGGTGGGGCAACATTGAGGGCAGAGGGCCCATTTGTCCTCAACGATTTGCCAGCAGTGAGAGGCACTCAAGTGCGAAACATTTAATTTCCACTGGCCATGACTGTACCACACCTGTTGGCGGGCGAGGGTGACATGACAGATGCAAGCCTTGTGGTCAGAGAAGGCAAAAGGCCAAACTTCAGCATGCTGAGTATTATCAACAAGGAAACATGTGAGGTAGACACAGTCGAAGTGAATGGACCAGTTTACCATATAGTAAGTTAATCCCACATAGGTACCATGGACCATATATCGACCAGCAGAAGTTGGTCGATGATGACAGAGAGCGCCATATATGGGGAATGTCATGGGAGGTGACCAGTAGACCCTTGTGTAGAGTCCCCACTGAGTGCCAGATCGTCCAGGAGACCCTCAGAAAGTGCCATTACCTTGTCCGCAAAGAAGATGTGTCGTTTGTGATGCCGACTGGAGCCAGACAGCGCATATACACCGAGGATGCAAACGCTGAACAGTATAAGAGCCGTACCCCTAGTATTAGGAATGTACACTACATCTTCAGCGGGGAGCCCTGCTTGGGGGTGGATAGTAACTCTGCTACTGTTGTCACAGGCATGGGAGATGTGGGCCGTGCTGCTAGTGGGAGCATAGAAATCAGTGGCGATCACTTTTTGGAGGAGGACAATGACTATATCACAAGTGTAAACAATATCTCTGAACATTGCCACGTTATGTGGAGTTTGAATGGCTGCCAGATTTATCGCAGCGATGTGGTAGTGTTGTGGATGTGCTCCCCCTGTTGGCGCAGAGGGTCCTGCAGAGATGCCAGTGTGGCGTGAAACATCTGAGGCACCTACTGTGGCTGCAATCACTGGGTGGAAGCTGGGTTGGTCGCCACTGTGTGGCATTTCCTGACAGGTGGACCAGCATCCCAATCTGCTGCATCGTCGACATCATCAGCTCAGGAGATCAAGATCGGTGGCAAGCAAATGTTGAGCCCATCGAGGGCTAGCAGTGGTGACACTGCCACAGTGGCATCTGGGAATCTCCCTCCATTAGATCCATCACTATTGCACGGGATCCCAGGCAGGGGAAATGATTCTCCACAGACAAGACATCGGGAAATCACTATCTGGTATCTGGTCCACTACCAGTGATGCCATATGAAGGAGGGCATTCAACTTCGCTTCTTCCGTTTTCAAGACGACCGCTGCTTTCAGATGTGTTGTTCTGAATCAGAATGTGGCCGTTTGTCGTCTGACATCGTGCCTGTCAGAAGGGAAGCAGAAGTAGGCCCCACACTCTGTTCGATATTCGTCATGTCAGACAGGCTGTTCATCAAGCTCTGGAGTGTTTTTGGTCCCTTTGCAGTCAGAGGAGACAGTGTCAGTGAGCTCTTATCCACACCATTGTTCCTGAGTGCCAGCGAGAGAACAGGGGCCTTCTGAAGTGACACATCAGGGTTGCACACAGCCAACATAGGCGGCTGGTAAAGAAGTGGCTGTCGTATTTGGAGCTGCATCGCCTGTCAGGGTCAGGAGCAAATGGCGATGGAGACAATCGGACCTAACATGGCCCTCTTGTCCACATTCTGCACGTGTCCACATCTGGCCATCATACATGACGATCGCTCACACACCATCTGTCAGCAGGTTGGAAGATACATATTTGGTTACTTCGATCTAGACCGGTCGAACACCATTTAGTATGTGGTGTGTCGTGAATGTCTGAGGGTCAGTAGGCTTCAACGACCACGCCCTGCAGGAGCTCACACCCCCAAAGGAACACATGAACTATTCAAAGACCAAAACCAGTGTGGTCTATTGTGACCTCCCTAACACACCTGTCAGAATATTTGAACTTTAATCTATGTTTGTGTTGCCGATCTACGTAAGTGCAGCTTCCTTCATCGTCATTTTGATGATGATGACGCTGCTGGTGACGGAGAAGTGAATACCTACCACTTCTTATAAGTCCTGGCATAGGTCTTGGTGAATGAACTGTTTGATTTGAAAAGCATGTGGTTGTGCATGTTCAGCTTGAAATGTAATTTTAAGTGTTGCTCCATGGTAAGAGGGCGCCAAGGGGTACAACATTGATGGACGCTATACAACACAAATACTGGGATGCAGAAGTAGACAGCTACATTAGCGGAGCACTGCCCAGTGCATGGAGCTGGTCCACACATAGCCATGGCCAAAACCCAACTAACCACTAAGCAGTCCAGACACAGTGGTAATTGCAACTTCATGGAGTATTCTAGCATGCTTCCTGTCAGGCCCAAATTCTCAACTTATCCACACACTACTGATATAGTGTTCCTTGCCCATTATCCTAATTATTGGTGGCATTTGCTGGGAAGTACAGACACCATATATATATATATATATATATATATATATATATATATATATATATATATATATATATGGCGTGGACAGTTAATGACCTCTTCCATGCAGATGCACAACAGGCTCGAACTCTTACAGGAATTGGCGAAATGCCTCAAGTATTGAGGATAATGGGCAAGGGGCACTACATTAGAATTTGTGCCTGCTGGGAGGTGTGCTAGGATAGTAGATGTTGTTGCAATGACTACTGTGTCCAGATGGCTTAGCATTTGCTAGAGCATTTGCCTAGAAAGCATGAGAGCTGGGTTCGAATCCTGATCCAACACAAATTTTCAACCTTCTTCATTGATTTCAGTCAATGCACACTTGCAGGCAGTGTTTACAATTCCTTTGTGTCTTGCTGTCCTACATATATGCATGCATACATATATGCATATACATCCTAATTTTTATAGTAATCTGTACAGTAAAATCAATGATGATACCTTAGTCCTAGACTAATTGGATGCCTATGTTTCCCAAATACCAGAAAAACTCCCCTCAGAAGTCAAGCATGCTACAGACAAGATGAAGAAAGAGACCACTCCAGGTAGTGATGAACTCTCAGTCGACATTTTTAAAGCTAATGGATGACGATTGTATAAAGCATTTACCTAAAATATTTTCAGGTTGTTTGCACTGTGAAAAACAACCAAGGGATTTGGAAATAAAGCCAAAATAATCCTAATTCATAAGAAAGGTAGTACTAAAAATATAAAGAACTATCGCCCTATTATTGTACAAAGTTTTTACTAGAAATTTGACTACCAGATTGAGCAATACACTTGACCTGGCCTAAGCCATTGAGCAAGCTGCATTCTGCACAGGGTTTGATGCAAGTGATCGTATCCTCACTCTACATGGAACAAATAGTAGTAAAAATGAGCACCATCCACCACTTTACCTTGCCTTCATAGATTTTTAAATGACATTCGATTCAGACAATCATTCAGTGGTGCTCGAGGCTCTAACACAGCAAGGAATAGAATAGGGCTATGTTAATGTCTTATACAATATACACAAAACCTCGACAGCATTTGCGAATGTAGTTGAAGAAACCAATGAATTTCCCCTTGCAAATAGCGTAAAACAAGGTGATTCTATATCTCCGAAACTATTTCCAGCAGTCCTCGAAAAAGCAATGTCCAAATTAGATTGGAAAACAAAGGGTATACAAATTCTAGGAGAGAGGTTAAATGAACTGAGATTCGCTGATGATATTGTACTATTTGCGAATAGCATAAAAGAACTTCAAATACTGGTTAGTGAATTTACGTCAGTCCGTTCTGAAATTGGTCTAAAAATTAACTATAGTATAACCAAAATCATGATGAATGAATAGACACTGGAGGGAAATATATCGGTTGTAGGTAAGCAACTGCAAAGGGTCACAGAATATGTCTTCTGGGTCAACAGATAAATATGAAGGAGACATAAAACCAAAGATATTTCAGCATATTAAATTAGGCTGGCAAGCATATGGAAGCCGCTCTTCAGTTTTGAAGTCCAAGAATTCGGTCGAGATGAAGAAAAGTTTTTGACCAATGTATACCATCGATAATAACTTGTGGCCATGACACATGGACAATAATAAGTTCATTGTTAGAAAACTAATAGTAAGGCAAAGTTGAGTTGAGTTACACAAAGAAAGGCAGAAAGAAAGCAGTTGATGTCGGACAGACAACAAAGGTCACTGACATAATGGAAAGAGTGAATACCTTAAAATGGCAGAGGGCTGGTCATGTCGCTCGAAGAACAAATGGTAGATGGCCAAAAGAACTACCAGATTGGAGCCCAGTGTACCAAAAAAGACAAAGGAGGAGACCACTCAACAGATGAGACAGAGACTTGAGAAAGACAGCCGAACTGAATTGGCAACAGGAAGCTCAAGATCGGCAGAAATGGAAGAAACTGCAGGGATCGCATGTTAAGCGCCGACTCAGAGAGGCCACATCACCAAATCATCGAACTGGCTGATGATGATGATAACACTGATGATGATATAAAATGTTTAAATATGATCATAATAATTTGTTTACGTAAATGTATAGTGCAGTGGTTTTGCATTTAGACTGGGGGGGGGCATTATGTTGCTTCCCCACTGTGGCAAAAGTGCATCTGATGGAGCCCAAGATGGCAAAATTGGAAATTTTTTACTTCTGTTTCTTTTTCTTCACTTACGTAATGTTATGTAAGTTTGTTGACTAACTTCAGTACAGTACAGTACAGTAATTCCATGGTAATCAAGTTGGAATTGGCTGTAACCAGTCAGTTGTGTAATGAGCGAGGGGGCAGATCATGTCTTTGCAATCAGGGTTTCGAGTTTTAGAAGGATATAAAATGAGATTGTAGTGAAAAAGGATCTTCAAAGGCTGAGGGAGTAAGCTCTGAAAGAAAATCCTCAGTTGCATTAGGTTTAGCAGGCCAACAGAAAAAGATATTATTGATTTCAATGAACTAACGAGCCTCAGACTGAAAATACCTAACGATACCATATCTTGTACCCATGAAATGACTGATGGCTCTTTGCAGCCTGAAGAAAATTCTAGTAATGCAGGAAGAACCACTGATCAAGGACGAAAAACTGGAACTCAACACAAAGCTAAAAACAAGCTGAGTGTGGGAACATTGAATGTAGTAACGTTGACAGGAAAGAGTGAAGAGATTGTAAACATGATGGAGAGCAGAAAGATTTGTATCCTTGGAATGAGTGAAACTAAATGGATGGGAAATGACTCAAAACAGCTGAGAGGTGGATACAAATTATCCTGGCATGGTTACAATAAAATGGCAAAGAATGGAGTGGGCCTTGTGTTTCACAAAGACATTGACCCCATTACAGATGTAAACTTGATAAGTGAAAGGATAGTTAAAGCCAGAGTGAACATGGGAAAGAATAGTTTCACTATACTCAAAGAGTATGCACTTCTGGTGTAGTGAGGATGAAAAAGTAAAATTCGTTGAAAAACTGGAAGACCAAGTAGGAGAGGATAACATTATGATAATTTGGGATTTGATTGCTCAGATTGGCATTGTTAGAAATGGATATGAGGAAGTAATGGGACCTTTTGGATATGGAAAAAGAAATGTTGAAGGTGAAGACATTCTAAATCTGTGCACAAGGAATAAGCTTTTAGCAAAGAATATACTCTTCAAAAAACGAGATAGCCATAAGGTTACTAGATGTGGCTGAGTTGGCAAATCTAAGACAGTTATCACCTATGTCTTAGCAGACAAATTAATTGGAGGAAAAGTGAGGAACACCAAAGTAACTATCAAGTGGGTGTCTGAATAGTGATCACAGGTTTCTAGTAGCTCATCTTAATTACAAGATTAAAAGAGTGACTGCTGTACAAAGAATACCCAAAATGAAGGAATGGAAGCTGAAAGAAGAAGAAAATAAGGAAAGTTTCCAAAAGTCAGTAGCACAAAAAATTTCTAGGAACAGAGACTGGTAGCATGGTCGAAGAATGGAATCTATTTAGAACATCAATAGTGAGTAATGTCATGCAAGTTTGTGGCAAAACAAAAGGTAAGGTAAAGGAGAAAGAAACCAGTTGCTGGAGCAATTGAGTAAAAGATAGAATGAAAGAATGCAATGTAACAAAGAAAAACATGGAAATTGAATAAAGAGATCAGAACTAAGGGCTGGTGTCAAAAGACGAGCGCAAGGTGATAACACTGGAGCAGGAATGCTGATAGACGAAACTCCAAGCAAAAAGAGTTATGAAAGAAGAAAAGGAGAAGAGTTGGGAAATATTCACCCAGAAACTAGAGGAAGACAGCAAGGGGAATAAAAAACTGATATACAGCTTGCTGAAAAGTGAAAGATCTGAAATTGATTGTATTTTAAGGCTCTCCTGAAGGTGAAATTACTGACAGTAACAATAATAATGATAATAATAATAATAATAATCGTATAATTGGAGTCAATTTGAAGGCTGTAGGGGATGCAATGGAAAATCTACCAGGACAAAGGGACACAAACCCCCAGTTCCAAAATCTCTAGAGGGCTCATGAGGAACTGGTTCTACTCCTCTTCCCACACCATCCACAAACATACTTAGAAATTTATTTGATTTACAGATAGTGCCTGGGACAAAAATTATGCTGTATGTCAGCAATTATGTGCTTAATGTTTTCGTTACCAGCTACATCTATCAGAAAATGCAAAACATCTGACAGCTCCATGTACATTCTGTCTTGTTTTTTCTTTTCTCCCTGTTACCTCATTTTCAGTTCATGATTTTTTTAAAAGTCTTGAGTCTTCTGACTGGTTTGATGCGATGTGTCATGAATTCCTCACCAGCTGGTAGAAATATTATCAGGGCCATGGAAGTCATAAGGGAAGTGATAAAGAATTATTCTGAAATCATACTGAATGGAGAAACTGAACAAGAAAGTGACACCAAAGTCATTGAAGTAGAGGAGGAACAGCATCCATTCCCTGGGGCAGAAACTAAAAATGCCCTGAAACAGACAGAAGGTGGGAAGGCGGCAGGATTACATGAGCTGTCAATGGATATGATTAAGACAACTGGAGTCAAAGGAATACAGTCGTTATATTGGGTGCTTGGGGGTGATATGGAAAGAGAACAAAAAGCTAAGTTACTGGGGAAAGGGAATTATAATACCATTGGTAAGGAAAGGAAGTAGAAAGAAGTGCGTCAACTACTGAGGAATCACACTGCTATCACATTGCCTTAAAGGTAATGAAAAATATCGTAGAAAAGAGACTTGAGAAAAATCCTAGAACATCAATTTGAGGAACAACAGAATGGATTCAGAAGAAACAGGGGAATGTTAATGGAAAAGTACTGGGACAAAGGAAAGGACTTAGAAAAAGCAAACAACAGTGTACCAAGGGGCAAAATATGAGAATGCTTGGGAAAACATGATGTCCCTGATCATTAATTTAAAAAAGTTCAGATATTGTATGAAGGTTGTGAAAGCAGTATACAAGTATGAGATGGAAGATCTAAATGGTTAAGACAAAGGGAGGTATTCAGCAAGGAAATTCACTTTCCTTACACTTATCGACACAATCATGAAAGAAATCAAGGAAGTAGAAAACGAAGATCTCAATATTTATCCTTTTTCTGACATCACCATTTGGGAAGAGACGGAAATGAAGATTCAGAGGAGACTTGCTTACTGGAATGAAAAGACCAGACAATTCAAGTTGACTGTGAGTAAGAGCAAGACAGTGGCAATGAAGATGAGTAGGGCACCCACATCCTGTTACGTCATACTGGAAGGAAAGAATGTTGAATGTGAAAAAAGTTTCAATTATCTCAGTAGTGTCATATCAGATGATGAAAGTGTCAACCGGTAAGTTTCAAACACCAGCTGCTTCCACCAAGTGCAATACCTAATCTGGAACAAAGTAGTTCTCTTTTTAAGATCAGACAGACCATATATAACATCAAAGTTTTTTATCATTTTATCTATCTTTCGATAAGGGTGTGGCATGTGGCTCTTATAAATGAGCAGTGTAATGATAATTTTTTATTACTGCTCATCAAATGGCTCAAATGGCTCTGAGCACTATGGGACTTAACTTCTGAGGTCATCAGTCCCCTAGAACTTATTACTACTTAAACCTAACTAACCTAAGGACATCACACACATCCATGCCCGAGGCAAGATTCGAACCTGCGATCGTACCAGTCGTACGGTTCCAGACTGTAGCGCGTAGAACCGCTCGGCCATCCCGGCCGGCTACTCATCCAGATAGAGATTTTCCTATGTCCAGCCAGCTAGACACTGGTACTCAAAGCGTCTAGTCATGATATACTCGTATGACCATGAAAGTAACGAGATAAATGTAAGTTTTTAAAATATTTATTTAAATTTAGATACATTAGTTATATATTATAAATACATGACACAAGAAAAGCAGTTTCAGTCATCAACATTTTTGAAGTTCTGGTAGTACATCGCAATCACTTTTCAGCTGTGGAAGTCAATGGTCTTCCTCACCTGAAAAGTCCCCTATGTCACTCAAATCACTGCCGTCTTCTATTACATTTACCAGCTCTCTCTCGATTTCCACTTCTGTGAGTCGTTCATTCATGTTGGTGTTAGTTGGGAGAAAAAGATGTAGTGAACTTCTAAAGCTAATTACAAATTAATATTTGGAAAAGAATTACTGTGATTTCCAATGAACAGGTAACTTCATGCAGCCCACAAAGCACAGGCAGCTTTTAGAGTAGATACTTTGCAAAAGAAAAAAAAGAAAGAGACATTAGTCACCAATGAAGAATGAACAAAACTGCGACCATCTGTCCAGCTGTCTGGACTCCATTGCTTACTCTTGGAAATAATTAAGTAGTTGTGCAGTCCTAAAGCATCGACTCTGCACGCCGACCAGCGCAGCGCCGCGAAATGGCATCAAGAAGGCGCTGAAGTGCGCGCCAATGGAAAGAGCGGGCAGCGCCACGTCTCCATTAGGACAGAGTTCAGCACCTCCTGTCAATACTAATTATTTAGCCGCCCATCGCTGGCCGGCCCAGTTCGATTGCTGACTTCGAGAGCATCAGTACTCAGTAAAAGGGAGACGAATACTTGGCCTGCGTTCTGTGAGTAGTAATAGCAAGTAATGTAATTGCATATAGGAGATACAGCAGGCCCAAGAAGTTAGGATTTTTTTCCATTTTAGAAATAAAGAGTTATATTAATCAGCATGTGATATGTACAGATCATTTTCGATTCCTGCCACCAGACATCGCAACTTCTCCCCTTCGTTGTCTGTGTTCTTGCCGAATTCCACAGTAGCCAACACAGCAGAAGTAACCGTATTAGGTCACTACATAGACTGTAGCATTATTTGTTGAACTACTTACAACAATGACAACGATAAATAATAACAGAAAACTGAGTATGACATTTGTACTTAACTTTTTTTCTGGAAGACACTACAGAGAGATCGCCACCCCAAAACATCAGGGAACCCCCCCTTGCTGCACTCGCTGGACAGTGTGGCTACGGCTTTGAGCCTGACTGGGTTACCTCCAAACACGTCTCCGACGATTGTCTGGTTGGAGGAATATGCGACACTCGTCAGTGAAGAGAACGTGATGCCAATCCTGAGCGGTCCATTCGGCATGTTATTGGGCCCATTTGTACCGTACTGCATGGTGTCGTGGTTGCAAATACGGACCTCGCCAAGGACGTCGGGAGTGAAGTTGCGCATCATGCACCCTATTGAGCACAGATTGAGTCTTAACATGGTGGCATTGCTGTCAGGGTTCCTCCGAGCCATAATCCGTAGGGAGCGGTCATCCACTGCAGTAGTAGTCCTGTCTCTCTGTATCTCCTCCATGTCCGAACAACATCGCTTTGGTTCACTCCAAGACGGCTGGGCACTGCCCTTGTTGAGAGTCTTTCCTGGCACAAAGCGCGATCGAACCGCGGTATTGACCGTCTAGGCATCTACATGGATACTCTGAAAATCACATTTAAGTGCCTGGCAGAGGGTACAGTTTGTTTTGATCTTCTGATGACTTTATTAGTCGATAAACGACAGCGTCATCTGCAAACAACCGAAGACGGCTGCTCAGACTGTCTCCCAAATCGTTTATATAGATAAGGAACAGCAAAGAGCCCCATAACACTACCTTGGGGAACGCCAGAAATCACTTCTGTTTTACTCGATGACTTTCCGTCAGTTACTGCGAACTGTGACCTCTCTGACAGGAAATCGCAAATCCAGTCACATAACTGAGACGATATTCCATAAGCACGCAATTTCACTACGAGCCGCTTGTGTGGTACAGTGTCAAAAGCCATCCGGAAATCCAGAAATACGGAATCGATTTGAAATCCCTTGTCAATAGCACTCAACACTTCATGTGAATAAAGAGCTAGTTGTGTTTCACAGGAACAATGTTTTCTAAACCCATGTTGACTGTGTGTCGATAGGCCGTTTTCTTCGAGGTAATTAATAATGTCCTAACACAATATATGTTCTAAAATCCTGCAGCATATCGACGTTAACGATATGGGCCTTTAATTTAGTGGATTCCTGCTACTACCTTTCTTGAATATTGGTGTGACCTGTGCAACTTTCCAGTCTTTGGGTTCGGATCTTTCGTCGAGCGAACGGTTGTATATGATTGTTAAATATGGAGCTAATGCATCAGCATACTCCGAAAGGAACCTAATTGATAAACAGTCTGGACCAGAAGACTTGCTGGTTGAACTACAGACAACACGAGCCGTGTACCTCCTTCTTAGTGGAATGACTGGAACTGATCGGCTGTCGGACCCCCTCCGACTAATAGGCGCTGCTCATGCATGGTTGTTTACATCTTTGGGCTGGTTTAGTGACATCTCTGAACAGTCAAAGGGTCTGCGTCTGCGATACAATTTTTACAGTCAACGTCTATCTTCAGGAGTTCTGGGAACTGGGGTGTTACAAAACGTTTTTTGATGTGTGTACTTGATCGAGGTTACTTAACATAGAAACATTAATAGCTGATTAGGTGGAAATGAAGCAACAACAATAAATAATGTATAACTGTGATTAATTTCCTGCGTAAGATATACAAAATGACTAACATTTTGTAAACAAAGCTCCGGACGTCTTTGAAGAAATGCGTTATTTTCGTGTTTGTGAACTGTTGGGAACTTGTGGGGCATTTTCACATGTATCGTAGTTCTTTAATAAAACATATGCACGTTTCCAAATAGTATTTTTATACAAAAACACTGAGGCATGCACATCACAGTCAGCTGTATTTACATAATTTTCTGTTGCTAGTAAAATTTCAAGGACAAATTCACTGACTAGAATTTTGTTTTATGTAACTCCTTTTGAGTAGACATCCACTTTGAAATACTTAGCAACCATAGAATTAAATTTTCACTCTGCAGTGGAGTGTGCGCTGATACGAACTACTTTTTTTTTTTTTTTTTTTTTTTGTAACGGACGTCAGACGACATCTATTGAAGTTCGTTGTTTTTTTTTATTACAGAGGTCATCCAGCCCTCTGACTGAACACGCTGAGCTAACTTGCCGGTTCATCTGAGCTACCCAAGCACGACTCACGACCCATCCTTAAAGCCAGATCTTGTCTCCTACCTTCCAAACTTCGCAGAAGCTCTCGTGCAAGACTTGCAGAACTAGCACTCCGGGAAAGAAAGATATTGCGGAGACATGGCTTAACCACAGCCTGGGGGATGTTTCCAGAATGAAATTTTCACTCTGCAGAAGACTACGCGCTGATATGAAACTTCCTGGAGAATTAAAACTGTGTGCCGGACCAAAACACGAACTCTACCACCTGCCGCCGAAAGGCAATGGTCCCGAGTTCGAGTCTCGGTCTGGCGCACCGTTTTAACCTGCCAGGAAGTTTCAGTTATCAGTCACAATATCCACTAAGCAGTGGGACTGCGCACATATTCATAGATCAATACACACAAAAATAATACACTCTTCTTTCATTATTTTGACTCACTTCTGTAGAGATATTACATCAGTTTTTATCTATCAGTTCCTAAAGCTGATATATGAATTTGTTTTTAAATAATCATTATCGCTGGCTACACGAATCTTGATGCTTTCCTGGACTGCTGCTGCCTCCAAGCGCTCCGTTGTTCTTGTCTTTCTCTGTGTAGTTCTGCAGCTGAAGATAGGTGGGCTAGACAGATCGGAAAAATGTCTGGCACGGTACTTGAATCAAGCCGCGGTTTCCAAAGTGAAGCAGTTAACGATTTTTGCGTCTGTGTCTGATTCTTTCCAGATAATATCGCTAGCTTCTAAATGCCTGTGACAACCTGAAAAACGAGGAGTGGAGTAGATTAATCGTAATATATTCAAGCCAAGCAATCTGGCAGACACAAGTATACCACAATCTATATGATGCATTACTAAATTACATTCAAAATAAAACTCACCACTGAATAATTAGTAACTGCGAAATCCCCCCTCGGAATTGAATGAAGCCATTTCTGTCTCGTCACATCGTCTTCAGGAAATTTGAAGACATGGACCTTGTTTCCTGCTGCGTAATTTCCATTACCTTTCAGTACGCAACACTTTATAACCCTGTTGAAGATGAAATTGCATAACCGGATATTATGTTGCGCAAACTCACACAAACAAAGCTTAGTAAGACACAAGATGATCCCTATGTGCTGGCCGGAGTGGCCGAGCGGTTCTAGACGCTTCAGTCTGGAACCGCGCGACCGCTACGGTCGCAGGTTCGAATCCTGCCTCGGGCATGGATGTGTGTGATGTCCTTAGGTTAGTTAGGTTTAAGTAGTTCTACGTTCTAGGGGACTGATGACTTCAGAAGTTAAGTCCCATAGTGCTCAGAGCCATTTGAACCATTTTTGATCCCTATGTACTTGAATAACAATTTCGTAACCATCACATAGCACAACGGGTTTTTTATACTTCCTAGCGTAAACTTTCCCGTCGCCAGAAACTGCGTCACGCCACTAAGTTTTAATTTTGTGAAAGTAGACAGCGTACAGTTTAAATCAGAGCATTCTAGTTTGAATATTTATCTCGTGTAGTAACTTTTCGGTAAACAGGGTTTCTAATACCAGGTATCTGTAAATACATCAACTTCAGTAGAGAAATTTATTTCTGTTTAATAGTTTGCGGCCTCAGAGTACAGTGGGATAATCTGCACGGCAGTGTATAGTGTTACTTTATTCTCCTTTGGTATGTTTTGTATTCATTTCAAATTCAGTAGCGCCATTTGAGACTTTATCTATTTCATACACATTTATTTCATTATTTCATCAACAGTACAGAGTAACCCACTGACTTGAAATGTAAGGTGGGTCGGAAGCTTCAGAATCTAACAACAAACACTTCTCACTATTACAATGTTATTAGTATACAGTTGTTAATGCTTTTTTTAAACTAATATAAAGAACATAACATACAATAATATCTCTAAGGCAACAGTGAATTGAGTGCTTCATAGTTGTTAAAATGGTTCTAAATAATTTGTTTCTGCCTATTTGATGAGAATATAATTTATACAATGCAAAAGTCAAAGAAAAATAAAAAGTAAAATGTAATACAATGAGTGTGGGGAAAATAATTGCAATATGTAGAGGGAAGTGATATACTATATCTGGATGTGTAATATAGCCTGTATAGCATGTTGGTTGGTAATGGCCAATTTCTACCTATTTCAGGTGAGAAAGTCTCGGTAGAACCTCGAGCTTTTCTCTTTTGAAATGGTTTGTGCCTATGTATGTTTACTGTGTTTGTGTCTATTGGTATATTGGGAGTGTTACACGTCAGGACACTACATGATATTCAGCAGCTGTTTGTCCTACTGTTGGTAGTTGCGGTATATTCTGTGTGATACCTTACATACATGCACCTGGTATTATACAGATTGAATACTGACTGAGCATTTGATACATGGAATACATGAATTTTAGCTTTACATGAGAAATACGCATATGATTGTAAATTTGTTAGTAGAAATAGAATGTAGTTCATTGCCACCTGAATGCATTGTTCCTTAAATAACTTAATACATTACATTTTTAGTTTTATACATACTTTATACAGAAAATACATTTGATGTAGAAAATTAATTCATTGTAGCTTTAAATAGAGAAGAGAATATACTTCTCTCTATACATAATAAGACGAACAATACATTACTGCTTGTGTGCAGTATACTTTAAAGACTATGCAATATGTCGTTGGGGAGTAGGAGCCTCGGAATAAAATTTCTTCGAGCCTTCTCCTCCCAAGCGACATTACGTTCTTACTAGAGTCTTAGTATGTGGTGTCGGTGTTTGTTTTATGATTGTTACTGCCTGTTGTGTCGTTTGTGACTCTCTTGTGGCATGCAGTGTCTTGCATTGTTGGTTTGGGTCCCTTACGTGTTAATCACTTCTGAATCATGTTCACTTCGTGTGTTGGTTCCTTTCTCGGTTTCGGAATCTGTGGTCGTGCTTGTGTCCGCCCATGTGGTTTGTTGTGTTGTTTGTGCTTGTCTGCGCCTCCTTCCATAAGGGTTTAGGCGCTTGTATTCTTCATGCAGTGTGTTCGATATATTATCGGCTAAGCTATTTATTGTGTTCCAATCATCGGGATTACGTATTATTCTGGTAATGCCACTGTCGTTCTGTATAGGTCTCACTTGAGCAAGCGTGTTGCATAGCAGTGCCACATGTTCCGGTGTCCCAGTTTTTCCGCAAACGCATATTTCATCGTTAGTTAGTCATATGTGGTTTAAATGTACCGGATACGGTCCGTGGTCTGTCAGGAAATGGACCATCCCCCGGCTTGGGCCGACATGTTTCAGTTGCAATCTTTGACGTACGAGCCGGCGCTTCAGTCCGGAACCGGGCTGCTGCTGCGGTCGCAGGTTCGAATCCTGCCTCGGGCATGGATGCGTGTGTTGTCCTTAGGTTAGTTAGGTTTAAGCAGTGTAGGGGACTGATGATCTCAGATGTTAAGTCCCATAGTGCTTAGAGCCATTTGAACCATTTCACGTACGTCCGGAAGGAAAGAGTGTACTCGGCGACCCTTGTCGAATGCGTCCCACTCTCTCTGCCATATTTGAATCCTCCACTGTTTCATTTGTGTTTTATTCATAATGTTGGTTCCTGTAATTTCGGTGACTTTATCGACCCTGTCCTTCTTAAGCCAGTAAAGTGCAGCTCTGTACCGTATTGTTACGTCTATAGGGCAGGTCCCCATCACAACGCAAAGTGCCTCTAGTGACGTGGTGTTGAAGGCTCCGCTCATTCTCAGGAGTACACTACGCTGACCTCGTCTTGCAATTGTCTTGTTAGCTTGTATGTTCAGTTTGTGAGCCGAAGCACTTGCGGCGAAGCATGTCATGGATTCATATATCGCAATGTGGTAGGTCCTTATCGTTTTAATAGGTAATTTTTACTGACTTGTGTTGAGTCTTGCTAGTTTGCGCATAATTTTGGAGGCTTTGTCACCTGTCAATTTGATATGAGAGTTAAATGTATGTTTTTCATCAAGATGCAGTCCTAGATAACGTGTGGCTTGCTTCCCCTGTATGCTTGTATTGTCTAATTTTAGAATTGGATTCCTCTGTAGTGTCCCTCTGAGCAGTAAATATACAGTTTTGTTGGGAGCGATTTTTAATTTATTTTCTTTGCACCAAGTGTTAATTTTCTGAAGCAGGTGCGTGCCTTTTGTCTCTAGTGCTGCTCTCAAGTTGGCTGACACCACTACTAGCAGGTTATCTGCGTATGCCACCAGGCCTCCTACTCTATCGTCACCGTCCAGCTTGTTCAGCAAGGGCTCGACTGCGATAGCCCAGAATAATGGTCCGCAGATCGAGCCCTGTGGACAACCCTTCGTTATTCTCTTGACAACCTTGCGTTTACTAGCCCTCCACTCAGCCACTCTGCCTCTGCAGTAGTTGAGGAGGCTATTGTAGAAGGAAGCTGATAGCCTCATTTCCCTTAAGGGGCTCCGGAAAGGCTCAAAATCATGAAAAGTTCAATTTTTACTTTTTTGCGTTTTCTGAATCTGCAGACTATTACCTTTTAATAGATATATAATTTATTCAATTCCGAAGGCTACAACTATTTTTAAATTTTTTTTGAAATGTGTTCTACATGGGCGTGACCCACTGTTGCGCTGTTGAACTGCTGTCAAATGGTGTTATTATTAACGTCCGTGTTCATCAGGTACATTTTAGTGATGTGAGATAAAGTATGTGTTGTGGATAACCTGTGATGGTTCAATATATATCGCTGGTGTGATTGTCGTTTGTTTCATGTTTATTTACTCTGTCGTTATCTCGAAAATATTCGTAATTAATTCTGTTTCTTGAGTCTCTGTTTTGTTGAAGTATAATAATGAGTAAAAGTAAAGTTATTAGAAATCCTCTGAAGGCTTTTAAGAAAAGGAGAAATGTTGGAAAGCCAAAGGTATGTGTTATTACTGTAAACAATAAAGACGATGAAAATCCCCAACATAGCTTGTGTCCCAAAGAAGAAGACAGTTGGTGTAAATATAACAAAGGACTGCTAACTGGTGAAGTGTACACTCATAAGCATAGTCTGCCTCATGCAATAATGGAGGTGATAAAACCTATTTTCAGAGACTTAGCAGCACCTGAACTGTTGAAAAAGTGTATTCACGGAAAAACTCAAAACCCCAATGAAAGTGTAAATAGTGTTATATGGTTGAGAATCCCCAAGACTGTGTTTGTTGGAATAGAAACACTTCACTTTGGTGTGTATGATGCTGTTGCGACTTTCAATGATGGCAACATTGTAAGGTGCAAGGTATTCAGAAATATGGGAATGAAGATAGGTTCTAACATGGTACGAGCGATGCTTGCTTTAGACAAGGAACGCCTTCGGGTAGCAGACAGGGCTGTAAAGAGTCTAGAAATAGAAGCAAGAGTAAACAGGAGGAGGAACAAGAGGAAGCTGGAGGAGGAGTTTGCAGAGGATGAAGATAATCCATCCTATGGACCTGGAATGCACTAAAAAGTTAATCCAATCTTTGTCGCTCGATTCCCAAAACTTTTATTTTCTCATACTAATTACATGTTTTCTTAGGATCTTCCAAACATATTTGTTTCAAACTTTCAGTAAATGTTACACAGTACCTTCTGCATAATTTAACACAGCCTTTTTCCAAAAAACTGTATATTTTTGAATATATAAATAAAAAATGCAAAAAAATGTTGTGAATTTTCATTACAATTGAAAAAAAATCATCTTTAATAACTGAACTAAAATTTTGTAAAATCCCTGTGGTAAGTTGTAGCCCATATTCCAATAAATAATCTGTAAAAAGTTCAACTTCCTACCTCAAATACTTTGTGAGGAAAGATGTAATTTATAAGCGTTATTTTAACATTGCAAGTATAGGGCGTTCCGGAGCCCCTTAACTTGTCGGAGCGGGACGGCCACCACAGATTGTCAAAATTCCCGGCTATGTAGATTAGTATGGCTGCCACGCATTTGTCACTGATGCTATTTGTAACTGTCAGTGCTTGGTTAAAGGCGTGTTCTATTGATGTACCTTCGCTGAAGCCGAACTGATGGGGCGTTAGTCCAAGGAGGCTTCTGTGCGATTGTAAGCGGTCACACAGGAGCCTTTCCTGTACCTTGCCGTGACTGTTTAAGAGTCAGATCAGTCGGTACGTTTTCGGGTCTGTTGGCTCTTTGTCTTGTGATTTCCTGATTATTACTTCATTAGCAGTTTTCCAGAGGTTTGGGATTCTGCCTGTTAGTAGTGCCTCGTTGAACATGGTAGTAAGAGAAGGTGTGATTTGTGTTACTGTTTGTTTTAATGTTTCTGAAAGTATTTTGTCTGGGCCGGGTGCTTTTCGGTTTTTAAGCCCGCTGATTGCCGTAAGGACTTCTTCTTGTGCGAATGGCATGGTTACACTGTCACTGATGTATGGTCGCCTCATGCTCTGTCGTAGGCCAGCGTGGTGTCGCTGGTCTTGTGTGGGGTCGTCATCTGGGAGGAGCCTGTTCAGAAGATATTCTGCTGTGCTTCTTCATCCTCTGGTGATTGTGCCGTCAACTTGTTTTAGTGTTGACAGAACTGTCGGTGCCTTAACTCGTTCTGTTTCTGTTTCGAAGGGTTGTTCCGAGATGTCGTTCTGTAGCTGGGTTTTGACGAAACTTGTCGAGTAGTCTTGCCTTGTTAAGTTGTTTTTGGTATTTCTGTTTAGCGTCACGATACACGTCAAGTCTTTAAGGAGATGTCTCCTCTTGTTGGTAGTACTTTCTTTTGTCCCTTAATCTTTGCCAGTTCTGTCGACCACGGTTGTTTCTGTCCCCACCAATTTTTTGCCCGTGGTATAGCTGCTTCCTGTGCTCTTTGTAGGACCACTGTCAGTACATGCGTTTTGTAATCTATACTGCCTTGAAGAGTGTTTAGTGACGATGCCTCAACAATATCTAGAACTTTTTGCCAGTCGACTCTTCCTATGAGTAAATGCTGCTGTTCGTGGTCCATCTTATGCGTATTGACAAATCTGTCTGTGATTATGACGATTGCGTTGGGGTCGCTGTGCGTGGCTCTACCCAATACCCTCCATGTGTCGACTAGTGGAAGAGATTTTACGTTCCCTAGAAAAAAGGTCTATGTTACTTAAACCACTGGCTTCTCCTCGGTAGGTAGGTGGCTGACCTTCCCTATTCAGTATGAAGAGGTCGCATTCATTTAACACGTCAACCACTGGTTGTCCTCTGTCGTCAGTAATATCTGAGTTCCACAAAGGGGATTTTGCGTTGATATTGGTTAGAATGAGCAGCCTTTTTCTTTCTGAGTGTTGTGCAATGTCTTTTATTTTGTCAAAGAAAGGTTCTATATCATACGTGTACTGAGCGTAAATAGACAACATGAGCCATACATCCTGTAGGTCTGTTATTTCTGCTGTGGCGATGTGTTCAGAGCAAAACTGGGTGATCTGTGTTACTACAAGGTTTTTATTAACTACTGTTATCGCGGCTTTCGCATTTGGTGTTCCTGCTATTGTGATGTAATGTAAGGGGAGCCCTGAAATCTTCCCGCCTCGCAGAAAAGGTTCCTGAACTCGTACATAGTACGATATGGCTCCTGACTGTGCTTGTTGTGAGCAGACACAAGAAGAGTTGGCCACTGTCCGTAAACAGCTGGAAGCTGCGTTGGCTACCTTCGACAAGCTTCTACCTATTGCTCAAAGTTGCGGTGACGTCGGGTTGCCAGTGACGAGACCTGCGACACTTTTGGTGCCACTGGAATCCCCTGGTGATCAGAACGTCTGACATCTGACATCTGACCGGTCCGTCCACACTCCAGAGTGGGTGGCAGACAGTGGTGGGTTCGCGTGTCACCGGGCGGAAGGCGAAAGAGAGAGCAGGCCGTGCGGCTGGCTCCCTACGTCTTAGCAACAGGTGCGAGGTGCTACCCAGTGTTGATGATAACTCTGACCCAGCACTGGAAGCATCTCCTGTTGGGCCAGCGGTTGATTTTCCTGCCCAGTCCGGACAAGTGAAAAGGTCGGGTATGCCAGTCATTGAGAGTTCCAATGCTTGGCGGCTGATGGAGCCCCTCGGGGAGACAGAAGGCATGGCGGGAAAGAATTCCAGTGTGCATTCGGTATGTTTGCCGGGAGGTCTCACCCGTGATGTGGAGAAGGCCATGCCGGTGGCTATCGAGCACACTGGGCGCAACCGGCTGCATGTAGTGGCATATATCGGCACGAATGACGCCTGCAGTTTGGGTTCTGAGGCCATCCTCGGCTCCTTTCGGCGGCTGGCTAAGGCAACCAGCAACGCACGCTGGGTGCAGGCTAAGCTGTCTATTTGTCGCATCGTACCCAGGGTGATCGCGATCCTCTGGTTTGGAGCAGAGTGGAAGGTCTAAACCAGAGGCTCAGACGAATCTGCGACGGTATCGGATGCGAATTTCTCGACCTCCGCTATCGGATGCAAAATTGTAGGTTTCGCCTTAATAGGTCAGGCGTGTACTACACGCAGGAAGCGGTTACTAGGGTAGCGGAGTACGTATGGCCTGCTAAATCAGCCACAGTGAACTCTGAGAATCTTGGTCCTCGCAGATCAGAAATAGAAAAGATTAATATGATTTTAGTGATCTCCAGGAGCATCCATGGGGATGTCCCAGAATTAGTATCGCTTACTGTAGGTTATACTGCATAGATAGTATTGGGAACAGAAATCTGGTTGAAGCCTGACGCGGTCTAAGGCGCTGCAGTATGGACTGTGCGGCTGGTCCCGGCGGAGGTTCGAGTCCTCCCTCGGGCATGGGTGTGTGTGCTTGTCCTTAGGATAATTTAGGTTAAGTAGTGTGTAATCTTAGGGACTGATGACCTTAGCAGTTAAGTCCCATAAGATTTCACACACATTTGAACATTTTTTTTAAGCCTGACGTCAATGACAACGAAGTCCTACATTCAGACTGGAATGTTTATCATGAGTATAGGTTAGTCGCCAAAGGTGGTGGCGTGTTTATTGCAGTAAAAAAAAATCGATAAAATCTAGCGAGGTTATCATGGATTCCGAATGTGAATTAATTGCGTGAAATAAAGTATCAAAGAATTGTCAAAAATGGTGATCGGATGCTTTTATAGACCACCCGGGTCAGGATCTGTAGTTTTAGAGCGCTTCAGACAGAACTTGCAGAACATCAAAAGTAATATTCCTGATCATGTAACAGTGGGTGACTTCAACTTGCCAGGTATAGTTTGAGAGTATTATGCCATCAAAACTGGTGCCAGAGACAGGGATTTGTGTGACACTGTTCTGGATGTCTTGTCCTGAAAATTACCTTGAGCAGATAGAGAAACAACTCGTGAGGGTAACGTCTTCGACCTCCTGGCAACAAACAGACCTGAACGTACCGAATCAGTTAACGTAGGGGAAGGTATCAGTGATCATAAGGCTGTGGCAGCATCTATGACGACAGGTCCTACAAGGAATGTTAAGAAAGATAGGAAGATATATTTGCTCGGCAAGGGTGACAGGCTACAAATTTCAGAATATCTCAGCAAATCAAAAAAATTCAAAGGCATCGTTCAATATGCCCTAGACAAGTATGTTCCGAGTAAGGTTTTAAGGGATGGGAAAGATCCACCATGGTTTAACAAAAAAATGGTTCAAATGGCTCTGAGCATTATGGGACTTAACATCTGAGGTCATCAGTCCCCTAGAACTTAGAACTACTTAAACCTAACTAACCTAAGGACATCACAAACATCCATGCCCTAGGCAGGATTCGAACCTGCGACCGTAGCGGTCGCGCGGTTCCAGACTGAAGCGCTTAGAACCGCACGGCCACACTGGCCGGCATGGTTTAACAGCAGTGTTAGAAAAGCGCTACGTAAAAAAAGAGCACTTCATCTCACATTCAGGAGAAGTATAAATGTAACTGACAAACAAAAGCTGAACAGCGAAAATGAGTGTAAGGAGAGAAATGAGAGAAGTGTTCAATGATTTTGAAAGTAAGACGATGTCAACCGACCTGAGTAAAAACCCTAAGCGAGTTTGGTCGTATGTAAAAGCAGTAAGTGACTCAAAATCATATACTCATTCTCTCAGCGACCACATCGGCACCGAAACTGAAGATAGCGGAGAGAAGGCCGAAGTACTGAATTCGATCTTCCGAAGTTCTTCCACCGCGGAAGGTCGTAACACTGTCCCTCCTTTCAACTGTCGTACAAACATCGAAATGGCAGATATATCACAGGTCTGCGACATTAAAATTGTTTCAAATTTATTAAGTGATTTTTATTGTGTTTTCAACGCTAATTTCTGAAGAAATAGTGAACACATTCCATCACGTACAGTTATTTCACAAACTGCTTGTCTAGTTTTAGCTTTTTTTGATATTTCAGTACTCTAGTGAGTTTGAATTTTGATTTTTAGGATCTCCATAAACTGTTATTTAGCCGTTTTTATACTAGATATACGTAAAACAAAGAGTAATTAGGAGAAACCAGCAGTATTTTCATGTCAGTGCCTGTCTGTTGCGCTGCCCCTTCCCCCGTCAACACCAAGCAGTGAGCTTCTACTATTGTCCTTCAGTTCACAGTACCTCTTCACTCTGTGCTGTTCACGTGTTGTTCTTACTAGTGCTTTAAAGTAGTGACTGTTTTCTTGTGTTGTGAAGTTGTTTTATGGACAGTGGACAGTGGCTACCAGAGAATGTATAAACTCACCAGATTGCTTCTGCTACATTTGTGGTAACTATACCGTTAAAAAGCAACATAGAAACATTTCCAATTTTGTTGAAAAAGTATATTTCGCCTATTTTGGTATAAAGTTAGGCGATCAAGATAAGCCTTAGGCCACACACAAAGTTTGTTCAGTGTGTGTTGAAGAACTGAGGCGATGGTTTCAACGTAAAAGCAGTCCTTACGTTTTGGAATACCAATAGTTCGGAGGGAGCCCAAAAATCATAGTGATGACTACTACTTTTGATCTTGCAGCGTACGGGGTTTCAATTTGAAAAATAAAAAGGATATTTCTTACCCTAAAATTCAATCAGCCATTCGCCCTGTTCCTCATGGATCTGAAGTACCAATACCCTCTCCTCCAGATTCTTTTGATGATATAGATGATCACGAGCCATTGGCTCAAAAAAAAAAAAAAAAAAAAAGGTTCAAATGGCTCTGAGCACTATGGGACTACCAGAGGATGTATAAACTCACCAGATTGCTTCTGCTACATTTGTGGTAACTATACCGTTAAAAAGCAACATAGAAACATTTCCAATTTTGTTGAAAAAGTATATTTCGCCTATTTTGGTATAAAGTTAGGCGATCAAGATAAGCCTTAGGCCACACACAAAGTTTGTTCAATGTGTGTTGAAGAACTGAGGCGATGGTTTCAACGTAAAAGCAGTCCTTACGTTTTGGAATACCAATAATTCGGAGGGAGCCCAAAAATCATAGTGATGACTACTACTTTTGATCTTGCAGCGTACGGGGTTTCAATTTGAAAAATAAAAAGGATATTTCTTACCCTAAAATTCAATCAGCCATTCGCCCTGTTCCTCATGGATCTGAAGTACCAATACCCTCTCCTCCAGATTCTTTTGATGATATAGATGATCACGAGCCATTGGCTCAAAAAAAAAAAAAAAGGTTCAAATGGCTCTGAGCACTATGGGACTTAACATCTATGGTCATCAGTCCCCTAGAACTTAGAACTACTTAAACCTAACTAACCTAAGGACATCACACAACACCCAGTCATCACGAGGCAGAGAAAATCCCTGACCCATTTGCTCAGCAAGGTGATAGTGAAGAAGACAGAGACTGCTACGATCCTGGAACAACCGATCCCATTCCATTCTCACAATCTGAACTGAACGATTTAGTTAGAGACCGAAGCCTTTATAAAGAATCGGCAGAGGTTTTAGGATCTACATTGGAAGATAAACATATGTTGGCTCTGGGTACGTCCTTTTCTTGGTATCGATCGAGGGAAAATGAGTTTGTATTTTTCTTCTCTCAAGAAGGTCACATGGTGTTTTGCAATGATGTTACTGAACTTATGGCACGTTTCCAAATAGAATATGCTCCTGATGAGTGGAGACTTTTATTGATTCTTCAAAAAGAAGCCTTAAAGCAGTACTTCTACACAATGGCAATAAGTATGCTTCTATACCAGTTGGACACTCGGTTCACTTAAAAGAATGTTACGAAAACCTTGAAAGGGTTTTAAGCAAACCCTGCTATTCAGACCACAAATGGATACTATGTGGTGATTTAAAAGTGATTTCCATGCTGTTTGGTCAACAATGTGGCTATACAAAGTTCCCTTGCTTCCTCTGTGAATGGGACAGTAGAGACAGAAAGCAATACTACATAAAAAAAGCTTGGCCCTTGAGAAAAACCGTACAGGTACAGGCTAAAAATGTTGAGAGGAAAAGCCTTGTGGATCCCAAAAAGGTGTTACTTCCACCACTTCACATTAAGTTGGGGCTGATGAAACGATTTGTTAAGGCACTGCCAAAAGAAGGGGAGTGTTTCAGATATCTTTGTGGACAGTTTCCTGGTTTATCCGAGGCAAAGCTAAAGGAAGAAATCTTTGTCGGACCAGACATTAGAAAACTAATGACAGGTGCCAACTTTGTGGCCAAAACGGAAACAAAATAAAAGGCAGCGTGGACATCTTTTAAATTAGTTGTTAGCTGTTTCCTAGGAAACAAAAGAGATCCAAACTACAAGACAATCGTCGCTGATATACTCGACAACTTTAAGAAGCTGGGCTGTAACATGAGCATTAAAGTTCATTTTCTCCACTCACATCTTGACTACTTCCCTGCAAACCTTGGTGATGTAAGTGAAGAACAGGGCGAAAGATTCCACCAAGGCATGAAAGAAATGGAAAGAAGGTATGAAGGAAGATGGAACGTCAACATGATAGCGGACTACTGCTGGATGATAAAAAACAGATGATCCTCAACGAGTCCACAGCCGGAAAAGCAATAAAAGAAGTTTCAACAGAAAGCGTTATTACGAGGACTTATGAGCTTAAAGAGAAATTGAAGTGCACACTCCGCTGCAGAGTGAAAATCTCATTCTGGAAACATCCCCCAGGCTGTGGCGAAGCCATGTCTCCGCAATATCCTTTCTTTCAGGAGTGCTAGTTCTGCAAGGTTCGCAGGAGAGCTTCTGTAAAGTTTGGAAGGTAGGAGACGAGGTACTGGCAGAAGTAAAGCTGTGAGTACCGGCCGTGAGTCGTGCTTCGGTAGCTCAGTGGTAGAGCACTTGTCCGCGAAAGGCAAAGGTCCCGAGTTCGAGTCTCGGTCGGGCACACAGTTTTAATCTGCCAGGAAGTTTCATATCAGCGCACACTCCGCTGCAGAGTGAAAATCTCATTCTGGAATAACTACATCGTTGTTTTCTTCAGGCCTTCTGACTACGAAACTGCTGTGTTTGTAAGAATTAATTGTCAACGTAATTAGTTTCTGTGTAACGGTTACTTAAAGTCGTCATGGCCACGCTTAAATCGACAGTGTTAACGAAATACCCGACTACACTGGTGACGTAATAGGCCAATCAATAGAAACCAAAAAAAGGTAGAGTATCGGGAATTGTTCGTGTAGTCCGATATTTTTGCCCAGTGGTACGATGGAGTGTCGCGAGATCATACTAGAAATCCAGGCTAGCGAGGGCTGAGTGCGGTTGGAGGTGCGTTTGAAGGTCACTTTTGTATATTTTTTTCTTTCATAACTCGAAAACCGTGGTCTCCAGCGGCAACGTATCCCAGTACAAAATTTAACTACATTAAATTTCCTACACAAAATTCCTTCTCATTTTTTCTGTAGGACTAATAGTTCCCCGTAGGGAGCGAGAGAATATGAACATCTTTCTCGTTGTTTTTGAAGGTTAGATATAGAATTGCGGTTTGCGTAAAATGACATAGGTAGAGTACATCACCAAGCACCTACGTATTCTTTATCATACTCTGAAAACGAACACTACGCAATCACTATGTATGCCAAATATACGGAAAGCCGTTACAAGATGCTAAAAATGATGGCCTCGACGTAAACACAATATAGCCGACAGCACAACTGCAGTTAATGGAAGCAAGCGTTGTCATTTAACACATATACTCTTTCATAATTTATAATTCAATAGTATTTTCATTTTTAATTTTTAAATATTATATGCAGGAAAAGAGAGATAAGGCATAAAATCTTCCTTTCCAAGTGTAGTATTTTAACCTCCTGTGACTGACGAAAATTTGTTTTCTTTGAGGGACAAAATGTTACTTTTGATTTGCATTCGAAACGACGAGAACCTCTATGTTTTTCAAAACAACAAGAAACCTTATCTTGTTTACGTGCTTAGCTGATGACGCTAATACACCAGTGCAGTGAAGTTGCCAAGATAATTATAAAATAAAAAGGAGGAGGAGGAGGAGGAGGAGGAGGAGAAGGAGAAGAAGATGGTGACCTAACCACCACTGGCACTAATGAGCAGTAGCTCGGGTAGATGAAATAAAGGAATGCTAATTACTGTGATAAAGGCATGAAACTAATACAATGTGCCAATAACGAAGTGAACATGTCTGTATTATGTTGAAAGATTGTACATTTATTATTAATAAATTATTTTTGAAAAAATGTGTATACGAAAAGAAATTTTGCAACATTCTTTCCACAGAATTGAAAAGAATCTAACTCATTTTGTGCACCCGTATGATGATGTGAATAAAATTTAATCCCAACGTTTCAACATCTGAATATATTTTTTCAAGGTACATTGCACAGATGTAATATGTTTATATATCATCAGCGGCTGAACAAACTTGACTGAAATGAGCTTCTAGTTTCGATCTACGTGAACCATATTCTCGTACCGGACGAAACTTCGTTGAAGCATCTTGCTGTGTAATGCATTAAACGCCTTAATTTTGACTTAAATAGGCAAACATCAATATACAGTGCGGTTAAAATTAAACTATAGATTCTTGAGCCAGTGTAGATTGAAAGCTATTTGCAGTATAGTTGTCCAACTTTATAGCAATGGTGTTCAGACTCAGCGCTATAGGATTTGCGTTGTTAGTTGCGTTAGTCTCATGGCTTGCCGTTAGACATCGGTGCTGGACAAGGTGAGTAGAGATATTCTACCAAAACAACAGTAATAGTGCTGCTGCTCGTCACGAATATCGACGCATTAAAGGAATATGGAGAGGTCTTCTTTCCACACAGGGATTGGAGACCATGATTCGGAAGTTCCAATTAACTGGCGATTGGGTGTTGCTCCCGGCAGGGGCTGGTTGTTAGTTGCGCCACAATTTGTTGAAGGAGTTACTGTCGTCATGGCTGAGAATGTTGGACGCAGTGTGCGATCTCCAAGCAGTGCACGATTTGTGTCACAACAGCTGAACAATCCACGGTCCACCTTCGTTTCCCGGCAGCAGTATAGCAATCTCTAGCGCGGTTCCAGGCTGTCGCGGATGTATATGGTCGTCGCCTTGAGCAACGTTTGTAACCTGAATCGTAAACAATGTACGCAACTAACTAGTATTACAATCTCATGTGGAAATCAAAATCTATTCATTTCA
The DNA here is from genome assembly GCF_023898315.1 of Schistocerca nitens. Classification (NCBI taxonomy): domain Eukaryota; kingdom Metazoa; phylum Arthropoda; class Insecta; order Orthoptera; family Acrididae; genus Schistocerca; species Schistocerca nitens. The sequence continues at coordinate 895,863,851 of NC_064617.1, read as the reverse complement.
ATGGTTTACTTGTTATCTCTTATCTGCATAGCCTCTCAAATGTTTCCACAAAGTTTCATTGTCCTACGATATCTGGTTTTGTAATGAGGCCCTCTCAAGTAGCGAAAGTTTAATTATAACCGACCTGTATAAACAGAACAATGGTCACCAAAAGCCAAAAAGTCATCAGGAAGCTAGGAGAATATTAGTTTTTGGGGAAAAACTGTAATCGCTATCAACTTACTTAAAGGACGAAATGAGAATATTCACGCTGAAATCTACGGTTAAATCCGACAGACATCATTAACCGCGGGCTGGATAAGTACGTTCCACGAAAAGTAATCAAAGGGGGCGATAAATACACTTGGTTTAGTGGTACCATTTGGAAAATATAGTAAAAGCGAGACTACTATAATGTCGCTACAAAAGAGACTGTAGGTAAAGTTATAGAAAAAAGTTGGTAGCAACTAATGCGTCCGGAAGAACTGTCATGCATGAAACCTACAATAACTTTCGCAGTAAAATATTGGCGAAAGATCCAACAAAAAGTCTTAAGGAGTTTTGGTCAGCCATCAAACCAATGAACATACCCAAACCTATCATGCAATCTTTCGTGGATCCGTCCGGGTTTAAAACTGAAGACATAAGGTAGTAATTTTAAACTCCACATTTAAAAACGTATTTACGCAAGAGAATGAAAATGTTTCAAACGAAATGGCGAAATAGAGGTATTCTGTTCACCAAAGAGTATTCATGTATGATTCATACGTGGATACAGATTCAGTGTGTGCAGTAGAGAGAGAGTATTTCAAGAGATATTTCCTAACGTTCAGGTTCATAATCAGAGTAGAATTCGTCGATTGATAAATAAATTTTGCGAAACTGGAAGCATCCTTGACAGGAAACATAGATAACCATGTACAGTTCTCACAAAGGAAACTCTGGATAACATTGGTCATGTTCGGGAAAAGTATGCTAGAAAATCAGTTATACGCCTTTCTGAACAAGAGGCAATTTCTTATGGCTCTATTCAAATGGCTGCAAAGTTTCTCAAGTTACACCCCTATAAAACAGCTGCAGTGCAAGAACTTGTGCATGATGGAGAAACTGACCCTCACCTACCTTTCTTCTCACACGAATCAATGTTCCACGTAAGTTGATATGTTAATTCACAAAAATACCGTTATTGGAGTTCTGAAAAGTCTAACATAATACACTCCTGGAAATGGAAAAAAGAACACATTGACACCGGTGTGTCAGACCCACCATACTTGCTCCGGACACTGCGAGAGGGCTGTACAAGCAATGATCACACGCACGGCACAGCGGACACACCAGGAACCGCGGTGTTGGCCGTCGAATGGCGCTAGCTGCGCAGCATTTGTGCACCGCCGCCGTCAGTGTCAGCCAGTTTGCCGTGGCATACGGTGCTCCATCGCAGTCTTTAACACTGGTAGCATGCCGTTACAGCGTGGACGTGAACCATATGTGCAGTTGACGGACTTCGAGCGAGGGCGTATAGTGGGCATGCGGGAGGCCGGGTGGACGTACCGCCGAATTGCTCAACACGTGGGGCGTGAGGTCTCCACAGTACATCGATGTTGTCGCCAGTGGTCGGCGGAAGGTGCACGTGCCCGTCGACCTGGGACCGGACCGCAGCGACGCACGGATGCACGCCAAGACCGTAGGATCCTACGCAGTGCCGTAGGGGACCGCACCGCCACTTCCCAGCAAATTAGGGACACTGTTGCTCCTGGGGTATCGGCGAGGACCATTCGCAACCGTCTCCATGAAGCTGGGCTACGGTCCCGCACACCGTTAGGCCGTCTTCCGCTCACGCCCCAACATCGTGCAGCCCGCCTCCAGTGGTGTCGCGACAGGCGTGAATGGAGGGACGAATGGAGACGTGTCGTCTTCAGCGATGAGAGTCGCTTCTGCCTTGTGCCAATGATGGTCGTATGCGTGTTTGGCGCCGTGCAGGTGAGCGCCACAATCAGGACTGCATACGACCGAGGCACACAGGGCCAACACCCGGCATCATGGTGTGGGGAGCGATCTCCTACACTGGCCGTACACCACTGGTGATCGTCGAGGGGACACTGAATAGTGCACGGTACATCCAAACCGTCATCGAACCCATCGTTCTACCATTCCTAGACCGGCAAGGGAACTTGCTGTTCCGACAGGACAATGCACGTCCGTATGTATCCCGTGCCACCCAACGTGCTCTAGAAGGTGTAAGTCAACTACCCTGGCCAGCAAGATTTCCGGATCTGTCCCCCATTGAGCATGTTTGGGACTGGATGAAGCGTCGTCTCACGCGGTCTGCACGTCCAGCACGAACGCTGGTCCAACTGAGGCGCCAGGTGGAAATGGCATGGCAAGCCGTTCCACAGGACTACATCCAGCATCTCTACAATCGTCTCCATGGGAGAATAGCAGCCTGCATTGCTGCGAAAGGTGGATATACACTGTACTAGTGCCGACATTGTGCATGCTCTGTTGCCTGTGTCTATGTGCCTGTGGTTCTGTCAGTGTGATCATGTGATGTATCTGACCCCAGGAATGTGTCAATAAAGTTTCCCCTTCCTGGGACAATGAATTCACGGTGTTCTTATTTCAATTTCCAGGAGTGTACATGAGGCACCCCTGTATGATCAAAACGTAACAGAACCTTGTTTTTTCAGGAAACCACAGTGAGAGATATGTGGAGAACATTTTGCGCCCATTTTTCTGGCTAGTTAACTGAGAGAAAAAAAAGCTTCTGTGACTTTTCAGCAGGACATTGCAACGACATGTACAGCCAACTTCTCATCGCAGGAAATTCGTGAAATGTTTCAAGAAACAGTTATCACTAACAACATACAGCCTCCTCGTTCCCCCGATTTAACCCTCTGTGATTCTTATCTCTGGAGGGCATTAAAAGAGATATCAAATCTACACACTTTACACTAACTTCAAACTGACATTCGTCAAGAAATTCCTGTCATCTCTCAGAGGGAATTGCAGAGTGGAATGATCAATTTGCGAAGTAGGTGCGAGAAATGTTTGTACAACGAAGGGAAGCAGTTCCAGCGTCTCTTTGCTTAATGTAAGTGAGTACTTTTCTTTTATTTTCTACTGTTTATGTTATGTACGTTAGAAGTAACTGACGCGACAAACCGTACTACATTTTCTGCGGACCTTCTGTCATCCGCCCCGAGAAACGCTGCAGCCGTACATCACAAAAGCGGTTGCTTTGACGATTTATCACCCTGTAGATTCAAGTGAGCAGATAGATTTCGTCTTTCTAGATTTCTGTACAGCATTCAAAACTGTACCAATTCGTCAATTACTGACCATGAGACGATCACGATGTGTGATTGGCTCGAGGAATGTTTGGCTAATATGACCCACTGCGTTATACTGGACGGCGAATGTTCCATACAAAAGAAAGTAACATCGAGTGTACCCCAAGGAAGCGTAAGAGGGCCTCTACTGATTTCAGTATACGTAAACGATTTATCAGACCGGGTTGTGAGCACTATAAAAATGTTCGCTGATAATCATTGTCACCATTTCATCTCTCACTGATGACACTACAGAAAAGATAGGGTCTGTTTTCAGCTAGAAGGTCCAAAATATTTCTTTCCTGTGTGAGTTGTAAGACTAGTTGTTCGAGATAATCGTCAGGCAAAAATGGTTCAAATGGCTCAGAGCACTATGGGACTTAACATCTGACGTCATCAGTCCCCTAGAACTTAGACCTACTTAAACCTAACTAACCTAAAGGTATCACACACATCCATGCCCGAGGCAGGATTCGAACCTGCGACCGTAGCTGTCACGCGGTTCCGGACTGAAGCGCCTAGAACTGCTCTGCCACACCGGCCGGCAATCGTCAGGCAACGTTTTCAGTAAAATTTCGCAAGTGTGTTTGTGCTCACCGCCAGTAACATATTCGTATTGTTTCCAGTCTGTACTGGGTAACTGACCTACTAGTACCGTATGTTCAGAATATTTCCGTGCCATCAGATTTGGCTATTACTAAATGACTGTACAAATGACACCTCTGAATCTGGTGGACGTTAAAAATATCCGATTATTAATCTAAGTCGACCGACACCGGTTACTCTTGACCATATTAATTCGTAATCGGATTCATTTTGGACCTCATCAGACCTAATGCTTCTGCTTGTCTCCTCCTCATCCTCGTAATCCTCCTCCACCTCCTCCCCCTTCTACAGAATCTAATATCTTTCCGACACACGTTTCACGTGTTGTCGAAAATTTGTCTACTATCTAATTCGTGTTTCCACCAACTATTAGTTCCTAGTATGATGTACGGACGTTATCGACTAATATTGTGAGGTGCTCACTCCCCGCATTTACTATTCGGACTGTTGGATCAATTGGTCTATCTTGCGATGGTTTTATTTATTAGGGGTTTCTAAATTAATTTTTGTTTAATGTATTTTTAAAAAATTAAGTGAATTTCACATGTGGTCTGCCACCAGATTGACCATTTGCAATGCATAGTATACACTGACCTACGCAGGGCACGGTAGGTCGATGAATCTATAGCCGACCTCGTCATAGAACCGAGAAAACCTATGGTTTAGACCTTGCACTCGGCTCCAGACCAGAGGCCACAATCTGCCCTCAAACGACGCTGTTAAGAGACCTCACGATTAAGGCTCCGCCAGTCTCCGGAAAGAACTGAGAATGCTATCAGACGTCGTTGGTGCCGCCGTGAGCTACGATCTACAGCAGATTGCAACCTGTACTCTCATTTGTTTCAGAGATGGCCTCTTCCACTTGGCGAACAATTCTTTTCGGAGTACACACCAAGTGCTCATTCGCTTCGTTTCCCTCTAGTGTCGTTATTTCCCTAAGTGAGACCATTGTATGGACCCCATTACGTGAGGTGTACACCTCCGCAGCAGCGCCCCAAGTGTACATGTTTGAAACTGTAGACTGGTTCACGTCAACCTACTACACGAAAAACGCTGGCTATTCACGCGACGAATCAACGCATGCCGACCTAGACTGCAATAACGCACTAAACTAGTAGGAGAATGTCTGATTTTTTGTAAAGTTCTTCACTCGAATTAACAACTTCCTATTTACTAATTAACTGTTGTCTTACGAAGGTTTCAAAAAAATTATGTTATTACGGTTCTGAATTACAGGCTCAATTGTTCGTTTTATGATATGTCACTTGTTTCCACAACGATATTTTATCCAAATTTACGTTTATACAGTATTTCGCAGACAGAGGACAGAGTTGTTGTTAGAGTTTCTGTACTGGCAGTGTCTGTAGCCCTTAGAACGACGACGACGAAAATGCTGACGTTGTTAGTTTCGACTCTGGCTGGGAAGAACAAAAGATGGCAGGGGGTATATTTCCAACTAATGAAGGAATTGAAGTCCGAAGATACGAAGAAATTTCGGAATTTCGTGAGAGTGGACGTGGCCTGTCATGACAAGCCGCTGTTGATGATACAGGAAGGAATTTGCTCAAGTGACACAATAATGTAAGAGGCAATTTCACCTTGTTGGTAGTAAGAATTAAACCATTTCTTATCGATTATTCGGGAAGATTCTGTCGCCGACTATATCCAGTTTCACCTTCCTAGCACGTTGAAATAAATCAAAAGAAGCAATCAAATTAAACGTGAACTTTCGTCAGTTAAAATGAGCGGTTCTATGCGCTTCAGTCTGGAACCGCGTGACAGCTACGGTCGCAGGTTCGAATCCTTCCTCGGGCATGGATGTGTGTGATGTCCTTAGGTTTGTTAGGTTTAAGTAGTTCTAAGGGACTGATGACCTCAGCTCTTAAGTCCCATAGTGCTCAGAGCCATTTGAACCATTTTTTAATCCGTTTAGTGCTTGTTTGATATGTGCCACTTCTATAATATGAAGCAATCAAAACAAAGAACGCTTTTAGCAAACAGTTTGCAATTCGCAGCAATCATTTTAAGCTAGTCGACAATGACCGACACAGCTTGCAGCTATTCACGAACTTCGGCCAACTCCTTTATCACCATCTCGCAACACCCACAGGAACTACCCGTGTCTACACGTGAAGTTAGCTCCTGCGAGTTTCTGTTTGCAACACCTGCAAAAGTCAAAGTGAGTTAGACAACAGTAGAGCTTATGGCGGCGTGGAGTAACATTAAAAAATCAATCATGCAAACGCTAATGCTCTAAAAAAATGCGCAAACAGGTATAAATAGGTAATAAACACTATTCAGCACAAACAAATAAAAAAATACTGCTGCTTTCTTTACAGAACAACCTAAGATACAGAGTTTAAGTTAAACTATGTGCCTAAACAGGTAAGCTGCTGTTACTGGATCTGTTCTCAACTCGGCGGCTGGAGCTTTGCCTTCATCACAATTCCTCTAAAATTGATGGACTGGAGTAAATGTTCCAAGTTCATCTTTTAATTAGGGTTCTGGTGACTATCGTTTCAACCAAACATAGATTCTGTCTTCCATTTCTTGACGAACATTTTGTCTCTGACAGCTGTAATTGTTAACCGTTTGAGTACTAGCGGTTTGTGCCTAAAACCTCCATTTCATTAAACTATTTTTAAGTACCGGTGCCTTTCGCCTGAATCCACCAATGGTACTGCAAAACAGAGACACCTAGTGCTACACTGAGGTCCTTCTACGAAAGTCTTGCACCGCAGCAGTCACCTACAGTGTTCAGAGCAAAAGGCGGCATGGAGACTATGAAACCTGATTGGGGACGAGGTCATTGACAGTGAAAGTGAATGTATCTGAACTTATTATAAAGTAAATTTGAGTTTGTATTACTGGTTTTATGAGTGGTTTCGAAATGAAACCACTCGAGCACAAAGTATTTACGATATAAATTTATTAAACTGCAGGCCCATTTTTACTTGTTATTTAGGACTATAATTTGATTTAGACACTATGTGTTCTTGGATGTTTAGAGGTGTGGGATTGTGTCTAGGAAAAATGCAAAATTGCTTTCAAATATGTCTCGTGAAATAATGGGTCCAGTGGTTCCAAAGTGAAACCACAACCTCAAAACAATTGATTGTTTACTTTTTGCCAACCTTTTCCTGCATCCGTAGCTCACTATGATGATAAACGTCAATTTTGTGAAAATTTTTAAACCTTGCGCCAAAGTGAAACCACATCCTTAAAATAATTGACTGTTTTGTTTTTGCCAATTTCTTCTTGGATTTGTTGCTTAATATGATAATAAACGCCAGTTTTGTAAAAAAAATTAAATTTTTATATTATTAGGGCTCAAAGGGTTAATCACTCTCTCCACCGAATGGTGAAATTGAAGGAGATGGTGTAGGAAGATGTGATAGATTTATCAATAAATGCCTGTCGATCCGGCCGCGAAATGTGGCCTTCCACAAATACAGTGCGAATAGTACTGGTGGAGAAGCAGTTGCACCCCTATCCTAAACAACGTGTGTAAGTACTGGGGCCAAATGACTTTGTACCGAGAATAAAGTTATTTTCAAGTATTATACAGGGTGATTCAAAAAGAATACCACAACTTTAGGAATTTAAAACTCTGCAACGACAAAAGGCAGAGCTAAGCACTATCTGTCGGCAAATTAAGGGAGCTATAAAGTTTCATTTAGTTGTACATTTGTTCGCTTGAGGCGCTGTTGACTAGGCGTCAGCGTCAGTTGATGCTAAGATGGCGACCGCTCAACAGAAAGCTTTTTGTGTTATTGAGTACGGCAGAAGTGAATCGACGACAGTTGTTCAGCGTGCATTTCGAACGAAGTATGGTGTTAAACCTCCTGATAGGTGGTGTATTAAACGTTGGTATAAACAGTTTACAGAGAATGGGTGTTTGTGGAAAGGGAAAAGTTCTGGACGGCCGAGAACGAGTGATGAAAATGTAGCACGCATCCAGCAAGCATTTGTTCGCAGCCCAGGAAAATCGACTAGCAGAGCTAGCAGAGAGCTGCAAATTCCACAATCAACTGTATGGAGAGTCCTACGAAAAAGGTTAGTTATGAAACCTGAACGTCAACTACCCGAGGCGATGGATCGGCCGCCAGGCAGCCTGTGACAGAGCACTTCATCACTGGTCTCCAAGAACCCTGATTTTACCCCCTGCGATTTTTTCTTATAGGGGTATGTTAAGGATATGGTGTTTCGGCCACCTCTCCCGGCCACCATTGATGATTTGAAACGAGAAATAACAGCAGCTATCCAAACTGTTACGCCTGATATGCTACAGAGAGTGTGGAACGAGTTGGAGAATCGGGTTGATATTGCTCGTGTGTCTGGAGGGGGCCATATTGAACATCTCTGAACTTGTTTTTGAGTGAAAAAAAACCTTTTTAAATACTCTTTGTAATGATATATAACAGAAGGTTATATTATGTTTCTTTCATTAAATACACATTTTTAAAGTTGTGGTATTCTTTTTGAATCACCCTGTATTATAATGTAGGCACTGAGACTAGTGGTCGTCACTTTCAATGGTTACTATGAGCTTAAATTGTTGTTATGGTACAGAAGTTTCTTATATCAACAAAAACTAATGACTGATTTATGATCATTAGTTGCTTATCACAAGGTATTCAGTTTAAGACCATCTACATAATTCTGATTGTAAACATTTAGAACTCCATCAGTGTCAGTGATCTCACTTTATTTGGAGTATGAAGAAGTAAATAACAGAACTTGTTTGTGCTTCTGATTTAATGGATTGGATAACTCCGAAACGGCGGCGGTGGGTTTACACGTAATAAACTGCGCAAAGCAGGTGTTTCCATGGGCTTAAAACAACTCTGCCCGATTTACGAGCGACAGACCAGTACATGAGAAATTAAAACTCAAAGTCGACACATTATTAACAATTAAACAAAATACAAATGGAGTCTAAATTAACAGTGGTGTTGGCGGGAGCATTATTAGCACAGATTTCCACTTACATTTCAAGTAATTACGACTGGAGCACCAACTCTAAAACGTAAAAAAGTTGGGACACTTCATTATCTGTTGAAATGTTAGCTCCCTCGCCAGTTGGTGGGACGAATTTATTCTTCACAGTCTCAGCACGAAATACGACAGTATTTCCTCCGAGACTGCATATCAGCATCGAACAATGTTTAATTAAACCAATATTGACAATTTCGATAATACAAGGGTGGTTTGATAAGTCTAGTAAATTTCCATGAAGGATGGAACAGTTTTGTTGTGTCTTCATGGTGGGTAAGCTTGATTATTCCAAGGATCGTATAAAAAATTGCAAAAGCTTACAATTCATCGTTGACAGCCGTCTGAATTGCTCAATGTGTCGACGATTGAAAATGCAGAAAACCGAGCTTCGTCCTTCAGTAAAACATTTTTAAGAAGGATTCGACTGCAGGACAAATCAAAACAAAATTCGTTGAAGGTCACGCCGACTCTGCACCATCACTGAAGAACATTTACGTTTGGATCAATGAATTTAAACGTGCTCGAACAAGTACCGAAGACGAAGCGCGCTCCGGCCGTCCAGTTGACGTCACCACAAAGGAAACAATTCACAAAATCCACGTTATGGTAAAACAAGACCGCCGAGTATAAAATCTTGAGATTGCTGGGACTGTACGTATCTCAACTGAGCGAGTGTATAGTATCTTGTACAGCGAATTCGCTATGGAGAAGATGTGTGCGAGATGGGTACCCCGACTGCTCACAGTCGACCAAAAACGCATCAGGCACCGCATTTCAACACAATGTCCAGCAAAGTTTAATTGCAATTCGGAAGTTCTTTTCCTCCGGTATGTGACTTTTGATAAAACCTGGATCAATCATAACGCAACAGAGTCAAAACGGTAGTCAAAACAATGGAAAAAGGCTGGTGAAAGTGCACCGGAGAAGGCAAAGACCATTATGTCAGGTGGTAAGGTGATGACCATATTTTTTTCGGACTTCCAAGGAATAATCTTCATAGACTACATTGAAAAAGGTAGAACCATGACTGGACCCTATTCTGCTTCGTTGCTGGATCGTTTGAAACTTGCTTTCGCTGTAAAAAGAGTAAGGATGGCACGCAAAAAAGTGCTCTTTCACCAGGGTAATGCACCATCCCACACATGAGCGGTAAAATTGGCAAAAGTACATGAATTTGGCTTTGAATTGGTTTACCAACCACCCAATTCACCAGCTTAACCCAAGTGACTTCTACTTATCCCCTAAACTGGTACTTTGGCTTGCTGGGAAGAGATTTTCATCAAATGAGGAAGTGATAGCTGCAGTCAACGAGAATTTTTCAGAGTTTAATAGAACTTATTTTTCCGGTGAGATGGAAAAGCTGGGGAAACGGTGGACCAAATGCTTATGCCTCAAAGGAGACAACGTCGAAAAGTAAGGTGAGTTGTTTACGAACCCTCGTACAGCCATTTCCAAGCAATCAAGTCATGGACTCATGCCATATGATATCCAAATAACAATCAGAACACATGACCATGTGACATGTCACGAAACTGGTAAACATGTAAGACAGGGTGCCCACCGAAACCGAAAAAAAGTGACGTGAAACACGGCGTGCAGCTACATGACAATGATGTAGCATGCGTGTGACACGATGCCAAGAGAAGCATTTTAGGGTTTTTGATGTGGCACTGTGTGTACTTCGAACGTGGTGTTCTGACTGACTTCACTTCATTAATGTTAATCAACGAAGCCTAAAAGACTATGTTAGGTACAGCATTACTGGTATGCTAATGTGTAACGAAATTGTGCTTTTAAATTGCTTAATATGTATCCCGAAATATTTCAGTCATTGTAGAGAATGAGCAAGATGATTTTATAAGGTGAGTAGAAAGACTGGACAATCAATTTCGAAAAAGGACACCAGCTTCAGAGTCACAGTGAATGCGAGGAGTGGTTACCACACTAGATGAGGAATGTCTGTAGAATAGTCTAGTTAGTGTCGAAGTTCTGAGTTTTGGAAACTTAAATACATTGTGACGTGATTAAAATCAATGTGATAGTTCAAGCATTTTGTGTATTACATTCATAACTTCGTACATATTCATGATTACGTACAAAACAGATTGTAGACCAGCCTATTGAGAACTCACGTCAGACTCAAGGAAACCAACATACACCTACAATTAATGCTATGGAGTTGTGAAACTATGTAGTTTCGTTCTTAGCCCAAGTGGACCATCGCCTCGGCGGGAAAAAGTATGTATGTAGCTACACACCAAAAGGACATGATATTGCATTACATCCACTAATTAGCATAGATACTTGCAGAATACTTTACAGGAAGCCATGTTATGTATTTAGTTTCTTTCTCTTCCACAAATAAAGTGAATGAATTTCAGTTACTATACCTGTCTCTGAAATTTCACTTGCAGTCTTCTCCCACTCATCTTGAGCGTTCCCTTTGCTGTATTCAGCACTACTGTGATCGTAAATACATTCTAAGACAAAAGAAAAAAGCGACGTGCCACGAAGGTATTATCCGAATGGGACGGAAATCAGTAGATGTGATGTGCATGTACAGACAAACGAATGATTACAATTTCAGAAAAATTGGATGGTTTATGAAGGAGAAAGAGCTTCATGAGTCGAACAAGTCAGTAACGCGTTGGTGCCACCTCTGGTCCTTATGCAAGAGGTTAATCGGCTTGCCATTGATTGACAGAGTTGTTGGATGCCCTCCTGAGGGATGTCGTTCCAGATTCTGTCCAGTTGGTGCGTTAGATCGTCAAAGTTCCTAGCTGGTTGGACAGCCCTGCCCATAATGGTCCAAACGTCCTCAATTGAGAAGAGATTCGGAGAGCAACCAAGGTTGGGTTCGGCAAGCAGTAGAAACTCTCGCCTTGTGCCAGCGGGCATTGTCATGCTGAAATGTAAGCCTAAGACGGCTTGTCACGAGAGGCAGCAAAACGGGATGTAGAACGTCGTTGACGTACCGCTGTGCTGCAAGGGTGCCGCCGTGATATTGAATGGCACACTAGACAGTCACTTCTGGCTGTCAGGTCGTATGGCGGGTAACAGTCAGGTTATCATCCGACAGCTGTTCAAATGGTTCAAATGGCTCTGAGCACTATGGGACTTAACTTCTGAGGTCATCAGTCCCCTAGAACTTAGAACTACTTAAACCTAACTAACCTAAGGACATCACACACACCCATGTCCGAGGCAGGATTCGAACCTGCGACCGTAGCGGTCGCGCGGTTCCAGACTGTAGCGCCTAGAACCGCTCGGCCACTCCGGCCGGCCCGACAGCTGTCTGGGCCATCTCCAGACACGTTTGCACTGATCATCGGAACTCAGTTCAAAGGGGGACTCATCGCTGTAGACAGTTCTATTCCAGTCAACGAGATTCCAGGTCGAAGACGTGTCTGGAGCGCCCTGGAGAGCAGTAGGATACCAACCTGACTGTCGCCCGCCATATGACCTACAAATAGCAGTGATGGCACGAGGAGAAATTTCTTTTCATAGCAGGACCCCTTTGATTGTCATTCGTGACACCCTTACAGCACAGCCGTACGTCGACAACATTCTACGATACATTTTGCTGCCCCTCATGGCAAGCCATCCTAGGCTTACATTCCAGCACGATAATGCCTACCCGCAAACGGAGAGAGTTTGTACTGCTTGTCTTCGTACTTGCCAAACCCTACCTTGGCCAGCAAAGTCACCAGAGCTTTCCCCAATTGAGATCGTTTTGAGCATTACGGGCACGGCCCTCCAATTCGCTCGGCATTCTGACGACCTAAGGCGCCAAATCGACAAAGTTTGGCATAATATCCCTCAGGAAGACATCAAACAACTCTAATAATCAATGCTAAGCCGAATAACTGTTTGCATAAGGACCAGAGGTGGAACAAGCAATGTTGACTTGCTCAATTTGTGAAGCTCTTTCTTTTCAATAAAAGATGTAATTTTTCAGAAATTGTACATCACATTTACCAATTTCCGTCGCATTCGGATAATTCTTTCGAGGTGCATTGGTTTTCGGGTTTTTTTTCGGGTATATGTTGGTATTTCTCCACAAGACCAACAAAGTTAATATTGAACTGAGAATCGTCTCTCATTTTCCTGCGTACAGAAACAATTGCACAAACCAAAGCATAAACGATAGTAAACTGCAGGGGCGATTCTAGAAATCGGTCAAGGGAGGGGCTAATGGGGGTGTAGGGGGATTGGGGGAATGGAATATCGCTTAACAAAAGCAGAGTGGGGGTCTTCCAACCGACAAATTGGTAAAATTTGGTTTTGCTTAAAGTAATTTCTGGTAACCGTTTTGGAGTTCAGGGTAAAAAATGTGTATTCATAAATAGTAAGTTAAATGATATTTATTGGTTTAGATAGGAAGCTATTTGATGCTGTTATTCTTTTGTTAAAATGTGTTTGAAATACATTGCAACCTATATTACTACATAATTACAGAAAAAAATTATTGAATCTGTCGGAGTAATATATTCACTGATTTCTGAAATCATTTTATCCAGTGTAATACGATAATCCATTTGGGGAGGGGGGGGGGGGTATAGCCCCCATAGTCACCCCCTTGCCACCGCCCCTGGTAAACTGTCACTAACACAGAGATGGCAGTTGGCAATAGCCAAGCACGCTCCGTTCATTTGGTACTGGCGATCCATGCCTTACGACTCGGTTACATGGCGTCAGTCCTACAGGCCGATCTCTCTGAGACAGTGTCCAACCGCAGTTGCATTACGTTACAAATCTAGCGCCACGCCATGTGCCGTATCAGTTGCCACGTCACTCGAGTGGGCGCCCTGCCTAACGACAACTGAGCACAACAATTGTTCTCACTTGTGCTGATGAACAAACAATCGTTGCCAGAGCGCCAGAAAAGCCATATTGAAATATGCTGCTTGCAGTGCTTCCAACAAGTGTTGAAGTGTGTGTATAGCAAAATGTTCACACATCAAGTACTATGAACAAGGTTATCGTAACATACGTTCAGTTGGGTTCAGATCTGAATAACTTCGGAATCAGAGAAGTACTCTGAAGTTTCGACCACGCTCTTCCAACCATTTATGAACACAGGGTTTGTTACGTTGCTGGAGACTCCCAAACTCCCCGGATTTAGCATGAGTGAAGTTTATTTCCAACTGTGCACTGGTTATAAAATCAATCTAAGATGATTTCCACATAGATTAATGTTCCTAGCATATGCCACAAAATAAAACTCCAGACCACAACGATACTACATCGCCTTTTGTTATTATATGCATCATTCTGAAGCATTCAGTCTTTAAATTCTCTTGTGACTCGTTCAGAGAGCATTCTGTAGTGTAGTAGATACATTTATACTCCACAAATCACTACGGAGTGCATTGCGGAGGGTACGTCCTATTGTACAAGTTATCAGGACTTTCTCTCGTTCCATTCACGCATAGATCACGGGACGTATGCTCTCGAAATTTTCTGAGTATATTTTCTGGGATACGAGGGCTGTCCAGAAAGTAAGTTACGATCGGTCGCGAAATGGAAACGACTATGAAAATCCGATAAAGCTTTGCAAATATGTGTTGGGCAGTGTCTCTAGTATGACTCTAGGTAGAATTATGTCGCTCTTTTCATTCCTGAGCTCTTACTGAGCGCGTAAAGATGTTATAGAAAATAGTGTCCCCCGCCAAGTACGAGGGCCTGGTGAGAATTTTCCCCTGAAGCTATGCAACCAACATTACATAACTGTCGTACGGTTTCTTCTTCAAGACAATTCTCAGCCTCATTCTGCAGGGGCAATGAAGATGTTCCTGCATCGTTTCAATTGGAAATGTTTGGTTACCCACAATACAGCCCGTAACTGTCTCCCACTGAGTTTCATCTCTGCTCAAACGAACCGCTGGCTATGAAGACAACATTTTGGCACAGACAACGAGCTTTAGGCCAGCGTAGAGAATTGGCGGAAAGCACTGGCGGCTGTCTTCTATGATGAGGGTATTGGAAAGTTGGTACAACGCTACGACGAATGTCTGAGTCAGAACGGCGACTACGTAGAGAAGTAGCTGAAAGGGGTAGCTAACTGTTACAAATGAAACATTTCTGATTTTCACTGTGATTTTCATTTCGCGATCAATCGTAACTTACTTTCTGGACAGCCCTCGTAGTTTGTGTCTGTCTTCAAACGCCTGTCAGTTCAGTTCTTTCACCATCTCCGTAACTCTCAGGTCGAGCAAATCTGTGACCATTCATGCTGCCCTGCTTCGTATCTGTTCAATATTGCCTGCTAGTCCTTCTTGGTGTTGGCCCCGTATACACTCCTGGAAATTGAAATAAGAACACCGTGAATTCATTGTCCCAGGAAGGGGAAACTTTAATGACACATTCCTGGGGTCAGATACATCACATGATCACACTGACAGAACCACAGGCACATAGACACAGGCAACAGAGCATGCACAATGTCGGCACTAGTACAGTGTATATCCACCTTTCGCAGCAATGCAGGCTGCTATTCTCCCATGGAGACGATCGTAGAGATGCTGGATGTAGTCCTGTGGAACGGCTTGCCATGCCATTTCCACCTGGCGCCTCAGTTGGACCAGCGTTCGTGCTGGACGTGCAGACCGCGTGAGACGACGCTTCATCCAGTCCCAAACATGCTCAATGGGGGACAGATCCGGAGATCTTGCTGGCCAGGGTAGTTGACTTACACCTTCTAGAGCACGTTGGGTGGCACGGGATACATGCGGACGTGCATTGTCCTGTTGGAACAGCAAGTTCCCTTGCCGGTCTAGGAATGGTAGAACGATGGGTTCGATGACGGTTTGGATGTACCGTGCACTATTCAGTGTCCCCTCGACGATCACCAGTGGTGTACGGCCAGTGTAGGAGATCGCTCCCCACACCATGATGCCGGGTGTTGGCCCTGTGTGCCTCGGTCGTATGCAGTCCTGATTGTGGCGCTCACCTGCACGGCGCCAAACACGCATACGACCATCATTGGCACAAGGCAGAAGCGACTCTCATCGCTGAAGACCACACGTCTCCATTCGTCCCTCCATTCACGCCTGTCGCGACACCACTGGAGGCGGGCTGCACGATGTTGGGGCGTGAGCGGAAGACGGCCTAACGGTGTGCGGGACCGTAGCCCAGCTTCATGGAGACGGTTGCGAATGGTCCTCGCCGATACCCCAGGAGCAACAGTGTCCCTAATTTGCTGGGAAGTGGCGGTGCGGTCCCCTACGGCACTGCGTAGGATCCTACGGTCTTGGCGTGCATCCGTGCGTCGCTGCGGTCCGGTCCCAGGTCGACGGGCACGTGCACCTTCCGCCGACCACTGGCGACAACATCGATGTACTGTGGAGACCTCACGCCCCACGTGTTGAGCAATTCGGCGGTATGTCCACCCGGCCTCCCGCATGCCCACTATACGCCCTCGCTCAAAGTCCGTCAACTGCACATACGGTTCACGTCCACGCTGTCGCGGCATGCTACCAGTGTTAAAGACTGCGATGGAGCTCCGTATGCCACGGCAAACTGGCTGACACTGACGGCGGCGGTGCACAAACGCTGCGCAGCTAGCGCCATTCGACGGCCAACACCGCGGTTCCTGGTGTGTCCGCTGTGCCGTGCGTGTGATCATTGCTTGTACAGCCCTCTCGCAGTGTCCGGAGCAAGTATGGTGGGTCTGACACACCGGTGTCAATGTGTTCTTTTTTCCATTTCCAGGAGTGTACTTGAACAACATTCTAGGATGGATCGTACTAGTGTATTGTACGCAGTCCCCTTCCTAGACTAAATACAGCTTTGTTTTCTAAATCTACATCTACGTAGATACTCTGCAAATCACACTTAAGTGCCAGGCAGAGGACTCACCGAACCACCTTCACAGTAATCTATTATTCCACTCTTGAATAGTGCGCGGAAAAAACGAACACCTACATTTTTTCGTGGGAGCTCCGATTTCTCTTATTTTTTAGGATGATCATTTCTCCCCATGTAAGTCAGCGTCAACGAGATATTTCCGCATTCGGAGGAGAAAGTTGGTGACTGAAATTTCATGAGAAGATCCTGCAGTAACGAGAACGCCTTTGTTTTAATATTATCCACCTCAAATCCTGTATCATGTCCGTGACATTCTCTCCCCTATGTCTTGATAATACAAAATGTACTGCTCTTCTTTTAACTTTCTCAATGTACTTCATTAAACCTATCTGGTAAAAGTCCCACACCGTGTGGCAATATTCCAAAAGAAGATGGACAAACGTAGTGTATGCAGTGTCTTTTGAAGATCTGTTGCATCTTCTAAATGTTCTGTCAATAAAACGCAATCTTTGGTTCACCTTCCTCATAACATTTTTTTATGTTTCTTTCCAATTTAAGTGGTTGTTAATAGTAACTAGTAGGTATTTAGTTGAATTTATGGCTTTTAGATTTCACTGATTTACCGCGTAACCAACGTTTAACGGATTCTTTTAGGATTCGTGTGGATGACCTCATACTTTTCACTATTTGGAGTCAATTGCCAATTTTCGTACCATACAGATATCTTTTCTAAATCTTTTGCAGTTCGTTTTGATCTTCTGACGAACTACAGTCTTCCGTCTGCTTTACACGCAACAGAGTCCATGTGGTCGTTCCATTTCATATTGTTACACCCTTGCATTTGTATTAGTTGACTGGTTCCAAGAATGACTCACTGATATTACGGTCATAAGATACCTGTGAAGTGCACAATTTTACATACCACTTTTGAACACTTTAAGCAAGTTGTCAGCCACTGCACCACTTTGAAATATTATCAATATCTGATTGGACATTTGTACAGCTTCTTTCAGAAGGTACTTCATCGTCATTCTTGTCTGGAAAAAGTCTGAGGCTCTGTTACTATTAATTGTAATGTACTGACAGTAGCACAGCCAGGATGGGGAAGGTGTAGGCACATTTATTTGGTCCAAGCCTTGTTGACACAAATTTATTATTTAACAATAATTGGTCATACATCCAACTTAATACAATTAACAGTTTAAAGGAAATTTTAGCAATAGAAAAATCTTTGTTTTTTTTAAACATTCTCCAGAAGAACATGCAGCCCCACTCTGAAACATTACATAAAGGTACTGTTAGTAAAACGTATGCATATCTTCAAAACAACTTACAAATAAACAATTTAACACATCACTCACAAAACTACACGAATTATTTCACACGTAAAGTCTATTACGAGCTCAACAGTCATTCCTGCCAGCTGTGTGATACCTAGATTTGATTCATACAGAATAAACACAGCTCGAAAGAATGATCTTCCAACATCCTATAAAACAACTTTATAATAAAAGATGACTGCCCCTTTTTTCCATTCAGATTTCTGAATAACAGTTTTTGTACTAACAAGCTACAGTTGCTGCGTCTTACTTTCTACAGACAGACAAACACATCTGTCAATAAATGATTGATTAACGAGGTGGCAATTCAGAGCTAGCAACTTATTGTAACAACTGATTCTCAAATGCTGCCACGAAAAACTTTCTACAAAACAGAATCACACAAATTAAAGTTCCACTCACTACCAAAATCCAACAAATCACACAATATAAATAATGGTCACTTCGTAACTGAAAAGGATTACACACTCAAGTGTGCTTCTCACTCACAACAGTCCTTTTAAGTGCATACACAACACAGCTCAAAATCTATATCCCAAGCAGTATTAGTAGAATTAGGGAATTTGCAATTTAAATGCACCAAGTTTAACAAGATTTAATGTAATAATAATTTGGACAGAACTTAGCCAGGTGACGAGAACCACACCAATGCAGTTTCCTGTTACACCGAGTGCTAGTCGCAACAAACAACAGCTGGTCATGGAGAACCGCGCTAAGCAAGCGAGCATTCCGTCCTCCCCACATGCTCGCAAACAGCCATCTTACCGCAGTCCCCAACAACAGGCACTAGTTGACTCCCAGCCCCTTCCGTCCTGTCGCCATCCGACGACCAGCCGACCGAGCGACCAACGGCCTTCCGTCTGC
Organism: Schistocerca nitens; assembly: GCF_023898315.1. Taxonomy (NCBI): domain Eukaryota; kingdom Metazoa; phylum Arthropoda; class Insecta; order Orthoptera; family Acrididae; genus Schistocerca; species Schistocerca nitens. The sequence goes on along the minus strand of NC_064617.1, from coordinate 895,844,926 downwards.
GTCGACCACGGCACCGGCGCGTACTTGCACCGTGCGGACCTGCCTGTTGCTGACTGCCAACTCGTCCAACCGCCTAGTAAAGACGAACCCGACTCAGTGCACAACCCAACAGCGACTGAGACTTAGAGCCGACCGAGTAACATGCGAGTGTCTGCCTTCTGACTGACTGTCGCCTCACTGCACCGACTCCCACACCGAGCGACTAACCGACTGACCAGACTCGCCGAGACTGACTGACTGGTCCTCTCTCCATGTCCCGACCGAGCCGTCCTCCAAAACTGTTGCTTCGCGCACCAGCACCAACAGCGCTCAGCGATCACGCCCCCTATCGTTGTGGCGAAAACAAGTGAAATAATCTCGCGGGTAAATCAAATGAGCTGAGCCGTGACACGGCTCATTAATGTTACCCGCAAGGTCATTAATATAGAAAATGAACAGCAAAGGTCCCAACACACTTCAGCACAAAGCAGTAACAAACAATTTCAAGTCTTCTCCGAAACTTTGTGGTGGATTAAAACTGTGTTCTAGACCACAACACAAACCCAGCCAATTACATTTCAGAAGCAATGCTCTGACCAATTGAATTTTCCAGGCATGAGTCATGACTGCCTCAGTCCTTCAGCTCCATTCTGTTTATGCACCACTACTAGCGTAGGTTGAGAGAGCATCCACCTGCTTCAAAATCCCATATGCAATACGGTTTGCAATACTGTGTGATATATTCACCCACTTACTGCTAAGCCTCGGCTGCAATACTTGTAATGCTTACACTACATTACTTAAAAACTAAAAGAGCTGCAACATTACCTATTATGTGTCTTGGCACCACTTTCAGCTAACCCATCTTGACTTATCAAGCACCAGCAGGTGATTGTGAGTGCAGTTGCATGTCTTAGCATTTAAATCTAACAGAAAGGAGATGGTACAAGGAGGGCAGAAACTTCGTAAACTTGGTAATCTACGTTTATATTCATTTATTATTTAACTGAATACGATTTTCCTAAAATGTAAAGTTACTAACGTCCTATTTAAAGTCTTTAAGTATGGAAGCTGATTACAGATAAATACTTTGGGCTGTCACTTATTGTCACAAATTTTATTTAAATGGGTAAAAAAAAAGCATCATCATCAAGCCTCCATATGTTTTATATTCTCTCACTGCCATTCAGATTTAAATGAAAGTTACAGCTGAGAAAAGTATGTATTATTAGCTGTGGCCACAGTGCACCCACTCGTAAACAAAATTCAGCCGCTCAGCTGTCACGCCCTATGGAAAGCATAGTAGAGGAGTAGTGTACAGGGTGTGGTAGATAAGTAATGAGACTGGCCGCCGCGCGGCGCCCCAGTCGCTCGCAGGGCGGTCTCCACCTGTACGTCACGTGGTGGGGGATCTGAGCTAACAATAGAACCGGTTCGCAGTCGCGTCGGAGCTCTGGTGCAGTGAGGGTCGAGCTTCGCGTATTACGTTGTTTGTGTGCCCGTGACACTTGTGAAAACGCTGAAGATGGATCGCTCGATAGAACAGCGGTATGCAATCAAATTTTGCTTTCGCTTGGGCAAAACTGCTTCGGAAACTTTTGCTATGATTACGGAGACCTACAAAGAAGACTCCCTATCAAGAGCTCAAGTGTTCCGGTGGTTTAATGAATTTAAAAACGGGAGGGAATCCGTTGAAGACATGGAACGATCTGGACGCCCTTCAACAAGTCGTTTGGATGAAACGGTGGCCAAAGTGAAAGAACTCCTGGACTCCGACCGTCGTTTAAGTCTCAAAATGATCGCCGATGAGGTCTCCATGAATAAATTTACGGTTCACCAAATTGTTACGCAAGATTTGATGAAGAGGAAAGTTTGCGCAAAATTGGTTCCCCGAGTGCTCACCGCCGAACAAAAGCAACAACAAGTGGACGTTTGCCGTGAGATGTTGAATGATTTGGAAAATAATCCACACTTTTTAGACAACGTAGTAACAGGCGACGAATCGTGGACATTCCAGTACGACCCGGAGACGAAAGCCCAGAGCTCGGAGTGGCACACACCGGCATCCCCGCGGCCGAAGAAAGCAAGAATGTCAAAGTCCCGCATCAAGACAATGCTGATTGTGTTTTTCGACAAGCGGGGCTTAATTCACAAAGAGTGTGTCCCTCAGGGGAAGACTGTCAATGCCGAATTCTACAAAGAAGTCCTTCAGCGATTGCACAGAGCCGTCAAACAGAAGCGACAGGACCTTGCTCAACGCTGGCGTCTCCACCACGACAACGCTCCAGCGCACACAGCATTCCTCGTGACCTCCTACTTGACCCGAATTGGAGTTGAAGTTTTGTCACAGCCACCATACAGCCCTGACTTGAGTCCTCCTGATTTCTTCCTATTTCCGAAGGTCAAAAGGTGCCTGAAGGGTCATCGTTTCGACGATATTCCGAACATCCAACGTGCTGTCACGAAGGCACTAACTGGGATCACTCAAACGGACTACATTGGGGCCTATGAAGCTTGGAAAACGCGCTGGCAACGTTGTGTCGACGCCCAAGGAGAGTACTTTGAAGAATATTAACGTTTTGTACAAATTGGATCAATAAATTTGTTTTTGTAGACTGAGTCTCATTACTTATCTACCACACCCTGTATGTTCCGAGCCACAGTGCTCATGTCAGCATCAACATTCAAGGAATCGGTGACATCAGCATCCTGGGAAGCACAGATGTCAGCATCCAGTGCTCAGGCTGTCATACACTTATACACTGAGGAGCGAGAGAAACTGGTACTGCTGCCTAATATGGTCTACAGCTCCCACGAGCACGCAGAAGTGCCGCAACACGATGTGGCATGGTCTCGACTAATGTCTCAAGTTGTGCTGGAGGGAATTGATATTTTTAATCCTGCGAGGCTTGCGATAAATCCGTGAGAGTACGAGGGGGTGGAGATACTTTCTGAACAGTAGGTTGCAAGGCATCCCAGAAATGAATAATGTTCATGTCTGGGGAGATTGATGGCCAGTGGAAGTGTTTAAACTCAGAAGAGTTTTCCTGGAGCCACTGTGTAGCTATTCTGGACCTGTGGGGTGTTACGATGTCCTGCAGGAATTTCCCGAGGCCGTTGGAATCCACAATGGACATGAATAAATGCAGGTGATCAGATGGGATGCTTACGTACATAGACGTGTCAGGGGTCTCATACCACTCCAACTGCACGCGCCCCACACCATTGCAGAGCCTACACCAGCTTGAACAGTCCCTTGCTGACAATAGGGTCCACGGATTCGTGAATTTGTCTCGATGCCCGTACATGTCCATCCGCTCAATACAATTTGAAACGAGACTCGGCTGATCTGGCAACATGTTCCCATTCATCAACAGTCCAGTGTCGGTGTTGATGGGCCCAGGTGAGGTGTAAACCTTCGTGTCGTGCAGTCATCAAGGGTTCACGAGTGGGTGTTCAGCTCTGAAATCCCATATTGATGATGTTTCGTTGAATGGTTTGCACGCTGACACTTGTTGATGGCCCAGCATTGAAATGTGCAGCAATTTGTGGAAGGGTTGCACTTCAGTCACGTTGAATGATTCTTATCAGTCGTCGTTGGTCCCATTCTTGCGGGATCTTTTTCCAGCCGCAGCGATGCTTTGCCAGGTTCCTGATGTTCATGGTACACTCATGAAATGGTCGTATGCGAAAATCCCCACTACATCGCTACCTCGGAGATGCTGTGTCCCATTGCTCGTGTACCGACTATAACACCAAGTTGAAACTCACTTAAATCTTGATAATCTGATGTTGTAGCAGCAGTAACTGATCTAACAACTGTGCCATACACTTGTTTATATAGGCGTTGCCGACCGCAGCACTGTATTCTGCCTGTTTGCATATCTCTTTATTTTAATACGCATACCTTCATCAGTTTCTTTGGCGCTTCAGTGTACTTTGCTGAAACCAGCATTAGTATTGCTGGAACTCTGATATCATTGCATCCGGGCAGTTGAGCCACGGTCATGACATCATCATATCACTGCCCTATAAAAGTCACCTCTACAGAGCATACCCAGCCACATGTGGCGCCACCTCCCCCCCCCCCCCCTCCACCACAACATCTCCATGTCATGGGAGTGCGCTAATTAATTTGCGCGTGGTTCTGTTTAAACAGGCCAATGGCATTAAATATGTGTGAATCACTGTGGGACCTCAGGGCGCTAATGGCGTGCAAATTCAGCCTCCCAATTTAATTTTCACAATTTGACTGCATGAGTGCCTCATTTTCTGTCTGATTTTGTTAAGCATGAAGCGCTGCCAGCAGCAGCAGCTATCAGCTGGGACGAAGAAGTCTGGCAGTAAATATTTTTCAATTCTTGGTGGTTATTATTAGCAAAAGCTATCAGTCTGGATGTGCATGTCACAAATGTCCAACACACCATGAGGGTAACAGATAATGTTGTACTACTTCCATGCGTGATAAAGAACTATTGCATGTATATTTTACAGACACAATGACCTATTGTGATAAATTAATAACGTTTGGACAAACTCTGTATGCGTTACTTATGTTTTGTCGTTATTATTAATTATTATGATGTGGTGCTGGAGCAGGACACGGATGTGTTCTGAAATGAACTATTGCTCATGAGTGGCAGCCACTGTCCACAGAATGTCTTCCCAGCCTTTCAGACTTGTTTGACTGTGCAGTGGCACAGTCTCATCAGCAACTGTCCACAGCTCAAAGAGCCCCTAATCCAATAGTGGCAGAAATGCTCCACCAGGACACAGAGGTGTTACACGACCTACTATTGCCTGAGACACAGCTAAGCCTTCTGCGTCAAGTTTATTTGGATGGTCAAGCAGTCAGGAGGAATACAGCATGTCACTGCCCTGTAAAGGTCACCCCTGCAGCGCATACCCAGCCACCTGCGGCTGACAAAGATTGGTTGTTACTGTCATTGTAAGCGGTAACTCAATATAGCCCAAAACTGTTTTTATTTTCAGCCCTATCAATCAATAACAGCACACACACTTGCAGTTGAACTTGGAGCAGGAAGTATTTTAACTGTCAACTGTAGCACATTTTTCATTTGGTAGGAAATTCGTAGTATTGGTTATACACTTGGCAGTTTAGTAGGATGACAAATCTAGAAATTCGTAAATTAGCTGCACAACTGGTAAACTGGATATGTTGCCAAATCTAAAAACTGATAAAAATTGGTTATCAAATTGGCAGTTTGGCATGATGCCAAATCTGCAAATTGGTATGTTCTATATAATTGGTAAACTGGCGCCATGGCTATGTACACACCTCACATGCTCCCCAACTTCACCACAATTACACCATGCACATGCCTCAATGATGCCACAGATACATCATGTTTACATTGTACATACACCACACATACACCACACTTATGCCGTACATACGTCATACATATGCCATGGTAAGATACTTTGACAGTGTAAAATAATGATGTCACAATACTGTCCGCAAGAAACGGTTTTTCTAGTGGCACTCAAGCTGATAATTGGTAAAATTGGCTATAAAATTGGCAGTTTGGTAGGGAACCACATTGGAAATTATTAAAACTGGCAGAAGAGAGCAAAATGCAAATGTACCAGCCAAAAAAGAATTGGCATATATGTAAATGTAGAATGTACATAATTAAAATTCCATATTCAAAACGCTGTAGTAAGAGAACCACTGTTCAGAATGACATCAAATTTGAACATGAATTTATTGACACGGATGGAAACGTCATGAAACAAAAAAATTCACCAATAATTTGACCAATAGATGGCGCTGTAAGCATCAGAACATTCACACCAACAGACGTGCCGTAAATGGCTTGTAACAAACCCGGGGATAAAATGATACATTTGTTCTGTGCAAGTACTTCCTAAACACAGGAAGAGGGGGGTTGAATAATTAATGACTGTCTACGTAAGCACACGTACCTGGTTTTCCCATAGAGGCTGCTCTCATCTCCTTGCACTGCCTATGTCGATGGTCCTTAATAATTATTATCTAACATGGTGCAGAGCCACTAAAACACACAGTGCCAACTTAGTCTGGTAGAATTCAGTATATTCCGTTAAACACACACACAGGGTTGGGCTGCACTGTTCACAATTAACATTACTCCACAAATGATGTAGCCAGTATCTGCATTCCACTCACGCAAATTTTCTGATGAACTTGGGTTATTGTTTATACCATTCAAATACTTGCAACACAGAACACACAAGAAATTCACTGTTCAGAAGGTTTTTCATAAGTCAACGCAGACCACAGTTCTTCCTGTCAGTATTAAAAAATTCCTTTATTCATTACACAAGCATGTTCATGACCAAAGTGCAATGCAGATGTTTCAAATAGTCAGTGCGTAATATACGGAATGAGGAATTACCTATGCCCGTGATATTTAGATAGTCCAACCACGCCGGCCGAGGTGGTTGAGTGGTTCTAGGCGCTTCAATCCAGAACCGCGCGACTGCTACGGTCGCAGGTTCGTATCCTGCCTCGGGCATGGATGCGTGTGATGTCCTTAGGTTAGTTAGGTTTAAGTAGTTCTGAGTTCTAGGGGACTGATGACCTCAGATGTTAAGTCCCATAGTGCTCAGAGCCATTTTTTAGTCCAACCACACATGTTGCTTTCACTTAGAACTTGCAATTAGAGTCAGTCCAGTCTACGTTATCTTCCCATAAACATCCCGATATGGTTGGTTATTGACCTCCCAACATGACACATGAGAACGCAAATTGTCATCTTTTAGATAAATGTTAATACTAAGTGGTGAAAGCTGATATGAAATGTACAACCTGCGTGACAAACATTTTTGATTACATCACAATAACTGAAGAAATGCCTGGTGCAGTCACGGCAGCAACACAGCACGAAGCCCACACCCCATGGCAACCAAGCTCCTACTCTTCATGCACTCCACCCTCGGGAGAGAGGCGATTATAGGTAAGTCAGTGATACAACAATATGCTTGCACTCCCACACAGAAATGTTTTCGAATCCTGGAAGAGAACTGCAAAAAAACAAGAAAAGAAGTCCCTCCAATAGTGGGTTTGGAGTGGGTGTAGGGGTGTGGAATACCCCTCCCTCGAGTACTGCCGTGGTTAAATGATGACGACATAGCGACACCATGACACCTAAACTAAACATCAAGAAACATAATATCACAATACATACGAAGGAAATCAAATACATGTACCAGCCTGCCTAAAGTGCATCCAGTTACAACAGGGCATAATTACAAGCAAAAAGACAAAGAAAGCAAACACAGTGGAATACAATATTATTTAAGTTACTGGAAAAGAAATTACGGATGCATAAACGCTTTGTAAGATGTAGTCATCTAATACACCTATGATACTGAACAGGAAGAAAAAGTTATACACTTACACAACAGCACTTGGCCATCCACACAAGAAAACTTCCATTATTCAAAGAACTGCACCATTGGGGCATTTGCTAGAGGGAAAGGTGGGGGGGGGGGGGGGGGGTTGATGCACTGCAGTGCTGCCAGCTGTCACAGCATACAATTCTCACAACACACAGCCATCAGACTGCTATCATTACCTGGCAATAGTACGTCCACATCGTACATAAAACAAGTGTAACAGTACACTATCAGTACTAACTTACTCCTAAGCTACTCATGAGACATACAGCTTATACCTACCACTAGTAGCCATAGCACCATACTCAAATAATATCAAACAAAAACACATGAACTCAAGAAGCATTAGAAAACTTGAAGTGGGCTTGTGCATACTGAAAATATTGTGCTTATCAGAAATATGCCTTTTCTTTATCAAAACCCAATAGTAATTAATCTATACTGAGAAAACTTACTAATAAAATTAAAACACCACCAATCTGTCTCTCTCTCAAAGAAAAAGACACACGGAACAGACATAATTAAATACATAATACATAGATAGAATATCAGATTACTCAGTATGTTAAAACTAATCACTGTTACCCACTATATCACTCTATTTGAGTGTCCTCACATATCTCTAAACACACAAAGGAAATATCACTAAACTGTTCACACAAGAACCAATAAACTTCTACATACCAATAAAAGGCTGTCATGCCCATAAGTAGCCAACTACATGATTACATACATTCCAGAATTAACTCACTTTACATGAGCCAGAAACATATTTGTCGCTAATACTGCTCGCAATGGTACGGTCTGATGTTCATCATGTGCTGTTTACCCTTACATTTACCAGATTTCACATCTTCCAACTATACAGTATTTGGACACTCAGTGTCTTTACACTCAATGTCTTTACGATATGGACTCTTGTATTCACAATGAATGATCTGTATCTCTTCAGTCACCTTGGTTGAACCCATATGAGTCATAATTAACACTGAATCCCCTATCTCATATCTCATGGGTCACACTATCGTACCATGGCACTCCTTTCTCTGTTGAGCATTCTCACACAAATGGCTCTCAGCACTATGCGACTTAACATCTGAGGTCATCAGTCCCCTAGAACTTAGAACTACTTAAACCTAACTAACCTAAGAACAACACAAAAATCCATGCCCGAGGCAGGATTCGAACCTGGCGACCATAGCAGTCGCTCGGTTTCGGACTGAAGCGCCTAGAACCGCTCGGCCACTGCGGCCGGCGAACATTCTCACACAACTGTTCCATGGCCAACTCATAATTGTCATCCCATGTTCGATCTGCGGCTGGAGAGTTACTCAAAATCTCCGAAAATATACTTTCAGGCAGCTGGTTATTTCGCACAGGGTGAACACTGCTGCATGAGGCATTTACATTTTCATGTGTACTCCATAATTCGCAAATTAAGTACCTGAAAGAGTGTTCATCAAACCACTTTTAAGCTGCTTCTCCACCGTCCAACTCTCGAACGAAGCGCTGGAAAAACGAACCCTTCGATCTCTCTGTGCAAGCTTTGATTTCTCTTACTTCATTATGATGATTATTTCTCCCTATGTAGGTGGGCGCTAACAAAATATTTTCACACTCGAGGAGAAGGTTGGTGATTGAGTTTCATGAGAAGACCTGCTGCAGCAAAAAAATGCCTTTGTTCTAATCACTGCCATCCCAGTTTGTGTATCATATCCATGCCACTCTCTCCCCTTTTTCGTGAGAACACAAAAACAGCCGCCCTTCTTTGTTTTTGATATCGTCTGTCAATCCTATCTGATGTGGATTCCACACTGCACAGCAATACTCTAGAAGATGGCACGCTGTTAATCACTCCCTCAAAGCCGGCCGGGGTGCCCGAGTGGTTCTAGGTGCTACAGTCTGGAACCGCGCGACCGCTACGGTCGCAGGTTTGAATCCTGCCTCGGGCATGGATGTGTGTGATGTCCTTAGGTTAGTTAGGTTTAAGTAGTTCTAAGTTCTAGGGGACTGGTGACCTCAGAAGTTAAGTCCCATAGTGCTCAGAGCCATTTGAACCATTTTTGAACTCCCTCAAAATCTTCTATGTATTCCTTCCACTTACTGAGCTAGTGCAGGTAATATGTACGAATTGCGACATCGCCATTCCATTTTTCTCCATTTTTGTACCACAAATAATGAGTTGTTATACTGACTGGTCGATCGTTCGATGATTTTTCATGCTGAACATCTTGATTGCCTCCTCCACTGCTTCATCTCGACTGCGGGACCACATTTGACCATATTAAAAATGTTTAATGTTCTCTCACCTACAGTTTACACTCTGCACTCTTTATCACCCCTGGATCACTCGAGAAAACTTGCTTATGCCTCTTCAGAAGCTCACTCAAACTGCCTATCTCCAATATCAACAAGAAGTTCAAGATCCACTGTGTCAGCCTTGCCTTCCTATCTCCATTGCTTCTTACATAGTAGTGTCGAGTCTGTCTTTGTAATACTCCGTGTTGTGAACTGCAGATCAGTTAAACAACATAACTCAGTCGTTCTTCTATCTTCCCTAACATTAATTCTTCCTTCAAGGTCGATAACTGATTCCTTTCCTTTCTGTTACACTTTTACACTACCTCTCTCAAAATTCAAGCGAGCTTCCTGCTCCATTAACCAATCAACACAGGAAACTATGGGCAATGCTAACCCTGGCTCACAAGTGCCAATACATTATGAAATTCACCATTAAGCCTCATTGTGACTAAGATTTACTCCTTAATTACTTTGCCGGCCGCTGGTGGCCGAGCGGTTCTGGCGCTACAGTCTGGAACCGCGCGACCGCTACGGTCGCAGGTTCGAATCCTGCCTCGGGCATGGATGTGTGTGTTGTCCTTAGGTTAGTTAGGTTTAAGTAGTTCTAAGTTCTAGGGGACTTATGACCTCAGCAGTTGAGTCCCATAGTGCTCAGAGCCATTTGAACCATTTGAACCTTAATTACTTTGCTTTTTGCATCCGTAGCACTCGCAGTGCATATTATAAGCACTGGAAAATTTGGTATCTCTCTTCCCTGCTCTAAGAATTTCGTATAGCATCAGGCACACAGAATAGACATGGCTCCCTGCGCCGACCACATCTATCCAGGCTCCAAAAATATCTGCTTCTACTACAGACTGTATAATTTATTTTTATACTCATTATCATCTACCCACATTAAATCTTCAATTATGCCATTTTTGGCGCCTCCCTTGCATACTGACATGACTGCTGGCCGTATGTCATTTGTTCCCGGCCGGGCCACAACAGGAATGTCGCCTAAAGTCTATTCACCGAGAGCTGGGACGAAACATAAACAGTGTCACGTGAGCGAGTACGCTCGTTTCCAGAGAAAGCATTCGGTGTTCACGTGATACGTAGGGGTGTGGAAAATCCTTGGCGCACGCTTTGCAGCTGGCGGCGTTCGGCTGGCTGCCGAGCTGTCACAGCGGACAGTGAGAAACCTGGGCAACAATGTACGAAATAAATTTAACAATAATGTTAAACTGAGTTCATTCTGTCGAAGCAGATTTATTTTCATTCAGGTTGCTAACAAAACGGTTCATTCAAAAACAATTAATTGTTAATTTTAATAACAATACCAGTAATAATAATGATAAAGGACGAAACAAGGTTCACTCTGTCGAACTTGAACTGTTTTCATTGAGGTTTATAACAAACCGCTCCTCTCTCTCCTCTATAATGCGGTCTAATTTCCACATTTGAGTTTCCACTTTTTCTACAACATGGAGGAGGCACTTGTTCCAATCCTCCGCAGTCACTGTTCTCATTGCTTCTTCTAGCAGTACTTCCGGCATTTTGTATGTTTTGTTTTTCGCTGCAACATAGTCTTTGATTCTAGCCCACACTAACAACCTAATCGAACGTCCGACGTTGCTATTACACCGAGAGACCGCCAGTTTTAGTGTTCTTATGGTTACGCAGCAGGCCTTGTCTGCGGCCTGGAGTGGCGGTACACAGATTCCAGCGTGAGTCACGGGTCGAGTGACCGCCTCTGATTCACGCGACAAGGACGCTTGTGCCAGAAATGGGGACGGCGGCGCGGTGCGCGAAGCAGACTGCTGTCTGCCGTCTCCGAGCGCTGGCCGTATCTGGAGCACCCACATGGCTCGCCTGATAATCTCTCTTGTCCTCGCGTGACTAACAGCTACGCCGACTAAGGGCTAACAGTTTAATTCACAGTGGTACGGAGGAATTCTGAGAACAGTTTTCCCTGCATTCTTCGCCATTTCATCTGTTGCGTATTCGTTGTGCGCTGTTCTGTGATTTTTAACTATATCTAAAAGTTCTTTCTTCAACATACCGTCTTCGAAATCGATGTTTTCAGTTTTTAGCCACTCTGATATTTCGTGCTTGTTGGAATTCGCATTGGGAACTTTTTCTTTTCTCCGAGAATGGTACGGCGCGTTATCAAGAACAATAACTGCATTTTCCTGAAGTCGAGGAAGAACATCTTGAAACCACTTCTCGAAGGTTTCGGCGCACATCTCCTCATGATAATCTCCACTTTTCTTGGATTCGAAAGTCCACAAACATCCTTCAACGAACCCTGCTTTGCTGCCAATGTGTGCGATAATCAGACGTTTCCCTTTACCTGATGGGCCCTTGCTTCCGGTGGATAACCCGGACAGAAACGCTTGTTTTGAGGAATTTATAGTGTTGTCTACCCAGACGTAACTTCGGGTATGTCCTGCGTTCACCCACGTCTCGTCCAAATAGTAAATGGGTCTGCCTTCATCTATCAACCGTTTAATGGTTCGAAGATAACGCCGCCTCCATAAAATGATGTCATCCATGTCTATTAGCATGCTATCGCGCCGACGCCAGACATATTTGAAATTCATTTCTCTCAATAACTTATAAAATGTAGTTCTCCGAAAGTTGCCCAGATCTGCATCTTCGTTCACGACTGTAAGCACTTTGTCAATTGTTGGCAATTCGTTACGAAAAAAAAAAATTCGTGTACTTTCCTTCGTATCGCATTTCTATCGAAGTCATCAACACTTTCAGAAAGTTTCTGTCGTAATTTTTCTTTCTTGGGAGACTTCAAAGAGTGTGTGGCCTTGTACTCATTTATCACACGATACACTGAAGAACGTCCAACACCTGTAGCTGCGGCTGTTTTCGAAACAATGTCACTCATCGACTGCTCTGGATGTAGCAGTTCCGTTTTATACACCTTAAGCACCATGTGCTTCTCAGAAGAACTTAATGATTTCTTCTTTGCTCGCTTCTTTGGTGGACTCAGAACTGACACGTCGACCTCGCTCGCTGAATCCGTGGATAACATAATGAAGACAGCCGTATGTGATGCTAATGAAATAGGTGAATATATAAAATAAGAAACCATGCGATGCTATTGGATGCGCACATAAACAGTGAATGCTCAGCGTGACTACAAACACATATACTTACTGTAATAATCAACAACTAGTCTTTCAAGTGTCTTTACAGATGAACTTAAGATATCCTGAAATCGCCGCTGTACAACACCCACTAACGATCTCACACCTGCAACTGAGACGGCGACACTGACTGAGCGCCGCGCCTGTGAACCGCACAATGTATCGCTCATAAAGGACAAACGGTTGCACCCATCGCATTCGAACAAACTACAAAATTAAATTCAAACCTTTCTGAAACTTTTCTCGCTTACACTCCCACAAAAAAATTTCAAGGGGAAAAGTTTGTCGCTTACTATATTTCGGATGATGATTTGGTACAAGTTCTGAATCAGACGTGAGATTTTAATTTATTACTTCACTACTACTGACTCTATTGGGCAGAAAATTTGCAGACGTCATCAACAAATAGTATTGAAGGCAATTATAAAATTATTTTGCTGTGCGACACACAGTTTAGGAGACTGGCGTCATAAATATAGAGTAAAGCGAAAAAACAACTTTTCCTGAAAGCTTAAATATTTGTCTTTTTCAGTGACAATAAATTTTAATGTAATGTAAAAAAAGGTGTCGGAAGGTAGTTCTCGGATCACTTTATCATGTTCAGGTGCCAAAATATAAAAAACACGACTTTCATTTTTTAATTTCTGACGCCCCTGGCTTGTACACCCCTCGACGGCAGCGCTGTGTTCACGCACCTTGCCGTGTTTACAGTACATCTCTTGTTTCGGTGAATGGAGTATAGTTTACCGTACTTCCATGACTCCGCACCATGTCATGGTCATTGTTTACATTTTATCCCCTGTCAACTCACTCGGTCTCCTCAATTGTTACGCACTCCATGTTCCAGTAGCCATAACCGCCACGTTGTCCTCAGTAGGCTCTGCGACCTCAAAAACTGCGTTCAAATCTTTCATCATTCTCTCGATTCCAACGCTGGCCGTTACACAATTTATCATTGCGCGATCACATACTAGTTCCTTTCGCCGTTCCATCTATCACGTTTACCTTCTTCTGTGCCTTGTTGTTCATACAACATATCTAGTTGTCCCCAGGCTGACGTTATCACTTCTACATCATCCTTAGGAATCACCAGTAATTTCTCCCTGAACTGCTACCGGTAGTTTACACATGAATAATTATTCTATTGCCTCTGTCTTGATCGGTCAATCTAAGTACATGTTTCTTACTTAATAATACTGAAATAACTCCTTTAGGTTCTAGTCACAACCTTTATGAAACCTACTTTGATATAAGCTGTTTCGAACATTATTCTCCTTTCGTGGAGACCAACTTATCGCACTTCTGTCCAAGGTACCATCTTCGTCCTCCATTCTCGACGCAACAAGGCGTATCTTCCGCTTTTCATCCCGTAGTTCAGGTAGTACACCTTTAAATTGGTCTAAATAGTTTCTCGGATGCCATTTTCTGTTTGAATCAAAATGTCTAAAATTCCCAATACTAACGAAAACCTCATCATTTTGTACACAAACTATGCTGCGTCTTGTTATGCCTCCGCTGCATAATAACGACTTCATTTTTAACCTGTTGTTCAACCAGTGATTGTCACTTACATCATTGCATACTTTGTCTACATGATGCACGTAAGCATCTTGGTTCAGCACAACGGCTTGCACCTTATGTTTACACTCCTGCACTTCCCCATCCAGTCTCTCAAAATGTTCGTCGTAAGCTGCAAACTTCCCTCTAAGCTACTGATTTACTGCATTGTTTTCAGATTCGACTTTCTCAGAACGTTTTGAATAATCTTCGACCTGCTGTTCTGCGCGAGCTATAAACGTGTCTATCTTTTGATCATGCTCATCACCCATCTTCTTTAAAGCTGTAAGATTCTGTTCCATTTGCTTACTATTCTCTCCTATTTTCTTAGCAGTCTCTTCAAATTCCTTCTTCAGCATTTCCATCAGTATTGTGAACATGTCAGACTCAGACCTACATTCATCTCGTTTGGGTGTTTCCAGAACAGATGACCATTCTTCACCTGGACTCCTCATGTCCGACAACAAACTACGGTCTACTATACAAGAATCTTTTGACATCTGTCTGCTTGATGTTTCGTCCCTATCGGATTATTTTCGCCTGACAAATCTACATCTACGTCCCTGATCATCGCAGCTGTCTCCATGAAGGATCTTGTGCTGCTGGTAAAGCTCGTTTACAAGAACGGTAACTGTGCACCAGTAGTCCTGCAGAAGTTCTGGAGATTTAAGGGTATGAAAAAAGGAATTGATATCATGTCTGCTAAGGGTCTGGAGAAAATGTTTACAAAATTCAAAATGACAGGTTTTTATGAAGTACAACGTGGTAGGGGGAGGAAATCAGTTGATCCGGCGTCCGTCAAAGATGTAGCCACAGCATTGCAGGAGTGGTTGAATGGAGGTGTGCAGACATGCAGTGCAAGGGAAATTCCCCGAACGTTGAAGGGGGCCTGGAGCCATGGTGCATTAAATCCTTTGAAACCTCCTGCGTTGCTGTCTGTACAAAATAAATATGCAGAGTTGCAGAATGTGGGCAGCAGAAAACCTGCATGCACATCAGCTGGATGTGGATTGTTTTGGGGGGAAGAGACCAAACAGCGAGGTCATCGGGCTCATCGGATTAGGGAAGGACGAGGAAGGAAGTCGGCCGTGCCCTTTCAAAGGAACCATCCCGGTATTTGCCTGGAGTGATTTAGGGAAATCACGGAAAACCTGAATCAGGATGGCCGGACGCGGGATTGAACCGTCGTCATACCGAATGCGAGTCCAGTGTGCTAACCACTGCGCCACCTTGCTCGGTACATCAGCTGGTACCACTTCATTCTGCAAAGGTGACTGTGTGGTGCGGGTTGAGGGTATCGTTTATCACAGAGCCACATTTTTTCGAGGAGACGAGTCCTGCGGATACTGTTACCTCCATCGTCACTGGTAAAAACCATAGTGAGCATTCATATGCGCAAAACAGATTTTGTGTTGTCAACACACATTGCCGGCCTGGTCACGTGTTCTCGGGACGTTGTGTGTTTGTCCGTATAGCGCCCTGTACATTTCGAATGTCACTACATCCCTAGTACAGACGGATTCTTTTCGTACGTGTCGTGGATTATTTATATACGTTGCGCAGACATTTTAACAGTATCCATTTGATACCGGGAATAAACCAGCTACGTAACTTTTAAGGGCAAGTGATATTGCATTCTGCTTCTTTGCGATAGGTGTCACAGTTTAGATGCACTCGATTTTTGGTAGTTTTCGGTATGATACGGGGCTTTATAGTATTACAGAGCCTGACGTACATTTTTGCAGTGATAGTCTTGCAAAACGGCTTGAGAGTACGCTAGTACTTTTGCAAGTGTTCGAAAAACACCGAAATTGACACACATTAGCGATTACATTTTTTGCTATTTCTGCGTATTTATTTTCTCGTTTTTGCGATCTAAAGCACAATTTTTCTTACTGGTGACACTTTGAAGTGTTTGTTTAACGCATTTTACGTACTTGCTCCCAGTTTATTAAATAAATAGTAGACTGAGTAAGAAGGGAGGGGGGGGGTGGGGGGGAAAGCCATCGGAGAATAAATGTACTGTAAAGCAAATACAGTTGGTCATGTAACAGTCAACCCATACAACACCATTAAGAGAAGTGGAAAGTGACACAAATGAAAGAGTTTGGGGACATGTTTACTAATATTTTACGCTTCTTAATCAAATGGTAAAGAAAATAAATTGAAGGCAAAATACACCAAAGAAGATGAATGTGTACTTTGATTAGCTACACTATTGTGTTTTTTATTTGATTTGTGCAGAAAATGTATTTAAGCTGAATGCAGAAATTGGTAGTAGGTGCGGTGGAAAATTAAAAATAGTTGTTATAGCATCTACCTTCAGCCACACACGACCAAATTTTTCTCTGTCTAAACATTCCTCTCCAAAGTGTTTTGAACATACTTGGGAATATTTTGTGGGGACAACATTACTCCTCCTTATTTTATGGAGCCACATCTTTACTCGTTGTTCATCCTTCGGGAAACTAAAATATAAATCACACATAATCATTCTCCATGTCCTAAACACACTTAACTTTATAGTAAACTTTATAGTAAACAAAAAGGTTTGGACACACATATTATACGAAGACAATTACAGACGCCCACTCTATTGAATTTATCTGTCTCCCGTCTTTCAAATCTATATACATAATCGACAAGTCACTTGATAAATGCGTGGAGGATAGTATTTGCTGAAACAACTAACCATTCCCTTTCCTGTTCCACTAGCAAATTTGCGAGAGGAAGAGATTGTTTGTAAGCTTTTGTACGAGCCGTAATATCTTTCATATAGTCATAAAATCGTAGAAAAATAGGTCTACAGAATCAAGTCTTAATTATAATGCGTCTCGAAATATTTAAACATTGTACCCATGAAAAGTTACTAATCCTCCTTTCACATATTTTTCTTTGCATCCGTAGCAACAACAGTAATTCACCACAGCTATTACACTATCAACAAACGGTGAAAACACAACAAAAACTCTTGATATTATAAACTTCAAACTCTGCGGAAGCACACACGCACAGCGAAGGCCCGAAAACACGTGACAGTCCTGGTTTAATGTTGACAACATGCGCAGAACGCAATGCTCACTCCAGAGATATTTACTCTATAGTAAAAACTATAAGTCTTTTGCATACCAACATCACTCCAAGCTTAGAGCAGTATTGATATATATCTAGAAGTATTTTTATGTAAGATGGTGCTCCTGTTCAAATTGTGCAGCAAGTGAAGAGGCTGCTGCAGAGGCATCTTGGAAATGCGAGAAATATCAGCCGTACCCCCCCCCGCCCCCCCCCCCCCTACAGTCTGGCCGTCCAGATCACCCAACCTTAATCTGTGTGACACTTCTGGCTGTGTGGTTATCTGAAGGATGTTGAATTCAGTGCTCCAATTACGAACGTAGCTGAACTGAAGCCATCCATTCCGCAATGCATTCTTAACGTGACCCCAAAACACTCTGGCCTGTTGTGGAACCTGCTGTTTCTCGACTTCAACATTTCAACACGTGGCAGAAAGCGCTGAACAACATATTGAACATATCTTTTGCCAGTCTCTCGACAATTAGAAACCAATGTCATTCTGCTTTACGTGTCGTGTTTGACCCCAAGACATTAAAAACCGATTTCATTTTGCTTTTTATGCGGTTTTTGACCCCAGGACGATTAAAAACCGCTTTTTGTCATCCGATGTGGTACAATCTTGCCAAGGAGTATAGGCTTACCTGACAATCAGTGCCAGAACTGTTGACTGCCGAACTTGTGCAGTCATTGAGTAGTACGGATCACGTAAATTCCCTCTCAAACAATAGCCAGCGTATTGCGATTCATCTGTCATTTTTAGCCAACCCCATTTACATAAGACCCTTACGATGTCATTCTCAGTAGTGGTTCTGTTTCTACAGCGATTTGAAGCTGGAACTTTCGTTAAGGACTCCCTTTATATCTGTTTTAGCAGATGCGTATTTACAATAAATGTTAGAGTGCTGTGCACTCAAAACCGTTGGCGTCCTCATGTGCTGTAGTGAGAGACAAATTAAAAAAAAAATGGTGAGGTGAGATACTTTGACACCGTAGTGTGTGTGACACCTTAATATACTCCGCAAATCTAAGGTAAATATTAATGTGTGTGAATTCCCCAAAAAAATGTTAATTTGTATATCTGTGTCAAACAGGGAGGTAAAAAAAAGAAAGTAGGTGGCAATACAGACTTACGCTAAACGTTTTCTTGAAGCCAGAGTGGGCGCGGCCTGCCGCCGTTTGAAGTAGCCCAAAACATTATTAGACTACTGTTTACGCTTGCTGCTTGATCATTATTTCTGTCGTGTGAGCGCAACAACTATTTTAAACACTACAAATTATAGAGCTTACGTGAATAACATAGTGTCAGGAAGAAATTTAGAATGTTTTTGTGTTCTTCAATGCGTATTTGCTCTAGTAATACGAGACATTTGGCCTCGTTAACGTAAATTATTTTTTATTGCTACAATTCGGATAACCATAAACAGAAGAAAGTGATGTGAAAAGCATACTTTCGTAATCCACTTTTACCGTATTTGTGTCAATAGCCAGGCCCGGATCTATCTGGGGGCAAACCATGGTATCTGCCCAGGCAGCAATTTGAGGGGTGGGGGTGGGGGGAGGTGGTGGAAGGGCGCCAAATTCATATTTTTGTAGAAAAAACCTTGTTTCACAAAATGTCTAGTATCCAGCGCACGTTGGTCTATCGATTATTCACATTATTTTGAAACGCGTCGGTTTTTGAACATTTTTGAACATATTCTAAGTTGATTTCTGAACGAATCATACGCTGATTTTTGAATGCGTGCGCAGTGTACGCGGTGTCTCTGCCAGGGAAATCCCCTTCGCATCTAGAAACGGAAAACTTTCCTGCAGACAAAAGGTGACGGTGCTACACGCGTTGAGCCGAAAAAATCCGAAAGGCTGAATGCCAATTGCGGTGCGTTTTTGGAGTTGATTGGGTGTGCGAATGATCAGCGTTGTTATAATTATTATCGAAATCGATATTCATACTACCAGAGCAAAAAGGACAGGTAAGAAAGATTACATATTACCTTCTCGGTGTATCGAAGAAAATGAAATTTTGACAGAAAATTTTTGCCAGATCGCTACACAAGTAGCGGCCAGTTATGCAGTCCCTGGTTAGCAAACGCGTAAGTTCTGTACCCCGAATAGCGCGAGAAACTTTGGCTCTAAGCACTATGGGACTTAACATCTCAGGTCAACAGTCCCCTAGACTTAGAACGACTTAAACCTAACTAACCTAAGGACATCACACACATTGCTACGCAGCGTGGTTCAGGACTGAGGTGCCCGAAGAATGAACGCGGGATAACTAAAGTGGTGATTCTGGCAGGGTTAATGAACTTAACTGGAGAATAAGTTTTGTGAAATGCAGGAATAGTTACAGAATTAGTGATGACAAGATTGTTTGCTAGAACAATGAAGGAGAAGAAATGGGGGCATCACACAAATTATATGGAAGAATACGACGAGTCCAAATTTATATAAAAATTTCGTACTACTAGTTTTCGATCTGATGCTTGAGAAACTGGATCATATGAATGAAACGTGAAACTATTTGCTCGTAATATATCTAATAGGCATTTTATATTGGTACTTCGTGAATTATATTCTGTCGTGTTATTTATGTAAATGAGGTAGATAAAAATTGCCATTTGTGCCAAAACAGTCTCCCTTATTTGGCGTGTGTTACAGTTCCTGCAATATTAGTAAGGCCTATTTCGTTTTATCTAGCTGATAGTGACAACATAGACATAACAGCTTTTTCAGTATTAGACAACGACATTTTGATTTTACATATAGCAAAACGTTTGACGAACTTTGTCTTTCGCAGAAAGGAAAGCACGCCGTGTAAAGCTGTAGCAAGATTAGAGAGAAAAAAATGCTGGGACCTAAGGATTTAAGAAATGTGTACTGTCTTGCTTGTCTCTTGCCTTTACTGGTTTTATGTTTCCTACATTTAATTGTATGTCACACAAATGAGAAAGTTATTAGCTAATAGGCAATAAAGGGTGCAAATTTTCTGTAGAGTTCTTATTCTGTCAGTCACAAATAATCCCACCCAGTATTAATTGTGAGTTTTTTTTTAAGGGGGTGTAAGATGTCAAACCGGCCGACTAGGAGCAGGAGAGTCACCACAGGACATTTTAATTTCCACTGTCCTGAATATAGACTTGATGGCTTCCATTACAAAATACACGCGTTTGAATTCCACAAAGCGAAATACAGTGATGTGTGATAGAAGAACGTTGTGTGAAGAGGTGTGGCACCGCAGTTTAGCACACTATAGGCCAAATAACATGTCTTACATTTCCTCGAACATGTAATGTTTTATACATCAAACTGTTCAGAAAGATGCGCGCGACAAAATGAACACATCTTTCGGAAATGTCGTACATCCTGGGCTGCCTATAGCAAGTG
Source organism: Schistocerca nitens (assembly GCF_023898315.1). NCBI lineage: Eukaryota > Metazoa > Arthropoda > Insecta > Orthoptera > Acrididae > Schistocerca > Schistocerca nitens. Next base: position 895,824,086 of record NC_064617.1, on the reverse strand, counting down.
AAACTGGATCTCCAAAACCAACGCTTGTTTGCTTACTGGTATCGGTACTGCTTCTTGTTAGTCATATTTTCAGCTTTCAACTCGTATGCACGACATTTTTACTGTTCAAGTTTGCAAAAAACTTACCTACCTGTTCTTTGCTAGCCCCTAAACGTGTGCGTAGAGGAAAGAAGCAAGGCATTCTATCGTATGCTGTGCATGTCAACAAAGTGAATCATTATTGAAATGCCGAAGAAACAGAACTGCATAGAGGTGTACCTCCATGCAAAATGGAGTTCTTCCTTTACTAGATTGTCAGCGCATTAGTCTCGCTGTGGTTCACCCATTTTCTCACTCTCAAATCTTACCTAACATGGGTCATTCCGTGTGCGGCCAATAACAGCAACTTAGGGTAAAAAAAAAGATATTATTTTTAAACATCTTCCAGCATTATGGAATGCTGTAAATGTGTTCAAAGGAAAGGCCTCAACGCATAAGACCCATTAAAATTTATATTTTGTTTTAACATGTATGAATAACTTTTTAGTAACGATAGCCTAACCTGTGAAAGATGTAGGCCTGCCTTTCCAACAGTAGCGAGTGAGAAGATAGGTAAACTACAGCGAGACAAATGCACGGACAATCTAATGAGACAAGAACTCTGTTCTGCATGGAGGTATACCTCTATGCAGTTCTATTTCTTCGACATTTCAATAATCATTCACTTGCTGACATTCACAAGATATAGTAAAATGCCTTTCTTTGTGAGACATCCATAGTTATTTACATGTTCAATGTAACATTTGTACGATTTATGGAACGAGTCATTATATGTTTCCATCTAATTTTTTTTTGTAATTATGCCTCCATGCTGATCATTTATTAGTTTTTACATACAGACAGATGCTAGCCAGCAATTCCTACCCGTCACACTTACACATTACAGTAGGCTAATAGATAATCGTCCGCAGAATAGGAGTTGTCAAAGAGAAACGTTTTCAGTTCAGTTTCAAAGTTTACTTTGCTGTGTGTCAGGCACTTTATATCAATGGATAAGTGATCAAAACCTTTGGTTGCAGCATTATGAACCCCTGTCTATGTCACAACCTTAACGTGGCGTAATGAATGTAATTTTATCTTCTGGTATTGTAATTCCTACCCCCATGAACCATGGACCTTGCCGTTGGTGGGGAGGCTTGTGTGCCTCAGCGATACAAATGGCCGTACCGTAGGTGCAACCACAAAGGAGGGGTATCTGTTGAGAGGCCAGACAAACGTGTGGTTCCTGAAGAGGGGCAGCAGCCTTTTCAGTAGTTGCAGGGGCAACAGTCTGGATGATTGACTGATCTGGCCTTACAACACTAACCAAAACGGCCTTGCTGTGCTGGTACTGCGAACGGCTGAAAGCAAGGGGAAACTACAGCCGTAATTTTTCCCGAGGGCACGCAGCTTTACTGTATGTTAAATGATGATGGCGTCCTCTTGGGTAAAATATTTCGGAGGTAAAATAGTCCCCCATTCGGATCTCCGGGCGGGGACTACTCAAGAGGACGTCGTTATCAGGAGAAAGAAAACTGGCGTTCTACGGATCGGAGCGTGGAATGTCAGATGCCTTAATCGGGCTGGTAGGTTAGAAAATTTAAAAAGGGAAATGGATAGGTTGAAGTGGGAATTAGTGAAGTTCGGTGGCAGGAGGAACAAGACTTTTCGTCAGGTGAATACAGGGTCATAAATACAAAAGCAAATAGGGGTAATGCAGGAGTAGGTTTAATAATGAATAAAAAAATAGGAGTGCGGGTAAGCTACTACCAACAGCATAGTGAACGCATTATTGTGGCCAAGATAGACACGAAGCCCATGCCTACTACAGTAGTACAAGTTTATATGCCAACTAGCTCTGCGGATGATGAAGAAATTGATGCTATGTGTGATGAGATAAAAGAAATTATTCAGGTAGTGAAGGGAGACGAAAATTTAATAGTCATGGGTGACTGGAATTCGAGAGCAGGAAAAGGGAGAGAAGGAAACATAGTGGGTGAATATGGATTGGGGGAGAGAAATGAAAGAGGAAGCTGTCTGGTAGAATGTTGCACAGAGCATAACTTAATCATAGCTAACACTTGGTTCAAGAATCATAAAAGAAGATTGTATACATGGAAGAACCCTGGAGATACTAGAAGGTATCAGATAGATTATATAATGGTAAGACAGAGATTTAGGAACCAGGTTTTAAATTGTAAGACATTTCCAGGGGCAGATGTGGACTCTGACCACAATCTATTGGTTATGAACTGTAAATTAAAACTGAAGAAATTGCAAATAGGTGGGAATTTAAGGAGATGGGACCTGGATAAACTGAAAGAACCAGAGGCTGTACAGAGATTCAGGGAGAGCATAAGGGAACAATTGACAGGAATGGGGGAAAGAAATACAGTAGAAGAAGAATGTGTAGCTCTGAGGGATGAAGTAGTGAAGGCAGCAGAGGATCAAGTATTGAATTTAATTGATGAAAGGAGAAAATATAAAAACGCAGTAAATGAAGCAGGCAAAAAGGAATACAAACGTCTCAAAAATGTGAGCGACAAGAAGTGCAAAATAGCTAAGCATGGATGGCTAGAGGACAAATGTAAGGATGTAGAGGCTTATCTCACTAGGGGTAAGATAGATACTGCCCACAGGAAATTAAAGAGACCTTTGGAGAAAAGATAACCACTTGTATGAATATCAAGAGCTCAGATGGAAACCCAGTTCTAAGCTAAGAAGGGAAATCAGAAAGGTGGAAGGAGTATATAGAGGGTTTATACAAGGGCGATGTAATTGAGGACAATATTACGGAAATAGAAGAGGATGTAGATGAAGATGAAATGGGAGATAAGATACTGCGTGAAGAGTTTGACAGAGCACTGAAAGACCTGAGTCGAAACAAGGTCCCGGGAGTAGACAACATTCCATAAGAACTACTGACGGCCTTGGGAGAGCCAGTCCTGACAAAACTCTACCATCTGGTGAGCAAGATGTATGAGACAGGCGAAATACCCTCAGACTTCAAGAAGAATATAATAATTCCAATCCCAAAGAAAGCAGGTGTTGACAAATGTGAAAATTACCGAACTATCAGTTTAATAAGTCACATCTGCAAAATACTAATGCAAATTCTTTACAGACGAATGGCAAAACTAGTAGAAGCTGACCTCGGCGAAGATCAGTTTGGATTTCGCAGAAATGTTGGAACTCGTGAGGCAATACTGACCCTACAATTTATCTTAGAAAATAGACTAAGAAAAGGCAAACCTACATTTCTAGCATTTGTAGACTTATAGAAAGCTTTTGACAATGTTGATTGGAATACTCTTTCAAATTCTAAAGGTGGCAGGGGTAAAATACAGGGAGCGAAAGGCTATTTACAATTTGTACAGAAACCAGATGGCAGTTATAAGAGTCGAGGGGCATGAAGGGGAAGCAGCGGTTGGGAAGGGAGTGAGACAGGGTTGTAGCCTGTCCCCGATGTTATTCAATCTGTATATTGAGCAAGCAGTAAAGGAAACAAAAGAAAAATTTGGAGTAGGTATTAAAGTCCACGGAGAAGAAATAAAAACGTTGAGGTTCGCTGATGACATTGTAATTCTATCAGAGACAGCAAAGGACTTGGAAGAGCTGTTGAACCGAGTGGATAGTGTCTTGAAAGGGGGATATAAGATGTACATCAACAAAAGCAAAACGAGGATAATGGAATGTAGTCGAATTAAGTCGGGTGATGGTGAGGGAATTAGATTAGGAAATGAGACACTTAAAGTAGTAAAGGAGTTTTGCTATTTGGGGAGCAAAATAACTGACGATGGTCGAAGTAGAGAGGATATAAAATGTAGACTGGCAATGGCAAGGAAAGCGTTTCTGAAGAAGAGAAATTTGTTAACATCGAGTATAGATTTATGTGTAAGGAAGTCGTTTCCGAAAGTATTTGTATGGAGTGTAGCCATGTATGGAAATGAAACATGGACGATAAATAGTTTGGACAAGAAGAGAATAGAAGCTTTCGAAATGTGGTGCTACAGAATAATGCTGAAGATTAGATGGGTAGATCACATAACTAAGGAGGAGGTATTGAATAGAATTGGGGAGAAGAGGAGTTTGTGGCACAACTTGACTAGAAGAAGGGATCGGTTGGTAGGACATGTTCTGAGGCCTCAAGGGATCACAAATTTAGCATTGGAGGGCAGCTTGGAGGGTAAAAATCGTAGAGGGAGACCAAGAGATGAATACACTAAGAAGGATATAGGTTGCAGTAAGTACGGGGAGATGAAGAAGCTTGCACATGTTAGAGTAACATGGGGAACTGCATCAAACCAGTCTCAGGAATGAAGACAACAATAATAACGGTATTGTAATTATGTACATCGTTGATCTTGTTGAAGAGCAGTGGATTATTTCAACATACTTCAGGAATGAATAACTATATTGTGAAACGGATAGAGCACAAGGCTGGCTGGCACGACGAAAAGAAAGTGCACAGAAATTTTCAGCCAAAGCCTTCTTCAGAAAGGAAGACAAGCACACATACACATAGATACAATCATACACACTAAACTCACACACACATAACCGCTGTCTCCGGCTGTTCTAGCCAGAATCTTTTTTAAAGGGGGAGGAAATGTGAACAATGGATAACAGCTGTCGGCGAGAGAAATTTAGGGCATCAGACGTTGCCCCAACAATCTGCGCCGTTACGTAGCCGTGTGTTGTGCGGGGACGAGGCCGTTGATTCAATGTGGCTCGGATGTCGGAGCATTTGCGACTTGGTAGGCAGTGAAAAGCACAGGAAAGAAGAGAAACAAAGGACAAAGAGTAAAGTAAGGCAAAGCTAAAGTCAAATGACAGAATTAAAACCATTACAATAAAACTAAACAGTGCAACTGTAATTCATGTATACAAAAGAAAACATTGCTTGACTAGCTCCACTTACGAATGAAATGTGATTCCTTTAAGCTCTAGACGATCGGATCGATTAGTGCACCGGTAAACAACGCAAGTTGGAAGTTTTGATAAAACAACTACATCTCCGTACAATCACAACACCCAACACTGTCGAAACTGGGCACGTCAGAGTGACGTCAGAGGAAAGCACCAATGCGGTGAAGCTAATGTTTGGCCTAGCTGAGATGGCGGACATCGGTTTCAAGTTTGTGACGTGCTGACATCTCCCTCCATTTCTTAACTCGATGGTGTCAAACCCCTTTGATCAAATCATTGACAGTGTAGCAGGGAAGATTTCAGCAATGATCTGTGACAAATGTTACGAGTGAAGCCATTGTTTTCATGTCACTTATCTGCTAGTGCATTTAAACTATAAAATGGCAAAATACATTTGGTGCATGGCTACCACCACAGTGATCCTTGCAAGGCATGAAAATTACAAAATTCCTCATGCCACACAGCTCCATTCGGAAGTTCCTGTACTTTGTATGATGTCAAGCTTACATTTAAAAAGAAAGGATATGGAAGATTAAGGAGTTGTGAAAAGCCAAGGATGTTTAAAGTATACATAAGTGAAATAAATGTGTTTATTTGTACTCCACATAACCTAACATAACCTTCAGAAATGCCACATTGGTGATTAATATATTGGTTCACATGTTTCTTTGGACTAATACTTAAACATACATTGTGGGATTCGAGTAATATACTGAAAGCAGGAATAGCTTTCACCTATTACGAAAAGCCTCAAAATAGCCATGAGACCATCTTTAGCAGAAATAACATTCATGATTTAAAGAACGAAACACTGCACCAGTTACTTTTTTTTTCACGATTTTCACAATGCTTTGCGAGAATTTATTCTCATGAGCGTCCAAAACAAATCCGTCCGACGACAATTGATCATAACATCACAACTGCAGGGCAGTTATTTCATAAAATATTTGTGTGAATACTTCTTTTTGATAAAGAAAATAAAGTTCTCGAAAATAGTCATATTAAGCATGGAAAAATATGTAACTAGTGCATTGTTTCATTATTTAAATCGTGAATGATGCATTTGCAGGTATTCCAAAACATCGGTTATGGTGAATGAAATTAAGAAATGGCATTTCTTAAATGAGTATCGTGTACGCAAGTATGAGGAACCAATTTCATGAGGGAAGATTAAAATATCTGTTCGCCTATTAAATAAATTTCCTTTTTCTTTATATCCTCGCACTGTAGCTCATGTAGCTAATTACGGTGAACACTTTGAGTTTCTCCTCTCGCTATCCACGGTTTCGCCCGCTATTGTTTCCATTTCTCTTTCTTTTCAGGCAGTGCACTAGACCGACAACACATGCGTTGTTAACTGTTCGACATCCATTCCCAAAAAAATACGTAGAATAATTTTAAGATCGTGTAATAGTTCCAGGGAACAAGTTTGGTCAAAGAAGTATGACAAAATCTTTGACAAAGGAAGAGTTTATGTCAGCCAGGAAGGCTAAAATAAAGGGGAAGTGGCGTTACAACACTAACATAACAGTCGCGACTCTCTTGTCTCATTTTTGTTACCCACTGCGATAGCAGTGTGCCAAGCGGCCATCAAGTGACACTTCTCGATATCGGATAAGTAAGAATACTACTATTTATACTGATTTGTAACGTAGATTTTACAATAGAGAGTGTATGTTGTGCCATAAAAATCGACAATAACTAAAAAATGCCACTAAATTTGACATTCTTTAGTTTCTTAAGGACCCTAGGAAGTATGAACCTGTAGATTATAGGACTGTTTCTTTACGATTCTCTTGTAACGTACTGATACTTATTGAAGAATGTTATTTCCTTTCATAACAAAAAACACTGGAAGACGTGAACTTTTGCAGAAAGACGTCACAGATCGCCCAACAATGCGCTTGCCCAATCTGTGAATTTGCTACGTAGTTAACCGCTATGAAAGGTAATACCTACATTATTTAACGTACCAAATAAGCCACCGCACATGTAGCTGAAGGGAAAACCGCACAGACCTCATAATATAACGTCAAAAAGCAACAAAACTGTTTCGCAGCAAAGAAGAAACTATGCCAAGAATTGTTGCTACATCTGAGCCATACACGGCAAGCTTCTTCAACATCGCGTTTGAAGCAAGAGTAATTACAATTACAAAAATATTAGTGTATCAGAAAGTCAAAACATTAAACTCCATACGAAATGATTTACGTGTCAAGGGAAGTGCCTGTCAGATGGTTCAAATGGCTCTAAGCACTATGGGACTTAACACCTGACGTCATCAGTCCCCTAGACTTATAACTACTTAAACCTAACTAACCTAAGGACATCACACACATCCATGCCCGAGGCAGGACTCGAACCTGCAACCGTAGCAGCGGCGCTGTTCCCAAATGAAGCGCCTAGAACCGCTCTTCCACAGCGGCCGGCTGCCTGTCAGAATCAGCAGCGCTGTTCCCAAATGAAGCGCCTAGAACCGCTCGGTCACAGCGGCCGGCAGCCTGTCAGAATAAGAACAAACAGTAACAGAAATATATTCTTCTTGGGCATATTCTCTTGTCAGTGAAGTAAGCTGCAGTTTTTCACAAATTCAAAGGTATTTATTCATGTTCATGTTGTAGCTTATATCATTGAATCAATGAAATTCGGCTGTTTATAGAGTTATTTCAGGATAATTCGTATCCCTTGGTAATTTAGTAATGAATGGACTGCAAAAATGTAGCAATTATTCCGTTACTTAATCAGAAAAATGAATAAAATATACGCGATCCTCCGACACATGTCACTGTCTGCTTTCTCAGCGCTTGGAGCGCTAGTGTCACTCCAGCTGTCAAATAGGAACTTCCATACCAGAGAGCGTCAAGACTGTATTTAATAGACTGTGGCGTTACCTACATGGAGGTAAAAAAAAGAAGGGAGGTGTTGTTACATCACAAACTTGAAGCCAATATCCGCCATCTTAACTAACCCAAAACATTAAGTTCATCGCATTCATACCTCCACAGTTCACTATGGTGATACTTGCCCATGATGTCGCTTTTGACGTGCCTGTGCTCAGCTTAGACCCTGTTGGGTGCTTTGATTGTGTGGAGACGTAGTTGTTCATCAAAAATAACAGCCTGTGTTGTTCATGCCTGTGCTCATCTTAGACCCTGTTGGGTGCTTTGATTGTATGGAGACGTAGTTGTTCATCAAAAATAACAGCCTGTGTTGTTTATAGGTGTATTAATCCATCCGATCGTAATCGAATGTTTAAATGAATCACATTTCATTAGTAAGTGGAGCTGTTCAAGCAACATTTTCTTTTGTATACTGTTTGTATATTGTTGCACTGTTTATTTTTATTGTAGTGATTTTATTTCTGTCATTTGACTTTAGATTTCCCTTATTTTCCTCAGTGTCCTTTTCTTTCTCTCCTTTCCAGTGTTTTTCATTGCCTTCCAAATCACAAACGCTCTGACATCCGTGTCAGCGGTCTCGTCTCTGCACAACACACGGCTACGTAACAACGCTGATTGTTGGAGCAGCACCTCGCCGGTGATTATTACTATTCATTGTTTACATTTCCTCCCATTTTAAAAAAAGATTCTGGCTAGAACAGCCGGAGAGAGCGGTCATATCTACGAGAGTTTCGTCTGTAAGAATGGGTAGGCATGCTTTGCTTCCTTACTGATGCAGGCTTTGGCTGAAAATTTATGTGAACACTCTTTTCGTCGTGCCTGCCTTATGCTCGGCGCTTGAGTAGCAATCTATATGTTTCAGAGTATAGTTATTCTCTTAAAAAGTTCGCTGAAAATAATCTACTGCACTTAAGTAGGATCAATGGTGCACGTAATTACAACACCAGAAGAAAAAACGACATCCATTACGCCACATCAAGATTGTCTGTAGCACACACAGGGGCTCACAATTCTGCAACCAAAAGTTCAGATCACTTACCCATTGATATAAAATGCCTGAAACACAGAAAAGTAAAATTTCAAACTAAACTGAAAACATTTCTCTTTGACAACTCCTACTCTGATGAAAATTATCGATTACTGTAATGTGTCATTGGTGATGGGTAGGAATTGCTGGCTAACATATGTCTGTCTTTAATTAAAAAAACGTAAAAAGTAATAAATGGTTAGCGTGAAGGCATATTTACAAAGAAAAATTGATATCAATAAATGACTCATTGCATATCATTAAGATTTATCATACAAAAGGTACATGGAACATGAAACTGACTAAGTAACTAATTATGGGTATATCACAAAGCATGGTATAGACTTCTATATACTAAAACCTCAAAACTAAATTCAAAATTAAAATCAAGCAGGTCAGGCTACAATTACTGAAAAAACGACTTACCTACATACATGTTAACGCAAAACATCCATTTTATGGGGTCTAAGCATTTGAGATCATTCCCTTAATCACTTTTGAGCATTGCACAATGCTCGAACATGTTTACAAAATTAAATCGTTTTTTACCCTGTAGACTGCAATTATTAGCCACACAATGATTGCACATCACATATATAAGATTTCAAAGTGAGAAGATGTGTAAACTACAGTGAGACAAATGCACAGACAACCTAATGAAACAAAAATTGTATTCTGCGTGGAGGTATCTCTCTATGCACTTCTGTTTCTTTGACTTTTCAATAATATTTCACTTTGTTGACACGAACAAGGTACGAAAGCATCCCTTCTTCTTTTCTCATTGCACACGTTTATAGACAAACGAAGCACACGCAGATAAGGTTTTTGCAAACATGAACATTAAAAATGTTTTGCATAGGTGTTGAAAGCTGAAAATGTAACGAACAGGAAGCAGTACTAGTAAGAAAACAGGCATTGATTTCAGAGTTCCAACTTCATTTGCTATCGACACAAATATAGTAGAGTGGAATTTAATGGATTACGAAAGCATGTTCTTCACATCACTCCCTCCTCTTCTTGGTTATTCGAAATATATTAACAAAAAAACAAGTTACATTAACGAGGCCAAATGTGTCGTATTATAAATACTAGAGCAAAGACGTATTTAAGTACAGAGAAACGGTCGAAATTGCCTTCTTGACACTATGTTATTTATATAAGCACTGTAATTTTTAGTATTTAAAACAGTTGTTGCTTGTATTGGAATTTGCGCAGCTGAATAAGTATTAAGGAGAAAAAAAAGGACATTTTACTGATAACTACACTCCTGGAAATGGAAAAAAGAACACATTGACACCGGTGTGTCAGACCCACCATACTTGCTCCGGACACTGCGAGAGGGCTGTACAAGCAATGATCACACGCACGGCACAGCGGACACACCAGGAACCGCGGTGTTGGCCGTCGAATGGCGCTAGCTCCGCAGCATTTGTGCACCGCCGCCGTCAGTGTCAGCCAGTTTGCCGTGGCATACGGAGCTCCATCGCAGTCTTTAACACTGGTAGCATGCCGCGACAGCGTGGACGTGAACCGTATGTGCAGTTGACGGACTTTGAGCGAGGGCATATAGTTGGCATGCGGGAGGCCGGGTGGACGTACCGCCGAATTGCTCAACACGTGGGGCGTGAGGTCTCCACAGTACATCGATGTTGTCGCCAGTGGTCGGCGGAAGGTGCACGTGCCCGTCGACCTGGGACCGGACCGCAGCGACGCACGGATGCACGCCAAGACCGTAGGATCCTACGCAGTGCCGTAGGGGACCGCACCGCCACTTCCCAGCAAATTAGGGACACTGTTGCTCCTGGGGTATCGGCGAGGACCATTCGCAACCGTCTCCATGAAGCTGGGCTACGGTCCCGCACACCGTTAGGCCGTCTTCCGCTCACGCCCCAACATCGTGCAGCCCGCCTCCAGTGGTGTCGCGACAGGCGTGAATGGAGGGACGAATGGAGACGTGTGGTCTTCAGCGATGAGAGTCGCTTCTGCCTTGGTGCCAATGATGGTCGTATGCGTGTTTGGCGCCGTGCAGGTGAGCGCCACAATCAGGACTGCATACGACCGAGGCACACAGGGCCAACACCCGGCATCATGGTGTGGGGAGCGATCTCCTACACTGGCCGTACACCACTGGTGATCGTCGAGGGGACACTGAATAGTGCACGGTACATCCAAACCGTCATCGAACCCATCGTTCTACCATTCCTAGACCGGCAAGGGAACTTGCTGTTCCAACAGGACAATGCACGTCCGCATGTATCCCGTGCCACCCAACGTGCTCTAGAAGGTGTAAGTCAACTACCCTGGCCAGCAAGATCTCCGGATCTGTCCCCCATTGAGCATGTTTGGGACTGGATGAAGCGTCGTCTCACGCGGTCTGCACGTCCAGCACGAACGCTGGTCCAACTGAGGCGCCAGGTGGAAATGGCATGGCAAGCCGTTCCACAGGACTACATCCAGCATCTCTACGATCGTCTCCATGGGAGAATAGCAGCCTGCATTGCTGCGAAAGGTGGATATACACTGTACTAGTGCCGACATTGTGCATGCTCTGTTGCCTGTGTCTATGTGCCTGTGGTTCTGTTAGTGTGATCATGTGATGTATCTGACCCCAGGAATGTGTCGATAAAGTTTCCCCTTCCTGGGACAATGAATTCACGGTGTTCTTATTTCAATTTCCAGGAGTGTATATTTGCACATTCAAGAACAAAAAAATTTACAGCGAACACAACAGAATAATTAGCGCACACAAAGAGTGTTAGACAATGCCAAAGAGGTCTATTTTACACAGTGCACTTTGCGCCGTCACACACGAAATATATTGTTCACACAATTCCAACACCCCTCCTTGAACTTATATTTTGTGTGTTGCTTCCACATGATAAACCAAATAGTCCCACAATCTTCTCAAACTTCTCCCTTTCCAAGGGTTTGGTCAGAAGGTCAGCTAACATGTCTTCTGTGCGCAGATAGTCCACGGCAATGTTCTGTCGCTCTATGTGGTCCCGAATGAAATGGTGCCGTATATCAGTATGCTTTGTCCTAGCACTAGTAACATCATTTTTAGCTAGGTTTATGGCTCCCTTATTGTCACAGAAGATGGTTGTAGGTTCCTCAATTAAATTGGGTTCTATTTCACTTATTAATGTTCGTAGCCATAATGCTTCCTGTGTGGTGTAAGATAGTGCCATATACTCGGCCTCTACGGTGCTCAATGCAACAGTTTTTTGCTTTTGACAGGACCATGATGTGAGGCCCCCCATTAATTTAAAACAGCAGCCAGTGGTGGAGTATCTGTCTCCCAATTCACTCCCCCAGTCCGCATCGCTATATCCCTCTAGTTTTGCGTTACCATCTCTATGGTATTTTAACTCAAGTGTGAGGTTCCTCTTAGGTATCGGAATATCCTCTTTACAGCTTTCCAGTGCTTTTCCTTTGGGTCTCTGCAATATCTGCTCACTGCATTGGTGGCAAAAGCAATGTCGGGTCGTGACGTTTGAGACAAATATAACAGACTCCCTACTGCTTCTAAATAAGGAACATTCTTGTCACATTCCACCTCAGTCTCATTTACACTTAACTTCACTCCTACTTCCATTGGAGTACTTATGGGTTTGCAATCACTCATGCCAAATTTCTTTAATATTTTTTCCGTGTATGATGATTGACTTATGCTCAATTCTTGTTTTTCTTCATCCTTAGTAATCTGCATACCTAAATAACATTTGACTTCTCCCAAATCATGCACCTTAAACTTGGTTTGCAGCTGTATCTTGAAAATTCTCATTTGGCCTTCACTTTCAGTCAGGGCAAAGAAATCGTCCACCCATATCGCCATTATTATTATTTCTTCTTTTCTCCCTTTATAGTAAATGCTGGGATCTGCCTTGGATTGCTTCATATTCATATTTATTAGAGTTTCATGTAGACATCGATTCCAGCAACGTCCACTTTGTTTAAGTCCATAAATACTTTTTCTCAAACGCCAAATCTTTTTACTTTCTGATCTGGTTTTTATGGCTTCCCTTGGTGGAATGACATATATCTCCTCCTCCAATTTCCCATTTAAATATGCCGTTTTAACATCCATATGATGAATTATTAAATTTCGTTTTACTGCCAAGGCTAAAAGATATCTCAATGATGCATACTTGACTACAGGTGAAAAAGTTTCTTCGTAATCTACCCCTTGTTTTTGTGAATATCCTTTTACCACAAGTCTTGCTTTGTATTTTGGTGATGAGCTTTCAGGGTTCTTCAAATTGAATACCCATCTTGCCTGCGGTGGTTTCTTATCTCCTGGCATATCTACCCATTCAAAGGTTTCGTTCTGATATAAAGATTCTAATTCTCTCTTCATCGCTTCTTTTCCATTCTTGAGAGTTTGGGCCACTCATTGCTTCTTCTGCTGTTCTTGGCTCATCATTAAAAGACTGTGCTGTATACATCTCAAAATCCGGATATTCCTTCGGTTTTGGTACACGAGAAGAACGCCTTACATTGTTTTCTTCATTTTTTTCATCATCTAACTCATTGTCATCATAAATTGCTTCCATTTGTCCTTGGCTGTCGTCTTCCTCTTCTTCACTTTCTATTTCCTCACACAAGGTTTCACCTTCTGAACTAGGTGCAGTTGACTTAGTGGTTTTGCTCTCTTTTGAGTCCTTTCTATTTTCAAAGAATATTACATCTCTACTTGTGACAATCTTTTTAGTCAATGGATCCATTAATCGGTAGCCCTATGAATTTTCACAATAGCCTACAAAAATATACTTTTTAGCTTTCGGATCCCATTTTCCTCTTAGCTGTTTTGGAATATGTGCCATTGCATCACACCCAAAAACCCTTATATTGCTTAGATCAGGTTTCTTTCCTATCCATATCTCATAAGGGTTTCTATTCTTTAATGCTTTTGTAGGTGATTTATTGTTCAAATATACAGCTGTTGACACTGCCTCTGCCCAAAAATCTTTGGATAATTCAGCGTCAGTCATCATGCTCCTTGCTTTCTCAACAATGGTCCTATTAGCCCTCTCAGCAACCTCATTTTGAGATGGGCTGTACCTTATGGTAGTTTCATGCCTGATTCCCTTTTCTGCCAGAAGTTTCTTCAATTTCTGGTTAATATATTCTCTCCCATTATCAGACCTGATGATCTTGATCTTCTTTCCCGTCCACCTTTCAACCATATTGCAATATTCCTCAAAGATATCTCTCACTTGGTCTTTAGAACTAAGAAAATAAACATGAGTATATCGTGAATAATCATCAATAAACGTAAGAAAATAATTACTCCCACCTATGGATTCACACTCCATCGGGCGACATACATCTGTGTGGATTAACTGTAAGACTTCTGTGGATTTACTCTTACTAGTCTTGAAGGGTAACCTTGCTTGTTTTCCCTTTATACATGTCTCACAAGGATCCTTGTACACACTAAAATTCTGTATTCCCTTTACCATATCCTTTATTATAGATGTACTCTTTCTATTTAGATGTCCAAGCCTCCGGTGCCATAAAAAACCTTCTGCTGAATATACTGAATCACTAACATTTTTATGTTTACCGTCAATGGTATCCAACTTAAAAATACCCCTTTCGTTACTTGCTGTAGCTATAACTTCACCACTTTCACTGATTACTCTTGCACCCTGCATGTCAAAAGTGACTGTATTTCCTTTCTTGACAATTTCCCCTACAGACAGCAGGTTAGTTGCCACATTTTTCACATAATGAACATTGTGTGCTGTAACCATATCTGATTCACCATTTACACTTACATGTAGATCTAGTTTCCCAGCCAGGTGACACTGGAGCTTGTTGCCATCAACAGTAGATATTCCCATATGAGTCTTATCTTTGATGTCATAAAGAAGTGATTTATCTTTAACAATATGCACAGATGCACCTGAGTCTAAAATCCATTCCATATCACGATTACTCATCCCACCAAAAGAATAATACCATGAGAGTGCCTTACCTTTGTTATTGGTCCTTCTCTCTGGGCTATCAGTAACATACCTCTTTTGCTGAGTGTCTGATCTTGGGCTTACTTTTTCTTTGCACTGAGACGCAATATGTCCCATCTTCTAACATTTATAGCACCTCACCGATTTCTTCTTTTTGTTTTTTGAGTAGAGAGCAGACGCACCTTCCTTCTCCATTGTACAACAGCTTGGAGCGCTCTTTACGTCCTGCAGGATTTTCACCTTAACACTGTCGCCTGTGATTGGTATACCCGAGCTTTCAAGTCCCATAATCATAAGTGCATACCTTTCGGGCAGTCCCGCCAACAGCAATGTTCCTATCCATTCGTCAGCGATCTCGAATCTGATGTTTCTCAGTCGGTTCGACGTGGTTATTATTTTGTTAACGTATTCGTCTACACTCTTACATTTGTCCAGACGAGTGGTAATTAACTCACGTAATAATCCTACTTTTCTCGTAAGACCACCATCCTCGATTGCACTTTGTAAATTGTCCCACACTTCTTTTGTTGTCGCAGCTTTTTCAACGTGAACATAATTCACTGAATCAATCAGTAATATCAATTTTGATTTTGCTTTCCTATCCTTATTTGAATAATTCTGATCTGTGGATTTCATTGTCCCATCTACCACGTCCCATAGGTCGTCTAAACATAAAAACGCTTCTACTGCGAACTTCCAGGTTGCATAGTTTTCGCGACCTATAAGTTTTTCAATCTGTGGAATTTGTGCCGCACTCATTCTTAACGGTAACTTGCTTTTTATTGCCGTAAAGAACACCGAAAAATAATGCGGAAAAAAATTGCGATCGTCTTGTAAGGATAACTCGCACTTCACGTAAATTGGAACTTTTCCAATACTTTCTCCCTCCTATTTTATAGATATACTTATTCCAAATGCAGCCTGGGCCCATAACCTATTGGAATTTGCGCAGCTGAATAAGTATTAAGGAGAAAAAAAAGGACAATTTACTAATAACTATATTTGCACATTCAAGAACAAAAAAATTTACAGCGAACACCACAGAATAATTAGCGCACACAAAGAGTGTTAGACAATGCCAAAGAGGTGTATTTTACACAGTGCACTTTGCGCCGTCACACACGAAATATATAGTTCACACAATTCCAACAACTTGTACATGACAGAAATAATGAGCAAGAAGTAGTCGTAAACAGTAGTCTGTTAATGTTTTGGGCTACTTAAAATGGCGGCGGCTCCGCTACCCTTCATCTCGAAAACAACGAAATGCGTAAGTCTGCAGTGCCATCTCCCTTCTTTTTTTTTTTTTACTTCCATGGCTACCTATGCTGA
Organism: Schistocerca nitens; assembly: GCF_023898315.1. NCBI lineage: Eukaryota > Metazoa > Arthropoda > Insecta > Orthoptera > Acrididae > Schistocerca > Schistocerca nitens. The sequence goes on along the minus strand of NC_064617.1, from coordinate 895,807,911 downwards.
GTACAAGGGCAATTCTAACCTCCTCGGTGTCGGCCGATGGTTAACACTACATTGCTGACGTCACACAGACGGGGGCTTAGGCCTGTTGAAAATGGTTCAAATGGCTCTAAGCACTATGGGACTTAACTTCTGAGCTCATCAGTCCCGTAGAACTTAGAACTACTTAAACCTAACTAACCTAAGGACATCACACACACCCTTGCCTGAGGCAGGATTCGAACCTGCGACAGTTGCGGTCGCGCGGCTTAGGCCTGTATTTATCCTTGGCCAGGGATCGTCAAATTTTTCGTCATAGTTGTTTGGGAATGAATGCTGAGCAATTGTTGGTGGCGAGCGCACTGCTGGAAAAAAAAAAAGAGAAATGGAAATGATAGCGATTGAAACCATGGATGGCGAGAGGAGAAACTCGTAAGTGTTCACTAGAATTATTTACATGAGCTATAGTGCGAGGACATTAACAACAACGAAAATCATTTAAGAATAGGTGAACAGACATTTCAGTCTGCCCTCATGAAACTGGTCCCTTATACATGATACTATACTTATTTAAGAAGCGCCATTTCTTAATTTCATTAAACATACCGATGTTTTTAAAAACCTGCAACTGTATCATTCACGATTTAAATAATGAAACAGTGCACTGGTTACACATTTTTCCATGCTTAATATGACTCTTTCCGAGAATTTTTCTTTATCAAAAAGAAGTATTCACTTAGGTATTTTGTGTGGTGTTTGTATGTGTGTTGTTCTGCCTATTTTGCCCTGCAGTTCTGATAGGGTCAGCTGCAGTCGGACAGATTTCTTTCAGGTGATTTTCCGAAACATCATATAAAATATCTATGTAGATATTTGTATTTGATCATGAGGATTAATTCTCCCAAAGCATTGCGCAAATAGTGAAGAAATACATAATTGGTGTGGTGTTTCGTTCTTTAAATCATGAATTTAATTTTGCTAAAGATGGCCTCGTGGCTAATTTAAGGATTTTAGCAACAGCCGGTAGCTATTCCAGATTTCAGTATATTACTCGAATCCCATGATGTACCATTTTACGTATTGTTCCAAAAAACATGTCAACCAATACATAAATCACCCAGTGAGGCCACGAACATTACATTGCTGACATCACACAGCTGTGCTCTCAGGCCTGTATTTATTGTAAGTCACAATGTCGTACCCCATCACTTGAGGAGTGTGAAGAGATGATTGAGAAATGCAGTGCTTGTGTTCGAGCAGTGTCAGTTTGTATTGTATACGTAGAAGTTACAAAATAATTGTCCTCGCTGTAACCAAGTAGAAGCTGCCCTTCTTTTTTGTTAAAAAAAAGTCATTTACTGGTAATGTCGGAATTAGGATGCTTATACTCATATATTTGTGATCCAATATGGTGGGGTGTTGTTGTAGTGTACTTTGCAATAAACCAGAGACCTTCATCTCCACATGCTAAGGCCGCATATGTGAATACTTGATTTGGGTGGGGATGAACAGGGGCAACAGACCGATAGGCTCAACCTCTGCATGTGCAGCGAGGTATGTTATTTTGTAACGCCAAGCATTCAAAATTTGTCACTAATTTTTTGGGTATTTCCCAACATTAGCATTCCCTGTGCCTTATATTAAACTGTGGTACTTGTCTCAGTGTCATCTACATTGCTTCGGATGTTTTTAAACATTAATAAGAATGGCATCATATAACATTCCCTGTTATAGCATTGGAGTACTAAGCTAACACATCAAAAACAATGTCATGGTCTTGCGACCAATTGTAAGTCTTTAACTGATAATGCGGTAAGTCTGGTTAACACTCTGACTCCTTAAGATACCTTTATTTGACAGTAAGACAGTCAGGCATCTAGAGACGTATAGCAGATTGTTATCCCTAGATTTTTATCCCTGTACTTAACACTAGCAAAGAAAACCAATGGGAAAGTGATGTTTTTCCAGCCATTGTAATTGCAAATAATAAACATGAAACTTTGTGGCAGATTAAATCTGCGTGCTGGGCTGAGACCCGAACTTAGAACCTTTGCCATTCGCAGGCAAGTGCTTTGTGAAGTTTGGAAGGTAGGAGATGAGATACTGGTGGATGGCTCTAAGCACCATGGGACTTAACATCTGAAGTCATCAGTCCCCTAGAGCTTAGAACTACTTAAACCTAACTAACCTAAGTACATCACACACATCCATGCCCGAGGCAGAATTTGAATCTGCGACCGTAGCGGTCGCGCGGTTCCAAACTGAAGCGCCTGGAACCGCTCGGCCACGCCGGCCGGCACCGATGGGAGTAAAGTTATGAGTGCAATTCATGAGAAGGTAAAGCTCCCAAGTTGGAGTCTTCAGCCAACACAAAGTTTTCATCAGGAAGTTTCATATCAGTGCACATTCCACCATGGAGTGAAAATTTCAATCGACAAATAATAAACATGTTTCCTAGTATCATCATCTTACCCAGTTTCAACTCTATAATAAGTATCCTTCCCGGTAATGCAACTGGCAAATCAGTTTCCACGTAGATGAACTTCATCTACATCCACACTCCGCAAGCCACCTGACGGTGTGTGGCGGAGTTCTACATGGAAATTCTGCAATGGATAGCCAGTCACAAACTCACAGCAACCACAGACAAATGCTTTAAAAAACTGACACTCTCGTAGAGAACACACATTCTTTGAGTCAACAGTCTTGTGACTGATCTGATGCAGCCTGCCATGTATTCCTTTCCTGTGCCAATAATTTTGTCTCAAATAGCACTTGGAACCTACATTCCAATCTTTGTCTTCCTCTACAGTTTTTACCCTCTAAATCTCCCTCTAGTACCATGGAAGTTATTCCGTGATGTTATATCATTCTGTCCCATTTTCTTGTCAATGTTTTCCATATATTTCTTTCCTCAACAGAAGCAGAAGCTTCTCATTCCTACCTTATCAGTCCACATACTTTTCAACATTCTTCTAGGGCACCACATCTGAAATGATTCGATTCCCTTCTGTTCCACTTTTCCCACAGTCCATGTTTCATTACCATATAATGCTGCGCTCCAAACGCATATTCTCAAAAATTTATTCTTTACTCCCCATGGCTCCCGAATCCACACAAGTGCTGAGCGTATAAAAATGTTCCTCTCCTTTTGTTCCAAAAACATTCCTCTGAGTTAGCTCTAGTGTAATTAATGCTCTTGTTAATTTGGAGCGTGCACTTCATGCTTGCTTAGACTTCATTCCAATGCTCTAGTACCTTCCATGCTTATAGAGCATCTCCAGTCTCCTTTCCATTAAATCTGACATTGTTAATAGCCACAACAAACTTATGCAATAAATAAGATCTGTTTTTGTACAAGACTGGGAGGGTAATTATGGTCTATGAAGGCCTCACTGAGACCCTTGGTATATTTTGAGAGGGACTGCTCATCACTACAGATGCAACGGCCACAGGTGGCTAGACTGTGTGGAAGGGGGTTCTTGGTATGGAATGGGTGGCAGCTGTCAAGATGGAGGATTGCTGGTGGTTGATAGGTCTGAACCAGGTGAGGGGTCTGGGATTCTAGGTGTTTAGGGAGGCCTATGAACAGGTTGGCGCAGGATGGTGCCATGCCGGTGCCCATAGCTAGAGGTCTGCGCGGATGCGGATATCCGCGGATATATCCGCGGATATCCGCGGTATTTGTTACTTGGCGGATAAAATCGCGACCGGCGCGGATATCCGCGGGTCATCTGCGGATAATGAGCAAGGCATCTGCCCAGTACGTATGTTGAAATGTTAGTTGAAAACTTTAAGTCTGTTGACATTCTTGGAATCTTGCAGGGCCCGGGTAGAGCGGATATCTGTTGTCCTCAGCCCCTGGCTACGACCGACGTAGCTGTACCCAAGAGACCTGCGCCTAATACGTTTCCGCGACCGTGTCTTTCGTGTGGCCTGTGAAGTGCTCTCTGGGCGGCAAACTTGCCCACTGTCTACTAGACAGGTGCCCGTTGCAATTTATCGCTGCCTTCAGTTAGCGCTTTGTAGTGACCGAGTGACAACGTGCATCGTAACAAAAATCAGTGAGAGTTCTTTCTTCAAATGAACACCTATCGATGGATACAATTTCGAGTAAGGTGAAAAAAGGTGATTTTACAGTAGTGAAGGAAAACAAATTGAAATCGCCAATTTGGAAAAAATTCGGATACATATTTGATGGCAATGAAAAGATAAAAGATATAGTGGCTTGTATTGCATGTAAAAAAGTATATTCCTACACTGGACACAAAAGTGGAACTTCAAATTTGCTAAAACATTCGTGTGAGGCTGGACAAAGTAGCATAATTACTTATTTAAATACCAAGAGAGACGTGAAAGTTCCTGAAGTTCCGCCAAATTTGAAGACAGCCGGAGACGGCACAGTTTCTTACTGATGTGGGGGCCAAGTAAGGTGCAGTGAGTGCTAAGGAACTGCTACCTCATCCAACCACCATATCCAGAAATTTGAAGGAAACGGCCGATCGTCTGCGTGAAACTGTCTCCGCAGAAGTGAAGAATATATTCAGAGATATAGGTGGAGCACTAACTGTCGATTTATGGACTGATTTGTATCGTAAAATAAACTATACGGGAGTGACTGCACAGAAGAAGTGAAACTTGAGGATCGAGTGTTGTGCACCAGAAATTTTGAGAGTGAGATTTATTCAGTGCTGTGAATAACATCGTGTTCGTTATGGATAGAGGTCCAAATATTGGGGCAGCACTTCGCCAAAGTCTGACGTACTTTTTAATGAATTTGAAGATTCCTCAGAAGATGAATCGACAAGAGATCTTGACATTGCGTCAGATGAAATTCTCAGATATAAGAATGATAAAGTCCAATTTTCGAAAGGCATCGACGTGATACCTTGGTGGCATGGACGTGAAAACGTCTATCCGCGTCTTTCCTAAGTCGCATACTTCGTGCACTGCATTCCAGCGTCCAGCGCGCTATCTGAGAGAAGCTTCTCTACTGCGGGACAAATAATGCAGGATCGACGCACGTCTTTGAAGCCACAGACAATTGATGGCATCATGTTCCTGCATAGTAATCTTTCAAAGTAAAAAGGTACTTGTACAGCTTTTCTTACTTCACTGTATTTTTTGGGCTTATCTGAATTAGTTACAGTTTTTTTCATCTGATTCTTTCTTTTACAGAATTTGAATCAGAAGCAAGCAGAAGATGAAAATATTTTATCTGAAGCCTGTGAGTTTTTATTTTAATAATTATAGTAAAGAATTTCCTCGATATATTTTTAGTATTTTTACTATTCCCAACAAGAACATTTAAGTAGCATTAGGTAAAAGAAGGAAATATTTATCAAGCAATTTGTGTTGTTGTAATTTTCATATTAAAGAGCTCAATTTTAAGTTTTTACTCTTCGCAACAAGAACATTCAACAGCTAACACGTCAATATTATTAAACTAGGTAATGATGATCTCATAAGAGCCTACCAAAATTTTAGCGTGCACTACAGTAACATTTGCAGCGGCCGAGCATTGTCGCTCTTTGTGAACAGTGAAACAGCCCGGCCGGAGCGGTGGCACGGCGGGCCTTGTAATTAATTACAAGTGGGACTTCAAACTACGGCTCACGACCACCAACAAGCTGTGACAACGATAGCCCGTAAAAGATTATTCTGATCACATTGAAAACTTACAAAATATTCAACTCATCCAAAATAATAATGTGTCTTTTAATTTACCAGCCAATTAGTAAAGATAAGGGCTGAAATTCGTAACAAAATTGAACATTTTAACTGTAACTCGGCATTGCTTAACAGGGAACAGTGCCAAACATTTGAAGTTATGGGACAGTGGTTTTTATATAGACATCTTGAAATCGTTTGCAGTTCCATTAAATTCTGAAAAAAATTATTTTTTAACATTGAAAGTATTAACTGCGAAATCGACTGCAAATTTTGTCTTAGCAATTTAGAGCAATGTTGAGGATATTTTAAAGTGTGAAAAACTCTGTTTAGTTGAGAATGAAACAGACATTTCATTTATCGCTAGGTGTTAATTCGATAAATCAGCCAAAAGGTGAGGTTCGAGATTTCAATCGTATTTTTAGCTAAAGCTAAATGGACTCCTAATTTCTATAACCACTGATTTTGTTGTCACTCTTCGGAAGACGAGTTATTTCTTCCGGACAACGTCAATTATTGCTGGCAGTTTAACTTCTCCACAGGTGCGCCAGTGTTTTGCAGTGTAGGCCTAATACTGTAAATATTTTCACCTGGAAATGACGAGGACTGAACGCGTAAGCTATAATATAATAATTTTTTTTTAAATAGCGTTTCCAATCTCACGAGATCCGAGCCGCTACTGTGTGTGCTCTGGAGCATCAATGCTTTCCTGTTTGGAATGGTCTGCTTTAGAGTAGGTATAGAGCATTTCCTGTGATTTAAGAAATCAAAAGTAGTTAAGTTGTCGCAGAAATGGCACCCTAACAATAACTGTGTCATTACATACCATAATTCATAGTACTACTGTCTATTACTATTAATTACTCATTCAAAACTTAAATATATGCGGATAAGGAACTTGCGGATGCGGATTAATTGCTGCGGATGCGGTTGCGGATTAGGATTGCACTTTTCTTATCCGCGCAGACCTCTACCCATAGCCATACCCCAAATTTGTTTCTAGGTGATGGCTTCAAAGGAGAAGTAATTGTTGGGTGGGATTTAGTTGGTCCTGGTGTCTAGGAAGGAGATTGCTAGTTCGGAATCCATCAGGCATTGGGAAAGGGAGTGTTCAATAGCGGTAAGGCCATCGGCATTAGGGAAGTAAGTGTAAAGAGAGGTGGCATCAATAATAACATACAGGGCACTATGTGGAAAAGAAACAGGAACTGTGGAGAGTCGGCAGAGGAAATAGTTGGTATCTTTTATATATGAGGGAGGTTGTGGGTCATAGGCTGCAAGTGATAGTCTACAAGAGCAGAGATTCTCTCAGTGGGGGCTCAATAACCGGTCACCATGGGGCGTCCTGGGTACTTGGGTTTACGGACTTTAGGAAGCATGTAGAAGTTAGGAATGCAGGGAGTAGTAGGGTTGAGGAGAGAGATGGATTCTGTGGAGAGGTTCTGGGATGGGCGTAAGGATTTCAGGAGAGATTGGAGATCCAGCTGGATTTCTGGAATGGGATCACTGTGGCACAGTTTGTAGGTGGATGAATCTGACAGCTGGCGAAGTCCTTCTGCCACGCAATTCTTGCGGTTCAAAACAACAATCATGGAGCCTTTGTCAGTAGGTAGTTTGTCAGTTTCTAGGTTGTGGATTGCAGTTCTTTCTGTGGATGTAAGTTTGTTTTCTTATTAAGGGATTTGGGGAATGATGGTGAGGCAAGGTTCGAGACTAACAAATTCTGGATAAAGTTAACAGGGGGTAAAATGGGGGCAGTGGGGGTGGATCACAGTTGGATGGAGGAGTGAACTGAGTAAGGTAGGGTTCAACATTGGTCTTTGGTTGAATCTGATTGGTAGGGTTGGTGGCAAAAAAGATGGGCTGCAGACGCAACTGTAGCCAACCTGCAGTGTGCTGAGCTGTTAACAATGAGATAACAGTTACTGATGCCATGCCTGCAGTCTTTCGACTTGTGGATTTATTACTTGTTTCTTGAATATAAATACTGTTGAGAAACAGAATAGTATCTAGTGTGTATTTTAATCTCTCACTTAAAATCTACTGACTCCTTATGAACATTTATAAGAAAATTTTTATTTATTTACTTATTTATTTGTTTATTAACATAAGTCCTTTGCTAGTTCTGTCACTGTTCTTCATGAGGAATACTGCATCCCCAATGATACTGTGTGTCCTCACCATGAAATAACATATCCACCATCTGGTTGTGGGCAATAGACACATGTTAGGAAATATGTTAGCTGGACATGCCCTTCAGGTTTATACTTTGGAAACTGTTTAGATAAATTAATACTATTTCCTAGATTCTGGTCTTCAGCAAGTTCTGCTGAAAGGCCATTACCTCCACAAAATATCCTATTACCTAGTTCCTCCCACAGTTTTTGGGACTCCCCTTCAGTTCTTTGTAAACCTTGCATGGATCGAAATGTGTTGGCAGGTAAATCAGTCGGCTTATGAACCTTCTGTTCTATTAAGTCACGAAATTTTACACACAAAGTTGCCAAATTCAATTCTGTAAAAGCAATTTCTCAGTTTGTTTGACACTCTGTACAATATTTACCTTCCACTGTATATCTGAGATTTTTGGGTGTATTTCTCTAAATTCTTATTCAGTAAAATCCTTAATTTAATTTAATTGGATAGATAAAAAATCTACTCACCAGGCAGTGATGTAACGCATCAAGTTATTACTAGATGACATTTATTGCAGTAAGGCACGCAGCCATCTATATTTAGTATGGTGGCTGCAGGATGGCTGTGTGTTTTTTTTCTCCCCCCCCCCCCCCCCCCCCCACTTTACTCACAACATTGCTGACACTGCCTGCCGTGAGAATTGCATAGCGTAACACATTCAGTCGATACGGAGATTCATACCCCCTACAAATCTAAGTAATCCATATTAGTTATTATCCGATTTTGTTCACATTTGGTACACAGCCTTTTGTTACTAATGGAATGATGCTGTCAAAATTTCAGATTTTTATTTATTATAGTTTTGGAGATAAAGAGAATTACCTAAAACTCCTGAAACCTACGCTTGTTTTTTAAAACCAAGTTAGGAACAATAACGGATTGACTTTCATTATCATTTGAAGCCAATACAAATTTATCAGTGCATAAAAATTAATTAATTAGAATTTTCTTTGTAAAACTTTGGTCACTGTGCATTACATAATACAAAAATTGGTCAAAATTATTATTTGATTATATTTTGTCGTGTGAGTGCGTGAAAATGATTGAGAGAATGTATGTGGGACATACGTTAAAATTTAATATTTGATTTTACGTAAAATCTTGTGCAAATGAACCATGGGAAAGTTATGTTGCAACCATGATTCAGGTGACGTATTTCGGTATATGCTTGCTTTTGTAAAGAAGTAGGCAGAATGGAAGTTAGAGGTGGAATAAGTTTATTTAACAATTTGAAGAATATTTTGCACATCATTTATTTTGATTAAACAAAATACAAGAATTTTTGCTGACATTAATTACTATCAAATTAGTGATTGGATAAGGCAAGATTTGCCGCAAGAATGATCTGGAAGGAACGTTCTGATTGGTCATTTAGATAAACAGCCAATCAGAATTAAGCTGTTCCCATGCAAAAAGAGGAGTGGGCATATGGGCATATAGGATAGTACCTCGAGAAGAGTCACTTGCTAGCCAGTCTACGGATAACACGATGTTAAATCGCTCCTTAAAAATAATCTGTAAGATGAGGAAATAGTGAGCTAATTTCAGTTGTAACATATCATGACTGAAGCGACTAGAGTTACAAATATTTTAAGGAAAGTTTGGTGCTTCTAACTTAAATAGTTTGAGAGATATGAGCATGTGAACGTTCTGGTCATAGTAACAACTCCACGTGGCGTGTTTCGTGGTCTGTACAGAATATTTTGGTGAGCACCTCTTACGAAGAAGACCACTGAAATGACCGAATGTTTAACTCGTGAATAGTTGTGGGTCTGTGACTGGTAGAACATGAAAATTAGTCGGGTCGGACTTACTAAAATTCTGGCTGCTTTTTGAGTGAATATTTGTTATACAGACAGTGAACTTTGAATGATAACATTTTACCATATTAAATACGGACTTGATAGCCTTTTCATGTGTTTCGATATGAATAAAAAGCAGAGTTAGTCTAATTTTAAATCCTTTTCTGCAAGTAGGCTGAAGATACAGAACACCTGATTTTTTAATCATGAACTTTCAGGAACTGACTTTCAACTAGAGGTACGTGGCCTCTGTGTGATAGGTATTAGGTAGTGGTTTCATCAACACTGCTTTACACTGCCTAACATGTATCTGCTACCACAGAGTGAAGGGACATTGGCAAGAATCCTATCGAGGTAGGTGGACTGAACGATAGCGTTAACAAAAACGCAGACGACACCTGCCCCATCGCAGTAGCAGAACACACACACATAAAAGCAGGTTGTAATTAGGAAAGCTTTTGAAGCCAGTAGCTCTTTCTTCAGACAGAAAGGTTTAAGGGGAAGGAGGAGGGGTGAAGGAAAAATACTGAAGAGGTCTAGGGAAAGAGGTAGATTTCGGGAAAGTCACCAAGAACCGTGGGTCAGTGGAGACTTACTGCACGGAATGAGAAAGAAAGACTGATCATTGGAGACTGCATTGGACAAGATTTGGAAAGCTGAGAGCTCAAAGGTGGAAGACAGGGAAATATGCAAGACAGATATTACTGCTTAAAAATCATGCATGAGTTAATAAGAATGAAAAGATAGGTGCACTGCATGTAACGGAGGTGGGAGGGGGCTGATGAAAAATAAATGGGTAAGTCAATGAAAGATGTAGAAAACTATAACGGAGTGAAGAAAAGAGTAGTTATATTGAAGAAATGCTGAGATGGAAGAAATTAACATAATTAAGGCCACGTGGGTGACGAGAACCAAGGACATATTGTAGCGCTAGTTCCCACCTGTGGAGTTCTGAGAAACTGGTGTCTGGGGGAAGAATCCAGATGGCATGTGTGGTGAAACAGGCACTGAGGTCACAATCATCATGTTGTAGAGCCTGCTGTGCAACAGGACATTGCAAGTTGCCAGTATACGCCCTCTGTCTATGCACCTTTGTCCTAATTGATAATTTGGTGATAGTCATCCTTAATTTGTTTCACATCAATATTTATATCTTGGAACTGCTACCTAACTTCATTCCAGACCAGATTGCTCTGTTATATTACATCTGTTGGTAATTTCTTCATTTACAGGTCCACAGCCTCAATGTTTTGTCTACACGATGGGGCCATTTGAACCACCATAGGCTGTCTGTTTTATTCCTGAATGCACCATACACGTAATGCATGGTATATTAAAGAAATAAAACTGACAGTCTATGGTGGTTAAAATGGTTCCATCTTTTAGACAATCTGTGCGTAATTCCACAGTTAAGTAAGCTATCATGTTCTGCAACAGCGAAATTTCATTCTTTAGCTTAGAACTCTGGTTAGTGTTTGCAGTATCTTTTTGAATTCACAGTTCTTTACCTTGAGCTTCCTGGTTAGCAGTCAGCTCCGTTCTTAGGCTAGTAGTTAGTTCTGTTCTTAGACTAGCATATTAGTTATCTATCTTAGCACTGAATTGAGTTCTTAATTCAGCAATAGCCTTCAACACTTCCTCCATATTACATGTTGAGATCAGCATGCAATGTTACCAAGACTGAGTTCATTGAATTTTTTTAAGTCAGCTGCAGTCATTAGGTAACTTAAAGCATGTTATAAACTTAAGAAAAGAAACTTTGATCAATCAGATTACTTTTGATCCCACTGCAAAGCCCAACGCCACCACCATGATGAATAAAACAAACAAGTTATCGGCAAGAAGCTGGTTCAGAGATGAGGCTAACTGCAATGCTACAGGTAGGTGGTTTGTTGGCTGCAGTCAAGGCTGGAATTAGATGGGCTGCTGATGCAACTGTAGCTAACCTCCAGTGTATTGAACTGTTGACAATGAGAAAATAACAGATACTGATGCCACGTCAGTCGATCTTTCAACTCATGGATTTATTACTTGCTTCTTGAATATAAATGCTGTTGAGAAACTTGATACTCCTTTTTCTTGATTAATATATTCTTCTTTACCGAAGTTGTGAGAGGGAGCAGAGTATGTAGGTAGTTCGGACACAGCGTCTCAATTTAAGTTGTTGATCCCATTGTCAAGAACAACCTGTTTGTTTAGTCTCAGTTATTTTGATGGAAATACTTAATTTCTTCCCAGTTATCATGTAATTTTTTCTTCTTTAAACATTGTTGGGTCTCTGTCACAAAATTTTATGACAGCAACTTCATGACTTACAGCCACTTTTTGGTTTCTATGTACTTTGAAGTAGTTATGATTTTCTGAACTCTTATTTCCTTTCTTCTTATTCTCTACCTCTTTTCCAACTTGCAAGTTTTACATTCTTCAGCACTCTCACCATCAATAGATCAGACTTCACAAATTAATGAAAAACATAAGAGGGTGTTCGTTTTACGTGGATGAAAACCCAGGTTCATTCTGGGCTTCAATAACTGAGATGAAGTACCACATTATTCCCATTAAAGTTACGTCGGCCATAGTTAGAACTGTACTTTTGTGATGCATTTGCCTATGAAGCATGCTTAACCCTTTCAGACCTGAATTTTTTCTGGAAGGAAGGAAAATTTTTCTTTATATGGCAATGCTCAAAGGTGACTCTTTTTAATGATGCAAGATTTATACAAAACTATGTACCTGTTTTCAGCATATACTTGGCTTCATTTTAGAGACTAAAATAACTAATTATGAAATATTCACTATTCTAATAAATAAAATGATCATTTAATAATTAATATAACAATACTCAACAACATAATGTAACTGGATACATAAAAAATCTACTCACCAAGTGGAGGCAGGAGGACACACACATAAAAAAAAGTTTTACTTATGCAAGGTTTTGGAGCCAGTGGCACCTTCTTCCAGCAGAAAGGTCGAAGGGGAAGGAAGAAGGGCGAAGAGAAAGGAACTGGAGAGCTTTAGGAATTGGGATAGAAATTGGAAAAGTCAGGGAGACTTACCAGATGGGATGAGAAGGATTTCAGTTCAAAAATGGTTCAAATGGCTCTGAGCACTATGAGACTTAACATCTGTGGTCATCAGTCCCCTAGAACTTAGAACTACTTAAACCTGACTAACCTAAGGGCATCACACACATCCATGCCCGAGGCAGGATTCGAACCTGCGACCGTAGCGGTCACGCAGTTCCAAACTGAAGCGCTTAGAACAGCACGGCCACACCGGCCGGCAAGGATTTCAGTGTTACAATATTCAGTTATACAGTGGTATATAGAGAACAAACCACAATCTTGTTTTCTGGTGATCACGAGCTGCTGTTCACTGCTACATTGACTACCTGGTATTTTCATAGTGATGCCCAACAGTTGGGAGCACTTACGCATGATGAAAAGGTTCACAAATGTGTACCTCAGGTTTCCATTGTGGAAAAATGTTTCTATTTCAGCTAAGATGCAGTGAAAGTTCATGTACACAATTGCTGCCAGAGGGTCTGAAAGCATTAAACTGGAATAGCCTCAACAGAACTTTCTATATTGTTAGCAGAACATCCATCAACATGGCTTATTGTCCTATTCCTCTGCTTGATAACTAATTGGTTCAAATGACTCAGAGCACTATGGGATTTAACATCTGAGGTCATCTGTCCCCTAGAACTTAGAACTACTTAAACCTAACTAATCTAAGAACATTACACACATCCATGGCCAAGGCAGGATTTGAACCTGCGAATGCAGTGGTCGTGCGGTTCCAGACTGAAGCACCTAGAACCGCTCGGCCACACCAGCCGGTGATAACTAATTCACACATAGTAAACTTCTGAGTTTAACTACCAGCATGTTCTAAAATCATTAATATCAACACATTAACCTCAAATGCCTCTTCTGTTATGTAGGCTTGTTATTGGAATAGTATAATCTAAGTTGTCAAAGCAACATTACAAATTGTATAGATTTGTTACATTGAAACATAATGATTTTTCTGTGCATAAAAAGTTTGTGTTTAAAACTTTTGGTATTCTAGATCTTCATGTTAGCAGTATCAATATAACTTGGAATTAAATGTGGTGCATATCAGTGTACAATTGTCTTGGATATATGTGTATAAACATTGGGTAAATTTGTGATTGGGAGGTAGAATCATTATCATAAACTGTAGATCTCTTGTATTTGAATGACAGTATAACAGTTCTTCTTAGTAAAATATGAGACAAACAATGCACAGACCTCCACTCCAAGTGATTACTGACACCTCTCCTGACCTATTACCACTGCATGTTTTTCTGTTTGTGTGTTCAAAATTTTCAGACCCAATAAGGTCTTCATTGTGAATTCAAGTTTCTAACATGCTGATGATATCCTTTTCTACTTCCATGATATAACATAACCATCTAAGCTCATCCAAAATTACAGCTTTAGGTCTCTTGAGAACATCATGGTAGTTCAGTAGAACCTCTGTCGTCATTATTCACATGGTTTTCAATTGTGTCAATCTGAATGGTAAACAAACAATTAATCTTATGAGCACCACTGCTGCTTTACCTGTAGATGTTCAGTCCTTGGAAGTGTTCATCATGCTATTTGTGACATGACAATTTATTGTTGCCCCTTAATGGCTTTCAGGATGAACATTTTGCTGCAGCCTGTGGAACTGATGAAAAATATTTTAATAGGCTATGCATCTATGACTACCACCACCAGTTCTCTTGTTCAGTGTTCACAATAACCTGCAGTATTATGGATCAAAATCATTCTCTTTCATCATATCTCTTAGCTGCCTATCAAACAAGACTGCATGCTTGGGGTCTTTATCCACAAGAGTTTGCTTCAAAATGCACATCACATGGATCTTATCCATCAGAAACTCTATAACAGTGTCACTCCTGATTTCCTTGCTGTTTTTGAGTATCTGCTCTTATCACCAATACTCAGAAAGTTGTTCCAATCCGATATATTGCTGGTCCATTTTTGAACTGTAAGTACAGTATGGTTACAAACCGTAATCCTATAGATGAGCCTGTGGTATCTGGTAGAACTGAAAATTTACTTCCACGTGAAACACATCTATACAGAGTAACTTGTAGCCGTGGAAGGCTGAACAATTAACTGTTACGACAGGCATGGGATCGTCTATATCACTCATGTCAAAGAGTAACTATAATAACAAACACTAGCCACATGGAATGTTTATACACCACTGTACACTCACGTTTGCAGGACAGAATGCAATGCTACAAGCCACTTTATAAATGCAAAACTTGATTGCTTTTAGGATCTTACATTGCCTGCATTCTGACTCTTTTTGGAATCATCACAACAGGATTCTCCATCATGTCTGCTGATATCACCATCATTGGTGGGTCCCGTCAGATAACATTTCACTTTCTTGAGAATATACCAAGTAATAACATACACCAAATTCAGAACCTACAAATTTTCAGGTTGCTCTTCATATTTCTGGAATACTGTCACTGTCAAAATACTTGTGTCATTGGTGATGTTCCATTTTCCTATTTCAACTTTTCTCTTCTTCACTTTGCAGTACTCATTCTGTCAGACATGTCCTCATAATTCTGATATGCAGTTCATTGAGAAGATACCAAGCTGCTATTTTGAAACTCATCTCAATATTTTTCTGCATTAAAAGTCCCACTCTCAAAAGTGTATCCATGTACTCACACTAGTAATGCTCATCATATAGCTTTATCACCAATCTGTGCAGCTGTCTCATGGCTATATGTGACTTCTTGATGTGCTCCAGCACATTTTTCAAGAACTAATTACTGATTGCTACTTATACTCAGAATCAGTGGAGTCTAAGTTTGAAAACTGTTACACAGATCATGATGTTTTCACAGTAGATCGAAAGTGGTGCAAATATTTGTCTTAGTCCAAATTGATAATGTTCAGAAGCATTTTTATGCTGCCCTTTTCTCTCCAACACATTACATACATAATCACCTATACACTCATCTCTGCCAGGGGAAAGTAGGATATGTTGACGACAGCTCACAACTTTGATGCAAGTAAATTTTCGATTATGCATCAAACAATAAGACGGTACTCGTCTCAACCCTTTTTGGTATTGTCTCAACAATCAGTTAATGAGGATTGTTAACCTGTTGTATGTAAGTGTTAGGAATCCTTCAGGCTCAGAATACTATTATGACATAGGCAATTATGCAATTTTTTCCAAAACCCTTTCACGATGACACTGTATCGCACCATCTTGGAGCATGTGCAACAGATGACAGGATATTTTTTGACCTGATGAGGTCATTATACACATGCAGTTTCCCCATTATCTTGGCCGAGACTCACACCCTCATCTGACCACTTGCTGAATACTGACAGCAAATGAGATTATCAAGTTTTGTTTCCACTTACCATTAAAAAATTGATGGCCTTTCCCAGCTGACAAATCACCATGAACAGATATTTCTTAGTACCCAACCTGTACCACACATAGTTGAGAAAATTCTTCAAGGATACCAGATTTGTATGCAGCATATTGCCAATGATATTCTTGTTCCCTCTTATTTGTCTTATCAGTATCTCCATTTGCCTGATGTGTCTTAACATGTAGATTCAGTCCATAATATGAATTATCAATATTTTTAATGTCATGTAGAGATTGGCATTTGAGTAACACCGTGCTATGAAAGCTGAATTGTCCACATGATGAATAAATTCACATTGAGTACATGCTCAAACTAACTAGCATACCATAATTTTAATATTTTTAATGCCATGTACAGATTGCCATTTGGTAACCCATGCTTTTGAATGTGAAACATCCTCCTCATGAATGAAGTCACATACAGTGTGTGCCTAAAATGCATGGCAGTGCCATAATTAAATGCGTGGCAATGTCATGATTTGCCTAAGAGAATGATAATTCTTCAATGTGCAAGTACTACATTACACCAGAAGGAGAAACACCACAAAAAAATTACAAGTTCCAAAGCACTGTCACTTTTCTCGTTTTCACCACAGGGACCAACTTCATACTATCCCACTCAATTTCCAAAAAATAATACAGATAGAGTGGCGGCTCACTATTCAAAATAACCAGTTTTTTACACTTATTTTCTGAAAGTTTCTGCTGAGAACTGGACAAAGTTCTTCTTCAAGTTCACATTAATGTCTTTACCTCAAGACTGCTGGTTTTGAGACCATGATGTCCACACTGTAAATTGGCTGATGATTCTGTAGCCGGTCCCCATAATCTCCAAATAGCACCAAAATTATCCATTCTGTGGATGAATATAGTTTATACAGAGGCGACCTGAACACAGGAGGCCATATGAGACAACTCAACTCAACATCACAATGTCTCTGCTGCACTACATCTTGCATTACGAACACAACTTCAAATCTGATGTGTCCTCTTCTGGAAATAAAATTCAATTCAAGGAGAGCTTTGATTTTACTTGTAACAGGTTCCAAATCATTTTTAACAGTCACAAATGTCATACTTGAAGTACGAGGTAAATCCAAAAAATTCCGGTGCATTCGTAATTTTGCATCAGTGCTATGTTGGAGTGAAATGTTGTTGGCATCCCTGCACAAGTCTGTGATAAGTGTGTAACTGCCAGAAGTTTCATTGTTGTATGTCTGTTAGTTATCGTTCAGAGCTGCATTGAGTAGAATGTTGTATCGCACAGTTTGCGAATTTCGAGATGGCACATTTAAAAGAGCAACACATCTGAATTAAATTTTGCATGAAACTCAAGAAAATCATTACAGAGACACACCAAATGATGCAGAAAGCCTACAATGATGAGTGCTTAAGCCATACTTGGTCTTATGAATAGTTCACATGGTTTAAAAATGGCCAGACAGAAGTTAAAGAAGACCTTTCAGGACATCCTTCAACGTCAACTGATGACACGTCAGAAATGTCAATCGTAGACTGTCTGACAGAGACTGCAGAAGAATGTAACATTTCAGTTGGATCATGTCATGAAATCCTGACACAGGGTCTTGAAATGCATCGTGTTGCCACCAAGTTTGTCCTACGACTCTTGAGTCAGGACCAGAAAGATCTTTCCCTTGCAATCTGTGAAGAGCTTTTGGATCACGCAAATGAGAACGAGATGTTCCTTAAGAGAATCATAACTGGTGATAAGATGTGGATCTATGGTTATGATGTTGAGACCAATGTTCAATCTTCACAATGGATCAGGAAATATTCTCAAAGACCAAAAAAAGCTCATCAGGTCAAGTCAAATGTCAAAGCCGTGCTGATAGTTTTCTTTGATTTTTAAGGATTAGTTCATCATGAGTTCTTGCCACAGGGACAAATTATCAATCGATGGTACTATCAGGACGTGTTGCAATGCCTGCAAGAAAATGTGAGAAGGAAAAGGCCTGAAATGTAGCAAGACAATTCATGGATCTTGCATCACAATAACACACCCGCACATTCATCCCTGTTGGTGCATGACTATTGCACGAAAACTGCCTCATACTCCACACTCCCCAAACCTGGTCCCTGCAGACTGAAGTTGAAAGCCCCATTGAAAGGACGAAGATTTGCAGCAATAGACAAGATAAAAGAAAATTTGCAGAACGCACTTCATGCAATCCAGCAAAAGGTGTACCAATACTGCTTCCAGAAGTGGAATCAGCATTGGGAACAGTGTATCAATTGTGGAGGAGAGTATTTCGAAGGAGACCATGCACAATAAGTATAAGGTAACCATGAAAAAAAATTATGGACAAAGTTCCAGAATTTTTTGAACAGACCTCATAAATGCAGCGCTTCCAGTTACTGTGATCTTGTTCCACCATACAGAGTACAGTCTTGAAATCTAGTCTAGCACACAGTTTTAATCTATCAGCATGAGTCATTTTACAAAAAAGTCAGTTATTTTAAAACCTTCTGCACTAATTAACATCAGAGGGGTGAACAATACTTTACAGAAGCAGTAATATGAAATGCAGTCTAGAAATTTAACATAATGTGGCTTTGCCAGTAGCATAATTTGTGCCAATAAACACGTGCACCCTGAAGGAATTAACTGAAGGGAACAGAAATCGATAGAAGAGATGTACATGTACAGACTAACAAATGATAACGGTTTCAGAAAAACTGGATGTCAAGAGAAAGAGCTTCACAAATTCAGCAAGTCAGTAATGTGTTGGTCCATCTCTGTCTCTCATGCAAGCTTCTAACTGAGACCCGATGACCAGCGAAGTCATGTCTGGAGGTGCTCCAGACAAACTGACTGGTGCCCGCCATATGGCCCGACAACCAGGAGTGATGGTTGGGGTGTAGGGTGTCTTTTTTTTTTCCTTCTTCCCCCCCCCCCCCCCCCCCCCAGCCCTGTTGGTTGTCATCTGCAGCATCTGTGCAGTACAGGGGTGTGTTGCCGATATTCTGTGCCTCATTCTGTTGCTCTTCATCGCAAGCCATCCTGGTCTTACACTGCATGAAAATAATGTCCGCCCCCACACTGCGAGAGTTTCTATTGCTTGTCTTCATGCTACCCAAACCCTACCTTTGCCAGCAAGGATGCTGGAGCTCACACCAATTGGGAACATTTGGAGCACTTTAGGCAGGGCCCTCCAACCAGCTCAGGATTTTGACAATGTAATGCACCAATTGGGCAGAATGTGGAATAATATCCCTCTATCAGTCAAAGCCAAGCCAAACAACTGCTTGCATAAGAACCAGAGGTGGACCAAAGTGCTCTTGACTTACTCAGTTTGTGAAGCACTTTCTCTTGAATGAGTCATCCAATTTTTATGACATTTTAATCTCTCTCTCTCTCTCTCTCTCTCTCTCTCTCTCACACACACACACACACACAAACTTGTTGTCATTTCTTGGTAAAAGATAGATGGTTTAATTGTAAAAAAGATAAAAATGTGTCAATATTCTGTACTTTTGTGAAATCCAAGTGTGGTGTGTAAATAATGAAATGTTCAAAAAAGAGCCAATGGCGAAAAATGACAATGGTTGGGTGGTACATAGTAAGCTGCAGGAGTGAAGCAAGTACAACAATTCAACAATGATACTCTAACAGTGAAGAGTCTGACATGTACTAACATTTTATCCTGTTGCTTATGTCTCATACTATTGTGGATGGTCAGTAGGATTATGTGCTTCTACTGGCTCCTTGAATGGATGACTTAATCTTGTTCCAATTTGTGCCTGCTTGATGAAATCTTGTTGTACTGTTACCAATACTGTGGGCAACTTACTTTTCCCAACTACCCACTGGTGGATCTACCCACTGGTGGATGGGGAAGCAGCTTTCCAAGCTTGCAGAGCACTCCAGGTATCAGACAGAGTGCTTCCAAGGAGACAGATAGCATTTTAGCCTTCAGAGAACAGTTACAGCAGGAACTGAATCATTCATGTACACAACTAACAGTTTTACAAACAGTAAGAGCAAAGCATGGTACCCCCCCCCCCCCCCCCGCCCCTGCCCAAATCACCACCCCCTTCCTCAATATCCCCAGTGGTGGCTCCCACACTGCAGCTGCACTGCAGTATGATTAAAAATCATTTTCACATAAAAATGTGGAAACATTAAATGCCAGCATAAACTTAACACCACTTTTGCATTTTTTACGTCCATCAATAAAATGACAATTCTATAGCTGCTCCAAAATTATGCTGATTCCATTAGGAATTCATTATCTATTGCAAGCTCTGAATCATATCAAAAGACAGGAGGACAAAAAAATGGAAGAAAATTCACTAACAAATGTAACACTGATTTGTATATTCAGATGTTTTAGAATAAGAAGTTCCTAAAGACTGAAAAAATTACATCCATACAAACAACACAATGTAGACAACTAGAGGAAGAGCTAAAAACAATGCGACGTAAAAGGAGTTTATGAAAGATAATTAACACACAAAATTAGATTAAGGGGAGGTCAGCGACATGGCATCAAATCAGGGTATGGGAGAGGGAGGGGGGGCTGTTTTGAGGCATAGTCTCAGTGATGAAATTGATAAGCTTAAAACTTCAAGTGTTTTCTGAATCAAGTGTGGTTCTTGTGATGGAATGTATGTGGACCAGACAAAGAGAGATTTTGTAAAAAGATAAAAATAGTGGTGTACTTGGATGTCTGTTGAGAGAGAATGGTCATCTGTTGCCACGCATTAATGATGATTCAGATATCCTCATATTGAACCTGAGGGCGGGAACCTCGACATTCTTGAGGAGCTCTTAAATTTATATGCAGCTCCAGTCTGGTCCAGAGGTTGTCACCAATTAGCAAGTGGAAAGTAGAAGGAATTGGTTCTTTTTTAACATTTTTGATGATTTGCTGGTTCATTAGTCACTCTTTCATCTCTCCATTACTTGTGTCATATTTACTGGCAATTACTTCAGATTCATTTACTTCCTCTTTTTGTAATATCTTCTATAATATAATACAATATTTAAAATAAAATATCAACCATAATCTTTCTTTTATTTGTCATTTTGTTATTACCTATTGTCATTATTATTTCATTTAGTTTGTAATTGCATTATTTTGCAATAATATCCCTTTACTTTAACTGAATTTGAATGTGTGCACTACATCAGATGGTAGGCCCTTGCACATCCCTGGGCATATGCAAAAGCAGTATGCGGCTATGTTTGTTTATGTTACAAGGAATTCATGTTGTTTTCTTCACTTTATTACTTTGTATCACCTTATATATAAAACATATTTATATTATATGCTTTGAAAGTAGGTTTCTCCATCACCCAGTGGTGGCCTATACTACAGCACTTTAATTGTTACTGTGATACTTCTATTATTTATCTATTCTATCCTACTGACCTTTGTATGCAAGTTTTCTTGATTTCTTTGCTAATACTTATGGCATGTTTTTAATGATAAAATGTAATAAAGTATATTTCTTTGGCATAATGCAGTGCCACTAGTTAATTTAGGATATATCACTTCCTTCAGTTTTGTATTAATATTCATGTTTATCACTTGGCACTACTATCTTATCATTGTTTGCATCTAGAATTTTTTCCATCAACTTTGGATTTTGGTGTATATCATTTGTACATCCTCTATTGTCATGTGTTACATATTTTTGTATTACAACTTGGTGCGGATTACTCTTGTGCACGTGAATGTATAATAAATTTTTTGACAGATCTGATATTGGGCTACAGCTAAAATGTGTAATGTAATAAAGAAGTTCAATAAATATCATGTGACTTATTTGTGACCTATCAATGTTGGTTATAATTTTTATATGTTTACTATGAGCCACGAGCGTAACTAATTAACCTTTCTTCAGTCATCTGATATGGGAATTTTACAATCAGGTTTTTGCAAGATCAAACTTAAATGTGCTTTAACTAAAAAAAAACAGTCAGTAAGCAGGCTTTTAGTTTGGTAATTATAATAGCAACTGAATGCTTAGTCTTCTTAATTGCTGTCTTCTTCCTAAGATACTCTTATGTCCAAACAAACTAAAGATTCTTCATCAAACAAAATAAACTACTGTCTATTATTCTGGGATGGAAAACTAAAAGATATTCAGTAACTTTGGTCATTTCATTTAGACTTGGAATCAGTTTCATCAATAACACTATTTTTCTTGGAAATCATTTTGTGGAACTCTTCACAGTATTATTTTAAATGATGCAACGATGAAACCATCTTTGTAATTCTGTCAATTTGCAGTTTCTTTCATTCCTTTTTCCATTAGGGTGTTTCTGAAAAAGAACAGTATTTCGACGCTGGCATTATGGCCTGGAATTGCAAAGTAATATTATGCCAATTTCAATAATTCTGAGTAACATTCTTCCTTACCCTGTGACTTGAAATAAGCTGTCCACTTTTGTGAACATGGTGGTATGGTATCGGTTAATTAGCACAGTCCACAATAAACAGTAAGTCAAGCACAGATTTAGAAATGGCTGCTAAGCAAATTATCACTGACATTAAAAATGGTTAAAAGCTAATTCAATCTCCAGAATGAGATTTTCACTCTGCAGCGGAGTGTGCGCTGATATGAAACTTCCTGGCAGATTAAAACTGTGTGCCCGACCGAGACTCGAACTCGGGACCTTTGCCTTTCACGGGCAAGTGCTCTACCAACTGAGCTACCGAAGCACGACTCACGCCCGGTACTCACAGCTTTACTTCTGCCAGTACCTCGTCTCCTACCTTCCAAACTTTACAGAAGCTCTCCTGCGAGCTTCTGTAAAGTTTGGAAGGTAGGAGACGAGGTACTGGCAGAAGTAAAGCTGTGAGTACCAGGCGTGAGTCGTGCTTCGGTAGCTCAGTTGGTAGAGCACTTGCCCGCGAAAGGCAAAGGTCCCGAGTTCGAGTCTCGGTCTGGCACACAGTTTTAATCTGCCAGGAAGTTTCTAATTCAATCTCTTTAAACTTTGAAAAAAACCACTATATGCCATTCAGAACCTGTAAGAGATTTCCTTCCAGAATGTGTGTAACATATGAAGACACGCAGACAGAAGAGGTTGGCAGTGTTACATTTCTGAGATTGTTGTTGCTGTTGTTGCGGTCTTCAGTCCAGAGACTGGTTTGATGCAGCTCTCCATGAGCTTCTATTCTCTTCTTGTCCAAACTAGTTATCGTCCATGTTTCACTTCCATACATGGCTACACTCCATACAAATACTTTCAGAAATGACTTCCTGACATTTAAATCTATACTCGATGTTAAAAAATTTCTCTTCTTCAGAAACACTTTCCTTGCCATTGCCAGTCTACATTTTATATCCTCTCTACTTCAACCATCATCAGTTATTTTGCTCCCCAAATAGCAAAACTCATTTACTACTTTAAGTGTATCATTTCCTAATCTAATTCCCTAAGTGGCACCCATCTTAATTTGACTAAATTCCATTAGCCTCATTAATCTCCTGTTGATGTTCATCTTATATCCTCGTTTCAAGACATTGCCCATTCCGTTCAACTGCTCTTCCAGGTCCTTTGCTGTCTCTGACAGAATTTCAATGTCACTGGCGAACCTCAAAGCTTTTATTTCTTCTCCATGGATTTCAATTCCTACTCTGTATTTTTCTTTTGTTTCCTTTACTGCTTTCTCAATATACAAATTGAATAACATCCGGGATAGGCTACAAGCCTGTCTCACTCCCTTCCCAACCACTGCTTCCCTTTCATGCCATCTGGTTTCTGTACAAATTGTAAATAGCCTTTTGCTCCCTGTATTTTACCCCTGCCACTTTCAGAATTTGACAGAGAGTATTCCAGTTAACACTGTCAAAAGCTTTCTCTAGGTCTACAAATGCTAGAAATGTAGGTTTGCCTTTCCTTGTTCTATCTTCTAAGATAAGTCAGAGGGTCAGTATTGCCTCACATGTTCCTACATTTCTGCGCAATCCAAACTGATCTCCCCCGAGGTCGGCTTCTACCAGTTTTTCCATTCGTCTGAAAAGAATTCGTGTTAGTATTTTGCAGCCGTGACTTATTAAACTGATAGTTCCGTAACTTTCACATCTGTCAACACCTGCTTTCTTTGGGATTGAAATTATTATATTATTCTTGAAGTCTGAGGGTATTTTGCCTGTCTCGTACATCTTGCTCACCAGATGGTAGAGCTTTGTCAGGGCTGGCTCTCCCAGGCTGTCAGTAGTTCTAATGGAATGTTGTCAACTCCCGGTGCCTTGCTTCGACTTTGGTCTTTCAGTGCTCTGTCAAACTCTTCATGCAGTATCATATCTCCAATTTCATCTTCATCTAAGTCCTCTTCCATTTCCACAATATTGTCTTCAAGATCACCACCCTTGTATAGACCCTCTATATACTCCTTCCACCTTTCTGCTTTCCCTCCTTTGTTTAGAACTGGGTTTCCATCTGAGTTCTTGATATTCATACAAGTGGTTCTCTTTTCTTCAAAGGTCTCTTTAATTTTCCTGTAGGCAGCATCTATCTTACTCCTCGTGAGATATGCCTCTATATCCTTACATTTGTCCTCTAGCCATCCCTGCTTAGCCATTTTGCGCTTCCTGTCGATCTCATTTTTGAGATGTTTGTATTCCTTTTTGCCTGCTTCATTTACTGCATTTTTATGTTTTCTCCTTTCATCAATTAAATTCAATATATCTTCTGTTACCCAAGGATTTCTACGAGACCTCATCTTTTTACCTATTTGACCCTCTGCTGCTTTCACTATTACATCTCTCAAAGCTACCCATTCTTCTACTACTGTATTTCTTTCCCCCCATTCTTGTCAATCGTTCCCTAATTCTCTCCCTGAAACTCTCTACAACCTCTGGTTCTGTTAGTTTATCCAGGCCCCATCTCCTTAAATTCCCACCTTTTTGCAGTGTCTTCAGTTTTAATCTACAGTTCATAACCAATAAATTGTAGTCAGAGTACACACCTGCCCCTGCAAATGTCTTACAGTTTAAAACCTGGTTCCTAAACCTCTGTCTTACCATTATATAACCTATCTGAAACCTTCCAGTATTTCCAGGCCTCTTCCATGTACACGACCTTCTTTCAAGATTCTTGAACCAAATGTTAGCTATGATTAAGTTATGCTCTATGCAAAATTCTACCAGGCAGCTTCCTCTTTCATTTCTTACCCCCATTTCATATTCACCTATTACATTTCCTTCTCTTCCTTTTCCTACTATCAAATTCCAGTCACCCATGACTATTAAATTTTCGTATCCCTTCACTATCCGAATAATTTCTTTTATCTTATCATACATTTCATCAATCTCTTTGTCACCTGGAGAGCTAGTTGGCATATAAACTTGTACTACTGTGGTTGACGTGGGCTTCCTGTCTATCTTGGCCACAATAATGTGTTCACTATGCTGTTTATAGTAGCTTACCCACACTCCTATTTTTTAATTCATTATTAAACCTTCTCATGCATTACCCCTATTTAATTCAGTATTGATAACCCTGTAATTTCTTGGCCAGAAGTCTTGTTCCTCCTGCCACCAAACTTCACTAATTCCCACTATATCTAACTTTAACATATCCATTTCCCTTTTTAAATTTTCTAACCTACCTGCCCGATTAAGGGAGCTAACATTCCACGCTCCGATCCGTAGAATGCCAGTTTTCGTTCTCCTGGTAACAATGTCCTCCTGAGTAGTCCCTGCCCGGAGGTCCGAAAGGGGGACTATTTTACCTCTGGTATATTTTACCCAAGAGGACGCCATCATCATTTAACCATACAGTAAAGCTGCATGCCCTCGGGAAAAATTATGGCTGTAGTTTCCCCTTGCTTTCAGCCGTTCACAGTACTAGCACAGCAAGGCCGTTTTGGTTAGTATTACAAGGCCAGATAAGTCAATCATCCAGACTGTTGCCCCTGCAACTACTGAAAAGGCTGCTGCCCCTCTTCAGGAACCATATGTTTGTCTGGCCTCTCAACAGATACCCCTCCATTGTGGTTGCACCTATGGTATAGCTGTCTGTATCACTGAGGCACGCAAGCCTCCCCACCAGCGGCAAGGTCCATGATTCATGGGGGGTTCTGGGATTATAACTCGATTCTGTAGTATGCCCTTTCCAACTAAATTTATTATTATGGGATTACAACTCGATAATAAATTTAGTTGGGAAGGGCATACTACAGAATTTCTGAAGCGGCTAAACACGCTTTTATTTGCAATGCGAATGACATCAGATGTAGAAGATATAGATATTAAAAAACTTTGCATACTTTCATTAAATTATGCCATATGGGATGATATATTCGGGTAACTCGTCAAACCAAGCAAAAGTTTTCAGAGAGCAAAGTGTGTAATTATCTTAACAGGGACTGTTAGACCATTTTACATAAAAATGTCTGTTACATTTCAGTTCTGACATCACCTGGTCACATCAGTCAAGATTAGGTATTTTGTGTACGATTTCATAACTATGTTTCATTATGGTAGTGTATTAATTCTGTAAATATTAGCCAGTTCCAATTTACTATAATGTATTCACATATCATGACGATTTCCTGACAAATTATTATATACACACACACTATGTATTTTTATGTTATACTTCCTGTCATGTTCCACACCCACAAGAATCATTTCATTTTTGGGTTCACGGAACAAAAACTGGATCTAATCTATTTGCCTAGCTTGCTCTGCGTATAACGCAATTGTGACATGACGCATTATGCTTGTTTGGCCTATGAATAGAAACATTAGACACAGACATAAGAACAGCATTGGTTGGCTTATCTATAAAGTCTTGTGGTATATCTCCTCATTCCTCCTTATACTTATCCTTTGCACTCATGGACTTGGAATGGACCTTTTCTGTGCACTGTCTACTTCATCACTCAAAAGCAAACAAGTTGGACTTGTATATATTTAGGCAACTGCTTTAGGTTTCTTAACTTCAAAACCTCGTAATAACTACTACCACTAAACGCAAGCTATGAATTGAGATTGTAATCGGTAGAGGAATTGAAGCTTTCAACCAAATAGTTTATTTATGATTGTGTGAAAAAGATTATGAATCTGACATTTTTCTTTTCAGTATTTCTGAGCAGAAAAAACAATTTTTACCAAAGACTAACTTCAACAACATGTACAGTTCTGCATTATTTGCATAAAAATATTTGTACAGAGAGCAATGACAGTGCTTCCCTTCCCCTCCTGCCTCCCTCACATGGAAACGCTTGTTCCTGCAGGACAGGCAACACAGCAACCACATGGAGCCTAAGAAGCAGTTGTGATTGGCTGGCACCTGGCCCCTACCATTCAACTCGCTGAAGCATTAATCACAGAGTAATTTTAATCAGCTAATAATAAATATAGTTCTAAACCTCGGAATAATCTTTCTACTCAACTTTACAAAAATGGACAACTATACATGCTTGTTCATTTATACATCAAACTAGTATAGCATTTTCCTATTAATCAGATGAGTTTCTTTCTTTATATATATAAATTTCTTACCAATCAAATAATGGAAAATCTCATACCCTCTCAGTGGTGTGGGACTATGTCACTGAGCAACCAAGGCACATAGAACTTATAAGGGTTTTTAGTCACACAAACAAAGTAAATTTTAACATTTATTTTCAACTACGATATATTAATACAGGCGAAGTGTTTCAATTGAGTATGCTTTGTTACTACACTGTCGTTTCTTCAATGGTTTTCCTGCTTTCAGCCTATGAAGAATTGCTGCTGATGTCTCAAGATCCTTCATGCAGCTCAACTGTAACATAATACAAATAGAGAATTTAGTTTGTAATAAAATGATTTCTTGAATCAATTACAGTTAGCAGCTATTTACTTCAACTAAAATACGTGATACTGATAATGATCAATAGTAATATACAGCAACATTATGGGAGATTACTGGTTCAACAATTATTTTACTGAAATGTGGGGCAGGTACAAAACACAATAGCTAAAGTATGGAAACTCAGGTGGTGGAAGGGAGGATAAGGCAGTTCCAACTATTAAAAAGAGATATTAGGGGGACCAAAATGTAATGTATTTTTTTGCATTAAAATTCAAACAGATAAAGTGCTAACAAGTTTTTATTTTTAATCAGTTATTTAATTGCTCTCATTATCAACAACCTTCTGTCGTCTAGTATGCAAATTTTTAATTCCAGACCGACAAAAATCAATTAGTTTTTGAGAAAAGTATCTGAAGATGGCATTTTGGGCATCATTCACATTTCACATTTTTTGCCACTCAGAAAATGTTGTTGCTAATGGAATAAATGGAAATCCAATGGCGCAAAATGGGCAAATATGGTAGGCGAGGCAAAACTTCCCAACCCAGTTCATTAATTTTTTCTAGGACTTGTCCTGCATAGTGAACTCTTGCATTATATAGGAACTGAAGTTCCGGCATTGTCAAATAATGGTAAAGCACTGTGAGCAAATAAGGAGCAGAGGAGATAATGTAACTCTTCATTCAAAAGCAGACACTCCAAACTTTCTGAGAACATATTTGGAATTATCTGCAATTAATTATGAAATAATTGACATAACTGAAATAATTCAGACCCCTCAATATTTCAGTTATCTATTTTGCCTTAATGGCTGCAAAATAAGGAACTTTTAACAATAAACTTTAATGCTTTATTGTCTTTCCCCGGTAGCTGAATGGTCAATCCTCTGGGCCCGGGTTTGATTCCCGGCTGGGTCGGGGAATTTTCTCCACCCAGGGACTGGGTGTTGTGCTGTCATCATCATTGTATCATCCTCATCGACTGCAGGTCGCCGACGTAGCATCAAATTGAAAGACCGGCACCCAGCAAACGGCCTGCCCGACAGGTGGCCCTAACCATACGATTAAATAAATAAATAAATAAATTGCTTTATTTTTTATGAATCAGATAATACCGCTCACTAATCAATTCAGTCAGTAATTAAGATTTCAAATAATTTACAATCATAAAATTGTTTCAAGATGGATGCCATACTTGTTAAGAAGCGATTTCAGATGACATTCAGTCAGTAATTAAGATTTCCAATAATTTAGAATCATAAAATTTTTATTTCAAGGTGGATGCCATAATTGTAAAGAAGCGATTTCAGATGGCGCATAGTAATAATATCCATGTACATTTGTGAATTATTAATCTGCAACATTTTCCATAAATCAAACAATACTTGAGTCTCAAGAGTCCATGGAAAACTGTAAAATCTAACCCAGCCAAATTTCAAAGCATTAAGTAGTTTTATAATTCACGTCATGTTCTTACATCTGTCTTTAAATAGCCACCCCTACCCCAAATACACATATAACATCTCTGTCACATTGTTCAGAGTCTGTGACTGGCAAGCACTTAGCTAACATCTAAGTGCTGGTTAAAGTGAAATTCTGTACCAGGTGTGACACATATGTTTGTAAACAGACTGAAACTAAGTAATATCTTTATGTCTTAAAATCTTGGGAGAGCTAATAAATACACAACTTGAAAGTGTTATGATCTACTAATTCTGTTCATTGGAAATTGTTGTTAATGCTGGTGATAATACTCCAAGTTATTTAGAGTGCAATTTACTTTCATGTGTCTGTCACTGTACATTACACCACTGACTTTAACCAATACTTTGATGGTGTTTAATGATTGGGTGATACTTCGTCCATATGCATTCCCAAAGGAAGAGATCTGCATGCCTGTAGCTGTATAAATTGTAAATTGTAGAACTGGAACTAGCCATCAACTACAGTATACTGCAAATTTGTATTGACCATTTTTAAAATTCAATTCCACGATACTTTTTCAGTACAGCAACATATGAGACCAAGAGGTTCGTCAGAACTGAGTAGAACCACTACTGAAAGCAGACCATCACATGTTGGATAAGAAAGGAAAAATAAAGCAGCTTTATCCTTGTCAAAAGAACAGACCTTCTAACATGATTTAGGGAAATCATGGAAAACCTACATCTGTATGGCCAGACAGAATTTTAACTTCACTCCTCCCACACACGAATTCAATGTTTTAAACACTGCGCTTCCTTGTTTAGTAAACGAAAAGATGAGAAGGATAAAGAATTACTGTAATTTGGTAGCAAGTTGATGGCGAAAGACAAGTGCATACTGGAGGTTCAGTTCTCACCTCTAAGCTCAGAATCACTATGGTTTTAAAAAGAGATATCCAAATAGTGCATTTACCCGAGCATAAGATGACCAAGAATATACTATGCCCCTATTTTTTTAAAGAGACATTTTTATTTTTAAAATATTCTGATTATTCAAAATTACAAACTGTTTTGCTGGCACAGAGTATCTGCCTAGAAGTTAACGTTACACCTATTCTAAACCTATACCATTTATTGTTGTGTACATTTTGATAATACAAGGAGAAATAAGATAAACAAAAAGAAACAGTTTACATCAATTTTTATCTTCACTTCCTTCTTTGCTTACTACCCAAGAGAGTGGCATCTCTATTTCCTAGAACAGGACCAGCAACAGTTATGGCACTGTGTGTCTACTGCAGACAAGTTGGCAAGATGTTAAGTTTTGTGTAGTCAGTGGGATGATACTTTCACATAAACAATGACAGGCAAGCAAAGAGCCACTGAATTTCTAACACTGAAACTGAAACTGAAACCATTCTCTTCTTCACTGTTGTCACAAATATTTCACTGTTTTTCTGAATATGTCACGAATTATGAGGCTAGGATTAGGTTGGGACCTAATAGCACAGCAATATTTACTGCCAAAGGAACAAGCAGTAATTAAACTAATGATCTTAGTTGTCACAAATACTTGGCTATTATTGCTCCCTCATTGGCTGCCTAGAACCTTCAGCTGACAAACCTCCTTCGTTTCCATTATATCTCATGGTGTGTGCTGACAACACTGCTGCACAACACACATACATATGCCACTGGGCCTTAACTATACTTTTACCTCTCCTTTAGAAATAAGTACTATTTTGAGTATTTGTCCAATTTTAAAGTCAGTTCAATTCCAATTGCAAATGGATTCAGGCAAACTTCAGTTCAAAATTGGCAGAAGTACATAAAAAGCTGAGGTACATGGTATACATTCCCATGGTTGGTAGCACATGAAATCTGCTGCCCACTTACCATTCCCCTTCCCACACTCATTCAAATTCCTGCACATGACCCCAACTGGCAAAGCAGGATGACCCCTATATTGATCTTTTACACAATGTAAAAACATTGACCTCAGCAGCAATAATTCAATCTGTGAATCTAAGACAATGAACGATGAATTGAAGAAAAAGCCTTGCCCTATAACAGAGTAAATACAATAAATTCATGCGATGAGACAAGTACCAAATTTCCTGCTATTATGTTCAATACTAACTTTAACAGTCATGTATTGGGTACTCCAAGTGTAGATCATTTGAGTGTGAGGTTAGTGTTGGTCATGCCAATACAGAATGTTGGACAAACTTTCACATCTACTCATACACAATTTCTGTAGTCTCACAAGTTGCCTCCCCTTGAATGCGAGTGTTGGTCAGTTGTGAGGCTACAAAACCACCAATCAGATTTTATGATGGGACCATGGTGTACATAAACATCCTCATGAATCTTACAGAACTTGAAAAGCATACATCTAAGACGAAATGAGTTGAAGATGTTGCTGTGGAAGCAAATGTACTTTTTTTTATATAAAATCCAATTAATTTCAATTTAGAGCAGTCTTCAGTAATATGAACACCATTCCATGAATATTCTGGTAGGGTACCATTTAATTTGAGTTGAGCTGGTGTTATTCTAGACTCTTTGTTACATGTAAACTCATTTAAGTAGTTACAGACTGTGGTTTATTTAATACGTGCATCTGTATTCTGCATAGTCCAATGTGTAGGGAAAAGGGTTACGCAGTCAAGAAATTCTGGAAACTATCAAAATTAACGAAGTTCAGGTTCATTCCAAGTCAATAAGTCAATACAGTAAATGCGTCATTCATGGATCACAACCAAACTGAAAGTTTCCAGTAACCACACTTCAATAAAGCAACATTCATTTAGTGAAAAATGTTGGCAGAAAGGGGGAGGCTTCATGTGCATTTCTGGTGTGTCTACAAACACATCAATTCTATACAGATTGACACCCAGACCAGCAACTGAAGGCGGGGTGCCCTGATGCCGCACATCAGGTACAATAAATCACAACCACTTTTTAGGAATTTGAATATTTGCCCTTATGGCCCTTTACACTTTTCAGTTTTTCGACTATATCTTTTGCTACTCCTGATTCAAAATTCAGAGTAACTAATTGTGCATTCCATTACTTGGAAATATTTTATTTCTCTCTCCTTTTTTGGCTTTTGTTTCAAAAAGTATTTTTTTTTCAAAACGTTACAGCCTTTTTTCTCACGTGGTATTAATTTTAATTGTACAGCTCTTCATTTCACAATAATGATATAAACATCACCATATTTTATAAAAGTTATCATACTTACAAGATGGAAGTAAATAACAGGATATCCAACCACTGTTCATCAGGATACTAGATGTGCAATAAATGGTGACTGAGACACATTATTTGGTTCAAGTCACTGCTTCTTGGATTTCAAAATGCCCCCAGTCAAAGAAAAATCATATCCACCTACACCAAGGCAATTTAACAATTCACACAGTGGCAAAAATGCCAGTGCTATCTTATCAATCCTACCAGCATGACCTAATATCATGTGACTTCTTCCTGTTCTCAATGATCACAAAAAATGATTGTGCTTTTTATTTGAAAAGCTTTCAGCAACCTACATCAATGTGCTGAACAACATTCCAACCCCCCCCCCCCCCAAAAAAACAAACGGGAAAAAAAAAATTCCACAGCAGGGATAAGGGATCTTGAAAAGAAAAGAAAATGTAGATTGCAAAAGGCAAATATAAGAAGCATTCAAAAAGAAACGAGCCAGAGGCACCAAACAGGAATGGCCCGCCAACAAACTAGACAGACGAATGGGGAAGGATGGACACGCACAATGACAGACGACCGAGCAAGACACCAAGAACAACAACACGCAAGAAGCAACGGGGTCACAATAAAAAACCTCATGAAATCAACAACGTCCACTTGTCCACGGAAATAAGCAAAGCAAACACAATGTCTGTAAGCGATATATCGAGAGACTCACGTGAATATCAGACTGCCTCCCTGAGTGAGAGGCAGGCGCTTAAATGCAAGATAGGGTACATTTCTATTGGCCACTGGGACCACGTGCTCTAAGTGGTGCCCTCACATTATACGCGGGCCAGGAGCGCGCACAGCCAAGGCTTACGCTGCGACGGCTGCAGATACCTCTAGTGGTAATCAAGGTCCACGCCGTCTGGCACAGATTTGAAACCTGCGGCACTCTGTACCAGAACAAGTGTCTCAACAGCCGAGACACAGCCAGGGTCAATACTTCTTACATACAGGTACTGGTTTTTGTACTTATGCCTCTGGCTTGTTTCTTTTTGAACACCCCTTATACTTTCCACTTCAAAATCTATAATCCCTATCTTAGCAAAACCCCAGCTGAAATACCCACGGACACTACAGCTCATACCAGCACTAGTTCTCAGCAACACCTTCACAGGTAGGAACATCTGCCGGGTCTAGCCCAAAAATTAACCTTCCAGGCCATAACCTCCCACAATTCTCACCTCCCCTCTATCACTGTTAACCAAGCCGAAGTGGTAGTGTTCTCTTTATTCATTATCTTTCCCAACAACATATCCATCTTGCATTATATTAAGTTCTATCTTCATCCTATTCCTCTTCTAATAACGTTCCCATAGATCAAACCATTATCAATGATGTAGGTGCTGCAGTGTGAGGTAAATCAGTTGTCATGCATGCCCGCTGTTGCCAACTTTAAACTCGGCTTTTCCTGTGCCCCTACTGCTCTTCCTCCCCTATCCTTTGTTTCAGACATTCTTCACTCTTCCCATCCTAGCCTCTGTTAATTGTATTTTTAACTCCTTCTTTGACCTCCTGTTCCTTCCTTGCTACCCCCTCCCCTTTTCTCTTCTTCCTCCTTCCTCCTCTTCCCCTCAACCATCCCCAAATATTTTACCTGGTTCCAGGACCCTGTGTTTGTGTTTCCCTCTCCCCCAGTTACCTCCAATTCCGCAGCCCTCTTCGAATCTTATTATTCCCACTGTTCCTACCTTCCCACCTTCCTCAATCTGAAACACTACTTACAGTCATGATGCAGCATCACAAATAAGTCTTGACACTGATTAACTTCCATTTAAATTACTTAACTGATCAAAGATATTTGTGACTTTAACGAACAAAGTAACTATAGTGGAAGTTGCACTGCATGAATACTAGAGAATAGTAACACATCATTTTTCTTTAATTTGGAAAAAAATGGGTCAAATAAAACAGAAATGTGTATGTTTGTACTTTCAAAGATTTTGCTCTGAAAAAGGAATTTGAATTCCACAGTTCTAAAAGCAATTAACTTCATATCTGCCTAATCACAATCAATACTTCATCTAACAGTCAAGTGCTGGTATACCATCATAATCCTGTTCAAAGCCTAAGAGCCACTTAATTATGCATGTATGGGTGCATGAAGTATACACAAGTTCAAATATCTTTTCAGTTGATCTAATACTGTATAATATACAACTCAAAATGATACAGTCACGCACATCAGATATGAGCCAACCATTTTGCTACTGCTACATTATGCATTATTTGCTCAAAGTCTCATGAATTAGACAAACAGCTACTGGACTCACATTTCCAATGACAATCTGATGGAAGGCGGCAAGTAACTGGGCAACCTGGTTGTCTCTGCTGAGCAGCAGCTGCTGATAGTGGGCATCAAGCACTGTGCACGACCAGTTCAGCAGCCGAACATCAGTCACATCTTGCTGCAGCTGGTAAACTAAATGACGCAGCAAGAGTAGCACCTCATCCAGTGGAAGTGTGCGCAGATGTGCTGTCAGTTTTGCATCACTCACATGAGCATTCAGAGCTAATTGCAAGAGATGTGCCCTACCAGGAGGACTTAACGGCTTTATCTTCATAATTTTGTTGGTTCCAATGTCTGCATCATCATCCAGAACACCTGCAGAAACATTAAAAAAAATGACATAAGCAATTCATCGAAAGAGCTAGTTACAAATGCAAATTCCAGTGGCATATAAGAATCACTGTATTTATAGTACAATAATTATGTGAAGCTACAGAAAAGGGATTACAATGTATTTTTTAGTTTCAAAATGTAAGCCATGTAGCAAAAGTTGCAATTACAATACTGAAGACAGTAAACAATGAACCAGATTCTGAACACTATTAGGCACATTTATTTTCACAGTCAAGAACTGGAAACAGAAAGAGCCACGCATGTAATGAGTCCAATCAGAATCCTAAATGTTATTCACCATATAGCAGAGATGCTGAGTCACAGATAGGCACAACAAAAAGACTCTCACAATTAAAGCTTTTGTCCATTAATGCCTCTTCATCAACAATAGATGACTGACACACACACACACACACACACACACACACACACACACACACACACACACACACACAGAGAGAGAGAGAGAGAGAGAGAGAGAGAGAGAGTCACGCAAGCTCTACTCGCACACACGACTGCAGTGTCAGTCAACTGAAACCATACTCGAGCGGCAGCACCATTGCATGTTGAGAGTGGCAACTGGGTGAGGGTAAAGAGGAGGCTGGGGTGCGGAGGGGAAGAGATAGTATGGTGGGGTGGCGGACAGTGAAGTGCTGCAGGTTAGATGGAGGGCAGGGAAGAGGTGGGGAAAGGGGAGTAGTGGAAAAGGAGAGAAATAAAAAGATTCCAATGTGCCTTGTTGTGCTCTACAGTTTTATGTTATTTTTGTGAGATATAACAACACTACAGTGCTCATTTTTGGAACACTTAGTTTAGTAGGTGTTACAAATAGAGTTACATGCCAAATCTATGGATTTCACATGCCTATTTACACATCTAAGCAGACTTCGGTATTAACTTTGTGTCTGAATAAAATTGTGTGTGTCAGATAAATTCACTTTCTAAAACTTGGTTCAAAAACTTCAACATAAAACTTAAATTTGTTTCTCGAGTCAACTGTATCAATACTCATGAACAACTCAAGATATATTGTGTATTGTTGTATGGTGAATGCAGTGAAAGACATGTTTTGTGGTACAGCATCAGTTGTAATCTACATTTGAGCTTTGTACAGTTTTAACAGTAGTATCCCAGTTTAAAAAATAAATAAAAATTATAAATCATCCACTCCAAATTTCAGTGTCCAGCTATGTGAATAATGCATACTTTTGAACATTTTTGAAAGATGCAACTATTGTGCATAACATATTTCATAGTGAATCAGTACTTGTGATTTACAGTTACTGTAGCACAGTAACAAAGCAAGGTGGGCTTATCCTACTCACTCTTATACCACTCCTACGCCAAAATTACTTTTTTTTTCCTTTTCTCATATGATATATGATAGTTACATGAAATAACTTATTTCTTACTCAAGCAGCATTTCATTAAATTTCATTGTTTGATTTACCGATTGCTGGTGACAATAGTATATTTAGTTCTGAAGGAACGATTTAGGTTCCCTTCTATGACCCTGAGGGACATACATGACTATAGAGGCACACTAATTGCTAGGGATAACAATAAATAATGGGCCATTCTGGAAAAGCCACATCAGCTGGTTCAGCGATATTATTCCTAAAAGCTAACAACTACAGCACAACAGAGGGTCCCTCACTCTTGGTGGAGCCTTTGAACAGGACGCTTCGCTGATTGCTGGTTTTCAGTGTTGCTACAGATGGAGGCAAGTGGAAAGAGTCACCACAGTTCTAATGGAAACATTTTTTTAAAGACATATTCTTGGCTTTCAATTATTACAAACTGCCTGCATGTCAAATTTCAGTGCTGCTTAGAAACTGTTTGTTTCATGATTGACATAGCTCACTTAAAAGCCCACTTTCTCCGATTTTCAGTAAGCTTTCTTTTTTTCTAAAAAAATAATATTTCAGAAGTTATACATATGCAAAACTTTTGTGCCATAATTGTGTATTACAATTTTCTGCTTCCAAAACTGTATACTTTCACTTACTTAACCAGTCAGTTTGTTAATTATTCAAATCAGGAGACTTAACATTTTAGAGACTTCTTAGCGAACCTTGGCAATTCCCATGCACATTAAAACGTCACTCTCATAAATGGTACCTATTATTTTTTATTTTCTAATTAAACAGCTATTGGTTAATCAATCTTACTTCACTGGCTACTGCACCATTGTCACTTTTACTTTCCTGTCTTTTATGTTAACATTTTATAATGGAATAGCTTAGTATTTTACCAGTCTGTTGTTTTACGTAAATGCATGTCTATAGGTAGGTGTTGCGCACATAGCTGTAGTTAGTCTCTAGGTGGTATTGAGCCACTACAGTCACTACGTCAGTATTTGGTAGTTAAAAATGTATGTTGTTTATGGGCATTCAACAGAGTGGTTACCATCAGTTAAATGTGTACTATATTTATCTGAATATAAGACAACACCCCCATTTTTTTAAGAGGCTCCATCAGAAATTTTTATTTTTAACATGTTCTGACTATTCAAAATTACAAACTGTTTTACCGATATAAAGTATCTGCCTAAAAAAGTTAGCATTATACCTATTCTAAACAAATGTCATTTACTGATTGTCTGCATTTTGATAACACAAGGAAAAAAAATAGGTCTACATCAATTTTTACCTTCGCCCTTTTCTAACTACAGTGTCCCGTGGTGGGATGGTGCATGCAGAAAAAAGGAAGGCACCCAGGGAACATTGCACAATGGAAGTTTATTTGACAGGAAAGCAGGCAAGAAAACATGAACAATGGAAAACAGAATCTCTATGAAATAAAGTAAGAGATTGTCCTGATCTAACAGAATAACTGCCACTCATTCAATAAAGTTCCAGGAAGGCACGAGAGAAAGCACACAGTCTGAGATCACAGGTTACTCAGCTGCAGTCAGGTTCGGAATTGGTCATGATCAAAATTGTTGGTTGCACTGTCACTGGCTTGGTGCTATTGCATTGCATCAGTGACTCATCACAGTACTTGGATTCAGAGTTGAGTTCAGACTCAGCATCAGACTGCTGGAGAGCTGCAGGCAGCAGTCCTATAGAGGCCAACTGACATGTGGATACCAGGAAGTGTTCAGCACAATGTAGCTTTGCAGATGTGACATAATGCCGGCTGTGTTTGGTGATTGTAGTGCCCTTGTTACCACAGCAGTTGTCACAGTGCAGTGGAGCTGCATCAGCTGCAGAGAATCTGGCAGGGTGGCAGTCCACAGAACGATGGTATGTGGCATGTGTGCAGGGTCATCAGGCACCAGCTAGACAATGCATTCCTCTTCTTTTTGGAGAGAGATGGTGAAGCCATCTCAACATGTAGACAGTGACGACGGTAGAGGCAACAGCCACAGACACGGCACTTACTATCTAATTCAGTAATCTGTTACATCCCTATTTTTAATCTCCATCATCATCATCATCATCTTCATTTGTAAGCATACTGGAATTCCTACTCATCCTACAGTATGCCATCTTCTGACCCATCCACAACATTGGTTATGCAGTACTTTCTAAGGATCCACTGACCCAGCATGGGTATTGAGAGTTTCTGTAACTTCCCGCCTGGAGCGAAGGCTTGATCTCCTTGACAAAGCCAATCATTGTAAAGCTGTCTGTCTATTCAAAACAACATCCATTACTTGAAGTTGTGAGGTAATGCCGACAGGAATTATTACCTGGTCTGTGTTGTTATTTGCTAAGAGATCCTTAACTTGCTGGGTGAGATATCCCATCAACAAATCCGGCATCAAAATTTTCCTTCAATTAAGCAAAGAAGCCTGGTTTTCTCTTCCATACAATCTTCAAAAAATTTAACATCAAGTCTTGTCACGCATCCCTTTCCTTGGCATCTAAATATAAGTCCTGCTGGCATTTTTTCTTTCTTCATTGTTTCCCTGCGAAGAATCATATGTGGGAAGCTTCCTCCCAACCGCTAGTGCCCTCAGCCTTCTCATTGCAAGAACTTCTGATAGGAACACTTAATGTCCTTCATGTTGACAGCAATATTTGACGCATATCAAAATAAACTGGTATCAGACTGGCCCATGTGGCTTAGCTAATAGTCATGCCATTTTCTTAGATTGATGATCTGTATTACTTGATGGCTACGGTCACCTAGTCCCAGTTGCAGATTGGCTATCTAACAGCTTCCAGTACTTCACATAAATATGGGCTGAAGTTAAAAATTTAAAGTACTGGCATGATCTACTTCTTAAGAGAATTAATCTTACATTAATGGTTTAGCATGATAAGTCAAATATTAACTCATAAAATCAAATATTAAACTTGGAAACTTTGTATATTCATCCAATATTTGACAATGAGATCACTTAGTGACTTCCAACAACCTTTACACATAATTTCACACCTTTTCAAAACTTTTTCTCTTACACCATCCACAAAATACATTTTTGCTGTTCATGTAGTAAAACTTCAGCACCAATCATGACACTCTAATCTCTACTTCCTCACAACCAGCTCTATTCACAACACAATTTGCAAATGGTATACATATTCCACAGAATGTGCCTGCAAAATTATCACACCACATGTTACAAAGTTCAGGAAATATGACATCATAAACGTGAGATCACAATTCTTCAAATAAGAAGATGTGTGTGTGGGGGGGGGGGGGGGGGGGCGTTTACTGGTATGAGGCTGATATGCAGTATGTTTTTCATCAAACTCTACAGGAAGTCACTGAGTTAGAGCTGTTCTGCATTGTAACATAAGCCCCACTCTCTTCACCATCCTCACTGATCAGCCAGTACTTGCTTTGAATTCCATAAAACATGCAGTCAGAAAATTCCTCTGTATCTCCAGTGCCATAACTGTTCAGCTTGGGAGGGATGGGCTGGTCTTTCCTTAATTATTTCTAAATGGGCTTGAGAATACTAGCCAGTGCTCTAGGGTGAGTGATTTTTTTCCTGACAGCTGATGTTTTACATCTGTTGGTAAGAAACTTCTGGAACTTCTTACAGCAAGGGACACCTTTCAGGAGCACTTCTAGTGGGAGCAGAGCATGGCCAATGAAGAGGTCAGCATGCTGCTCCTGACTCTGACATGCTGAAAGGGTTACATATTAAAGAGTTCAGTGGTGTACTTTGGAACTCATGCAGGCATGCATCAGTCCTTTTGGGGGGAGGGGGTTGAGATAGCCCTCTGTGATGGAGCTTGTGTGTTTTAAAGTGGTTAACAGTTTGCAGGTCAGGAGTTAGTGATCCTCCATAGTCAGCTAGGTGCTTTTCCTGTATGGAAAGCCTACAATGCATTTGAAAATGTGTACCTGTGCAAAAAGCATGAAATTCTGCTGAAGCACTTTCATGACTTTTGCAGCAAATGTTGGGGTTTAGTGAGTGTGTACATGTTCAGTAGAAAGAAGCATCATAGCACAGTGTGGAGCCATTAGCTTGCTGGAGATACTTTTGGATAAAAGGAAGAGACTTGGCTAGGTTTAACTGAATTACATTTGTTTCCTTGGAAATTTCAGCTTGGTATTTCTGTGATATTTTCTGCTGATTTTGAACTAAACTCTTTGTTTTGCTGTGATACAGGTTATTGGTGGAAGTTGCTAGGAGGGAGTTAGAGGCAGTGTATGAACTGTTAGCACTGTACACACTCCAGTCCACTGAATGTACTGGTCCGTGACTGGCAGTACTGAAGATCGATTGACAATGACAAGGGATCATACTGTACCAACGTCTCTGTGCCGTTACTGCAGAGTATCCTGTTGCGCAAAGTACTTAGGCCACCAGTCGACCACCACAACTTTAATTAGGTACAGTTTCTTATTTTTAACTAGAGGTTAAGACTGCAGAACGCTATCTAATTGCAGAAGATTCCAGTTGGAGAGGAGCCTCTGATGATGCCAAGAATTTAGCCCGTGCCGCAATCACACTGGCAATGAACTAATCGGACACGAAATCAGCCTTAGTACAATTAATATCGCAGCCACCTCAACCGCTGACCATGCAAACAGCCTGTCTGCCAAATAAGGGGAACATCACCCTGCCTAGACACGATGCCGAAATCGTACCAAGCCACAATAGAACTACGAATAATCACTTAACAATATTCACACACCAATGATTACTGAAGTTAAGCAATAGTGAATAAATGGGCCTATTTAATGAACCACTCTCGTTGTCTACGATACTGATCTCGTCAGAGCAACAAATTACTTTAATTTCAATACCTGATTATCCTGCATGATGATACATGCGACATCCAACTAGCAATTGTTATCTTTTGCAACGAGCTCACAACGCAGTAGATACTCTCTGACATAAACTCAGAACTATATTACTTCTTGTACTAAAATACCAATCTGTCTACCGTCTTTTAACGATTATTCTGTTTATGGACACTTCCATCACTACTGTTAGGAATTAAAACATTTTTAAGTCTCCCTTAAATATTTTTCCAATTCAACGCAGTGATAATATGTAAGTGATGAGACTTCGCATGTGTCACAGAATAACGAATCTTTGTTAGTAGAAAAATCTTTGGCCTTTCCGTAAATACTTCAATTACTTCAATTAAACTTATTCCTCATTTAGGAAGCTTTTTCCCTTAATTGAAATCTTTTCTTTAATATTGAGAAGATCTACTTTCAGTAAATTATTTATAATTTCATTCTTTCAAGAACCTTTTACCAAGCACATTTAAAAACACCACATTATACGTGATATCGACTCCACTGTATCAATATCTCTGAATTACACTCGTTTGTACTTCCGAAAATTCTATAGATATATTCACACTAGATACCAATTAAATAGACTAGAAGGTTTCCTTTAACCCCAATAAAATTGGATTTATTTTCCTTCTAGGTATCTCAACACACGTTGGTTATCACCAGTGAATGAGTGCCAGCAAATATATTATCAGTCCACACAATATGGAAACAAGTAATAAAAAAAAAAAATCAAACAAAAATCCTAAATGTCACCGCCACTTTTCAACTAACCTTAAGCTACAATTTAAAAGCAAATCTTGACCTCTTTAGGCATTGACCACACGCGACCCGTTAAGTTTCCTAACATTTAAATCGGTCACTCGTCACCTTGATTAATCAAGTTTTGGTTTAGCTATGTGTAGCTCGTTAAACGGTTCCTTCAATTTACTATCGCTTGTCTACTCAGTGATACGTGCACTCCATCACTGTATAGTGAAATAGTTCATCGTTCTATGAGCCAATTCGCTGTCTGCTGCAAGCTACTGGTCTTGAAAATACGACTACCAATGCATGTTCGAGGCGTCCCTTCTCGATACACACACGCACAAAAGAACTCAGTCATCCATTCCCTTACTACCTGCATGCAGCACCTATGTGATCCACACAATGTTAACACCTGAGCTCAAAAGGCTGTGAACACGTATTTACCTTCTTGGTAAATACATGAAATTAATTCACAGTTGCGAATATGGACAGCTATCAACTGTATAGTGGAACAATGACAATGAAAATCCAGGCCGGACTGGAACTCAAACTTGGATTTCCCACTTATTCCAAATAGCTGGCTTACCTTTAGGCTATCTGAGAATGACTCATGGCAAGATACGTGGCTGACAACATACGGAATTTTGGGTCTGGCCA
This sequence comes from Schistocerca nitens, assembly GCF_023898315.1. Taxonomy (NCBI): domain Eukaryota; kingdom Metazoa; phylum Arthropoda; class Insecta; order Orthoptera; family Acrididae; genus Schistocerca; species Schistocerca nitens. The sequence continues at coordinate 895,765,111 of NC_064617.1, read as the reverse complement.
TGAGTTGTGCTTGGATAGCCTAAGGGTAACGTGACCGCTCATGATAAGCAGAAAATCCGGGTTCAAGTCCCAGTCCGGCATGGATTTTTATTGTCTTCGTTCCATTATACAGCTGATGGTTGTCCATATTTGCAACTGTGAATTAATTTCATATATTTCAAAGCAACTGTGGTTACTGCAGAACCTGTTCCAGTAACATTGCATCATAATTTGGAATAACACTGACACTGTAATATCAATTCACACAGCCAAGGAAACAAACAAATGAATGCAAGATGGGCAGGGAATCATCAAACTGCAGCCAGCACTGTGCTTACCCTATGTGAAGAATGTCTCTAACCAGACTGGTAAATAACTCTGTTGTGTTGGTGTCTAATCTGCCTTCAACAGCAACCACAAGATCCAGGATGTGTTAAGCTCCACCAAGGACAAGGTAGATGTTCTGCACACTGCAGATGTGTACAAGGTGGAATGGGAGTGTGGTGAAACCTGCAGGCCAGCAGCAACATACATACAGGAGCACAAGCACTATATGTGACTTGGGCAGCACAACGAATCTATAGAGGCTGAACGCCAGACAAACTGTGGCAGGGAAATAAAATTTAATGAAACCTGTGTACTTGCCAAGCACCCAGGGATGGTGCAATGCAACATCTGAGACACCACTGAAATATTGAAACATCCTTAACACACTAATAGAGAGGACAGAGTCAGGCTTGCCCCATCCTGGTTTCCAGCCATTAGAGACCAATAGGCCGCAAAAACAAAATGAAACATGAGTGTTACTATCAAGTAACTGCTGCTGCACACCCTACACCCAACAGGAGGAAAACATGGTTTCAAACCTCATTCGTTGATGACTACCAATATAGGACACACTGTAAGAAGTAACAGACAACAGCAGATTCTTACTCATTCCATCACAGTTCTTTCTTTCTATCTTTCGCTTGGGCCTTTTTCCCGCAACGACGCAGCATCGGCATGGTTAATCGTATTTGGCAAGGTTAATTTAAGGGGTGGCCAGATGCCCTTCCTGCCACCACCCCGTACCCCCGGGACGGAATCAGTGTACCCCAACTGTCTGTGTCTAGTGTAATCCATGGAATAGTGCAAAAGTGTTCAGATGTCTGCGAGCCGGGTAACTGAGGCGGGACATGGGCACCAGCCAGTATTCACCTGTGGGATGTGGAAAACTGCCTAAAAACCACACCCAGGCTAGCCGGCACACCGGCCTCCATCGTTAAGCTGCCGGGCGGATTCGAAACGGGACCGGTGCGCCTACCTGAGTCCAGGAAGCAGCGCATTACTGCTCTCGGCTAATCTGGCGGGTACTCATTCCATCATAGTAACCTATTACAATACGTTTCTCTCTCCTTCCATCACAAGAGACTGCTTACATCAATGTTTTTTTAAAAATTATGGCCCAATGTCATCCTCAGTGAGCAGTCATGGCAAAATATAAGTTACTCTGGACACAAAAATACACCAAGGAGGAGGGCACTGTAACCACGGCCAAAATGTAATAAGGTAACATACCCAGAAAACTTTTATGTCAACTGATTCTGACCATGGAAGTCTTCGCAATTATAAAAAAAATTATTATTACTATGTGTAAGTAAATTGGTAGACAGAAATACAAGTCATTGGAACTGGAGGTGCCTTCATTCAACAGAAGAGGAAAACTGTTGTGTGAAATGATAATACTGATGGAATAAGTAAAAAGAAGTAACACAAGTGACCAGGTCTAGAAAGACAAGCGACAGAAGAGGACAAGAGAGGTCAATAAGAGATGGCAACAACTGAAAATACGATAGTACAGGAATTTTTGTCATGCCACATGCAGGAGTTGGTAAGTCAGCTAACTGGTTTTAATATGTTATACATTTCCTATTGCAAAATATGTGAATATGCACTGCCATCTTAGATTGCAAATGGGTGTCCTCCAAACTGCAAATACAGTTCTATTATAAAGATCTAGGGATTAGTTTCATGGCTCAAAACTGGATAATAACGGCAGTCTTTTGCATTTATTCTAACATACTTTACTGTCAGGGCTTTACAACGCAGACTGTTAATGGATTAATTAATTAGTCAATGGTGTACACTATCTGGATTTAACTAGCTGTGGATTGGAGTCTGTAGTCAGCATCTGAGCATTTTCTCCAGTAAAGATTAGAAAATTTCTGCTCTAACAATCAATGTGCATTTCATCTCAACATGATCACACTTAGACAAGTACTTAACCACCTAATAAATTAATTTCAAGTTGTGACAACACAAAATTATACTAAATGAATGCATAACTGTGAACTTTACCATTCATTAAAAATGACGTGTCCCCATCAACAGCTGGCACACCAGAATCAAAAACTGTATCATTCGCTGACAGGCAGAATGATAATACTTGCACAAGGCCATCTTCTGGTAAGTCTGTGAGGTGTCTTAAGCACCATTCTAGGCTTTTAACATCTTTCTTCTGTATCAGATGAGGCAGAATTTCACAAAATATTCTGGAAACAAAATCAAACATTATGCTTAAACAACTCTTGTTGTCCAGTGTAATGACAATGAGCAGAAAATTCTCTTTAACTTTTCATATCATGCAGTAGTATGAAACCAACAGCACTCCAGACATTAAAAATCAGAAATAAATCATAACAGCACAGGCTTTACTGTAAAGTAGTACAACTATCAGCTTTTAGTCTATTACCCACTAATGAAGAGATTGTTTCAAAATAATGGAAACACTTGTACTTCACAACACTGCATGTTATCATTGCAATATCAATGATAACTGATGTTGTGTGACCAGCATTTGTTATTGCACATGAAGAAGCAGATGTGCAGCATTGTAGGTAGTATATTACATAGGTGCCCTCACAGCTGGACAGCTGTGTGAGGTACAACGGGAGATCTCTGACTTGTGCAGTAATACTTACAAGGGAAACTTCCCATTGCAACCCCATCAGATTTAGTCTTAAGATGGCCCAGTGGATGGCCTGTCAAAAACTGAGCACAGATCAAGCATGAAAACAGGAAGAAGGTGTACTGAACTGTGAAAAAGGAAGCAAAATTGAAACACTGAACAGTCCAAGCCCAAGATGTGCAACATCTAGTGAATTTGAATAGCCGTGGCGTCATGGTTCTGTGGTCATGCTGTTGGACTGCAAAGCGGGAGATCCGTGTTCAAATCTCACTTGTGCCCCATTTTCTTCTTCTTCTTCTTCTTCTTCTTCTTCTCAAAATCGTGAACTGTCCATCTCGTCAGTGATGTGTCTGTTTACTGTATTCAAATTTGTGTCTGCATCGTGGTGTAACACCCATTTGCAACAGCGATGTGCAAGGAAGGGGCCTCCAGACGTATGTAGCTCCTATTTGTTCTACACAAGTACTGCAAGTTATGACTCCTACGTTCTATTTTGGAAGTTTTGGCTCTTGAATTCCTTTGTAACATAATTCACATCCGTATATTTGTTGTTTTTATTTCTGTGAGAGGTCTAGCGCGGTATCTCATCTGCTCTCACTTTTCATCACATTTACTTGCAACAGTAGTATATTCTTACGACATGACTATATTCTATAACCAATGCGTAGTACGACAATTACCAAGACTACAGAAGGAGAAGAGAAACAGCAATGACCGACAAAAACCTCATAATTTTGTGAAAACAAAAATGCATCAGGAAGATCTGAACATAGATTTCCCACTTTGCAGTCCAACAACATGACCACACAACCACAACACTATGGTTCTTGGACTTTGATCAATGTTGTACATCTTAAGCTTGGATCATTTACTGTTTCTACTTTGCTTCTTTTCTCACAGTTCAGTACACCTCCTTCCTATTTCATGCTTGATCTGTGTTCCATTTTTGACGGGCTATCCAATGGGTTATTTCACCACTAAACCTGACGGAGGTGTGATGGGAAGTTTCCCTTGTCAGCACTGCCCATTAAGAGCAACAGTGTAAAATGTAAAGGTACCACAGGTGGCCTGTATCAATACACGGTTACAGTTTGACATAATATTCACATACAGACCATCAGGTATGGGCATATCCTGAGGCAGACAAATATGGGCCACAGAATTGGTAATAGCCCTTTGTACAGAACCATCCTAGACTTTACATGAAGTGGTTTAGCAATACTCTAAAAAACTAAAGCAATGTAGCTGGACAGGAATTTGAATACTGTTTCCTGCAAATAAGAGTTCAGAGCCTTAAGCATGCTACCTTCCAAGTCTCAGTGAGTAGAATCATTTAACTTTACAAGGATTGGCGAAAATAACTGTAGATGATATAAGATGAGGGTTTAGTACTAAACTGATGATTAGGTCATTTGGAATGGAGCAGAGCCTCAGGCTGCATATATTGGAACAGGAATTCAACCATGACCTCTCCAACGGAACCATCCCTGTATTCAGTTTAAGTGATTTAGGGAAAACACAGAAAACCTAAACCTGAGTGGTCAACAGTGACTGGAATACTATTCATCCTGAATGCAAACATTGCACACTTCACTCGGTAATGAGATTATGTGAAATCTGTCAGCATCAGCAGTAATGACTTCCCGCAAATGACATCTGACATATGCCTTAGAAGCTGAACTACTGCAATAAGACAGTGATCTCAAAATTTGTGATTCCCAGTAGAATATGACAACAACATACATGTGACAGTGGAACAACACATATAACAATCACTGGAAGAAAAAAATGTTGTCTCTTTTTTCCTCAAACATCTTTGAACACAGTTGCACCATCCTCAGTGGATATTCTGTATTTAATCATGTTCCATTTGGACTTACAATGTTTATGAGGTATCCTCATTACTGTCATCCTCAGCTCTTTAGAATTACTGCAGCTCCTCTACAGCCTTTTCCTTTTTTCCCATGGCTGATGAGTAGTGACTAGTACCTAAATATCTATGCAGTTACTCCCTTCCACATTTGTTTTTCATTACATATATTTCTCTGTTAACTGAGTTTCTTCAGATGGAGAACACAGTAACATTTCATACTGCGTTGTTTTTTAAAAATTACAAACAATGAGCTTTTTGATAATTTAAAAAATGGCCACTTTCCATTCATAACAGGCACCAAAAAGCTTCTGCAAATGACAGCCTGTAACAATAATATCATCATCCCAGTAACACCTTATACATTGACTGTACTGAAAGTCAAAAGCAACACACTGTTATGAATATTACTTTTTATTTTTTAGACAACTAATGTATACCACTCTAAACTATAAAGTTTTCATTCAATTTTCAATACTATCTCCATTTCACTGCATACATTTTTCCCATTCTTTTCCAAGTCTGTAAATTCCTTTGCAATAGAAGTCATTTCTGGCTACTCAAAGATAGTCATGCACTGCTTTCTTGAAGTCCTTCAGTGTCTCACAGCACTGGATATGCTGGTGTTCTTTCACAAAACCAAAAAGATTGTAGACTGCCATGCTATGGCTGCAGGGTGGAGAAGACAAATGCTCGAATTCCTAATTTTCTCCACAGTGACATAAGCAGTGTGTTGCCAAACATCGTGCTGCTGGACAATCATCTTCCCGTGGTTTCATTGTGGAATATTTAGATGTGTCTGGATGTAAAGAACAGCATTTATGGTTTGTCTAGTCAAACAGCCAGAATGTAATCTTCTGCATCCCAGAAGACTGCCCATAACTTTCCCAGCAGATCACACTGTCCTTGCTCTCTTTGCAGATGGTGAATCCTCGTGGTGCCATTCTGTACTTTGTCACTTTGTTTCAGGTTCACAACAATGGAATCAGGTTTCATCACCTGTCTCAATGTTCATCACAAAATCATCTCCTACATTTCAAAATCTCCTCAGAACACACTGGGTGAAAGTTTGTATCTGAGATTTCCAGTCTTCAGTCAGTAGAAGTAGGATTCACCTGGTACAAACTTCTTGATAAACCAAAGTTTCAAATTTTCTTAAATTTGAATCTCACTCACAGTGACGTAACTAATTAGATGATGAACTCATCAACTCTTTTACTGTTGTCTACTGTGAAGGCAGTTCAAGGATGACTGCTATAGGTCTCATATATTATGCTTTTGTTCCTGTCTTTGAGATGTTTCACCAAACCCCTAATCCTGCTGGCACATAAGAGCATGTCTCCAAAACCACACTGAACTCTGGGATGAATATGAGCTGAAGATTTTTCTTCTTTAACAGGGAATTCAATGGCAGCACACAGTAGGAATGAAACACAGATCAGCTGTTTTGTAAAGATAGCCTGTAGCCAAAAGATAGAAATTAATACTATCATTACTTTGCCAACACTTAGTGCAAATTTTGTAAATGGCATAACTATAATTAAACATGTTGGGAACTCTACTATGCAGTAAATGGTTACTCGTACTCCTTCCATTATTTGGAATATGCTACTACTACTACTACTACTAATAATAATAATAATAATAATAATAATAATAATAATAATAATAATAATATCATTATGTTAAAACACGTCTTTACACAGTTAAATATCACAATGAAATACAAATATTATATTACAACACTTGTGATTAATGCTTTAAAAAATCAAGCATATTTTATGTTGCATCAGGATCACAAAATACTTCTTCCTTAACAATTTCATATGCTATTGTACAATACTAGGACAGTGATATAATGCCACCCAAACCTTTCACACTACAAACACCAACTCGTACAGCCTTTTCAAGGTCATCATTTAAAACAATCTACATCAATGTGAAAACTGTACCACCACCCAAAGAGAAACTGCAACGAAACCTATGCACTCAACATGTCACAATTTTGCTGTACAAGTAGCAAATAGAAGTAGTGAAATTCATCAAACAACATTATATGCAATGCTCCAAGATATTGAAAGACCTCACCATAAACATGAAAATGCCATCTTTGTCTGATCTGATTTTCCGATTCTATTCAAGGCCTCCACAGAAGATTTCTCTTATATCAGGGAAATGGACAGATTTGTTTGTTTTGATGAAACTATACTTCTCAGCGTCAGGAGCATAATCCAGAATTTAAGGGCATATAAACGAACTGATGGATCATTTTACATAGGTTCATTTATGTGAGCTACTTGCAGCAACATTCTTGCAAGTATTGAAAGATGATACAGGAACAAAGTTGTTTTAAGTAACAAAAGCTGAAAGTCACCAAATTTCAAAGACTGAAAAGTGGGTCAGTGTGAATATTCAATATGGCTCTGTTACTTATGTTAAACAAGTTATCGTCATTGCCCCTTTTGATCGACATCATATATTTCTATGCCACAGAAAATAACCATTCTGACACATGATGTAGTAAACTATTCACGAAAAATCTCAACAGGTGCACAACAATGTATACTCTAGGAGATTAAGTAATGACTGACATTTTGGGAAAACATTTTGACTTTTATTCTTGAATCACAAACAGTTCTACAGTAGAGAACACTGGTGCTAGGTAGTCTAATTGGAGACCTTAATTTTCTTCCCATGTTTCACACAAATACAACTGGCAATAAGTAACCAATAAAAATAATCACTGACTATGTATATCATTTCAGATATTATCAGAAAAATGCACAGCATCCTGTACAACTTACAGTGCCTGTGGCCAGCCATCTGATGCAACACCTTCCAGCCTTTCACGAATGTGATTTGGTGCCGTGGAGAAGATATTCTGTGCTGAACCCACACTGGAGCCAGTATCACTGGTAGTGCCCCAGTCAGCCACAATTGCTGGCCGCAATCCAGCTTCAGAAAGAAGAGGCCGTGAAGTGCCTAGTAGGGCAGCGAGGCGTTCATCACCTATGTGAAATGGCACTACCACCAGGCTAAGGCCAACAGGGAGAAGCAGTGCCGACTGCACACGCCACACCTGTGGCCGCGGGCTGAAGAGTTTGAAGTGCAGTCTTGATTTTACCAGTCGGAACTGCAAATTCAGCACCAGCATAAAGGCACCTAATGAAAATAAGAAAAACAAGCACCAAAATTCAGTGCATAGCAATGGTGATGTACATTTGTTCAGTTCCCCCCCCCCCTAACTGGGCAAACTGAAATACTGCATGTCCCAAAAAATATCCAATAGTGAATCGTATAATGCTAACAAAAACCTTAAGGTTGTAATACAGCTAACATCAACCTGGAAAAGTTTGCACTCTTCTCCTTCAGGTCTTATTTTGTATATCTGTCTGTGTGTGTGTGTGTGTGACAGAGAGAGAGAGAGAGAGAGAGAGAGAGAGAGAGAGAGAGTGTACTCTGCTGTAATGATACTGATAGTTCAATACAACATCTCTGGAACAATGATAGCAACTTTTTTACTGATTCTTGCTCTGTCTAAGGTTTGGCAGAACCCAACCTCTGCATCTGCATTCTCTTTTACAGCATACTCCTAAAATCAACATTAGTTCCATCAGGCAGCTACAAGCAGTACCAAGCCTTAGTAACTGAAATAAATACCTCATTTATTCAATGAAAATAACTGAAAAGCACTGCTTAGCAATACCCGAATTTGACTAAAATCTCACTAGAAAAGCATGTATACTGGCTCCAGTGTCATTAACTGACAACCAATATTTTTTTCATAAAATCTGAAACTGTAATCTGAAGGCACAGAAAACAGTATGTTTCTGCGGTGACAAACATGACACCAAAAAACAATTGTTGTTCAAAAAGCTTAAGGGTGTGCAGCCAAGTGATGTCTTCAACAACTGCCAATTTGAAAGGTGCGCAGAGAGAGGGGGCAAGAGGAGATGGACAGAGAGATGGATGAGAAAGAGATGGACAAATAGGGGACAGGTGTGAGAGGTGTATAGGCAGATGGAAGATGCAGATGATTGGAAAAGAAACATGGTGAGAGGAGACAGGTGGAAGGGATTTGGAGAAGCAGGTGGAAGAGGGACAGGTTGTGAGGAGGTAGGTGGAAGGGGGGACATTGTGAGGAGGCAGTTAGAGAATGCACTGGGTGTGAGGAGGCAGGTGGAGAATGCACTGGGTGTGAGGACCCATGTGGAAGAGGGATTGTGTGTGAGGAAGCAGTTGGAAGAGGAAAAGAGGTGTAGCAGGAGGAAAGAAGATTGGGGAGAGATTTAAATTTATCCAGATTATTCTGCTGAAACTATTTCAACAAGCTCTGATATAAACATGATATTATTTGAATACAAAAAGTGTGGAAGTAAGACATCCCTACTCCACCTAGGGAAGGGATGAGAAAGAAGTGATACATAAATATCTTCTACTACATGAATGAGCACTTCAGCGAGTTTTTGTCAGTGTATTTCCTCATGGTTAAATGCCAAATATACATTTAACACCCTGTGTGGAATCGTATGGTGTACTTATGTGTGCATATATGTGGTGGTGGTGGTGGTGGTGGTGGTTGTGTGTGTGTGTGTGTGTGTGTGTGTGTGTGTAATACAGGCTGCAGGGTGCTATGAATAATCTTGATGTTCCGTGATCAATCTCATGGAGAAAGCTTTCAGAGAGAAGCATGTCATGTGCTGACTTGGGCACGTTTGCCCAAGAGATTACAGCAGCAGAGAGGGCTGTTTTGTATTCACTCCGCATGTATCCTGATATTGTTAGTTTATTCAAGGACAAGGGCTATGCTACTACATTCGTGTAAGACAAGCAGGATTATGTACAAAAGATGCAGTGTTTACTATCCGATCCAGCATATTGTAAACTCAGAGCTGATCCAACAAAAAGGGCTGAGAGGAAGACTAATAACCTCCTGAATAAACATTCCCTGTTGAAAGAGATTATCCCCCGCAGTTGGTGCTCCAAAATAATGTGTAGCAAAACACATTGCTATTCTGTTGAACACACTTGTAGGTCAATGTGTACATCACATTAAGAATGCAGCAGATTTCTTATGTCAATTAGAGGGACTATGTTTGAAAGAGTCTGATATTTCAGTGAGTCTCGATGGAGTCTCCCCACTCACATTCCTCTCTCTCATTCATTAAGTGAGGTTAGGTTCAGTGTTGAATTAACTAACTTAGTTCAACATATGTTGACTCCCACTTACTTTTTATTCAATGACCTGTTCTATAAACAGACAGATGGAGTTGTGATGGAGAGCCCTTCGTCACCTATTATTACTGAGCTGTTTATGGGAGATTTCGAGGAACGTGCCCTGGAGTCAGTGGCTTTGAAACCTGTTGCTTTTTTAGATATGTAGATGATACTTTTGTTGTTTGGGCTCACGGAATTGAGAATTTAAACAACTTTTGAGAACATCTTAATTCAGTCCACCTAAATATTCACTTCCTTGATGGAAGTGGAAACGGATGGCTACCTTCCATTCCTTGATGAAAATGTTGATGGTACATTGGGACGTGCTGTTTACAGGAAGCAACTCTCACTGATTTGAACGTTTAGGCTGATAATTGTCAGCAGCTGGCTCAGCATGGAGGTGTACTTCATACCTTAAAACACAGGGCCCATGCCATCTCAGACCCTGAAAGTTACTCAGCTGAGTTGGCCCACCTCGAAATCACCTTTCACCTGAAAGGTTACAGTGAAAGCCACAGATCAGCTGAGTGTTGTGCTGTGGACCAAACACAAATCGAGTGAGTGATGAAAAAAATAATGAGGCCGCAGCCTCATGTACGTTTCATTTCCAACAGGAGCGGTTGTATTCATAGAAAAATGATGTGAAGTGTGTTTTTCAAACACTATCTAAGATAAGGGCCCCTTTAGGGTCTGTAAAGGGTGATCTTGGTTTGAATACGGCAGGTGTCTACTGAATCCCTTGAAGTTGTAACATATCATACACTGGTTAGACCATCAGGACTGTGGAGGACTGCTGGTTAGCCTACGGTAAGCATCACACACGCTTACAACAATGAAGCAAATCTGCTATTGCAGAATATTGCCTTGGCACCAGCCATCCTAAGTAATATAACAAGACAGACAATCTGGCATGTACTTCCAGCTGTTGGGACACCAGTTTATGCAGACTTTTGCTTGAATCCTGGTTGAATTTCACCCCCCCCCCTCCCCGCCCGCCCGTCCTCCACTCAAACAACAGAGGGACAGAATTAAAGCTACTTTATCACCTGTTACTGTTACAATTAAAATTCACTATCAATGATTTTCAACATTTGTCATCTAAAGTTGTGTGGCGACCCTTTTAATGGTGCCTATGTTGTCTTTCTGCATGTGTCCTGCTTATCAAAGATTTAAATTTTCTTGCATAACACTCTCTCACTGCATTTGTGCCTTAAAAATGGCGGGGTGTACACCTGTAAAAATATCAGCGATCGTCAAAGACTTCACCCACCTGTATTCACAAAAGTTATTTGAATATTTTATATGTGGGAGAAACTGAAGTTTCACAATATGATTATTTGCAAACTAGTGTGTTCATAATTTCTCATTAAAGTTTGAAGTGATTGCATTGGTATTACAATAAAATGACAGAATCTTCATGAACAAATTTTCAAGTGCTGTGGCACATCAGTCTTATATGGGAGTTCTCTCCGCACTCCAATGGTGTAGCAGCAGCTAACATGCTACAGCACACTGTAAATAACACTCTAAAATTATCCCATTTCTCTTCAAATTAAGCCAGAAATCAAACTAAAATTACACCATTTCTCTTCGAGGGCAAACCACGAATCACACTACAGTTATGCCATTTCTCCTCGAATACATGCTGGTATGCAAATAAAACGGACAAAAACATGTTTTGTAGTGCTCTCTCCAATATGACTAGAAACCAGTATGCTATGGTCAAGTGCTGAAATGATCATCAGCCACACTACGATGAACTCAGAGAAGGAATCCAGCTGTCCGTTTTCCACTGGGCATACTCTGATATGGTGTCATCCCTTCCAGTCTTACGACTACTAAGTTGTTCACAGCACAAGAGTGGTATTTCTCTTTGAAATTCCATGTAACACATTGTGAAAGCATAGAAGGGTATAATACCTCTGTAAATATCAAGCTGTCAAACCAACAAGACAACATTTGTGGACAAGAGCAAATAGAAAAAAACATATTTAAAAATGCTGAAATTTTAATATGTAAAGCATAGTTTTCTATTGCAGAATCACAAAAATCACTTGACAGTGGGCTAGAAGGCTGAAACTAGTCATGAACAAACAAAATTAATACAGCAAAAGTGAGAAATGCCACCACCTTTTAGTATGAAAGTGTTTTCTGTAGGTTATCTACTATAGAGACACTTTTGCAGTAGATCTTTGGAGGAGAAAGTGAGATTTAAGGAGACAGATAGGTTTTTTCTGGATCTAAAGCTAAAAAAAGGAGGAAATGGGATGAGACTCACTGGCCTGGCTCAAGCTATGTGACTAGAAGCGGGTAGATTACCCTTTCAAGTTCGTAGAATATACCACTTGAGTGATCCACAGGAACAGGTAAAAAGCTCTCTAAGGATCTACATATATAGCACGAGGGATATTTGAGCAGCATATCTCATAATGGTGTGGCAACTAAGCATTTAAGACAACAGACTCACAATTTTGTGGCCCGAATTCGATTCACAATGGTTTATTTCTTTTTTCTATTTCTCGAAGTGTTACACAATTATAAAATTAAATATATTTAAAAGTTCAATTGATATACGTATTATTAATAAACTGAATTTAGTTACAATTACTACCCTTGCAAATTAAAAGTCTATAGACGACCACATATGTAAAATCAGTAAGTGGGTCAAAATCATCTATTCATTCTCTCAGTGACCACACAAGAGAGAGAAGGCCAAAATACTGAATTCGGTCTTCCAAAGTTGTTTCACCGTGGAAGATCGTAACACTGTCCCTCCTTCCAATCGTCGTACGAACATCGAAATAGCAGATACTGAGATAACCAATCGCAGAATTGAAAAGCAGCTACAATCGCTTACTAGTGGAAAGGCTAGAGGACCAGATGAAATACCTATAAGATTCTGTAAAGATTATGCAAAGGAACTTGTTCCCCTTCTAGCAGTAATTTATCGTAGATCATTTGAACAACAAAAGGTATCTAATGACTGGAAAAAAGCACAGGTCATTCCCGTTTTTAAGAAAGGTCATAAGACAGATCCACACAATAACAGACCTATATCGTTGACATCAATCTGTTGTAGAATTATGGAACATGTTTCATGCTCAAGAATTATGGCGTTTATGGAAACTGAACATCTTCTCTATAAAAGTAAACATGAATTCTGCAAACAGAGATCCTGCAAAACTCAGCTCGCTCTGTTCCTCTACGAGATCCACAGCGCAGTGGACAACAGCGCTCAGGTTGATGCCATGTACCTTGATTTCAGTAAGGCATTTGACACCATCCCGCACTGCCCTTTAATGAAAAAAATACGAGCTTACAGAGTACCCAAGCAGACCTGCGATTGGATTCAAGACTTTCTTGCAGATAGAATGCAACAAATCACTCTTAATGGAACTAAATCAACAGATGTAAAGGTAATATCCAGGGTACCACAGGGAAGTGTGTTTACAATATATACAAATGATCTAGTAGAAAGCATCAGATGCTCTTTAAGGCTATTCGCAGATGACGCAGTTGTCTATACCAAAGTAGCAACGCCAGAAGATAGTGAGAATTTGCAGAAGACCTGCAGAGGATTGATGAATAGTGCAGACTCTGGCAACTGGCATTGAACATAAATAAATGTAACATATTGCGCATAAATAGGAAAATAAATCCACTACTGTACAGCTACACTACTGATGATAAACAACCGGAGACAGCGTCTGCTGTAAAATATATAGGCATAACTATCCAGAGCGACCTTAAGTGGAATGACCATATAAAACAGGTAGTGGGAAAAGCAGACACCAGACTCAGATTCATTGGAAGAATCTTAAGGAAATGTAACTCGTCCATGAAAGAAGTGGCTTATAAGGTGCTTGTTTGCCCAATTCTTCAGTATTGTTCACCTATCTGGGATCCCTATCACGTAGGACTGATAGAGGAGATAGAGAAGATCCAGCAAAGAGCGGCACATTTTGTCACGGGATTGTTTACCTGGCGAGAGAGCATTACAGAGATGCTAAACAAACTCCACTGGCAGACATTACAAGAGAGGTGTTGGGAATCATGGAGAGCTTTACTACTGAAATTTCGGGACAGCACTTTTCAGGAGCAGTTGGACAACATATTACTTCCCTCCACATACATCTCACATATTGACAACGAGGAGAAAATTCAAGAAACTAGAGCCAATATAGAGGTTTACCAACAATCATTCTTCCCACTCACTATTTGCGAATGGAACAGGGTTGGAGGGATCAGATAGTGACACCGAAAGTACCCTCTGCCACACACCATTAGGTGGTTTGTGGAGTATGATGTAGATGTAGATGTTGTAGCACATCGGTAAAATTTTGCACAAGCCACCACTGTGTTGGTGTCATCAGAATTTATGAAGCATGTAACCCATGTAAATGATTGTCATTTTTATACTCTTAATTACCATAATTCATAATTACCCTAACAGAAATACATGCAACAATAAACATATTTACCCTGTTTCTCAGTTACAAACAACTATTATTACGCTGGGGTGCACTGTGAGTACATATTCTGAAATTCCTCATCACGATCTGGAATATGGTATGCTGTAAGTTATCACAGTTCACTGTGGTCAAAAGTTATTAACTTTCAAAGTTTTCAGTGATTTGCTAACTGCTCCATCTTGCAAAAAGTGCACATGCCAATAAGTTTGAATGTCAAAATTTTCTGCACCCATACTGTTTGATAAAATGCCCCAACAAGCACAACATCTCTAATACTTGCTGTACAAACAGCATACATCAAAAGTATAAAGGGCATTTTGCCCACACCTCTCTCTGTGGTTACCCAGTTCAAATACTCTTCTTGCTAACAATGTGCAGGAAGGGTCAAAGCATGTGCTGTCTGCTAGACCAGCTTTGAAACCACATTACCTGAGATTTTGTTGTCTAAACAATCTATAGGAGTCATATGCCCATGTTACTCAGCACTACTGCCCTAATCTATTATGCAAACAGTAGCACATTACACGCTGTATTCATCCGAGGAGATAAATGTAAAAGTATGTGTATGCATATGGAAAGAAACTAAGTGGGTACTATAAAATTTGACAGGGTCACTCTCAAATTTCAGGAGCTTGCAAAGTTGCAATATTAATTTTCCATTACCAATAAGTCAATACCAATAAGTCAAACCAGTTCATATCCATTGGAGATGACAGCACAATATAAAAATAGAAGTAGAACAACATGATACATGATGACATACATGTCAGACATGCCAGCCTAAATATGGGACTACAGGAAGGGCAATTTTATTTTACTGTTACAATAAACATCAGAAAGATTCTAAAGCCCAGGTTTGGTGTGAGTTTTGTAGTTTATTCAAGGAAAACTCTGAGTTCTTATCTGTCAAATTATACTGAAACGATTAATGACATGCAAGTATCTTTTTAAAAATTTCTCTTTCTGTTTTAAGTGTACTCATTAGGCTTACAGCTCTTTTCGTGCCCTGTCCTTTCTCCTTCAAGAATTAATAATCATAAAAATGATCTATGATCCAAAGCATCCCCAACAGATATTTTTGCTGCCTCTCCTTTGTACTTTTGAAGAGTGCCTGATCAGTAACTCGGATGAAAGTATAAAGCAGCTGACCTTACAGTAACACCAAAAATGACTCGGATGAAATTGAACTCGAAAATCTGCATCATATAAATGTTAATTCCAGATTATATCACTGTCAAATAGGACCCTCTTTGCTTGGCGAAATTTCATGTACCAAGCTAATTTCAGCTGCAACTGTCAGTTCACAACCTAGTGGCATTACAAAACAACACTCTTATTTTGCACAAATACAAGTTTTAAAAAAGTAAATAATAAAGAATTTGTTATTAACACAAAATGTGTGCAAAGCTCCAGCAATGTCTCTTCAATTTAGTTTCAGACTAATTTTTGCAATTATTGGACCCAAGTATGGAAGGTTTACATGGGAACACACTTCGTTACGAAATAGACCTGACCGTGAGCTTAATGCAAATGCTTCACTCTTATATGTTTCAAATACTTAAGTTTTCAGTTAAAGAATGGGAAATGTCACACAGAAGTAATAACAGCACAAGTCAAATAACTTTGTTTATAGTCCCTTTAGCACGTAACACATTTCCCTAACAATGTCAAAAAGCATCCAGTCTCACGTAAAATTATGCTTGTTTCACATTCACAATGAAGTAACCATTGCTACAGTGTGTTTCAACTCTAAAAACAGGTAGTCATTAATCATAACAGCCTTTTTATTTTATGTTTTGATATCAATGTGTTTCTCCATCAAAATTACTGATTAATAAACACAACACTGTTTAAACCATAAATCTCTTAACTAATCCTATGTGCCTTTCTGTGAAATAGCTCAATTGCTCAAACACTTTTCTCCTACAGACTGATGAAACACATTCAACTATTAATTACAATTTCTAGCAAAATTCTTCATACTGATTGACCTGCAACGTGGCCGCATGCGATACCAAGACAGCATGCGACCACTAACACTGGGGCACAGAACTCCAAGACAATGCACCATCAGTGAAAAGGCACACTAACAAGGGAACCTTCCCATCGCACCCCCCTCAGATTTAGTTATAAGTTGGCACAGTGAATAGGCCTTGAAAAACGGAACACAGATCAATCGCGAAAACAGGAAGAAGTTGTGTGGAACTATGAAAAAAATAAGCAAAATATGCAAACTGAGTAGCCCATGCGTAAGATAGGCAACATTAAGAACAGTGTGAGCCCAGGAACGCCGTGGTCCTGTGGTTAGCGTGAGCAGCTGCGGAACCAGAGGTCCTTGGTTCAAGTCTTCCCTCAAGTGACAAATTTACTTTATTTATTTTCGCAAAGTTATGATCTGTCCGTTCGTTCATTGGTGTCTCTGTTCACTGTAATAAGTTTAGTGTCTGTGTTTTGCGACCGCACCGCAAAACCGTGCGATTAGTAGACGAAAGGACGTGCCTCTCCAATGGGAACCGAAAACATTTGATCGCAACGTCGTAGGTCAACCGATTCCTCCACAGGAAAACACATCTGATTTATTCTATACGACACTGGTGACGGCATATGCGTCACATGACAGGAATATGTTGTCGAATGGGTAGAAAGATTCTTCTACCTTGCCCGATTTAAGGTTTGTTGTGGATGTGATAATCACTCCCAAAAAAGTGATGAAAACATAACGGACGGACAGATAATAGTTGTCTGAAAATAAAAAATTAAAATATTTCACTTGAGGGCAGACTTGAACCAAGGACCTCTGGTCCTACAGCTACTTACGCTAACCACGGGGCCACGGCTCTCCCGAGCTCACATACTCCTTGATGTTGCCTATGTTGCACATGGACTACTCAGTTTGTGTATTTTGCTTATTTTTTCATAGTTCCGCACAACTTCTTCCTGTTTTCTTGATTGATCTGTGTTCAGTTTTTCAAGGCCTATCCACTGTGCAACTTATAACTAAATCTGAGGGGGGTGCGATGGGGAGGTTCCCCTGTAAGCTCCGAAAGTTCCAGAAGGCAGCAATAGGTACGGAGTATAATATTGACATATTACAACATTAAAGATAGAAGTACTCATAACAAATGTCAAGTAAATACGTGACTATGTCGCTCTTAAAATGCTGAAGCTCGAAATGCTCGACTTTTTTTTTTTTTTACTTGTAATGTTAAGTTAAGAAATTATCGGCTAAACACAAACCTTCTTCACTAGGATCTGCACCATACAACATTAAATATGTGCTACTCAGTGCCTTCAGCACAACTGGATTCTTGGTGTTGACACATGAGACTGCTTGCACAAAATTTCCGGGAGACTTTATGTCTGAGGTATGGAAGATGTTCAGTGAGAATAGTTTGCCATCACTCCCTGAAAACCCAAATGTTCATTTGTTCAAGTCTTTCAATAGAAAAAGTGAAACAGGTATTTATATCTTAAAACATGTCCAAATACTCACATAAAGTGAAAATGTGGCAGGAAGATGAATCCTGGACAACTGTAAAGCCTTTTAAGGTTATGTCAGGTTCATCCCTATTTAAGTTTACTTTTTGTATTTCATTCCTGGATCCAACAACAGGTATCACATACAAAAATACACCATTCTGCAACAAGAATAAGCACTAAGGGAACAAACTCTTCCACTACGGCACTGTTGTACAAAACATTCTCGGACTTCTTGCTGTGGCAATTCATGGTAAATACAGTCTACTACCCTGAATTAATGTGGCCAGAAGTCCAAGGATCTTTTATACAAGAATAAGTACTAGCACAGACTAATTGTGTTCGTATATGTTACTCTCGTTATTTCAGAGATACAGACGTACAATAGAACTAAAATGCATAAGAACTGTTTAGATCGCCTTGTGCTTTGTACCACAGACAATGTGACAAACAATTTATTATGATATGGAACGAGTCAGTATGTAACAAATCTGATATATCAGACACATCTTCCAAGTGCATGTGTGACAACTAAAAGGACATTTATAGTTATACTTACCAGTTTTCATCATATGATAGTGATAAATTAACTTCATTTCTGCTTTAATACAGCAGAAATATCCCCCCCCCCCCTCTCTCTCTCTCTCTCTCTCTCTCTCTCTCTCTCTCTCTCTCTCTCTCTCTCTCCCTCCCCCCCCCCCCCCTACTCTTTGCACAATACTGAAGCTGATCATTGGTTAACATGTGTAATTTTTCCTTACAGTATCATACTTGTGAAAGTTCCAGTTACCTCCATACAATCAATGATTGTTGACAAAATCAGAATAAATGTACTGTGAAGATGATGTCGGCATATGCAGCTACATAAAGAATTCCACAATGGACACCAAGTGTTACAAACTATACTGATGTGAAAAAGTCATGGGATAGCAATATGCACATATACAGATGTTCGTAATATCACATACAGAAAGGCATAAAAGGGCAATGCATTGGCAGAGCTATCACTGTACTCAGACTCAGGTCATTCATGTGAAAAGGTTTCCGATGTGATTATGGCTGCATGAGAGAATTAACAGACATTGAACACAGAACGGTAGTTGGAGATAGACACATAAACATTCCATTTAGGAAATTGTTGGGGAATTCAATATCCGAGATATACAGTTGTGACGGTTCACCTTCTTTATTTCTTCGTTTTTTGTGCCCAGTGTCGACGTACCGCATTGTGATACCGGCTGAAAAATGGGGTGTGGTAGTACAACACTGACTACTTTAAATAATGTAGCCGACAGGTACATAGCTGCATTTCACAGCAGTTTACTTTCACTGTTCACAACCTACCCCCCCGCCCCCCCCACCCCCTCAAATAATACACAGTTATATATGCCCAGTGCACTATGGTTTTAACTTTCCATAAGCCTCATTAATAGTTTGCTGGCAAACCTCCACATACTGCTACAGTAGTTTACTATTGAACATCTACGAGCAGTAAAAACCTAACCACAAAGTTCACAGTTCTTGAAGAATAGAAAGGTACGTATGGAGCAGACACTGTCATTGTTTTAACACAAGGCCTAATTGTGTTACACTTATTTCACGGATGCATTGTTGTTGATCCAACCAATACAGGTTCCTTGTCTGATACTCGGCCGTGAACTGACTGTCTCTGGACCAGAAATCGTGCTCTTATATACCCTCACAATAATAGGTGCTGAAACTACACATTGTTCGAAGTTAAATTCACAGAAATTACAATTAAAACTTAACTCATTTGATTAACTGAATAGATCAGAAAATTGTTTTTTTTAACAGTTTTTGCTACAACAAGAGTTAGGCTGAATTATTGTTTAAATGATGCAATTAACGTATATCGTTACACAAATAATACCTTTGATAAACTGTCAATTACTTTGGAATTAATTAAGGGCTGGCTTTGCTAACATATTTTCGAATAGAGCCAAATAGAACCTTTAAGAGTAGCATTAGTTGTTCCTCCAAATGTTTATAATTAGTACAGAATTTATATTTGTTTATACATCAACAACAGAATTTAAGTTAGGAAACAATTACTGATTTCGTCCTTTAATGAAAGTATAAACTAGGAATAGTCAAAATAAATTATAAAATCAATTACATACATTAAACTAAGCACAAAATTAGATCTGGTGTTACATTCTTTAAAACTGAGGGCCAGTCCTTCTCTTTTATGAAAATGCAGATTATATCCACGTATGTTAATGGCAATCAGTCAAAATTGATAAAAACGAATTTAAGGAGGCAGATGGCAAAACAAGAGGGTAAGTAAACATATACCTACTTGCTTTGTCACACAGTGTCAAGTGTCCCCAGAAAACCACATCTGATGCATTATCTTTCACCAAGGGCAATACTCTCTTTCAAATTCTGAAGGTGGCAGGGGTAAAATACAGGGAGTGAAAAGCTATTTACATACAATTTGTACAGAAATCAGATGGCAGTTATAAGAGTCGAGGGACATGAAAGGGAAGAAGTGGTTGGGAAGGGAGTGAGACAGGGTTGTAGCCTCTCCCCAATGTTATTCAATCTGTATATTGAGCAAGCAGTGAAGGAAACAAAAGAAAAATTCGGAGCAGGTATTAAAATCCATGGAGAGACAATAAAAACTTTGAGGTTCGCCGATGACATCGTAATTCTGTCAGAGACAGCAAACGACTTGGAAGAACAGTTGAACAGAATGGACGGTGTCTTGAAAGGAGGATGTAAGATGAACATCAACAAAAGCAAAACGAGGATAATGGAATGTAGTCAAATTAAGTCAGGTGATGTTGAGGGAATTAGATTAGGAAATGAGACACTTAAAGTAGTAAAGGAGTTTTGCTATTTGGGGAGCAAAATAACTGATGATGGTCAAAGTAGAGAGGATATAAAATGTAGACTGGCAATGGCAAGGAAAGCATTTCTGAAGAATAGAAATTTGTTAACATCGAGTACAGATTTCAGTGTCAGGAAGTCGTTTCTGAAAGTATTTGTATGGAGTGTAGCCATGTATGGAAGTGAAATATGGACGATAAATAGTTTGGACAAGAAGAGAATAGAAGCTTTTGAAATGTGGTGCTACAGAAGAACGCTGAAGATTAGATGGGTAGATCACATAACTAATGAGGAAATATTGAATAGGATTAGGGAGAAGAGAAGTTTGTGGCACAACTTGACTAGAAGAAGGGATAGGTTGGTAGGACATGTTCTGAGGCATCAAGGGATCACCAATTTAGTACTGGAGGGCAGTGTGGAGGGTAAAAATCGTAGAGGGAGACCAAGAGATGAATACACTAAGCAGATTCAGAAGGATGTAGGTTGCAGTAGGTACTGGGAGATGAAGAAACTTGGACAGGATAGAGTAGCATGGAGAGCTGCATCAAACCAGTCTCAGGACTGAAGACAACAACAACAACAACAATGCAATGGCTGATGGCCTCCACTTAATGATCGAAAGCAGAGGCATTCAGAGAGAGTTGACAGTGCTAACAGACAAGCAGCACAGTGTGAAATAAAAGTAGAAATCAATGTGGGAGTTATGATGAACAAATCCATTAGGATAGTATAGCAAAATTTGGCATTAATGAGCTATGGCAGCAGATGAGCGAGATGAGTGCCATTGCTAACAGCATGACTTCGCCTGCAGTGCTTCTCTTGGGCTCTTGACCATATTGGCTGGACCCTAGAATGGAATGGTCAGATGAGTCCTGATTTCAGTTGGCAAGAGCTGATGGTAGGGTTCGAGTATGGCTGCAGACCACACAAAGCCACTGACCCAAGTTGTCAACAAGGCACTCTGCAAGTAGAGGGTGGGCAACAATGGTGTGGGCTGTGTTTACATGAAATGGACTGGGTCTTGGTTATGTTTTGCTACTCTGAGACCATCTGCAGCCATTCATGGGCTTCGTGTTTCCAAACAACAATGGTATTTTTATAGATGATGATGTGCTATGTCACCAGGCCACAATTGTTCGCAATTGATTTGAAGAACATTCTGGACACATCAAGCGAATGATTTGGCCATCCCGATCGCCCAACATGAAACCCATCGAACATGGATGGGACATAATCAAGAGGTCAGTTCATGGACAAAATCCTGCAACGGCACCACCTTTGAAATTATGGATGGCTACGGATGCAACATGGCTCAATATTTCTGCAGGGGACTTTCAACAACTGCCATATTAAATTGCTGCACTATACCAGGCAAAAGGAGTTCTGACAGGTTACTAGGAAGTATCCCATGACTTTTGTCACCTCAGTGTGTTACCTGTCATTGACAAACACATTCTTCCACAATAATTTTTTTGTCTTTGTTTTTTGTTTTAAAACATTCAGGCATAACTTTTTTTGTTAATACTTTCTATACTGTCACACAGTTACACATCTGTGTAACATAGCACTACAAATAAATAACAACTAAGTTGTATTCATGTATTTTAATAATATTAATAATAATTTGAAATGCGCACTCATCCATTCACTCCACAAACAAGGGGGCAAAACTGAACCAAATTATTACAGGGGTATCTCACTCGTGCTGGTCACATATAAAATCCTATCAAAAGTTCTCATGAAGAGATTAGAAGAACAAGCTGACCCACAAATAGGAGAATACCAGGCTAGTTTTCGCAAGGGACGATCATGCATAGAACAGACCTTGAATCTGTAAATGATTCTCCAGATGAGAAACACCCAAAACACGGTGGTCCCTTTTGTAGATTTTAAAAAGGCCTATGACTCAATAGACAGAGTAGCACTCTGCAACGCGCTGGAAGAATTCAGCATTGACAGAAAGACAAGAGCAATCATTCGGCAAACATTAACTGTCACAGTCTCCAAGGTTAAATTTATGGGGGATATCTCTGAACCATTTGAAATCCAAACTGGAGTGGGACAGGGTGACAGACTTTCACCATTACTCTTTAATATCATTCTTGAAAAAATTAATAATAGATTCAATGTGAAGTGTTTAGCTTTTGCAGATGACCTTGCAATCCTCACAAATAATAGAAAAGAAGCCACTAACACCATAGAGAAGTTACGCGAAATTGCACAAAGAACTGGCCTGCAAATTTCATATGAGAAAACCCAGTACATAGAAAGAATGCCACAAGAAAAATTGCCTATTGTGACAACCCATAGGAAAACTGTACAAGTACCACATTTTAAATACCTGGGAGAAATCATCCAGCCATCAGGGATCAAACTAAAGGCCAATGAGGAAAGAATAACAAAACTACAGAAAGCATATAAACTCACGTCGAACTATTATAACAAAAAGTCCATATCCATTAATGCAAAATTGAGGCACTACAACACTGTCATACTTCCGGTGGTCTGTATGCATCTGAAACAACACAAATAGGTGGGCAAACTAAAATCAAAGGAATAGGAAAACATGAAAGGAAAATTCTCAGGAAAATTTTTAGCTCAATACAAGAGCAAGGAATTTGGAAGAAGAGACCAACATCAGAATTATATAAATACACAGAGAAGATTACGGATAAAATAAGGAAAAGAAGAATGCAGTTCTACGGACATATCCACAGGATGAATGAAAACAGAATTTCAAAGCGAATTCTTAAAGTCATCAACTCAGGCAGGGGAAAAACAAAATCGATAAAAGAAGTTGAAGAGGACCTCAGACAAGCACACATAACAGTAAACAATGCAGAAAATAGAACTGAATTCAGGAACATCATCAAAAAACATAAATTTGACACCACAACACAGAAGAGACCAGGATGCAAATGGACAGCGGAGCAAAAGAAACGCAGTGAACACACGAAGAAAATTTGGGCTCAGAAAAAACATAAACAATCATCATAGAGGAATTCACGCTCTCTTTAAATGGGAATAATCAATAATAATAATAATAATAATAATAATAATAATAATAATAATAATGATCTCTACAAATGGTATTATGTTCAGTTACTTGAAATGAGATGGGTAATGTGTTATGAATGTCTGTTGTTATGGACCGTCCTACAACCTTTAGCCCTCTATGAAAGTGCAATATTTCCTAAATACCACTTGTTTTAATAAATAACAATAATGACAATTATAGTTAAGTGGGCATTCCATATTCTTATAAGTGATAACAGGAATATTAGTCCACAATACACCAATCCATTTAAACAGCCCCTTTCATCTCTAAAATCTTCTGGCATCCATGTTGGAAAAGTCACTAACCTTAAACATTTTGTAATACCTATGTAGTTTTGAGTTCAAGTTCTTATCAATGCACATACCCAAACTTCTGAGTTTTTAATTTAAATTGTCATATAAGCTGCATCACTTGAAGCAGGCTGTATTTTGCAAAAAGTAAACTTTGTCCCATATCACGCGCTAAGTGATGATTAAAAGTGACACTTTATTTTGAGCAACTTAATTAACACATATTGCAGGTAAGTGAGCACAGGGTTCATTTTGAGTGGAAATAACTAACTTTATATGTTTATTATACATTTGAAATGCTATCTGTAGGCCTAATTTTTGCAGCTCATAAATAATGAAAATTTGTGTAGTGTACAGTGTGTCAATTGGTTTGCAACTGTTTTTGGGCACAAATTTTGTTTCTCAATGTGTAACAAATGTGAATGTTACCGTAGGGTATTCAGTCAAGAAGTGGTGAAGATTGTGGCTTGGAGTTCCAGTGGGGTAATTGTAGAGGGGAATTGAATGGGAAACTCAAAGCTCTCTCATGGAACTGTTGACTCTATTAAAAAGACAAGAGAATCGTAGAGCAACAAGCACAGATTTGTGCCTTTCAGGCTGCATTAAATTATGTGAAATTTGAACCAGATAGGTTGAAGGGAGGAAAAAGTCTGTGGGAACTGGGGAAATGTAAGTAGTAATGGGCAAAAGGGTGAACATTTATTCTGCTTCTTCATTTGCATCTGAGATTCCACAGTCTAATAAATTTGTTGTGTCCCCTGAAATGGTAGGAGAAGAGCCTCTCATCCAACTGTAGGTTGTAGCAGACTTTTAGCAGAAAACTGAGTGTCAATGAAAAAGAGATTATGAAAAAAAAGTCTTGCTGCTAGGTAGCTGATATGATGCAGGCATTTAAGACAGATGATACAGGACAAATCAGAAGCAAGATACCAGGTCACAAGTATTTTGAAACCAACAGCAAGCCTTAGCTTGTCTCTGTCCCCTTCCTGTCTCCTTCTTCATCTCCACCTTCTTCATCCGTCTCCCTTTCCCCTCTCCCCACCCTCTCCCTCTTTCTATATTTCTTATATGCTCTATCATCAGAACTCCTTTCATCTAGCTGTGCAGCCGCTGAATCATCGGTCGAAAGATCTGCCTCACATTATCCTGTTACCCTTTCCTTGCCTCACGATCATTTTCCCACCCCCACCCCACCTCAAACTGCCCACACAAGTTCTCTCAATAACTGATAACAATCAGTCTTCCTGTGGTAGTGATCATTTGGGTATCCATGTAAGTGAATGTGTATACTTTTTGTACAAAAAGAGCAAGAGCTTGAAAGCTACTATGAACACTGTTTTCTGTTACATGTATCTATGCATCATACATCAGCCCACTATAGGTGGGAGATTCTTTTACATATTGTTCCATGTACGTGTAGATCCAGGAATTTCCATTATTGTTGATAATACAAATGTCTCTCTCACTTCTCCTTAATTAATAAATAATTAATAAAGTTACATATTCTCTCAAAAATAAAAGCTCATCTGGATTTGATAGTATTTTTAACAGAGTACTAAAGTGTTTCCCGCATAACAACTATTGTCATTTCTAAAATATGTACTGCATCATTAACTCAGAGCATTTTTCCAGTGAGACTGAAATATACCATTGTTAAAGCTGCATCTATAAAAAATGAAATAGGACAGCATCAGTAACTACCAACTGGTTTCACTACTGCCATCATTTCCCAAAAAATCTGAGAAGGTTATATCATCTACCTGAGCAACAATAATATCCTTAGCAAATCACTGTTTCAATTTCGGAACAGTTGATCAACTGGGAATGCCAGTTATATATACGAGTTCGCAACATTCAGAATTTCGTGCCAATGGTGTGTTGAAGCAAAATGCGGTTGGCAATCCTATACAAGCCTGTGTGTAATGTGTAACTGCTGGAAGTTTCATTGTTGTATGTCTGTTAGTTATTGTTCAGTGCTGTATTGGGTAGAACATTGTGTCGCACAGTTTGCGAATTTCAAAATGGCAGAAGCAGAGGAGCAATCGTCTGCATTAAATTTTGTGTGAAACTCAAGAAAATCTTTACAGTGACACACCAAATGATGCAGGAACCCTACAGTGATGAGTGATTAAGCCATACTCAGTGTTAGGGGTGGTTCACATGGCTTGAAAATGGCAGGATGGAAGTTAAAGATGACCCTCATTCAGAACACCCTCCGACAACTATTGACGATGTTCGTGTCAGGAACATCAATGAAATTGAGCATGCCAGTCGGAGATTGACTCTCCAAGAGATTACAGAAGAATGTAACATTTCAGTTGGATCATGTCATGAAATCCTGACACAGCATCTTGGAATGCATTGTGTTGTCGCCAAGTCTGTCCCATGGCTCATGAGTCAGGACCAGAACGACCTTCGCCTTGCAATCTGAGAAGAGCTTTTGGATCGCGCAAATGAGAGTGAGATGTTTCTTAAGAGAATCATAACCAGTGATGAGATGTGTGTCCATGGGCCTGATGTTGAGACCAAGGTTCAATCTTCACAATAGATCGGCACAGGTTCTCAAAGACCAGAAAAAGCTACTCAGCCTAAGTTAAATGTCAATGCCATGCTGATAGTTTTATTTGACTTTGAAGGATTAGTTCATCACGAGTTCTTGCCACAGGGACAAACTGTTAATCAATGGTACGAGGGCAGTTCAATAAGTAATGCAACACATTTTTTTTCTCGGCCAATTTTGGTTGAAAAAACCGGAAATTTCCTGTGGAATATTTTCAAACATTCTCGCTTCGTCTTGTATAGTTTCATTGACTTCCGACAGGTGGCAGCGCTGTACGGAGCTGTTAAAATGGCGTCTGTAACGGATGTGCGTTGCAAACAACGGGCAGTGATCGAGTTTCTTTTGGCGGAAAACCAGGGCATCTCAGATATTCATAGGCGCTTGCAGAATGTCTACGGTGATCTGGCAGTGGACAAAAGCACGGTGAGTCGTTGGGCAAAGCGTGTGTCATCATCGCCGCAAGGTCAAGCAAGACTGTCTGATCTCCCGCGTGCGGGCCGGCCGTGCACAGCTGTGACTCCTGCAATGGCGGAGCGTGCGAACACACTCGTTCGAGATGATCGACGGATCACCATCAAACAACTCAGTGCTCAACTTGACATCTCTGTTGGTAGTGCTGTCACAATTGTTCACCAGTTGGGATATTCAAAGGTTTGTTCCCGCTGGGTTCCTCGTTGTCTAACCGAACACCATAAAGAGCAAAGGAGAACCATCTGTGCGGAATTGCTTGCTCGTCATGTGGCTGAGGGTGACAATTTCTTGTCAAAGATTGTTACAGGCGATGAAACATGGGTTCATCACTTCGAACCTGAAACAAAACGGCAATCAATGGAGTGGCGCCACACCCACTCCCCTACCAAGAAAAAGTTTAAAGCCATACCCTCAGCCGGTAAAGTCACGGTTACAGTCTTCTGGGACGCTGAAGGGGTTATTCTGTTCGATGTCCTTCCCCATGGTCAAACGATCAACTCTGAAGTGTATTGTGCTACTCTTCAGAAATTGAAGAAACGACTTCAGCGTGTTCGTAGGCACAAAAATCAGAACGAACTTCTCCTTCTTCATGACAACGCAAGACCTCACACAAGTCTTCGCACCCGAGAGGAGCTCACAAAACTTCAGTGAACTGTTCTTCCTCATGCACCCTACAGCCCCGATCTCGCACCGTCGGATTTCCATATGTTTGGCCCAATGAAGGACGCAATCCGTGGGACGCACTACGCGGATGATGAAGAAGTTACTGATGCAGTACGACGTTGGTTCCGACATTGACCAGTGGAATGGTACCGTGCAGGCATACAGGCCCTCATTTCAAGGTGGCGTAAGGCCGTAGCATTGAATGGAGATTACGTTGAAAAATAGTGTTGTGTAGCTAAAAGATTGGGGAATAACCTGGTGTATTTCTATGCTGAATAAAACAACCCCTGTTTCAGAAAAAAAATGTGTTGCATTACTTATTGAACTGCCCTCGTACTATCAGGACATGTTGCGACGCATGTGAGAAAATGTGAGAACGGAAGGGCCTGAAATGTGGTGAGACAGTTTGTAGCTCTTCCATGACAATAAGGCACCCGTACATTCATCGCTTTTGGTGCATGACTATAGCACAAAAAATTAAATCACTGTGCTGCCTCATCCTCTGTACTCTCCAGACCTGACCCGTGTGGACTTCTTTTATTTTGAAAGTTGAAAACCACACTGAAAGGACAAAGATTTGCAACTCTTGATGAGATAAAAGAAAGCTCGCAGATGGCTTTTTGCACAATCCAGCTATAGACGTACCAAGACTGCTTCCGGAAGTGGAGACAGCAATGGGAGCAGAGTATCAAATGTCAAGAACAGTTATTTCAAAGGACACCATGCACAATAAGTAAAAGGTAAATGTAGAAAAATTTTGTGGACAAAGTTCCAGAATTTTTTGAACAGACCTCATATATTCACCACATTTTAGAAGCATTCCACAAGGTTCAATCTCAGACACAGGAGCACATGGGTGCATTTAATGTACATTAAAAAAAGATTAAGCTGTCAGACAGGCCTTCATCAGATTCAGAAAAACACTCATGGGCACGCGCGCGCGCGCGCGCGCACGCACACACGCACACACACGCACACACACACACACACACACACACACACACACACACACAGAGGCCAAACAGAACTGGTTCCATTTGCAGATGACATTGATAATTTATTGCACTAAATCCAAGTAGGCATACAGGAACAGAAGAAATGACAAACAATGTTCAAAAAAGTATTAGAGAATGTTCTTCTGCAAATGATTTCAAAAAGATGTGACATGCACATATAATGGTATTATGTCCATGACATAACAACATAACACATGGAGCAGAAGTAATAACTATAGTGAAAAACTCAAAATTTTAGATGTCTATTTTGTTGATAACTTAATCAGGAAAAACCACATTCTTGAATTCCTAGAACAACTCAGTTCAGCCACATTTGCACTTTCAATCATTGCAAATCTTGGAAACAGATAAATTGTTATGTTAACATATTTCACATAGAATAACATTATGAAAAAACTCAAGTTTAAGAAATTTAGTTTTCATTGTACAAAAAGCTGAAGGCATAATATTGGCACTCATCCATGATTATTTTGTGGACATCTGTTTAAGGAATTAGGTATTTCTGACTACTGCTTCACAGTGTATGGGTACTCTCTCATGAAGTTTGTTGAAAATAACTCACTACATTTGAAAAGGAACAATGATGTACCTAGCTACAAAGCAGAAGAAAAAATTACATTCATTATTCCATATTAAGGTAGACTTTAGCCCAAAAAGGGTCCACTACTCTGCTACCAAAGTTTTTAATCACCTGTCCAATAACATAAAATGTCTGGCAGACACTGGAGTTAAATTTGAAAACTGAAAAAGTTTCTCCTTGACATTTATTTACATGATTTGTATACAGTGGTGAGTAAGAATTACTAATTTGCAGCTGAAAAAAAAACTTGTAAATTGTCAGCATGTAGCCATACTGTTGAGACTGTAAGATGCACTCTTTTCTTTGA
This sequence comes from Schistocerca nitens, assembly GCF_023898315.1. NCBI lineage: Eukaryota > Metazoa > Arthropoda > Insecta > Orthoptera > Acrididae > Schistocerca > Schistocerca nitens. The sequence goes on along the minus strand of NC_064617.1, from coordinate 895,735,351 downwards.
AAAATTGCCTCCAAAATTCAAGTGCATCTTACTCAAAATTAATATAAAATTTCCAGTGTTTGATTTAAATTCCCAGTGGTCTTAAAAATGACCATATATTCAATGCCATGGGAAACCTACCTCTATTTGGCAACACTGGATTAAAACAGCAACAGCAGTGCACCAATGTGACGAACATGAGTTTTGCAGGGATTCACAAGCTTGCTAACAATGTCTCCTTCCCGCCTCAACAACACGCACCCAGAACACTGTCTAGCCTATGGTGCATCATTACAGTCTACGGTGCCAGTGAACTTTCAGTTAAAGTGATATCAGGGTTGCCACATGTTTCCCCACATGAAATTCCCTGATATTTTCCTGAGTTCCAGACAAGTTTTAGCATTTTTCCCTGACAAATTTTGAGATCTCAAGGGTAACTTAAGACATAAATTGGCAATCTGTCTTTGCAGCTACAGTACAAGAAACAATAGTGCAAACGAGGAAATATCTAAAAAAAACTCGCAAGCAGATGGCATTTCCTGATATGACCAAAAATCTTAAGTACTAACATCAACATCTTTTGCAAACAACTGCTTTTAGATGGAGAAAGCAAGTCAAATAGTATGTGTGCTTCATTAAGACTACCGATGTTATTTTATTTCAATAAAACATAACACATTTGGTGACAAAAATAAACATTTCCTTGGAGTCCCAAGACAAATTTAAAATACCTTCACTGATTTCAGAAAAAAATTAGGCCTCTTGAAAGAATTGTATAAGGTGGGGAAGAATTGTGTAAACAAACACTGTAGGTGACTGCCAGTAAAATGTTGGTTCTACTATGTTCGTTATTGTCAGTTATTACCCACAGTATTATATCTATTACTTTACAAGTATTTTATGATTTTTCTTTCAAGAAATATATGAGTACACAGCGTACAAACTGCCAGCGAGTAACACAATTTTCTTCTTCTTATCATCCACACTTTCTAACATAAAATGTAGTTTATAAGTGCCAAAATGTACTAGAACAAATAAAATGTCTATAAAACGCTTTGAGGTGAGACGGTCGCAATTCCTGAAATCCAATGCCGATGGCCTCTGGCCTGCTGAGGACCACCACAGTCCTGGGTCCATTGATGAACCATGAAAATCCGCTGCCTTACACCATACACAGACAGACCCAGCCTGTGGGCAGATCAGTGAGACTAGTTCTGACAGGCAGGGCCTGCACATTAGTGGGAACTGAATGGCTTCAGACTGGCAGACATGATCCATTACAGACAATTGTAGAAATGGCCTGCCGTTTTGGCCCATTGTGGAAATCCACTTGTGTGACCAGCTACTCACTAGCCACAGATAGCATGTTGATGAAATGAGACGAAAGTGATCGATGCATGCAACAGATAACTTTTTCAAATACTCTGAGAATCAATAATAATGAAGATGGGTAACAACTCACCATAAAGATGGTTGCTGAGCTGCAGACAGAAAAGACAATCACACTCCCACAACTAAATTTTCAGCCATAGCTTTTATCAGAAAACCAGAACACACACACACATTCACACAATCACTCCAACACAACTCATGCACACGACTGCCGTCTCCAGCCCCTGCATCTACAGTCTCCGAGAATCAGATTCAAACAAACCACTCCTCATGCCTCCCAGCCTGTCATCGGCATCTGTTAGGCTAGTGACAAGAAGTAGTGGCAACACTGACTGCAAGCTGAGGGGAGTGGTAGGAAGACGAGAAGCAGCAATAATGAGGGAGTAGGGAAGCGGCACACGTACTCAGCTGCATCCAGCCAATGATAATGTATGACACCTCACTAAACAAACCATTTCATCTACTGAGACAAAATCAAGATTTATGCAGTGCTTTTTCAAATTTCCGTGATATTTCCCTGATTTCCCTGACGTGTTTGAAATTCTCTGTTTCCAGAACCTGTGGCAACCCTGGATTTAGGTTTTCGGTAACAGTAAGTTTTTGTTGGTTGCTAGTTTCGTAATGGGAAAAAATAAATGGTAATCATATGATGAGGGCTAAAATTGAAAGTAATAGCATACACAGATGTAGTTGGAAACAGAGTAACTGATCAGCGTTTTGGCCGTCCACAAAAAAAAAAAAATCACAATTGGCGGTCTAGTAAAGAAGAACTGAAAAAAAAAAGAGGAAGACTTAACGTGCAAACAGAGGACTGAAAGAAAAAAAGGCCAAAACTAGAAGATGACTATTTTCAGGAATTTGAAAGATCAGTTCAGTTTTATAGATTAAGAATTCTTTTCGTTTTGCTTTGCAATCTAATAATAAAAAATAGTAAAAATGTTATTTTTTTAAAAAACTGCTTAAAAATTACGATGTGTCCTACAGTCTGTAGCATCTTAGAGTCCATAAAATATGGTACATATGAATATAAAGTGACTCATTCCATACAACTTCTGACACTTTCTTGGACGACAAGAGAGAGTGCTGTGTTGGGTTGCGCGGCTCACACGTCTCTTCCAGTTGACTCATACGTTGTGTGTGCAGCTGATCCTCTACTTTGGGTCGTCAGATACATTGCTCTCACTGTTTAATTCTTCTCCGAAGACTGTATCAGGTTAAAGGGAATAATATTAACCAGCTCTCTATTCTTGAAATAAATCATGTACTTGTAGAATCTTCTCAGTTCAACAACAATGTATTTTCAATTCTCATCTCCAAAGTAACAATTATTCTGTACAAGCTCCAACAAGCCAACTGCTTCCAAGATAAACGTCAGAATCGACAAAACAGCCATACAATTACATAAGTGCTGCCTCATACAGAGCCAAGACATGAAGTAAGAGTCTCTATACAATACACACTTCATATGTCTCTGTAACAATCCTCATGACACCACAAACCACAGAACATTATACAAACACTCTTTGACTTTTTTATGTAAATTCCAAGGCACTGCTGGTAACCACTTGTCAGGGCCGCTCATCTGATGCAGCTCATGGCTTCTCGTGACAGCTGTCCCTCCTACACACACAGATGAGTGTGGTGCAGTAAAAAGGCTCTCTCGCCCTCATCATTAAAATATTGAAGAGAATTAGATGTAGGAAAACTAATGTGGAAGCAACACCGAAAACAATTCAGGAACCGACGGTCGTCACTCTGCCCGTTAACACAGAATGTTAACGTCCCAAGGGAACAGATGTGACTCCGCTCGGATCCCATGGATCTGACATTAACCTCACTTGAGCGAGAGCAAACCAGTACTTCTCTTTACATTTTGAGTGAAAGTCTCCCAACAGAAAAACAATCACCACTTTACTAGGTAACACAACATCAGATAAAGTTATTCTGTTTTCAACTTTGTCATGGACAAGTTTGAATTTCTTGCACAAGTTGTCTGTAACCTTGTTAGTATCATTCTGTTTGGTAAAAGCAACAGTTGCAACGTTTACGGACATTATATTCTCAGTAATTTCTCGATCTATAATTTGCTCAAATGGTTCTGCTAGATTACTTACATTTATAATGTCAAAGTTGACTATTTTTTCTTTGAAATTTCGTTCTACATTATTTACTTGCTTGTTGACGCATGCAATTTGTGATTGGACTATAGGAATCAGCTTATCCTGTTTCTCAACACACTCTTTCAGGGTGCACAACCTCTGCTTTACAGCATCGAATGTAACATTGGATACACGCTGAAATGATCCTAATTTTTCGACAAGTTCCATTTCTATATTATTACATTTATCTTCAATGTCAAATTCTAATTTTTTAGTTAAATCCTGAAATTGCTCATTCTTTCTTTGGTTAAACTCAGTGAATAGTTGTTCAATGTGAGTATTCAAAGAACTGGTTTGTTCACTCTTTAAATCCAATATCAGATTTTCTACCTTATTATTTAAAGAGTCAAATTCAGTCTTTAACAAAACTATATTAGCTGCTTGACTGTTCAAGATTCCACTTTGGCTACTTAAAACATCACTCTGAGCATCTAATTTGATGTTCAATTGTGTATTTACTGAATCTAACTTAAGACTTCATTCTTGTCTTAAAGAAGCATTTTGAGCATTTAAATCTGCTCTTTGAGCATCTAACTTAGCATTTAGTTCTTTTCTTAATGAAGCATTCTGATCACTTAGTTCTTTCCTTAAAGCCGCTGAATCTGCTCTCTGGGCTTTAAGTAAATTCACTACCTCAAACCAGTCTGGTGCCCCCTTACTCACTGTCGTAACCATGGCTAGTTCTGAAGTTTCCCCAGTTTTTTGAATGCTATCCATATCCCTATTGATTTTCGACCTAGTGATCATCTAAAACAACTTCACCTCTAAATGTACTAGCTACAGTAATATAGTCTTTGAACAGTTTCTTCCCCCCCCCCCCCCTACTCAAACAATTATTGTTGTTCGCTCACCCAGTGTAGAGTTTTATGCTGCGGTGAATAGCACAGGTGCCGGCAGCGTCGAACGTTGGTTGCGGTGTCAGTGTCGGCGAGTGGACACGAAGTCAGCAACGGTGAACAGCAGCCGTTGCAGTCAACGTCGGCGGCTGGTTACTGCGTCAACGTCAGTGGCTGGTTACTGCGTCAACGTCAGTGGCTGGTTACTGCGTCGATGCCGGTGGCTGGTTACTGCGTGTGTGAGAAATGCTTCCTCCCCACACCCAAATCATCTTAATTGAAAAGTTGACATCTTCCCTCCATTCTTTTGACATTATTACCTTCTACTGTCTTATGTTGCTTTCACAAATTTCTTCATTTGGTTCAGTAGACACAACGCAAATTACTCGAAACAGTTTCTCAGTCTTGTTATGCCTGGTTGCTATGGCAACTCAAATATCTTCTTCCCGCTTTTGGCTTACAATTTCCCTTTCTCTTTCAGTCCTCTCACTTGGTCGCCACGTTCTAACGCTTTCTTGAATGACAAGAGACAGTGCTGTGTTGGGTTGTGCAGCTCACGTCTCTTCCAGTTGACTCATACGCTTGTGTGTAGCCGATCAGCTAAGTTGCTCTCACTGTTTAATTCTTCTCCAAAGACTGTATCAGGTTAAAGGGAATAATATTAACCAACTCTCTATTCTTGAAATCATAGAATTCATGGAACATATTTTGTGTCCAGACATAATGACCTTTCTACACTCTGAGAAGCTCATCAGCAGAAACCAGCAAGGTTTTAGGAAACAGCGGTCATGCGAGACACAGCTGGCCCTCTTTGTGCACGATAATGGCTCCCAGGTTGATGCCATATTTCCCGACTTTCGAAAAGTGTTCGACTCAGTTCCGCACTGTTGCTTTCTCCAAAAAGTGCGCACTTACAGTCTATCTGATGACATATGCAGTTGGATAGAAAGTTTTCTAATAAACAGGGAGCAGTATATCGTCCTGAATGGGGTGACTTCAACAGAAACAAGCGTAACTTCAGGTGTGCCCCAGGGCAGCGTAATAGTAGTAGTAGTAGTAGTAGAGGGGTTTTGTGGGCGCACGACAGCAAGGTCTTCAGCGCCCGGCAGCGTAATAGGTCCGCTGCTTTCTACAATTTACATAAACAATGTGGTTGATGGTATTGTCAGCAGCATTAGACTGTTTGCCGATGATGCTGTAGTCTACAGGAAAGTAGCATCACACGAAAGTTGTGAACAAATCAATGAGGATTTGCAGAAAATACATGCGTGGTGTAATGACTGGTAGTTATCTCTCAATATTAGTAAGTGTAACCTACTGCGCGTAACAAAGCAAAAATCCCCATTAATGTATGAGTACAAAATACATGCCCAGTCTTTGTAAGCGCTGACATCCTTCAAGTATCTTGGTGTGACTATTCAAAATAATCTCAAATGGAATGATCCAGATTACACAAGTAATGGGTAAGGTGAACTCTAGATTGTGGTTTATTGGTAGAATCCTGAAGCGATGCAGTCCTTCAGTAAAGGAAATAGCTTACGATATGTTAGTTTGTCCAGTCTTAGAGTATTGTTCATCTGTAAGGGACACTTACCAGATGGGTCTGGTTCAAGAGATTGAGAAGGTCCAAAGAAGAGCGGCAAGATTCTTGACTGGTACATTTAGCCATCGCGAGAGCATTACATATCTCATAGAAAGTTTGAAGTGGGACACACTTTCAATTACATGGCACACTAAATGGAAGGGGCTGCTCACTAAATTCCGAAATCCGACCTTCACCGAGGATGTAGAGCATATATTATTACCACCAACTTTCAAATCGCGCAATGACCACCATTCAAAGATAAGGGAAATTAGAGCTCGTACTGAGGCATTCAGACAGTTGTTTTTCCCTCACGCAATCCGCGAGTGGAACAGAGAGGGAGGGGGGTGCGGGGGATATATATGTAGATGTGGAAATAAATCATGTACTCGTAGAATATTTTCGGTTCAACAACAATATATTTTCAACTCTCATCCCCAAAGTAACAATTATTCCGTACAAGCTCCAGCAAGCCAACTGGTTCCAAGATAAACGTCAGAATCGACAAACCACCCATACAATTACATACATGCTGCCTCATACAGAGCCAAGACATGAAGTAAGAGTCTCTATACAATACACGCTTCATCTGTCTCTGTAACAATCCTCATGACACCACAAACCATGGAACATCATACAAACACTCTTTGACTTTTTGATGTAAATTCCAAGGTGCTACTGGTAACCACCTGTCGGGGCCGCTCATCTGACGCAGCTCCTGGCTTCTCGTGACAGCTGTCCCTCTTGCACACACAGATATGTGTGGCACAGTAAAAAGGCTCTCTCACCCTCGTCATTAAAATATCGGGTGTTCGAGATGGTGGAGAGCCATGTGTTTCTAGAACTTACCCCGAAATTCTCGAAGCATTACAAACTGATGATTAACTGTACAAATGATCCCAGTAACATTAAAATAAACCAAATGAAACATTTGCTAAACTGTATTTATTTAGTTATTTATTATCTTCTCTCGTACATTACTACTGCAATGAAGGTCAGTTCTTGTGCTGTACAGGAAAAATGCAGTGTGTCATATGCCAGTTTAGTTGTACTCCTTTTACAGAGAACCAATCAACAATTTTTGAACACAAAGGTTTCCTTAGAATGTTTATTCAGTAGATATGACCCCATTCTGAACATGCTGATTCAATAGGCATAATCCTGAAGTTTCTTACTGTAGCTCTTTGTATTTGATTGGTTTTTCAGAATGAAAAGTAGTTCTGAGATACATACCTAAATTTCAGTTTATGTAGAAAAAAATGGAAAACAACAGGAGCTTCTGAAGTGATGTGCTACAAAGGGATCCAATTTTGTTCACAGGCAGCTAACATTAGCCTGAATTTGAGTATCTGCATGTTCAGACAGAAGATATCAAGTTATGAAACTTAAGGAACAACTTAATTGCTGTATTTCATTCACGTTTTATTCCTAATATATTGAGAAGCAGGTTACCCGACTATGTTTTCTGCAACTGAGGTAAACCTATTCATGGAACTACAGGGTACATTCAACATTCATTATGCAAATGCACACTATCGTACATGACTGTCAGCATTCAGGAGCAAGTTTCACGTAAGTGATTAATAATAAAAAGACTTCTTAAAAATACATTCAGTACATATAATTATCTTTACAATGAACTGTCTGTTCACCTTAGGGTCTCTAACCATTAACGAATCACAACATAATGCCTCAACATATTCACTATGTGATCAAAAGTGTCCAGACACCTGGCTGAAAATGACTTACAAGTTCGTGGCGCCCTCCATCGGCGATGCTCGAATTCATTATGGTGTTTAGCCTTGATGTCAACTTCCACTATCGAATGCATATGTTCAATCAGGTGCTGGAAGGTTTTTTTGGGGAATGGCAGCCCATTCTTCACAGAGTGCTGCACTGAGGAGAGGTATCGATGACAATTGGTGAGGCCTGGCACGAAGTCGCCGTTCCAAAACACCCCAAAGGTGTTCTATAGCATTCAGGTCAAGACTCTGTGCAGGCAAGTCCATTACAGGGATGTTATTGCCATGTAACCACTCTACCACAGGTCGTGCATTACGAACAGGTGCTTGATCATGTTGAAAGATGCTATCACCATCCCCGAACTGCTCTTCAACAGTGGCAAGCAAGACGGTGTTTAAAACATCAATGTAGGTCTGTGCCACGATAGTGCCATGCAACACAGAAAGGGGTGCAAACCCCCTCCATGAAAAGCACAACCTCACCATAACTACCATCGCCTCCGAATTTTACTGTTGGCACTACACACACTGGCAGATGACGTTCAATGGGCATTTGATATGCCCATTCCCTGCCAATGGATTGCCACACTGTGTACCATGATTCGTCACTGCACACAATGTTTTACCACTGTTCAATCGTCCAATGTTTACACTCCTTACACCAAGCGAGGCGTTCGGCATTTACCGGCGTGATGTTTGGCTTATGAGCAGCTGCTCGACCATGAAATCCAAGTTTTCTCACCTCCCACCTAACTGTCATAGTAGTTGCTGTGGATCCTGATGCAGTTTGGAATTCCTGTGTGATGGTCAAGATACATGTCTGCCTATTACGCATTATGACCCTCTTCTGTCAGTCAACAGACGAGGTCAACCTGCACACTTCTGTGCTGCACGTGTCCCTTCATATTTCCACTTCACTATCACATTGGAAACAGTGGACCTAGGGATATTTAGTAGTGTGGAAATCTCACATACAGACGTATGACACAAGTGACATCCAATCACCTGACCACATTTGAAGTCTGTGAGTTCAGCAGAGCACTCCATTCTCTCTCTCTCTCACGATGGCTAATGACTACTGAGGTTGCTAATATGGAGTACTTGGCAGTAGGTGGCAGCACAATGCACCTAGTATGCAAACATGCATGTTTTGGGGGGTGTCCAGATGCTTCTGATCACATATTGTATGAGCCTGTAAAAGCTAAATGAAAATGGATTTTTCTTCATCCAAAGCCTATTGTGCATCCTTTTGACAGATACTTACAAGGAGCGGTCCCAGCAGTAGAATTTTTTTGAAATAATCTATATGGTGATGTATGTCAAGGTCCATAGAATCACTCCCTGCAGCCATTCACCATGGTGGGCCCTCATTAGCGAGTAATCAATGAAAAAGAAATTCAAAATTTCACTAAAAATAGTAACAATTTACAGACCAGTTGTATAGCGTAATGGTTAAGGTAATGACCTCACATGTAGAAGATTGTGGTTTCACACTTTGTTATGCACTTTGAAATTCTTTATTTTTAAATCTTTATCGAAATTATTTTTATCTTTATTTTTATTCGATTAATTGGTTTAAATGCAATTTTTTTCCATTCCCTTGTCACCACATGTAAGTCATTGTATGAAATATATCAACTGCTTTCATTTTTCTTCCTATCAGTCTTTTTCCACTTGGAATGCCTATTAATGAGATTTCGATTATTGTTAACTTTGACTTAAAGCCTTCCATTTCATCATTTTAAATTTTTGTCCATGTAACTGCATTTATTACTTCTATTTCCCATTTTGCTTGAAATTTGTTTTACTTATAGTCCCCATTTTCCTTTAAAACATCATCCAAGTTATTTTGTCCATAGTACAATAAGAATTTATATTTTAAATGTTTGTATGACCATTGCAATCCAAAAAGACGTACATCTTGTAAAGAAGAATACATTCTTGATACCACTGCACAGTAGATTATTTTGTCTTTTGTTTTTTAATCGACAGATCAGCATTTTCATATGTTTAAACATTAAGACAGATAAATAAAAGTAATTAAATTCACATGCATAAGTATTCCAAGTGAAAAATAAATATAAGAAGAAAAATTAAGAGCAATTGAAGAAGTTAATAAGTTGATTACAACGGTATGACAAGGAAATACAAATTAAAAAAATTGTTTGTAAACCAATTAATTGCATAAAAATGGTGACCAAAGTCATTTTTACAAAGATTTTTTAAAAAATAAAAAAGTTTCCATTGCTTGATGAGATTCAAACCATCCACCCTAGTCAGTAACTTAAATACTATAGTACTTTCTTTTCTTCAACCAGTCCATAAATGGTTACTATTTTTAATGTTAAACAGCATCATGTGAAATTCCATTTTTTTTATTATTTTTTTCTGATTATCCGCAAATGAGTGTCCACCAGGATGAATGGCTCGAACATGTGATTTCTTGGACCTTAACCTAAGACACCATATAGAGTATTTAAAAAAAAAAATCAATCCCACCCACTGCAGTTAATTTATTTTTCTTTTTCATTTTGCTTAAATCATCATATGATATCCTAATGAGACACTAAAATCCAAGCCCCTGAACCTGGAGTGTGACAAATACTCACTAGTTACAGTCCTTTGTGAAATCTTTCGGAGTGCTCATCATGACTCACTGAAATATCAACATACAATGCCTAGAAAGTTTACTTTACCTCTCCTTTGGATTTCTGAGAAGGTACATCGCTCTTCCTTCTGTTATTTGATGAACTAAGAAACTGGCCTTGCTGCTGCTGCTGCTGCTAATAAACAACTTTTTTTTCTACTTCTGATGTTGCTGCATTTAATCAGTGTGTCACTTACTTCTGACTTATTTCTTCTGTATTATGATTTTAGTTTCAGTGGTGGGCACAAGCAAACCAGAAATCTATAACTTAGAACTCCAGAAACATAGAATGCCACACACTGGCAAATCATGATTTTTGAAGTATTTCCTGATTATATTTTTTTGACTAGGGTTACTTTCTTATCTGACCTTATTTTAGGTATGTGCAACAGTAATTTTGTAAAATTCAGAAGTGCATGTCAGATTTCCTAGTTCTAGCCAAAGGCAGAAAGTATTCAAACAACACATGGAAAAAAGGTTCAGATTCCACAATATCTAATCCACTCTAATAACACTCAACAGTTAAAATGCTACATTTCACTTCAGATCAGTGCTGAAATGAACTAATAAGTTATATTTTTTTCCACATCTGTAATAGTTAGCCTTAGTTTCCCAAAATCATAACACCAGCATCCCATCATTTTTGTACAAGGAGACTATTTTGTTCTAAGTTTCAATCACACTTCAAATTAACTATGTTACTATGACTGTCATACCTTTGAGTTACGTGCTAAAAAAGTGACGTAATTTCTTCCTTCAGAGGATATAATATAGGAATCTTCAATTTCTTCATCTGATGCTAAAACTGGCTTTTGGGTGTCTTCTTTACTTTTTTGCAAAACAGCATCTAATGGTAACACACAACCATTTTTGAAAAGAACAATGGGAGGTTTTTCTTCAGAAGATGACAAAATGCAGTTTATGGGTTCCTGAAACTAAGTTGAAAAACATTTAAACATTAGTGTTTTATACCTTACACTTAACAGTATTACTAAAATGAGTACCAAATTAAGAAAAGAAATTTTAATGACCGTACCTTTATTTTATTTGCTTTATCCAACCTGTCATCATTTTCTGTCCATGTCCGGATTTGGTTATAGTGAAACACACCCACATACTGTTTGTTTGCTTTGTCGTATATTACAGGTGATGTCAGTCTGCTTTTTGTGCTCCAGCTACCAATCTGCTTCTGATCTTGCAACTGCAAAACAACAAGTCATAAAAGTAACCATTGTAGCAGTAACAGTAGGAAGAGCAATAATGCTGACAGTAGTGACCAATTTATTTTTTAACTCATGTTAGAAGTATCATTATGATGACATGTTGTTACATGTAGAAAAATATCTGAAAAACATGTCATACTTGTTCAGTCTCAATGATTAATGAAACAAATCAAATGCATGAAACTAACTGACAAAATCTGGGTTTCAATACAATTCACTGTCCTGCCAGATCTTTTATTTCATAGTTTGTCAGATGCACTACGAATTCTGATTCAAAGAAGGTAAGAACAGACCAGGGCATCTTTCTCGTGTATGAACCAAGGTGGTTCTTATCCTCCTTTAATCTAGTGTGTGTAACAAATTTCTCATTGGAATTTCCCTTTTATACTGTTATTATTTTGTTTCTCTTTCAAATTTATAATCTGGAAAAAAAAACACTTAATCTCTGCCAGTATACCAATTTGTTAACTTTGGTTTATGATCCTATTGTAAGCCTGGACTATTAGCCATGGCACTTTCCTTTAAGGGAAGCTGTAACTATGAGGACACACCTTCGAGATGAGCAGTCAGTCACAAATTGGTCAGCGCTCAGCTGGGACACTCACCTGTAATTGCTTTTCTCGAAATTTCCATGTCACAGCTGTAGGTAGTACATCTGAAATGTAGGTTTTAGCTTGTAACTGAAGAAGAGAATAGAGGTTGGCTATTGAAAAATATCATCTAGCATGCTTCTTACAAGGGGAGGGCATGAATTGGGAAACTCAGATTGGAATGAGGCTTGGTTGGCTTGTAGTTACCTAAAGGGTGTTACCCTGCAAGCAGTGGTAAAACACACCGACCAGCCAAAACGATTTCAAAATTTCACCCACACTTTATACAGGGTGTACACTTATCTTGACCACGCTAAATAACTGTTTGTCCGGATGCAAATTACAAAATGTTTCAAGCAAATGTTCTTTAGCCATCAGGGGAACATCAATCAGCATGATTGCCTTCAAAATTGTTAAGGCTTTCGTGGCCACTTGTTGACAAACTGCCTATTGGCTTCTGTCTCGGGTTCTTCAGCCGACGTTCATCTAATGATTTTTCTGACGTTTCGCCAGCACGAGTGGCTGGCTTTGTCAAAGCTTCACCCTCCATTGCCGGTGGTGAACTGGAGGCGAGCTCGCGGGCGCAGACTATATGTACCTGGCGCGCCAACGTCCGAGGGCTTCTCCGCGGTCATTTCCGGTGCGGTTCTCCTCTTGCTACCTGCGACGGTCGTTCGCTGCAGTACGGGAAGCCAGGATCCGTTTACCTTAAGGCTTTCCTCTTTCTTGTTGAAACTGTTCAGGTGTTTTTGTATTTCTACAGCTTCTCTGAACAAGCGCGTGTGATAGTGCTTCTCTACAGCTAGAACTTCCGTGTCGGCGAATTTTATTACGTGGTCGGTCCCATTCAGTGCGTGCTCTGCCACGGCCGATTTCTCCACCTGCCCCAACCTGCAATGTCGCTTGTGCTCTCTGATCCTGGTGTTAATTGATCGTCCAGTCATTCCGACATAAACTTTTCCGCATGTGCATGGTATACGGTATATTCCCGACCTTGCAAGTGGGTCTCCTTTCTCCTTCGCCGATCTAAGACACTCTTTGATCTTCCTTGTCGGTTCAAAAGGACGGGTATACACTCGCACACACACACATATCCATCCACACATATACAGACACAAGCAGACATATATATATATGATTATAATAGAGGGAAACAGTCTTTCCGCTCCCGGGATTGGAATGACTCCTTACCCTCTCCCTTAAAACCCACATCCTTTCGTCTTTCCCTCTCCTTCCCTCTTTCCTGATGAGGCAACAGTTTGTTGCGAAAGCTTGAATTTTGTGTGGAATTTTGTGTGTATGTTTGTGTGTCTGTCGACCTGCCAGCACTTTCATTTGGTAAGTCACATCATCTTTGTTTTATATATATATATATGCTGCTCATCCACATGACTGCAATCTCAGGCAACTGAAACCACCAGAATAGCATGGAGTGCTGCATCAAACGAGTCTTCGGATATGTGAGAGAACCAGCTATCACCATGATTTAACTCCAGTCAGAACTTTGTTTTTAGGGTAATATACAGCTTCATATGTCTACAGAATCCTTTACATATAAACCAAAATGAGAGGTCATTAACAAGGTCTGCATTCTTTAAATGATTACTACTAAAAATTCTGGAACGCAGCCTTGTGTGTTTAACTGATTGTAAATGAAGTTAAAGAGTGGTACCATCATGGTAGCATAAAATTTTAATACTCTGTTGGTAACACCATCACAGACACAACAAAAACTTTTCTTTAGGAACCTAGAGAGATATATAATATCAATCAGTTTTTACCAATAGCCTGTTGCTAATGTATACAATGTCTGTTTTGACAAATGTTAAGGACCTGCCTTTGATAAATTACTGTTAAGTATAATTTTTTCTGGCACTGTAAGGCTAAATAAATCGAAAGAGGAGGAGTCATTCCATGTCAAGTCAACCCAGCTGCCAACTTGACCATCTCCAATTTTCATTAAATTTGGTGTTCACTACACATGAGGAGAGAATGAAAAATGCCCAATTTCAGAACTGTAGCACAAGTATGACAAAGGAATGAGCACCCAAATTTCTAAAAATGTGTGCAAAATTCGAAAAACACTGCTCACAAAAAAAGACTGTAATTTCTGTTCTAATAGAGACAGAATCATGGATCAGGTAATTTTGGAAATGGCTAAGAAAAGACTGCAAATGATATTCAACTTGGCCATGTTAAAAAACACACACATAATTAAGGTCAGTGACCTTGAATATCTCAAAACGTATCACCTTCAAAATTTCTGAGAAAGATGTACTTGCTTCTTCATTGTTCCACTAAACATAGTGAAAAATCAAGTTGGGATGTCATCTGGATTAGGACATGTGAGTTAATATCTAAAGCTATGTGACACAATAAAGCAACAGAAATTTAATGCAAACTGAAACAAAATGTTATAAGTACTGAAAAACATGTTAACTTTTAAAAAGATGATGTAATAGCAATGCACAGTATGGCAATATGAACAGGCCAATTGCAAGTATTTGTAATACGCAAGGTAACAGCACGCTCTCTGACCTTCAATGACACAAAACATGATACAACCATCCTAGACAAATGTATGGAATGCATGGAAAAAACATTCAAATATCACAACCAAATGCAATGACAAATGCATCATCAGTAGTTACCACGCCTCAACACTGAGAAGCAAGATATAACACTTTTGAGCATCTTCTGGTGAAAGGGCATACATGTGACATGTTGCTGTACTCCCATCAACCTTTGTAAAAATGTCTATCTTGTCCACAGTAAAGACGTCAGATTTCTTGGGGTACACAATGAAGGTGAAGAGCCATGACGATGTAGGGAGCTTTTGTAACCCCACTGGTATATTCATTAACATTAAAAACACATCCAAGCCAGCAGCAACCTTCATACAAACATACAGCAAACACAGTGATATCAACAGGGTATGAGTATTGTGGGTCTGTGTCAGATACTCATTTTTGATGTATGGTGAAGTGGAGAAAACATTCATTTGGATTTTTTTATGGACAGTGGAAATAACGCAGTGCAACTAGTGGGTACCAAAAATAGTGCAAATCTGTGCTAATGACTCTTGAAAGAGAGGAGCGTCCTCATTATATTCCCTGTTAGTTTTATTATGAAAGTGATACACTGTAATGTTCTTGGAACATCATTCATAAAGCTACCTGGGTGTCATCATCTGAGAGGTGTAGATGCACTGCAGACTGGCATGGGAAGCAAGTCTCTCAGTGGTACCCCAATACCACCACATGGTCCTCTGCCATATGATGTGGCAAGGAAATGACACTCTAAACAGACACTGAAATCACTCTGATGAAAAGATAAGTTAAGCAATGGCATTGTAAAAGATGAACACACACAACACTGTCATGTTTAAGGCATTCCGATTTGTTAACAAATGAAATGTGATCAACTGCATAGGTTTCTGGATGTCATTATAAACAACAAATGGATGAATAGAGGTCTGTGCATTGTTCCAGTGAACCCCCTTAAACCTCATCCTGCATGACAAATGTATAATTCTCTGCAAAATCACAAACAACAATGTATTCATTGTCACAAGTGTCCCTTTCAGATTGAAAAGACTGTTGGACAGCTATGAAGCTGCAGGAGCTTTTTTGAATTCTTCAGTGAGGTTTCCCAAGAAACCTTCCACAAAACAGACATGTTTGGAGAGATGTTTGGTCTGTAGGTGTCCAAAGTTTGTATGTTATTTCATCAGCTCCATTTTCAACAAACAAGTCCTATAGATTATATAATGAAAGATTGTGCACTTGGGCAGTTCTCACATTTTGACATATAACATTTTGGCTGTGCAGGATTACAAATGCTCTCGGACAGACAGTGTTTGTATGCATTAAGGTGACAGTTGGCATCACCTGTCCAACATGAGCTTCACATTTTCATGAATACTGCAAGACGCACACTATAGGTACTGGTTGCACCAGCCAGAACACCGTTCTTGGGTCGTAACTGGCAAACTTTGGATAATGCTACTTTCAGCTTTAACTCTGGATGCCCTGATAAAAATCATTAGGTTTTCCTACACCAGTCATTTTTGTTTATGAACCCTGGAACCATTTCCCTTGACAGCAACAAAATCCTTCTTCTCGGGCACATAGCGGCTTATATCCACTCTGTTGTAAAATTCTATGTGAAAGTCCACAAAATGTTCACTTAGGTCTCGGATTAGGAGTTCCTAAGATACTACATTCTTTGACCAATATTAAATAGTTTGAGGCTTCAAATTCATTTTCAATCATTCGGATGCTCCCACTTTTCGGAAGAAGCATCAATATTTGGTTCTTCTCACTGTTTGAAGTGCTATTACTAAATTATTCTTTCAGTTGTGTTATACATTGAAGCGCCAATGAAACTGGTATAGGCATGCATATTCAAATACAGAGATATGTAAACAGGCAGAATAGGGCGCTGTGGTTGGCAACGCCTATATACGGCAACAAGTGTCTGGCGCAGTTGATACATCGGTTCCTGCTGCTACAATGGCAGGTTTTTCACGATTTAAGTGAATTTGAACATGGTGTTATAATTGGTGCATAAGGTGGTGATGAAGTGGAGATTTTCCCATGTGACCATTTCACGAGTGTACCGTGATTATCAGGAATTCGGCAAAACATCAAATCTCCAACATCTCTGTGGCTGGTAAAAGCTCCTGCAAGAACAGGACCAACAATGACTGAAGAGAATCATTCAGTAAGACAGAAGTGCAACCCTTCTGCAAATTGCTGTAGATTTCAATGCTGGACGATCAGCTAGGGGCAGAGTGTGAACCATTCAACAAAACATCATCGATATCGGCTTTCAGAGTTAAGGCCCATTCATGTACTTCATGACTGCTCGGCACGAAGCTTTACACCTCGCCTGGGCCCGTCGACACCGACATTGGACTGTTGATGACTGGAAACATGTTGCCTAGTCAGACTAGTCTCATTTCAAATTGTATACAGCGGATGGATGTGTACGGGTAGGGAGACAACCTCATGAATCCACGGACCCTGCATGTCAGCAGGGGACTATTCAAGCTGGTGGAGCTCTGTAATGGTGTGGGACATGTGCAGTTAGGGTGATATGGGACCCCCCCCCCAATACCTCTAGATATGATTCTGACAGGTGACATGTACATAACTGTAAGCATACTGCCTGATCACTCACATCCATTCATGTCCATTGTGCATTCCAATGGATTTGGTCAATTCCAGCAACACAATGTGGCACCCCACATGTCCATAATTGCTACAGAATGGCTCCAAGAACACTGTTCTGAGTTTAAACACTTCCGCTGGCTACCAATCTCCCTCGACATGAACATTATTGAGAATATCTGAGATGTCTTGCAACGTTCTGTTCAGAAGAGATCTACATCCCCTCATACTCTTACAGATTTATGGACAGCCCTGCAGGATTCATGGTGTCAGTTCCCTCCAGCACTACTTCAGACATAAGTCGAGTCCATGCCATGTCATGTTGCAGCACTTCTGTGTGGTCACTGGGGCCCTACACAACATTAGGTAGGTGTACCAGTTTCTTTGCCTCTTCAATGGGATTTCAGATTCCATAACATTGTTTCGCCCTCTGCTTTTTCTCGTATTTATTTCTGAATACTTCAGACACTTTCTCGACCTTATTCTCTGCATATGTTTTCTCTTTGTCTCTTCTTTTCCACTGGTGACTCACCAATGATACCAGACTATCAGTTAATTCAACTACATCAACATCATGGTCAATAGATGTGTGTGAGGAGTTACGCTGAGTTGTGATTCCTATATCTTTCCACATAGTAGGTTCAGCCACAAGCCCTTGTTTGTGTGTCAATTTTTTCCTGCACCTATCACACATTTTGTGGTCTGTCATTATGCCACCAATCATATCAACATTTGTACTTGGCATATTACAAGTGCTTGCTATTGGCCTGTTCATTTTGCTACCTTACTGTTTATTGCTATCACACAATCTTTTTTAAAAGTTAACATGTTTTTCAGTACTTTAAGTTATTCTGTTGCAGTTTGCATTCAATTTTTATTGCTTTATTGTGTCATACTACTGAAGAAATAAAGTAATATCTCCAAATCCAAATGTCATCCTAACTTGATTTTTTACTATGTTGTGTGATGTAATATGAAGGCGCAAATATATTTTTTCAGACATTTTGTAGGTGATATGTTCTGAGTTATTCAAGGTCACTGACCTTGATTATGTACATTATTTGAATACGGTAATGTTGGATACCTTTTTAAAGCTTGTTCTTAGCCGTTTCCAAATTTATCTGAAAGTGCTTCTATTTCTCTTAGAACAGACATTACAGCCATTTCTGTATGCAATGTTTGTCACATTTTTCACACATTTTTAGACCTTTGGGTGGCCATTACTTCTGTCATACTTGTGCTACTGATAAACCAGATATATGTACAGTATTTAACAATGATTTTCTGAGCATTGCTGGTGAATTAAATAAAAATTCAGTTTCTACAGGGAATCATAACTTTCTTGGCAAATGCCTTTCTGAGATAGATGTCTGAAATACTCCTCTGTGATACAGACAAGGGGGAGACTGAGTCAATAATTAAATCACTGAAGACTAAAGACTCACAGTTACGATGGAGTGCCTATCGGAATATTTAAGTACTGTGCTGCACATGTTAGCCCTGTATTTAGCCATATCTGTAATTTTTCCTTTAGGATGGTCAGTTTCCTGATTAAAGTACTCAGTAGTAAAACTGCTCTATAAAAAGGGAGAAAGAGATAATGTAGACAATTTTAGACCATTTCTATGCCATCAGTGTTTGCTAAAATTATTGAAAAGGCTGTGTATGTAAGGATAATTGATCATTTTATATCACACGATCTTCTATCAAATGTACAGTTTGGCTTTAGAAGTTGTTTAACAACTGAAAATGCTATATTTTCTTTTCCCTGTAAGGTACTGGATGGGTTAAACAAAAGGTTTCGAACGCTAGGCAGATTTTTTGATTTAACTAAGGCGTTTGTGTTAATAACAAAATATTGCTTCAGAAGTTGGACCATTATGGAATATGGGGAGCAGCTCACAATTGGTTCACCTCTTACTTTAGGAACAGACAGTAAAAGGTCATTATTCACAATATTGAGAATGGCTGTGAGGTGGGGTCTGAGTGGGGTATGGTCAAATGGGGGGTGTCCCAGGGATCAGTGTTGGAGCCACTCCTGTTCCTCATTTATGTAAATTATATGACCTCTAGTATTACGGGTAACTCTAAAATATTTCTGTTTGCTGATGACACAAGCTTGGTAGTAAAGGATGTTGTGTGCAACATTGGCTCATTTTCAAATAGTGCAGTACATGACCTAAGTTAATGGCTTGTAGAAAATAAACTAACGCTAAATCACAGTAAGACTCAGTTTTTACAGTTTCTAACACATAATTCAACAAAACCTGACATCTTAATTTCACAGAATTGGCATATGATTAGTGAAACTTACAGTTCAAATTTCTAGGTGTTCAGATAGATAGTAAATTGTCGTGGAAAGCCCACCTTCAGGATCTTGTCCAAAGATTTAATGCTGCCATTTTTACTATTCAACAGTATCTGAAATGGGTGATCGTTCGACACGAACATTAGTCTACTTTACTTATGTCATATGGTATTATATTTTGGGGCAACTCTTCCCATTCTAAAAGGATATTTTTGGCACAGAAACAGGCAGTTCAGGCAATAAGTGGTGTAAGTTCACAAACCTCTTGTCGATCCCTGTTCATGATTCTGGGTATTTTGACATAGGCCTGTCTCATACCCAAAATATCTCTGGAACAATAACAGCTATTGGAAAACGACTTTCACCGGTATCAATGTAGGGCTGGGGCCCATGAATGTACATATTTGGAAACATTCTAAAACGAAAGCATATGTTTTTTAACACAAATTTATGTTTTTTTAAATGGCATTGATTGCATCGCAATATTCCCATTACATCCCGAGATATTGAGACGCGAAGTTGATGCTTGAAACACCCGACATGCGCTGCTAGCGCACGTCCTGAGGCTCAGGCGTGAACCCCATGCTGCCCATAATCGCGATGTGATTCACAAGTAAGTGTCCCTCTTGATAAGCATGGAGGTGTGATTACGCATGTCAATCACAATGCGATTACGGGCAGCTTGGGGTTCACGCCTGAGCCTCAGGACGTGCGCTAGTAGCACATGTCGGGGGTTTTCAAGCGTCAACTTCACGTCTCAATATTTCGGGATGTAATGGGAATATTGCGATGCAATCAACGCCATTGTGTATGTGCTTTGTCATGCTATGGATTGCTGAAGAAAAAATATAGGACGTCCATTTAAAAAACATAAGTTTGTGTTAAAAAACATATGCTTTCGTTTTAGAATGTTTCCAAATATGTACATTCATGGGCCCCAGCCCTACACTGATATCGGCAAAAGTCGTTTTCCAATAGCTGTTATTGTTCCAGAGATATTTTGGGTGGACAAGATAGCTGGGACACCCTGTATATTCCTTACTGTCACTTCTTGTTCACAATATTAGCTTATTCCCAAGAATAAGCACCTTTCACACAGTTAATAGTCGGCACAAATCAAAACCTGTATTTGGATCAGACTTCCTTAACCACCTTGAGCAGAATGGTGTGCAGTGTACTTCTGCATCCATTTTCAATAAGCTACCACTCAAATTCAAAAATTTATCCGTTATTACTTTTAAGTTGTAATTTCATGTACTGACACGTTCCATGACCTTGGAGGTTTGCTTCTCAGTTTGGTCCTATGGAACTTGACATGTAAATAAATAAATAAATAAATACAAATCTGAAAAATGCCATTTTTCATTCTCTCCTCATATGCAATGAGTACACATTTGATAAAAATCAGAGATTGTCAGCTGTGTTGATTTAACATAGAATGATTCCTATTCTTTCAGTTTGCTTCCGCACAGTGCCAGAAAAATTGTACCTAATAGTAATTTATGAAATGCAGCTCGTCAAAATGTATCAAAATAAGTGTTGTGTACAGTATGTAGTAGGCCCTAGTCAAAAAAGATTGACATTACATATCTCCCTAGGTTTGTAAATGAACATTGAGGTTAATGCTTTCAATACATCATCATTTCTGTTGTAGGTGGCTGAGAATGCTGTTTTATTTGCCTTGCTGTTATTGTTTCACATTTCTTTGTTTTTATGAAATTCCTTTTGATTACGTGAACCAAAGCTACTTGATAATGGTACATGTAACTACCTAATTCACAAAAAAATCAATTTGAAAAAAAAAAAAGAAAGAAAGAAATATGTAAAATGAAAGTAACAAAACATGAAAACAAATGGATTTGTCATATGAATAAGTAATGTTTTACAACAATGGATGACAGTGGTTCTATTCATATAGGCCTAAAGTATGATACAGCATGTTTGGTGGAACATTGGTTTTAGACAGTTTAAAACAGATGAAGATGACAAAACATCAAGAAAGTTTACTGTGACAGTCTATCTACACATACGGAAATTAATGACACTACGTAAAGGGCGCAGTCATTTAAAGGAAAAATACATACCTATGCACAGACAAGAAGAGAATAGAAGCTTTCGAAATGTGGTGCTACAGAAGAATGCTGAAGATTAGATGGGTAGATCACATAACTAATGAGGAGGTATTGAATAGAATTGGGGAGAAGAGGAGTTTGTGGCACAACTTGACAAGAAGAAGGGACCGGTTGGTGGGACATGTTCTGAGGCATCAAGGGATCACAAATTTAGCGTTGGAGGGCAGCGTGGAGGGTAAAAATCGTAGAGGGAGACCAAGAGATGAATACACTAAGCAGATTCAGAAGGATGTAGGTTGCAGTAAGTACTGGGAGATGAAGAAGCTTGCACAGGAGGGTAAAAATCGTAGAGGGAGACCAAGAGATGAATACACTAAGCAGATTCAGAAGGATGTAGGTTGCAGTAAGTACTGGGAGATGAAGAAGCTTGCACATGGAGAGCTGCATCAAACCAGTCTCAGGACTGAAGACAACAACAACAACAACAAACTATGAAAATGTGAAGCATCTGCTCTGCTTCTTTATGGGTCAGCTTTGTTTGGCTTTTATTTCTGTTTTGAGTTGGCACTAACACTTCAGGTCTTGAAAACAACATGACCCATCAGTATATACTTTGAGATGCAATCTCATATACTACGTATTTTGCGCATGTGATGGTTCTGTTTGTAGCTATACAATATACAATGGCAACTGTACAATGTTATTCATATGTGTACAGTTCATAGTATACTACCACCACACACTCAGTTTAACAACAGAACTGTACAAGACAGCATTTAATCCATGCCTATATGTTATACACTTGTTGACAATTCGCAGGCACTCATTTCTAGTTCCATGTCAAGACAGACAGAAGTGCACACACATAACTATGCAGTAAATGTCATATTTTAGGCTACTAGGCTGTTATTAAACTGAGAACATACATTTGGTAGGGACTGAATTACTGCATAATGTTGAGTCATATGAAACTTAACACTGATATCAAATACAATATGTAAACTGGTGTTTAGTACAGTACATTATTGCTATTCAAACGATAGACGTAATTCTGCTTTCCACTATAAGAAGGCAGTTCAGCACACTCCCACGTAAAATTGCTTGTTAGGTTACGGTACGAAACAGACGGTGTCAAGGAAGGAAGACAGTGCTTAAAGTCCAGTCGATTAAGAGGTCATTAGTGGCGGAATACAAATTACGTTTGGTATACGAAACCGGCATTGCTCTTTCGAAGGGAACATCTAGTAAGAAGGATTTGTCTGTTGACTTACCGAGTAAAAATTAAACCATCAGGAAAAGTGTGAACATAAAACAATGCTAGATTCGAATCACTTTGGTTTCTCAACCATTGTGTTTCACAGTACTTACCTTATATCTTATAACGATATTTCTCCCAAGTGTCACAAGCACAGTACCGGGCTGGGAATCGTCTGTTACACCAAGTAAACTACTTTCGTCAATCAGTGGGCAAAGCCCATACGCAACACCTAATTTTGCCATTAATCACATACTGTACACTCACAATACGTAAACAAACCCACCGTGTGCACCGTGGTTTACTTTCAGTAAACACTTAAATAATATCTTACGATGCTCTGCGCAAAGTTTCTTGCTAAATGGGCAAGGCTGCCAATGGCTAGGCAGTGAATTTAAGCCGGGTTCAAACATGCAACTAGTGCATTTCTGTAGTTGCACCGTTCACAAGGACGCCACAAATTCTGCGCAGTAGCACAGCTTTCCACATGGCGCCAACAGAAATCTTATGGGTGATTATTAATGTTATGGTGCAGCTTATAGCATTAGATTTTTGGAGAAATTTAATATATATCGAAAGGATAAGGAAATGGAGGTGGCATATTTGTTGCAGTTGACAAGACACTCAGATCCACCGAGAAATAAACTGAAGCTACATGTGAGACTGTTTGGGCGAGACTCAGTATCAAGAGCGGGCATAAAATGATAACTGGATACTTCTATAGCCCACCAGACTCATCTCCTGATGTAAACGAAAAATTTAAAGAAAACTGCAATCCACTTGTACGTAAGTTCCGCAATCATACTGTAATCATCGGTGGAAACATCAGTCATCCAACACTTAATTGGGAAAATGACAGTTTTGTTAATGATCGGTGCATTAAGAAGTTTTGCTAATGGTCGGAGTATTAAGACATCCTGTAAAAAATTTTGCTCAATGCCTTTTCTGAAAATTATCCAGAAAAGACAGTTAGGAACCCCACCGACGATGAAAAAATATTGGATCTATGCCAACAAACAGAGCTGATACCTCTGAGGGTGTCCACAGTGAATATGGTATCTGTGCAGCTGTTGTGACAACAATGATTACCAAAGTACGAAAGACAACTAAAATAAGCAGAAATATACATATATTCAGTGAACTAGATAAAAAAAATCAGTAATGTCACATGTCAATGAGGAACTTAAACTTTCAGCACAGGACAGGATCATGTAGAGGAACTATGGCTCAGGTTTAAAAGATTCGTTGGCCATGCTTTGGATAGAAATGTACCCAATGGAACTTCTAAACAGAGATTACTGTATAATAGATGGAAATCGAAGTGTAGAGCCATAGATAGAGAGTGATGTCGAATGAAACTATTTGACTGTCAAGAGAGCAATGCGTGATGCCTTAAGTGACTACCTCAGCAGAATATTGTCAAATGATATTTCACAAAACCCCAGCAAATAAGCCACGAACAGAAATTGAGGGTAGCGAAGCAAAGGCTGAAATTATTAATTCCGCTTTCAATGATCCTTTACAAAGAAAAGCCAGGAGAACTGTCCCAACTTAATCCTCGAACCACTGAAAAGGTGACTAAAATAAGTATTAGTACCTATCAGTGGCGTTGCGAAACTGTTAAAACTGATCAAAGCTCCAGGGCCCAATGAAATCCCTATCAGATTCTATATTGAATTTGCGGCTGAGTTATAGCCCCTCTTCTAACTATAATCTATCATAGACCACTTGAACAAAAAACCGTGCCTAGGTCTTGGAAAAAAGCACACATCACACCCGTCTACAAGAAGGGTAGTAGAAGTGATCCACAAAACTACTGTCCAGGATCCTTGACATCAATTTGTTGTAGAATCTTAAAACATATTCTGAGCTCAAATATAATGAGATATCTTGAACAGAATGGCCTCTTCAATACCAGTCAGCATGGATTCCAAAAACATTAATCACGTGAAAGCTACCTCGCACTTTTCTCACATGACACACTGAAGCTTTGGATCAAGGCAATCAGGTAGCTGCAGTATTTCTCGATAACAGAAATTATTGTCAAAAGTACGATCATATGGGGTATCAAGTGAAATCTGTAATTGGATTGAGGACTTTTTGGTAGGGAGGACGCAGCATATTATCTTGGATCGAGAGTCATCGTCAGATGTAGAAGTAACTTCGAGAGTGCCCCATGGATGTGTGCTGGGACTCTCGCTGTTCATGTTGCTTAGCAATCATCCCGCAGTCAATATTAATTGTAACTTCAGGCATTTTGTAGATGACACAGTAATCTGTGATGAAGTACTGTCTGAAAGAAGCTGCACAAATATTCAGTTAGATCTTGGTAAGATTTCAAAGTGGTGCAAAGATTGCCAGTTTTCTTTAAATGTTCAGAAATGTAAGATTGTGCACTTCAACAAACGAACAAATCAAGAGCCCATACTGCTTTATCTATTACCAAGTATCTGGCCAGACATTCTGTTATTGCCATCGGACATCCACCATATTCGCCCGACCTTTCACCTTGCTATTTTCCCTTGTTTAGGCGAGTGAAAAGGCGACTGAAAGAAAAGATTCATTAAAATACCGCAGACATCCAATGGGCTGTGACAAATAAGCTCACAAGCATCACAGTTGAAAATTTCACTGCTTGCTTCAAAAATCTGCAGAAACGTTGGCAACTGTGTATAGATAACAAAGAGGACTACTTTCACAGGAGCTAGGGTCATTACTTGGTAAGGGAAACTTTCAAACCTGTTCTGGAACTTTTCTGACAAAAGGAGTATTAAAAAGAGAAGCAGCTGTGTGGACATCAAGAGATTAGATGGAAAACCAGTACTAAACATAGAAGGTAAAGCTTGAAGGTTGAAGGAGTATATAGAGGGTATATATAATGGAAATGAACTTGAAGGCAATATTATACAAATGGAAGGGAACGTAGATGAAGATGAGATGGGAGTGTACAGGATGGCGGGTATGGGCAGGCGGTGGGCGTTGTGGAATAATAGTGTGAATTTTAGAGAAAGGCCATTTATTGGCTAAAGCATGATGAACGGGGCTACATAGGCCTAGGGAGGTGAGGGTGAGCCAGAGCTTACAATTTGGCGAACATTGTTCGCGAAGCTACCGAAAGTGGTTGTCTGCCAAAACTAAGTCCGCAGTGCCGTAGCACCGGGAGAAGCGGGAGATGTTCAATGCTACAGGGAGCGCATCCGACTCGCGGGTGAGCAAGAATACAAGAGAGCGGGCCCGGCGACGGGCGGCCGGGTATATTCGACGCACCACGCGGCTTCCTCCACCCTGATTGGTCAGGACCGAGCAAACCGTGCGGGCGGCATGGAACTTTCCAGAGCGTTGCCTGCTAAGCGACGCCTGCGGCGGCGTTACCTCGTCAGCACACGAGAGAGGCGCGTGAACAAGGTGCCCTTTCTCGGTGCTGACTTCCTGTTACAAGACCGTGGGATGAAAGAATTTACAGGCAGCTAACACTGCCAGCCGTGGCTTGGCCGCAATGGAAAAATGAAGTTACCGGTTTGAGGCTCATATAATAAAGTAAAATCCCTTATTGTCTGGCTCATCCTTTACAGGAGATATGATGCTGCAAGAAAAATTTGACAGAGTACTGAAAGACCTAAATCGAAATAAGGCAGTAGATTGGACAATGTCCCATCAGAACTTCTTCACTCTGCGACCAAATGCAGCGCTATATGGACATCGGAATTTGCACAGCAACGTTGTGTGGTTTAATTCATCACCCAACCTGTCACAGTTCCACAACCAGAATAGGGTTTACTGTCTTTAAACGTATTTACCACAATCATGGCATTACTGATGACAGTTCAAAGTTCGTCACTTTACTGTGTCACCTCGGAGAGCATGCAGATCTTATTAGTGATGTTACATTCTCACCCCCAACTATCAACAAATACGACGTGGTGAAGACTGTTCTCATGCAACGTCTTACCCGAACACCAGAAGAGCAACGACATCGAGCTATCTCTGACAAACATTTAGACAGTTAATTGATGTGACACTAATGCCATACCACACTTTGTAGACTGTATTATTGTAAAATTAACTTCTCAGTTACAATTAGCAGTGATCAGCTGTGCCTTAGTAAGGCTACAGGCCGTGACTCAAGGCAGCCAGCAACCAAACAGTACCAAGCGCTCAGAGACAGCTCTGAGGATGATATGTCATTCTCACCCATGTGAGTAAAGACCTTCACCCAGCTAACAAATACGACTAGCTGGCAGGTATACTTTACCTGCTGACAAAAAGATGTGAACACACCAATGATGATTTCAAGTACATTTCGGTGATAAAGCTCATAACTGCACAGCTCCCTGCAACCACCAAAAAAGGAAGGCCGGTCCACAATAGGGGACCAGACAGTCACAAGAAGTCATGTCACCTGCCACCTCAACATGTAAGTCAATCTCGCTGCACATAACCCTTGTACAACAGACTCTACATCTTGCCCCACACTTCTAGTTAATATTTTCTCGTCCACACAGAATCTGAGGTTAGCATTATTCCAGGTGTTGCACCACCGGCAGGAAAAAATATATCTCCCTTCCAGCTCTGTACAGCAAATGCTACATAAATCATATCTAAGAGACCACACCTCAAACACTGGACTTTGGTTTTCTCTTGGAAATTTTCATTGCTGATGTTAACGAACCACTATTGGGAGCTGACTTTCTATGACACCTTCAGTTATCTCCTAATTTGTCTTTTGGAACTCTTTTGCCTCACAGTAGCGGACGTTCTTTCACAGTATTTACCTGTGTTCCACCATCCACGAAACAACCAGCGACTACAGAACTCAGCTAGAAAACTGTCATTTCAGTTGACACATGCAATTACTATCGATAGATAATTCAAGAATGCCTCTCATTGGCTCTGGAATTACAACATACTACTCAGCAATATTTTCATATATGACAGGAACCAATCCGCCTGATTAAAGAAAACCCCACAATATGTGAAAAAAGTCGCTCATAAGCAGATGAGCTCACTACCACGCATATATATCTGGAACAGCTCATTCAGAAACATCCTCACCATCTCACCATCCTGTTTCTCTCTTCACAAATGAGCTAGAGGATTCGGGACAGACTCTAGCAGACACTCACACACCACTGGAGCAGCTTGCAATAGCTTTATCAACGACTGTACAGGTCACTCAAGTGCATTCTTCTTCTGGTGTCTGTACACCTGCAGTATGTGTTTTCCACACCTTACATAATCTCCATGAGCATTCCAACAGAGCATGACCAGTAATGGTACAGTTCTTAAAATAAACTCCACACTGGGTCTGCCAGTCTGGCCTTGGGCCTCATCCACTCAGCCCATACCCAAGAATAACAGCACTTTTAGACTGTGCAACGACTATTAGGCGCTCAACTCCCACATAATACCCTTTCCCAAATATTCAGGTGTTTGTACTTTATTTGGCAGGTGCTTCAGTTTTTAGTGTATTCGATAGTAAGAATGCGTATTTAATAGATCCATTTGAACCTCATGATGTGCCATAGACGGCTATCATCACCCTTTTCAGACTGTATGAATTTCTTTATATACCGTATGGTCTTACAACCGCAGCACAAACTGGCAAAGATTTATAGACAGTGGTATTTTTAAATTCCCCTTCTGCTACATTTACTTGGATGACACTTAAGTTTTCTCTACTTCGTGAGAGAAGCATGAAGACCATCTCAAACTAATTTTCGACACTTTATGCAAACTTGGCATCATCATCATCAGTGACTATAAATGTTGGCTGAGTCAGTCTCAAGTTACCTTTTTTGGTCATTTGGTTTCCTGCAATGGCACACAGCCTACATCTCCATGTGCTGAGTTCATTCATCATCTGACATGACCACAGATCTTTCATGATTTACGCCAGTTCCTTAGTATAATAAACTTTTATCGTAGACACCAGCCTAATGGAACTGCCACAAAGACAGCTTTTACAGACGCACTAGCAGGCAAACACACCCCAGGCAACAAGCATTTGACAAAATTAAAGACGGTCTTTCCAAGGATATTACACTGGCTGGCTCACTCAATATCCATTGTCAACTCACCATCAGCACAGACATGAGCAATTTTATGACTGGTGCTGTCTTCCAACAGTCAATAGCAGGAACACAATGACCACTGTGTTTCTTCTCAATAAAGCCGACAAACTCATAACATAACTGGCCAGCCTAAGATAAAGAACTGTTGGATATGTTTTTATCAATGTGGTACTTTAAAGATGACATTGAGGGCGGACTTCATCTACATCTACATCTACAATTACATTTATACTCCGCAAGCCACCCAACGGTGTGTGGCGGAGGGCACTTTACGTGCCACTGTCATTACCTCCCTTTCCTGTTCCAGTCGCGTATGGTTCGCGGGAAGAACGACTGTCTGAAAGCCTCCGTGCGCGCTCTAATCTCTCTAATTTTACATTCGTGATCTCCTCGGGAGGTATAAGTAGGGGGAAGCAATATATTCGATACCTCATCCAGAAACGCACCCTCTCGAAACCTGGCGAGCAAGCTACACCGCGATGCAGAGCGCCTCTCTTGCAGAGTGTGCCACTTGAGTTTATTAAACATCTCCGTAACGCTATCACGGTTACCAAATAACCCTGTGATGAAACGCGCCGCTCTTCTTTGGATCTTCTCTATCTCCTCCGTCAACCCGATCTGATACGGATCCCACACTGATGAGCAATACTCAAGTATAGGTTGAACGAGTGTTTTGTAAGCCACCTCCTTTGTTGATGGACTACATTTTCTAAGCACTCTCCCAATGAATCTCAACCTGGTACCCGCCTTACCAACAATTAATTTTATATGATCATTCCACTTCAAATCGTTCCGCACGCATACTCCCAGATATTTTACAGAAGTAACTGCTACCAGTGTTTGTTCCGCTATCATATAATCATACAATAAAGGATCCTTCTTTCTATGTATTCGCAATACATTACATTTGTCTATGTTAAGGGACAGTTGCCACTCCCTGCACCAAGTGCCTATCCGCTGCAGATCTTCCTGCATTTCGCTACAATTTTCTAATGCTGCAACTTCTCTGTATACTACAGCATCATCCGCGAAAAGCTGCATGGAACTTCCGACACTATCTACTAGGTCATTTATATATATTGTGAAAAGCAATGGTCCCATAACACTCCCCTGTGGCACGCCAGAGGTTACTTTAACGTCTGTAGACGTCTCTCCATTGATAACAACATGCTGTGTTCTGTTTGCTAAAAACTCTTCAATCCAGCCACACAGCTGGTCTGATATTCCGTAGGCTCTTACTTTGTTTATCAGGCGACAGTGCGGAACTGTATCGAACGCCTTCCGGAAGTCAAGAAAAATAGCATCTACCTGGGAGCCTGTATCTAATATTTTCTGGGTCTCATGAACAAATAACGCGAGTTGGGTCTCACACGATCGCTGTTTCCGGAATCCATGTTGATTCCTACATAGTAGATTCTGGGTTTCCAAAAACGACATGATACTCGAGCAAAA
Organism: Schistocerca nitens; assembly: GCF_023898315.1. Classification (NCBI taxonomy): domain Eukaryota; kingdom Metazoa; phylum Arthropoda; class Insecta; order Orthoptera; family Acrididae; genus Schistocerca; species Schistocerca nitens. Next base: position 895,704,869 of record NC_064617.1, on the reverse strand, counting down.
AACATGTTCTAAAATTCTACAACAGATCGACGTCAGAGATATAGGTCTATAGTTTTGCGCATCTGCTCGACGACCCTTCTTGAAGACTGGGACTACCTGTGCTCTTTTCCAAACATTTGGAACCCTCCGTTCCTCTAGAGACTTGCGGAACACGGCTGTTAGAAGGGGGGCAAGTTCTTTCGCGTACTCTGTGTAGAATCGAATTGGTATCCCGTCAGGTCCAGTGGACTTTCCTCTGTTGAGTGATTCCAGTTGCTTTTCTATTCCTTGGACACTTATTTCGATGTCAGCCATTTTTTCGTTTGTGCGAGGATTTAGAGAAGGAACTGCAGTGCGGTCTTCCTCTGTGAAACAGCTTTGGAAAAAGGTGTTTAGTATTTCAGATTTACGGGTGTCATCCTCTGTTTCAATGCCATCATCATCCCGGAGTGTCTGGATATGCTGTTTCGAGCCACTTACTGATTTAACGTAAGACCAGAACTTCCGAGGATTTTCTGTCAAGTCGGTACATAGAATTTTACTTTCGAATTCACTGAACGCTTCTCGCATAGCCCTCCTTACGCTAACTTTGACATCGCTTAGCTTCTGTTTGTCTGAGAAGGTTTGGCTGCGTTTAAACTTGGAGTGAAGCTCTCTTTGCTTTCGCAGTAGTTTCCTAACTTTGTTGTTGTACCACGGTGGGTTTTTCCCGTCCCTCACAGTTTTATTCGGCACGTGCGTGTCCAAAACGCATTTTACGATTGCCTTGAACTTTTTCTATAAACACTCAACATTGTCAGTGTCGGAACAGAAATTTTCGTTTTGATCTGTTAGGTAGTCTGAAATCTGCCTTCTATTACTCTTGCTAAACAGATAAACCTTCCTCCCTTTTTTTTATATTCCTATTAACTTCCATATTCAGGGATGCTGCAACGGCCTTGCTGCAACGGCCTTATGATCACTGATTCCCTGTTCTGCACTTCCAGAGTCGAAAAGTTCGGGTCTGTTTGTTATCAGTAGGTCCAAGATGTTATCTCCACGAGTCGGTTCTCTGTTTAATTGCTCGAGGTAATTTTCGGATAGTGCACTCAGTATAATGTCACTCGATGCTCTGTCCCTACCACCCGTCCTAATCATCTGAGTGTCCCAGTCTATATCTGGTAAATTGAAATCTCCACCTAAGACTATAACATGCTGAGGAAATTTATGTGAAATGTATTCCAAATTTTCTCTCAGTTGTTCTGCCACTAACGCTGCTGAGTCGGGAGCTCGGTAAAAGGAGCCAATTATTAACCTAGCTCGGTTGTTGAGTGTAACCTCCACCCATAATAATTCACAGGAACTATCCACTTCTACTTCACTACAGGATAAACTACTACTAACAGCGACGAACACTCCACCACCGGTTGCATGCAATCTATCCTTCCTAAACACCGTCTGTACCTTTGTAAAAATTTCGGCAGAATTTATCTCTGGCTTAAGCCAGCTTTCTGTACCTATAACGATTTCAGCTTCGGTGCTTTCTATCAGCGCTTGAAGTTCCGGTACTTTACCAACGCAGCTTCGACAGTTGACGATTACAATACCGATTGCTGCTTGGTCCCCGCATGTCCTGACTTTGCCCCACACCCGTTGAGGCTGTTGCCCTTTCTGTACTTGCCCAAGGCCATCTAACCTAAAAAACCGCCCAGCCCACGCCACACAACCCCTGCTACCCGTGTAGCCGCTTGTTGCGTGTAGTGGACTCCTGACCTATCCAGCGGAACCCGAAACCCCACCACCCTATGGCGCAAGTCGAGGAATCTGCAGCCCACATGGTCGCAGAACCGTCTCAGCCTCTGATTCAGACCCTCCACTCGGCTCTGTACCAAAGGTCCGCAGTCAGTCCTGTCGACGATGCTGCAGATGGTGAGCTCTGCTTTCATCCCGCTAGCGAGACTGGCAGTCTTCACCAAATCAGATAGCCGCCGGAAGCCAGAGAGGATTTCCTCCGATCCATAGCGACACACATCATTGGTGCCGACATGAGCGACCACCTGCAGATGGGTGCACCCTGTACCCTTCATGGCATCCGGAAGGACCCTTTCCACATCTGGAATGACTCCCCCGGTATGCACACGGAGTGCACATTGGTTTTCTTCCCCTCTCTTGCTGCCATTTCCCTAAGGGGCCCCATTACGCGCCTGACGTTGGAGCTCCCAACTACCAGTAAGCCCACCCTCTGCGACCGCCCGGATCTTGCAGACTGAGGGGCAACCTCTGGAACAGGACAAGCAGCCATGTCAGGCCGAAGATCAGTATCAGCCTGAGACAGAGCCTGAAACCGGTTCGTCAGACAAACTGGAGAGGCCTTCCGTTCAGCCCTCCGGAATGTCTTTCGCCCCCTGCCACACCTTGAGACGACCTCCCACTCTACCACAGGTGAGGGATCAGCCTCAATGCGGGCAGTATCCCGGGCAACCACAGTCTTAGTCCGATCGGGGGATGCGTGGGACGAGCTGGCCGTCCCCGACAAACCCCCATCCGGACCCCCACAGTGATGCCCATTGGCAACAGCCTCAAGCTGTGTGACCGAAGCCAACACTGCCTGAAGCTGGGAGCGAAGGGATGCCAACTCAGCCTGCATCCGAACACAGCAGTTGCAGTCCCTATCCATGCTAAAAACTGTTTTGCAAAGAACGTCTGAACTAATCTACAGAGAGCGCAAACAAATCGACAAAATTTAAACAGTTATTAAAATACAAGATTGCCTAGTAAATGCAGTAATGCTGCTACTTGCGCACTGCTGACACACTGCTCGACAGCGGAAGGAGACTACGCGATTTTACACTATTCAGGTACTAAAACGCGATGCTACAACTCTCAAATACTATAATACGCCCGAAATTTATGTATCAAACAATGCAAGTACCAAAAACACGCAAAGAAATTAAGAATTAAACTATGTAAGAAATGAGTGAGCTAGGAGTATACGACTTGCTGCTGCAGCTGCTTATCCAACGGCGGCAGGGAAGTTTATATCCACCATCACCTCCTAGTGGATGCTATTCGAAATCCCGCAAATGATTGTAGTCCTCAGCACTTTCGCCATCTGGACTTCACAGTTTGGAATTCACAATAGATGTCCAAAAAGTGCATGGTGTGGACAGTTTTGTAGCTGATTTCGTTTCGCAAGTAAATACTCTTTCAATAGGTACTGAATCTCATAAACTTGCAACAGTTACATGAACTTCTGCATAGCAACACAATGGCATTGTGCACAGAAAGCCAGGACATTCCAGTTCTTCAAAACAAGTACTATGTGATGTCTCTCAAAGCCACCTTCATCAACTGGTACCACGCATCACAAGATGAGCCATATTCAATAAACCACATGGACTTCCACATCTTAGAATTCATGCCATAACCAAGTTTGTCACTGACCACTTAGTCAGGCCAAATGTCGAGAAAAACTGTAAATGATGGATGCAGGCATGCACTGCCTGTCAGGATGGCATGCACAGCCACGATTCGATGGATACTCTATTCCTAAGAGCCGTTTTCAGCACGTCCATTTAGATCTTATTGGGCTCCTTCCCAATTCAAATGATTATTGATATATTCTTTCAGCGATTGACAGAGTAACACGTTGGATTGAGACTACACCAATTTTGAAAGAGCTGCAAAAGCATTTATCAGCCAATGGATTTCTGATTTCGGATGCTAACCATAAAAACAACAGAACAAGGCACTTTCGAGTCAGCACTTTTTACTGAACTTCGTCATGTATGCAGTGCTTTCGCACAAAAACAACTTACCATCCACAAAGGAATGGTCTTATAGACCGCTGGTACCATAATTTAGAAACTCCTCTCATGTGCCAAGAAGGGAAATGGACAGAGACGTCCTCCCATGGGTTCTTCTATATGTGTGTATGACTTATCAAGATAATCTCTCTGCAACTCCTTTGCAGAGAAACCCTCTCTCTTCTAGCGGATTTCATGGAACCTTCGCAACTGCCTACATGCAATGTATTGCTGCAACTTATCTGCAAAATCAAATGCATACCCAAAGATACCATCACCACAAGTGCATAGACCACAGAAAATCTTGGCCTGTAAAGCTCTCCAGGACAGTGACAACATAAAGCTGCACTAAGATACTGTTCTACTGGCACTAAACCCACCCCACTCAGGTCCTCACAAAGTAATTAGATGGATGAGAGGCGACAATATCTTTGACGTTCTGATGCACGGTAGACCAACCATTGTTACAGTCAACAGACTTAAAATGGCATCACCATGCATGACGCTACTGAGACGCCTAGCAACAAAAGTAATCACATATATGATACTCCACATGTTAACCTAGATGACAACGTAATTATAGTGTGAGGAGATCTCAGACTAGTGAACAACTTTCTTCTCATGGAAGGACAACAAGATCGGTAATGCGTCCATGGTGGTACAGAAACATTCTCCCAACAATACCAGCTCTGGTCGGAGATCAATCTGGGTTCCATCACTTACCCATATTCTATGAATAGATTTCTCACAATCATAGCTGCTAAAGGACACCCCCAGCCCTATCTTCTGTCATCAGAAAAAGACACATCCACTGCACTGACCCCGCGACCCCTCTCGCCTCAGCCTCCACCACCAGCCTTCACTCTCTTTTTGGCCGACTTCATCGGCTACCATTTCAACTCACGCAGTACCACCTAGTTTGACTACTACAAGCCATGCCTCCGTTACCTTCTTATTACAGTGAGAAATGGTTCATGCATGCCTCTGCTTCTGCAGTCAGTCATACCACTAGTGGTCGTGCACACCTGTGTGAAGTTGAACACCAGAATCCAGAATCCTCCACACGCCCGCCCCCCCCCCCTCGCGACCACTGAGTGTTCCAAGGAGGAAATTCTTTGAACAGCACTGCAGCTCTTCTGTAGCAACAATCTCTGACTCAGACAGCTCTATATTGTGCTGTGTATGCTTGTGTTTTCTATATATCTCCATCAGTTAATAAAGCGTAGATATTTGGAATTTGTGATCTGCTTTATGCCATCTGGGGTATCTCTACCTACAAGGTCCGTTCAAAAAAATTCTGGAACTTTGTCCACAACATTTGTATACACTTATCTTTCACATATTATGCATGGTCTTTTCCGAAACAGATACGTTGTTCCCAATGGCGTTTCCACTTCCGGAAGCAGTCTTGGTATGCTCTTGTTGAATTGAGCAAAGCGCCGCCTGCGAATTTTTTTTATATCGTCTATAGTTGCAAATCTTCGTCCTTTCAGTGAGGTTTTCAACTCTGGAAATAAAAAAAAATTCCACAGGGGCCAGGCCTAGTGAGTATGCAGGATTAGGCAGCGCAGTGATTTCGCTTTTTGTGCAACAGTCACGCACTAAAAGGGATGAACGTGCGAGTGCATTATCGTGATGGAAGAGCACATTTTCTTGCATGCACCGCAACACATCCCGATAGTACCATTGATTGACAGTTTGTCACTGTGGCACGAATTCATGATGAACCAATCCTTCAAAGTCAAAGAAAAGTATCAGCATGGCTTTGACATTTGACCTGACTTGAAGAGCTTTCCCCAACCCTTGGTCTCGACATCATAACCGTAGATCCATATCTCATCACCAGTTATGATTCTCTTAAGGAACATCTCGTTCTCATTTGCGCGATGCAAAAGCTCTTCACAGATTGTGAGGCGAAGGACTTTTAGGTCTTGACTCATGAGCCGTGGGACGAACTTAAAGCAACAAGATACATTCCAAGATGTTGAGTCAGGATTTCATGATGATCCAACCGAAATGTTACATTCTTCTGCAGTCTCTCAGAAAGTCAGACTTCAATTGGCATCTATGGTTTTGTTGACATCCTTGACAAGAGCGTCGTCAGTAGACGTAGCAGGGCGTCCTGAACGAGGGTCATCTTTTAACTTGTGTCCGGCTGTTTGTGAACTGTGTGAATCATTCCGAGTATGGCTTAAGCACTCATCACTGTAGGCTTTCTGTATCATTTGGCGTGTCGCTGTAAATGTTTTCTTGAGTACACGCAAAATTTAAAGCAGATGCGTTGTTCCTCTAACACTGCCATCTCGAATTTCGCAAAACTGTGCAACACAATGTTCTACTCAATACAGCACTGAACAATAAGTAACACACATACAACAATGAAACTTCCGGCAGTCACACATTAAACACAGGCGTGTGCAGAGATGCCAACCGCATTTCGCTCCAACACATCATTGGCGCGAAATTGCGGATGCTCCGGAATTTTTGGAACAGACCTCGTATATTTTCACTACATCTGTAATTATCCTTTGCTGAGAATCAGAATGAAACAAACTCGAAGTCAAATAACAACTCTCCCTTTTTATCAGAAGCACAAAGTGACCCAGTAAGGCCAATCCATACTTGCCGTCATGTCACAACAAGACATTCTACAGTGGATTTCAAATGGCGGTATTCGCACAACAGACGGTCATGTCGCGTCACATCACGTCGCGTTACTGTCAAGGTTTTTAGGGATGGAAGTTTTGACGCTGCCGTCGTCTGCTAACATCGGAAGTTAACGTACTTTCACCTTACTCACTAATGTTATAATAGTAAACATGGTGTTTTTGTGTCTTCTTAATCTTTATTTTATTATTTTGCTTTGTTTTCGTGCCAAATTGCAAATGTTCTATGGCCACATTATATTTTACAATTGATTGTTCTTCCATAAGCGAGATCAGATATCTGAAAGCGAAAAATTATTTAGGTTTTACAATAACAGGACAGAGTTGACGCCTACTGTGTGTAAATAAGAATGTACTTGATGAACCAGTTTTCATTAAGCAACATTTTCAGGTAAGAAGCTCTAAAAAAGGGGAAATATACACTTTTTATGACGACGTACTTACATAAGAAGCAAAACATAGTGTGTAAGGTAAATAAACTCTAGAGTTTATATATATATATATATATATATATATATATATATATATATGATGTGTTTGTGCATATATCTTTTCGCTAGCAAAAAGATATTTATGTTTTGAAATGTTTTTTCTCTTCTTACTAGACAAAATGGATCAACAACATACGTTATGAAATTTGCTTTCAAAAAATGGTTCAAATGGCTCTGAGCACTATGGGACTCAACTGCTGTGGTCATAAGTCCCCTAAAACTTAGAACTACTTAATCCTAACTAACCTAAGGACATCACACACATCCATGCCCGAGGATTCGAAATTTGCTTTAGCCGCTAATAAGCTTTATCATTGTTAATTCCTCAATTCCGAACTGTCATGGAAATAAAAGAAAGAAAGGTGATGGCGCTATAGACTTTCGCTGTACATTGTTTTAAAGTAGGCGGGGCCAGCCGGCACCGTACATAGCTGACGATTGTTTCTTGTCCACTATTTCCTTCGTGTGCACACAACAACTTCGTTAAATACTAAAAATTACAGTGCTTGCGTGAATAACATAATTCCATGAAGGTAATTTCGAATGTATTTCTGTTCTTAAATGTGTATTTGCTCTAGTTATGCGACACATTTTCCTCGTTAGTTTTACTTGCTTTTTCTTGATATATTTCGAATAACCAAGAGGAGAAAGAAGCGTTTGAAAAGCATGCTTTCGTAATCCATTTATTTCCATTTTTACTGTATTTGTTTCGACTGCAAATGAAGCTGAAACTCCGAAACCAGTGCTCGTTTACTTACTGGTACTGCTTTTTGTTCGTTACAGTTTCAGCTTTCGACTCGTATTCACAATATTTCTAATGTTCCTGTTTGCAAAAAAAATTACCTATGTGTTCTTAGCTTGTCCATAGACGTGTGGCATGAGGAAAGAAGCAAGGCATGCTTCCCTATCTTGTGCAACTCAACGAAATTCCGCTACGGCAGCCGGAGCAAGGGTATCTCTGCTGCTGGGTGTCGCTACCACTGTCTGGAGACGACTTCAGTGGGCGTGTGCACCTAGCAAACTTGGCCTGTTTGCTGTCATCACAGTGAAAGCAAATTGTCGTGCCAGTGTGCGTGAACCATGCGCAAAGGAAGACGCGGAAAGCAGAACAGGACAATTGAGACCAGAGACGCATCGGTGACGTACTTGAGGGTCGACTGAGAGTAAAATCATGGAAGACGAACCAGGCATCTCCGATAGCCACCAGCTCATAGGCGACACCCCCGCCATCTCCAAAGAAGAAGGGTAGACGATATGTTATCACACAGTCATAGAGCAGACCATCTACGATAGAGATGTTCCGACTCCACTTCTTCTTCCAGTATCGGCGGGATGAATGGTTGGACTTCCTCGGTACTCTCGAAGGCGCTGTGAAGGGAGGAATCAGCTCCAAATATGTGGACAATGACGATGTTATAGAGATTCGATCTGAACTATGGGCCGACTAACAGACTCTCAAGTCTTTTCTTGGCCTATACATAGTTCCAGCAGTGGAGAAGATGCAACAAAAGAAGAAATGGTAGCAATCAAGGTGCTCCACAAGGGGGCCACCACGGCTGTGTAATGAAAACACAGTCTGCAGAGGGCTTCAGAGTGCTGGGTTCGGAGATGTGGCCATATGGGTACACAACAAAACCAACAAAAAGAAGCTGCAGCTCTTCATCTTGGCTGTAGACATAGCTGAGAACCAGCAAAGAAGAAAGGAAACCAAACAAGTCTATGAGCTGAACAAGCTCACAGGCTTCAATGTGCAAGTGGAGCCTCCCCAGGCGAGATACTGCCACAATGCTGTTCTCCTCTTGCTTCTCTCGCTTTATTTGTGAGTTTTGCCTTGTGGTTGTCATGCATCATAGTTCTTCTCAGGTGAGGCTGCTCACCTAGATTGTGTCACAGTGCATTAGCAAGCTTGCCAGTCTTGCTTGTCCATGGAAGGCCAACGACCAACCGACATGTGCCCAATGCTGTGGACCACATATCGCAAGCTGTCCTGGCTGTTGAATCTTTGCTGGTTGCAAAAACGCCAGCGACCTGCTATAGAAGAAGATGACATCCCAGGCGAGCTCAGCAGACATTGGACAAGCCAAGAGGAGACGCCGAAGGAGGCGAGAACGTGGCAAGAAAGCGACTTCGCCTCGAGAGCAGAACAGAAGTGAAGCAGAAGCAGCCTCTGCTCTTGCACAGCTGGCTAACCCCACCATTAGTGAGAGAGATGGGGAGGGAGGGGGAGGCTGTCTGCGTGTGGCAGAACAGAGGCAGTCAGCACTGGGCTACTGCCATGAAGACCAAGCCACAGTGGGAGAAGGTGGTGCAACAACCAACTGCAAGCAAGACGTATGGAGCACTGACTTTGATGCAGGAAGTTGTAACCCAGTTCCAAATGGTGCTCCATGTGAATATGGAAGCCACCTGTCGCCTGCTACGGGAGACCTTCAGCAACCAGCCACAAAGGGAGGCGGGAGCCACTCAGACCAGTGAGCATGCAGCCACAACGATGTCCACGCAAATGGGGGACCACCCACTATGCCAAATAAAATCAAAGGTGGCCCAGACGACCATGCTGAAGACCCAATTCAAGATGGTTGCCAATCATGCCATCCAGGTGATAGATATCGCCTGCAAGACCATGCAAAAGGAATAGGTGACACAACCAAAGTGAGCAGCCTCACCTGAGAACAACTACGAGGCATGACAATCACCAAGGTAAACCTCACAAATGATGCAAGAGAAGCAAGAAGAGAAAAACACTGTTAACCTCAAGAGGAGGCAAGTTGCCGAGAAAGCTGGACAAACAGTTTATGCTACAAAGAGAGGACACATGGTAATACAAATAGAACTCAAGCCAACCTACTCCAGAAGGTGTCATTAGTTTCCTGCAAAAGACATTTCCTAACCATAACAGCTTTAAGCTGAGAAGCTTGATACCAAGGGGTTTAATAACAATTTCGAAGTTAGTGTTGACATTGAGCTAAGAGATAAAGTAATGAATAGCGCTATATGGCCCAAAAATGTTATGTTAAAGCATTTTTTATTCCGAAGAATGGCCAATATCCCTATGAAATAGGCTCCTCTATGATAAACAGTTACCAGGAGTAACTGAGTGAAAGCAGCTCATACACCACACAGAAAATCACTGCTATAGTTATAAGCAGTGCCACTGTATAATGTCTTAGGACTAAACTTGATGTGCTGTCATTCTTTATAGAAGAAGTGAAGCCAGATGTGCTGTGTCTATGTGAAAAACTGGTAAGTACATGGTACAAAAAAACTGCTTACTTTGGTGCTGTAACTATATATGCCAACAGCAAATTCAGTATTAAAGAAACTGATTTGAAAAGCTACTCTTTAGACCTAGATTTAGAGTTGACGTCTTTGGAGTTCATAGATCTTAATATAATTGTTATTTTAGAATACCATTCTAGAAATGGCAACTTCGAAATTTTTCGTAATCAAATGGAATCTTGGCTGCACTGCTTAATGTGCTAGAAATCAAAAATTGCATTGTGTGGTGATTTCAGGGTAAACTTTGGTGAAGAGAGCGCTAAGGAGAGAGAATTTATGAAACTAGTAGTGAGTTATTGGCTATTTTTAGTGTGGTGGGTAATGATATTATGGCAAAATAATAAATTTATCACCACTTTATCATAATAATATATTCATTCACTTTGTAGTCACAAAACGCAACAACACAGAACAGAACTACTGATATATCGAACCACCACACAGCCCCCCCCCCTCCTCTGGGAGTGCAGAGCATGGTGTAGGAGCAAAAGAAGAAGGGAATTGTATTGAGAAGGGAATGGGATCTGAATAGGAGGGGAAGGGATGGACTGTGAACAGTCACATACAGACAGAATGACAACTGAATGGCATCCTCGTTGATGAAATCTCGAATGGTGCTGTTGACAAAATTTTCGGGTAAATGAATAGCTCGGCCAAGCTTGAGGTTAACATCCTTAGATTTACATACATGAGAAGGTGCACAAAAACAAACAAATAGTCATTATGACATTGCACTGAATGATGTCCACAAGGAATGCCTGTAATATATCTGGCTTTGCAGCCATCATATTCAGGTACAAGAAGTTCTTCTTAGAACGGTTGGGAAGGCAGCAGTTGCAAGATGATGTGATGTGGTGTGGGGTACTGATCACAGATGGTTTGTTCGGTACGGGTATCATGAGAAAGACCGCCTAAATTATGGTCCCTCTCCGTGGCTGGCTGCTGCATTCGGAAGTTGTGCGCCAAAATGACGATCTCCTGTTATTAATACTGCTACTAGTAGTAGTAGCCTTATTCATCCATAGATCTCTTTTTACATGGATATAGGACATGTGTAAGTATTTAAAAATTTAGATCAATTTTAAATAAGCTAATTCGTATACACATATATTTACAGACTTCTAGTTACAGACAATCATTAAATTTACTCCAGGTTTACAATACTTTTTTTACAAATAACTTATTAAATAATGTAATGCCACATTGTTCACTCGTATCTCACTATCAGTCACTGCACACAATACACACATTGTTTCATAACATTTCACTCACTACACACACACACACACACACACACACACACACACACACACACACATTGGTGATCTCTGAGCCATTTTCTGAACTGCAACTTCCCATTTGCTATCCTGTAAAACTGAGTCAGCATCCCTCCATAATGAGTGAGATGTTGAACTCAGAAAGAGGAAGAGGTGTTAGTATTGTGCTATGTATAGCTTGGGGGGTAAGTATTTCTAGAAAGGAAAAAGAAGGAAAAAAACATAAAGTAAGGTTGTTATGTGGAATGTTGGATATTTTATTATCATTATTATTATTATTTATTTGTATAACATTTGTTATCAAACCCCTGCTCTGTTTTAGCTAAGTAATCCTTCAATGTATAAAATGTATTGCATAACAGGTACTTTTTAGCTGCCTTTTTAAAGAAGTGTATTTTGGCAATTTCTTTAATCTCTTTTGGTAATTTATTGTACAGTTTTATTCCTTGGTAGAAAATGCTATTTTGAGTTGTATGTTTATTTTTTCTTGGTAAATGTAAGTTGAGTCTATCTCTTGTTGCATGGTCATGGACAGAGCAGTTTGTGCAGTAATTACCAATGTTATTTTTGATGTGTACAACTGGATGGTAAATGTATTCACATGGAGCAGTTAAAATCCCCAGGGTTCTGAACAGATCTTTACAATGAGCTCGACTATCCTTTTTGGTTATTATTCTTATGGCTCTTTTCTGGAGTTTGAAAAATGTGTTCATATTTTGTGCATTTGTTCCCCATAAAAGAATTCCATAGCTAAGAATTGAGTGTACATATGAAGAATATGTAACTAAAAGACACTGCATGTTACACACTGATGATAGGATTCTAAGTGCATAACATGCTAATGACATTCTGTTTGCAACTACCTTTGTGTGTTCACACCACTTCAACTGAGAATCAATATTCATTCCTAGAAATTTTGCATTTGTTACACAGTCTATAGAGGTGCCATCTACATTTAATTTAACATTGTCATTTTTCCTCTTCAAACTGAAATTCATGGCATTAGTTTTCTTTATGTTCAACGTCACTTTATTTCTTATTGACCAATCATAAACTTCCTTGAGAGTTTCATTTGCTTTTTCGGCAAGGAGTTCTCTTGAAACTTCCTGGCAGATTAAAACTGTGTGCCGGACCGAGTCTCTAACGTGGGGCCTTTGCCTTTCGTGGGCAAGTGCTGTACCAACGAAAGGCAAAGGTCCCGAGTTTGAGTCTCGGTCCGGCACACAGTTTTAATCTGCCAGGCAGTTTCATATCAGCGCACACTCCGCTGCAGAGTGAAAATCTCATTCTGGAAGGAATTCTCTTGTTTTCTCAGTGACTATAATATTGCTGTCATCAACGAAGAGGTTTTTTTCACCATGAGTAACACTACTGGGAAAGACATTGATGTATATCAGGAACAGTATTGGTCCTAATATGCTACCTTGCGGAACCCCTATATTAATGTATTTTGGTGTTTTACTAAATGTTTGGACAAACTAAAGGGCGTATTTACTTGTATCTCATATTTAAAGTATCTCTCAATAGCATGCTATCATTCCATTATTTCACAAGTATTAATAACCAGCAGAATAATAAACAACTGCAAAACGAATGGGCAGACAAAGCACTTCGGTGACTTAAGGATTGCACCTAACTTGGATGGCGGGCAAAGTGGTTCGGCTTTGAGATCAGAGCTGGTTCAGCAGTCTCTGGGGACATACATGTTGTTTGCTGCAGTATCAGTTACGACTTAACTTGCAATGTCTAGTTTGTGACTAGAGCTGGTTTGGCAGTGTCAGAGGACAGACATGTTGTTTGCCATGGTCAGTGTTAGTTAAGACTTTATTAGCAATCTATAGTTGTGTGGTACATATAGTTGAAAACAGTGTGACAGTAATTATGGCGATAAGCAATTTATTAATTTGTTGAAGAAAAGAAATTATTTGTGACTCTAAAGTGGAATGTAATTGTGCAGTTTCTCATGTTCTGCTAATAAGAAGTGAGTGGCATCCCATAAAAACAAAGTGATTGGAAACATAATCATTTCTTAAATAACAGTTTCTCGATGAGAGTATCTTACAACCTCAACATAATGGATTCACGATGTATGTGCTGTTTTCTGCACAGGGGACAACAACTATAGAAGACTGTAGGTTGGTGAACTTTTATTAGAGCTTATGCATTTCACTCAGGGTAGCGGAAGCAAATAGGCACGTCACATGTACTGCAATCTTAGTACAAATGAGGTCAGTGGCACGTCATCTGCGACAACACGGAGGAGGTATCAAAAAGAGAAATACTTTTTACAAAAGGGATTTATCATACATATGTATAAATGTCACTTCTCTCTAACTCTCTCTTTTTTAACTTGGTGTACATAGCCTCCCTGGTGCAGATAATCTTTGAAGTCGCAGTTCTTGGACGTTATGAGGCTAGATTTTATTAGCGAGAACTGTAAACTGTAACCAACCAGTGAAATGTGTAAGGTCTGTGATTCATGTGGACTGTAAATGACCAGAGGACTGCATCAGAACTGTGATAATTAGGCTTTAAACTGTGTTTGAGCTGGTTTAAACTTTACTTTGAACTATAATAACTGATGCTGCAAAATCAAATTTTCATTTACAATGAAAGTAGTATCGGTGTAAAGCAGGAATGGAATGTGCGAAAATACAACGAGAATAAAAGTTAGCATTGTGTGTGCGGACCATGGGATTATGTTATTAATCATCACTTCAAGATTCTTCATACTACGAGATGGCGCAATGTGCAGGGCAGCATCAGATAGTCGTATATAACAGGTGCGGTGGCAGCGCAGCCAGTGGTGCAGCTCACAGTTACAAGAATCAGCGGCAGTACGTCGAGGAAGAAAAAAAGTGTAAGTGTTACACCTACATGTAGCTGTCGTAGATTTGTAATTGGAACGTTAATATTAGGACGTCTGGGGAAAGGGAAATAAAATACGCTCTGAGAAGTGGAGAAGGAGTTCAGTCTCACAGTAGTAGTAATGAAATGGTAGGACGGATACAGATAAATGGTGGTGAAGTCAGATATGGGTTTGGTGATATGTCGAAAGTAGTCACAAATAACCAACGTGAAAATGTAAATTCAAACTTTGGTGATGAGTCCCAAACAGCGAATTCAGTAACCAATGATCACACTGAGATTTCTGAAGTAGCCACGAATTATTTGACTGAAAATGTAGAGTTAACCAATAATGAGGGCAGTGGAAACGTTGATTTAGTGGCAAACAATGACTATGTAAACCCAGGATTTGTGCTACCTAGCCAAAACGAAACAATTTATAAAGGCACATTTGCATGCCGAGCGTGAGTTTCCGCGGAAACGCGAAATATTAATTAAATAAATAATCAGTGACTAATAAATAAAGCCTATGGCACACAACTGCAGCGCTGTGTCGCTGATAAAGACAAAAGAATAATTACGTTACTCTTATGTTTGATTAAGAGAAGAGAGAGCTCAGGTAGAAGTGGTGCGAGAAGCACGTATTTTATTTTATTGTCTGGCACACCGCCATATTTTCATGTTATAGAAGAATACTGCGAGTTGCAACCACACTAGGCACTCGATTCTGTAATGAATTTATATTTATAAAAGTAAGTAGGATTATGAACTGTAGGCTATTTCATTGAAGATATCTGATTTAACTAACTGTGTAATTTTTTATGTTTAGTAGACAATCACCTCTGTACGACGTATTGGCATGGCTGGCAAATCATTGTAATATTGAGATTAGATCATGAGTCCGTACCTACCGCAGCAGTCTTTGGAAACGATTTAATTACGAAGTCCGATTATTTCAGTTTTTCTTTCACGGTCAACTACGAGTTACATTGCCTTTTCCAAATAGCCATTGTCAAGCGTCTGATACCGAATAATTAAACGTCCACGTTCCAGATAAGCAAATACCAATTACAACCAATCATCATACATACAGAATAATTAATCATTAATATTTTATTCCATTTTATTTTTATTTATTTTATATTGGCGACTGCGTGTCGGACTTGTTATTTTGTCATTTGTTACATTGTTCTTTTTGTTTCATGTCAAAAATCAACTTTCTGGACCTGGACGTGAATGTATGAGAGATAATGAAAATCTGAAGATATTTTCCAATTCTAAAGTTTTGCCGGAAGACGCAATGAAGCTTCCAGCAAAATAAGGTAAGACGCAGCATCTTTGCATTAGCAGGCTTGACCAGACGTATAATTCAGTGTATTAGCTTTTCAGTAAATTCTGTAGTGTTTCTTCCGCGCATAACAGTTTTCAGTAACAAATTTCATTCTTAGCACTTTTTCCTAAACAATAACGTATCCAACAATACCAATACACGAGTGTACAATATGGCCGACTTCTGTACGATATGATGTAACATGGCCAGCAGCCATTACCAATAATCTCAAATTCAGTTTATATTTTTAAATTAACGGGACAGCCATTGTTGCTACGAGCGATTCATGCTCAACTGCATTTCATTTTAAAATCAGTGTCAAATATTTTCTTGAAACATAAATCACGTGTGGCATGGTAATGACTAGAAATCAATACGCAAAAATGGAACAGCAAAGACGTACTATTCAGACACAATCCGACTCGGACGAGAGACAAATGTTAGAAAATGACTTTACGACAGCAACCGGTAGTGACGATTTATCAAACATTGACGCAAGTGTTGACGGAAATTTTGTCAATAGGCCGTCCACCACAAAAATTTCAAAGTCTCAGTCAGAGCCCATGTTAACACGTTCGCTGCGGTCGCCAGTGCGAGCCGCTAACGCGCGAGGCGGACGCTTGTAAGCGCACGTGCGCTGAGAGCTGAAATCATAGCCCTGCGAAACCTGTAAGTTTGTGGCGAATAAACTAGATGCCGCCAGCTGATTCGTTTGGAGTTCGTACGCTGGCTACCAGAGGCGCAGCGTTCCACTCAGTCAAAACAGTTCGGGGCTAGCTGCCAGGAGCGCTGCAATCACTTCTCTTTGCAGCCGCACGGCCTTCTATGATTTTTATTTCGAGGAAATAACTTTACATAGTTACCGACTTAGCTCGCCACTGTATCTTTTCATAATTCTTATGGATGAATAAAACTTTGTTCTGCAAGGGAAGTCAGCAGTTTCAAGTTATAATAAGATACTGCTGGAATTTATATTTCGTAATCCATACCTGGCTGAATACAAATTATGAACACGCCTAAATTTTGATCGCAAGACTAATGTCTAGTTTTGCGACAAATTCATGTTGTGCACGAACGTAATATTGGCAACGAATATAACGTCTGCGGAAGAGGTGCTAGATATAGAAATACAAGTACACTTTAGCTGCATGCCGATCATGTGATAAATGCTGCCTGCTGTCTGTCGCTTATGAGCGTTACATGCATTTATTGCAAACAATTCTAACAAAGCCCCTTATTTATTTATTGTATTGCTAACTGGACAGAAAATGCAATTCACACAAGTGACAAATCCACTCCATTGAAAAAGAATTAGTCGGAAAACACCAAAAGATTTATAAAACGAAGAAAAAGAAACAGGACTCGTCTGCAATGTGGTGCTATGGAAACCCAATCACAAATATATACATATTATAAAAATGACTGTATGTGTATGTATGTATGTTCCACATCTCCTCCTACTGGACCGATTTCAACGAAACTTGGTACACATATTCCTATTATCGGAAAACTATCACTGTAGGGGTAAGACCCACATACGACACATACGTCAGGAGATATGACGTCATGAACAATGTAATTCGTCAAAAACGGCCGCATCATGTGACGATATTCCACATCTGCTCCTAAACTAGTACACCGATTTCAATCAAATTTGGTACAAATCTTCTCTAAGGTAATGAATCATTTGCTATGGTAGCAAAAACTACTTACGATATATAGTTCAGGAGATATGACGTCATAAACAATTCTGTTCTTGAATAACCGCAACATCAGGTTTGTGATTTCTATTTATTATGTCATTACTACTAAAGCTATTCGCGACGAATTTTGCAGAGGATATGCATATATACCACTAAATGTAGCTTTGAAATTATATCATAGTATGACACGTAGTACAGGAGATATGACGTCAAAGCTATGAAACGCACGAAAATCCGTCCCACTATGCATGTGGTTGTAATGTATTACGTCTGTAATACCAACTCCATTCGCAACTCATTTTGCAGTTTCCTAATATTCTTCCCGGGGAACATGGAAAATTATATTCTTGTGGGACACATAGTACAGGAAATATTATGTCATGAAGATTGACCTGTGTGAAAACGGAACTGAGATGAATGGAAAATAGATAGCGATAGAACAGGAGGCGATGGACAGAGAGAGAAGAAGCAGATGGACTAAAATAAGACAGGAATGAATACACACCCGGGCAACGCCGGGCACTGCAGCTAGTAACAAATACGTTTTCAAGGTGTAGAGGTGATGTTTTTATAGCAAACCACAAATAAGTCCACATACGGTACTGTACAGAAACATCATATTCTGAGCAACCAATGTAACTATATTTACATGGCTATCAAATAAAACAAACACTTTACAAATCAAACACAAACAGATCTTCCTCTGTAGATACGACGTCCCATTACATTATGGATGTGTAATTGTGCAGCAGTTCAAACAGAATCCAGGTTGGTTTGGACACGTTATACACACGTATGGTGTATCCGTACGCTTGCCCCGTGCCGCGCACGTTTTACATCGCTTCCGCATAACTTGCTTCGTCCCTTCCGTTGCGTCCCGCTTTTGCACAACATGTGTGTCTTTACATTTGTTACGCACACCTTTTGTAACGTCCATTGGTGGAAGTAGTCCCTTTATTATTTGTATTCTATAATCATACAAAGTCATATTATGCCCTGAGTATTTATTATATAGGTAATGTGCATTGAACATTAGCATGTCAACTACATGGAAGAATAGTTTCTTTGGCCAGCGGATTGTCTTTCGTTCACATAAATAATAAGACAACATCTGGTCCTGCCTATCGGTCCCAGACATACAACTATTATATCTGATAATTGGCAGTGGTTTCGCGACTATTTGCTGGCGTGCATTCTGCACACGTTCCATTGTATTGGGGTATTCTGTGGAAATATAGGAGACCTCTCGTCTATCCTTCCATTTGCCGATCATTACCCCGTCCGAATATCGTGCTATGGTGGCCCCTTTCCCCAGCTTGGCGCATACCACGTCTTTAGGGGTATTTTTCCTATTTACCCTTAGTGTCCCGGTGCAATGTGTTTTTGCATTCAACAGGGTTTTAGCTAAGGCAAAGCTGTTGTAAAAATTGTCCATGTAAATGTGATGGCCAACATTCACCTTCTCTTCTAACAAATGCAATACTATCTTTTCAGCATGCCCTTTTCCCCCCATATCACCACGCATCCCCGTGTACACAGCGCATTTATTGATGAAGCCGTCTGGGTTATTTAGCATGTACAATTTGATGCCATACTTATTTCTTTTGTTTTTTATGTATTGTCTAAATGACAATCGTCCCCTCCAAAGAATCATTGATTCATCTAAAGAGAGATCCCTACCTGGATAATACACATTACACATTTTGTTGTTGAAATAATTCAATATAGGGCGTATCTTATACAGTCGATCATTTGGTTTCGGTTCTCCTGACTCTGGATTTTTTGCAAAATGCAATGCGCGTAAGATCAGCAAATATCTGTCTCTGCTCATACTCATCGTTATTCCTTTATTTTCGAACAGCGGATCCCTCTTCCAGTAGTCTTGTAGTCGGGCACATTTGACATTACCCATATGTAATGAAATCCCCAGGAAGACAAGTATTTCTTCTATACTTACGGGTTTCCAATTACTAATTCTAGAGCCCTCTTGTGTATTTGCGCTCGCAAATATATTCCGTGCGTTATCATTTGTTTCGTCAACTATGAGCTGCAGTATGTCATCTGTAACCAGTAGCCTAAAGAAATCCATTGGCGTATTGCCAGCAGGCTTCATCAGCAAACATTCTGCTTTCGTAAACGGGTGATACTGCATCCCATGTGGTTCTTCATGCCACGTAACACCTGGTTTGCTTACCTCTGCGAGCGCTGGTTCTTTATCGTCGGCGATTTCCTCATCATCGTCGCCCGTATCGTCCGATTCCGAACTGTCACGAAACATACTGGACAGTTCTGCTTCCACACTGTCATCACTGTGGTCTGTTTCTGCAGTCTCCAAATGCCAGTCACCCTCATCTGGTTCGTCCTCTCTGAACTCTACATCACTATCTTCTAACACACGTAGTAACTCATGGTCAGTATATTGGTCACTCTTCCTACACTTTTTCGCGTTCGAAGGCCCCGGTGTCGGTTCAGTCGCCGCTATTGCAAACAATGCACAACACAGACGACAAAAAACGAAAACACACAACTGCAGACAGGAACACGTTACGTGATATGTCGTTGGTTACTTGAACTAACACGAGTGCACAGCCGAACAAACTAAACTGAGAACTCTGCTAGTGAACGCGCCGCTTATATGCGTCAGCCGCAGCGAACATGTTGAAGGCGTAGCGTAATGGTCAAGCGCATTGCTCACGAAACAGTCGACCTGGAATCAATCCCAGGTGCTTCCTAATTTTTTTCAATTGTTTTCATTCTTATTTTCCTTGGTTTCGTCAGATTTTTCAACTATTTACCGTAGAATTTAAATACATTCAAGTAGTATATTTATATAACTAGGCGAAAGTTTTAATGAAAATAAAGATTTTAAAGATTCTTGTGATTACGTGCGCTACTTTTTATTCATTACGACAGTAGAAGTTTTGCCATTTTTATGGTGACATATCATAGAAACATGTGAAACATATATGTTTCACTCTAGGCACATTTTATGAAGGCATTGTTTGAGCAGTTACATTTCTCTGCAACATGCTTCATTGGAAAGCACACTTAATTCAAGTTTTAAAACTAAGGTGTTTCCTCTAATAGTTTGGATGCAAACCAAGCGTACTAGATCATAGGGGTGTCCACAAGAGCACTGAATTGATGCAGCACGGTCGAATGTATTTTAATTGCATCTTCTCTTGATGATACCTCTCGCTGTTGTTGGAGTTATTCAGGGGCACTTTGTAATCTTTTAATTAGATTTTTGACTTGACGATAGAAATATACATCTACCGTAAATAACCGAACACTCTGAAGATACGAAGTAAAATAAAAATGAGAAAAAAAATCAGGACGGACCTGGGATTGATCCCAAGTCGCCTGTTTCGTGAGCAATGCGCTTGACCATTACTCTACGCCAATAACGACGAACAGAGCGCTAAATAGGGTATAGCCTCCTATAGTGCTATCGGAACAACTTTCGAGAGCATGTTCTCCTTTCCTATGGCCAACTCAGGCGAAATATTTCGGGCACGTTATGTGGAGTCCCACCTCTTTCTAGAAACAATTCGGACGAAATCGGCGTGTCCCAGTTGGCGACCTCCCCTAGTGAGAACTCAGCTAGCGAGCGCACCGCTTATAAGTGTTACCCGCACTGGCTTGCTGATCGCGGCAACGCTTATGAGCGTCAGCCGCTCTGGCGTGTTGATCGCGGAAACGCTTATGAGCGTCAGCCGCTCTGGCGTGTTGATCGCGGAAACGCTTATAAGCGTCAGCCGCAGCGAACGTGTTAATGCATGACGTCACGTCTAATGACGCGGCGGGGGCACAGACGTTGCAAACGGTAAACATTGCCGACATGTTACAAATGATAATGAAACAGAACGCCGAAAACATGGCAACCTCACAGACACAAAATGACGAAATTAAATCTGACCTCATAGCACTCAAGACGAGTAATGACACTTTATGTAAACGTGTGGAACTTATAGACGCCACACTGACCAAACAGATGACTGAACTCAGTACTAAATTTTCCCAGCTTAATACGACACAAGAAAAGACTACAACTGACGTAGCACTTTTACAGACACAAGTAAAAAATCTTAATGTCACGTGTGAAGTTCTTACTGAACAAATTCAAACATATCCTTCAGTACACGACAACCTTGAAAAACGAATTACTGACGTACAGAATAAATTTGACAATGTTGAACAACACCTGACTGACATCTTACAATCTGATGCTACAGCTCATTTTCAAAACATTAATAAAGAATTTCATGATTGGGTAGTGAACAAAGACAAACATTTTGATAGATGCCTACGTGAAAATTTACCAACAATTGTGCACGACTCCGTAGCGCAATACATTACTAATAACAAACAGCTGATCAGTGACGCAGTACAATCCGTCACTGGACCAATGACACAATTCACCGATCGACCACAGTCTGAATGTAACGAAAATATCAGTCAAAATGTACAGTTCAGGAACCAATATACATTCGAGTATGACACACACATACCGCACACGACAAACACACAAGAACAAAACACACCACGACTACAACACATACCACGAGGTGCAAACACAAACACAAGCTATTATCATGGTAAACCACAGCAGCATTATCGTAATTACTCGCCAGCTGAACATTGCAGTAATTACAGTGGAACAAATCCATATCACAATGCGAAGGAAGAAGAAAGCTTAATGAAACACAGGCAATTTCAGATTTTTATCCCAGAAAAACGAACCATTCATCCGGTGATTTTTCTTAAATCTTTTAGTAACGCATTTCCACGCACTTGGAGTGACCGGAAAAAGATTTCATATATTGTCGGTTACTTCCAAGGCGATGCAGCTGTCTGGGCATATAGTCAAGCTGACGTATGTACCACGTACAGTGAGTTTGAGCGTGCTTTTCTGAACAAATTCTGGTCGCAATCCGTCCAGGAGCGACTCAGAAGACAAATTCTAGAACCTGAAACTTTTAACAGTAAAAATGGCAACTTACGCAGATATTTTGAAAAATACTTGAACATGGGACACTTTTTAGACGAACCAGTCGCAACACGCGATATACTCCGTGCGTTGAAGGCCAAATTGCCTTTCAACATTAAAGAAAAACTCCTACATATCCCGGATGACGATTCAGATTATTTTCTAACAGCTTTAGATTCGGTTGACATGTTACTTGAAGATCAGCGCTTCGCGCGGCAAAACAGCAGCCACAATGTTTACACTAGTGGAATGCAAAACATGCAGGCTTGCCAACTCAATTCTGGCACGCCCACAGTTGGATACGCGGTACAACAAAAACAGCAAACTCACATGCCGTCTCAATACGGAAATCAAAATCAACACGCGTATTCCAATACAAACAATAGTTACAACAGTAATAACACTTCATGCGGCAATCCATACAAAAGGCACCGCGGTAATAACTACAACGGTAACAACGGATACATAGGCAACAACAAAAACACAAACAGAAACAGAAATAATAATAACTACGAGCCAAGACAGCGTCAAGGCTGGACTCGTAACGATCAGTACTTTCATTCAAACACTGCTTTACCACAGCAGCCACCAGGACAAAATTGGAGCATACCTTATGACCGACAGGTAAGTTATAATGCGCAACAGCAACAACAACCGCAAAAGTTTGGAGATTACAATAGGCAATATCCGAATGTGAATATAATAGAAATGACACCTGACACACAACCTCAATCTGTGTCAGTACCTAGTACAAATGCTAATCCAACAAACTAGAAACAGTCACTTCTATGCCCCAGGTCGTGGCTGAGGAATTCTTGGGGGGCGACTTCAATGTTAATCAGTTATTTGGCACCACAGTTGAACATCAGAATAATGATATGCCGAATAATTCTAAACAAAAATTACCTGTTTTATTTATAAGATACAACCACAATAACAATATATCAGATGAACTTTTACAAGACAGTACACAATGTCGTTCAAACACAAATGAAATTGTTTTAGCATCTACCACTGGTGTAGTAGGTGGGATTCCAACTACTATTATTCTAGATACAGGTGCAGCTGTGAGCGTTTTGTCTTTTAATTTCTATAAAAAGATGTGTGAATTGGAACCTGTGCCTGAGTTTCCTGCCCAAAACTGTAAAATAACTACTGCACTAGGTAATAAGTCATGTAAGGTTACGAAGCAAGTTTTTGTAAACATTAAAATAGGTAATGGAACCGTACAATGGCCATTCCTGGTTGTACAGAACCTTGTGACAAATTGCATATTTGGAATAGATATTATGAGCGAGAAGGACTGCATGATAGACTTCTCCAAAGGTAAATGTATTTTAAATGATAGAGGCAGTGTAATTATGATTGATTTGGACAGGAGAACTCTAAAGCATGACAAACACTGTACAGGGTACAAGGTTCAGTTAGTACTTGACAATGACATTCAAGACACGCACACACACTCATTTGACACAGAGCTAATGGACTTGAAAACATTGCTTGATCATAAGATAAATGAAGCTACAGCTCTCAGTGCACATGAACGTATAAAACTACAGGAAGTGTTATCCAAATATTTACAAGTTTTTGCCAAACGAATAGGTGTTATCAACACGTATGCGTACAAGATTGAAGTTAAGCCTCACAAGATCTTCTACCACAAGACATATAACGTACCGTTATCTCAACGACCTGCTGTGTGGCAAGAATTAAAACAAATGTTAGACTGGAAGGTCATTGAACCATCCACCTCACCTTACTGTAGTCCTCTACTTGTTGTCAAAAAATCAAATGGAAGCATCAGGTTAGTGTTAGACGCACGAGCAATTAATGAAATAATTTTACCAGTTCACACAAAACCCGAAAATTTAGAAGAGCAATTACAGAAATTTCTAGATGCAAAGTATTTTTCCACAATAGATCTCGCTAATTCATTTTGGCAGGTGAGTATCACTCCTGATTCTCGGAAATATACTGCATTTATGTTCGGGGGGCGAACCTATCAGTTTTGTGTTCTACCTTTCGGACTGAATGTCAGTTCTGGGGTATTCATTACAGCCCTGGATAGCGTGCTTGGCGATGATTTAGTTGAGACAGTCACACACTATGTTGATGATATACTGATAGCTACACAGTCTTGGAATGAACACGTTGACACACTTCAAAGAATTTTAGAAAAATTTGCACAAGCTGGAGTCACAGCCAATCTTAGAAAATCAAAGTTTGGTTGCAGTGAGATAAAATATTTAGGACATATCATTAATTCACGGGGCATACGTCCTGATCCCAGTAAATTAGATGCTATCAGAAACTTTCCTAGTCCTCGAACTAAAAAGCAGTTAAAATCATTCCTTGGGCTATGTTCATTTTTCAGACGTTTTTTGCCACAACCACTTTTGAACAGTAAACATCTGCTAAATCTACTCAGAAAGAATCAAGTTTGGATCTGGTCGGAACAGTGCCAGAATGACTTTAATACAATTAAACATGCTTTAGTGAATGCAAACATATTGAGCCATCCAGATTTCAATTTAGATTTTTGTATGACTTGTGACGCTTCACGTACTGGTTTGGGATGTTGCTTATTTCAAGTTGTAAAGAATAAAGATAAGGAACAGATAAGAATTATTGGGTTTGCGAGTCGTACTCTATCTGAATGTGAGCGTACATACTCCACTACTGAGTTAGAAACACTTTCCATAGTATGGGCATTCAAGAAATTCAATTATTATTTATTTGGAAAACATACAGTAATTTATACCGACCACCAGGCCCTGACATTTTTGTTAACTTGTAAACTTGTACATCCTAGACTATCACGATGGGCAGTTACACTTCAGAACCACTCTTTTGAAATTAAGTACATAAAAGGTAAGGACAACACCATTGCCGACGCTTTGTCTAGACTTCCACAAGGTATGAATGAAACCAACAGTGACTTAGAAAATATAAATGACTACAGGATTCTCTTAATGCAAGACAAGCAGTATCACCAATATTATATTGATATGTGCAGAAACATGGCTAAATTACAAAAATCTGATCCTCACTGGTATAAGATAATAACATTACTGGTAGAAAAACACAATCATCCTTTGACTAAGTATTACAAGTTACACAATGATGTGTTATTTTATCGCCGACATTCAAATGCTACTAACTGGTGTGTATGCATTCCCAAAGAGTCTGAACATAATCTAATTTGGCACACACACTTAGTTTGGGGTCATTATGGGACGAAGAAGTGTTTAGCAAAGCTCAGCACATACTGTTATTTTAGCAATATGAGAAGGAAAATTTACAGGGAACTGAAAACATGTGTCATATGTCAAAAATCAAAACCTCAGAATTTATCCACAAAGACAGACTTACATTCTATTTTACCCAGTAAACCCCTGGAAATTCTGTGTACTGACATCAGTGGACCGCATCCAGCAAGCTCTGGAGGCGTCAAATATATCTTGGCTTTTTACGATATATTTTCTAAACATGTAAAACTTTATGCTTTAAAATCCGCCACTGCAAGTGCTATAATACGAAGATTCTCAAGTGATTACCTGACGCACGTGGGAAAACCTAAAGCAATTCTGTCAGATAATGCAGCATACTACTCTGGGTACAAATGGAGAAATTTCTTGAAGGACAATAACATTAAAAGTATATCTATTTCAAAGTTTAGTCCACAATGTAACGCGACTGAGAGACTTTTCCGAGAATTAAACCGATTCATGAGGACCTATATTTCATCAAAACATACTAATTGGGTGTCCTACCTAAGTCTTTTCGAAGACGTACACAATAACTTAAATATTTACGATACAAATTACACACCTAACGAGATCATGTTCAATTGCAAACAGAACGATCAGTGGATAGAACCATTACCTAAGTTGTCAGACAAGGAAATCACACCTGAACAGAAAATAAAAGAAGTTTTGACTACGCTGACACATCACGCACAGATACGAAACAAACATCACAGAAACATAATAAAAAGAAAACAAAAATTCGAGGTAGGAATGCTTGTACTACTTCGTACTCATCATAAATCTGTAGCACTCAAACGACGCAACGCTAAGTGGCGTCTGCTATATGAAGGACCTTATATAATTGTTAACATACCGCATCCTGGTGCGTATTTGTTACAACATCGTAGAACTAACAAAATTATTGGGCTATACGCACACCGAGATCTTAGAGCATTTCATGCGGAATAATGTCAAAGTCACATCCATCAAAACATTGCTAAGCAACTCCAAAAAACTCTGTTGCTACAACACAGATAGTAAGTAGTATAGAAATTTTCATTTCAGCGGTTCCAGTGACGCAGTTGAAGGCAGAAGAACTCTTCTTTCAGCGCGCGCCACCACCTGGAAGACGGAATATTAAAATAAAATTTATGTTTACGTAGCAGTGAATGATATATTAATTTTTTCACGGACCATTTGTGACTGTGGGTATCACTGACTTGGTGTGACACCTGACGAACCGACAGACGTCATCTGTGAAGCGAACTTTTACTTTGAGAAATAGATTAGACGCACATCTCTCAACACGAAAAGCATCTATCAGTAGTCAAGGCCACACAGACACTATACACACACGCACAAAACGCGAGGAATCAAACATTTTCTCTCTTACTATTTTGAATATTTATTGAGTAGTGAAAATGCCTGGTCTTGCCTACTGATGTAATGAATGTTGTGTCTAACCTATCTTAATTTCAGATGACATCACAAAATAAACATCGATAAAATCCCAGCAAAACTGATAAAGAGGACGTAAATATCTGCAATTCATGTAATCAAATGTGACACAATGAGATAATTTATAGCTATGTAATGATGATGAAAACATGTTTATGTGCAACTGTATTATATTTATGCGAAGAAAATATGTGACGTGTGTATGTATGATTACTTATATTTTTTTTTTCTTCTCTTTCAATGATGTATAATGTAACTGTTACTATGTAAAAGAAATTTGAACAAAACGAGTGCCAAAAGGACATTGCATAGTGAACCATTGTTCACGGACATTAATGAACATTACTAACTCTGCAACTACGCAGAAACCTATGTGAAAGAAACTGTTAATGACATTCATTATGCATCGTACCTATGTAAACGCGATGAACCATTTCTTTGATTAATAACTACGAACATTTAGGTGAGCTATATTCAGCAAAAAACTGAAAATGTGAAGTGCATAATTCGTGCATCGTCTAGTGACAATACTACAGTACCTAACTTCAAGATGTTAACTGGATTAAACGGACACAAAGTGCCTGTCCAGAAAACAACACGACGGGTGGAAGAATTTTGGTTGGAACTTCAGGGAATGAAATGTTCTCGAAATGTGATGGACACTCTTACCTGGACTGTCCAAGGATCCACGCCAACTATGTACCGTCCGAGGTTCTGCAACCAAGCTTCCACGGAATGTAAAAAACGAACTGCACGTGGACCAATTACTAACGGGTCACGTCAGATCTGTAATAAACATTGCCTTTTTGTCACAACGAACTGCATCACAACGACTATAATGGAAATGGAAATGGACACGCTTATGTTTTAATCACGTTGTTATACAACGATGATACTAACCTGTGAAAAAATTATTGTGCAGCAGATGAATATGAACTGTAGTAACGACACGATGTGAATAGGTCGACGCACCTGAAACATACGGACATTTTTCTTTGAAGTATTTCAAAACAATACTATGTAACTAAGAACATTCAACAACCTGAGTTGTATTGTGATATAACAAATATTGTAAATTTAAAACTAAGTTACCTGTTATAGAATGTAGTCTTCATATGTAATCTTGGTTGAATATTTTCTTTGTGCAACGACTAAGATACGCGCGCACACGAACAATATGAACTGCATTACTGTGCCGCGTGATCTAACTGTATGATATATCGGCACTGCCGGAGTCACACAGACGCTTCTGCGCATGCGCGCACTCTATCTGTCAACATAAGAACTTTTACGACGCACCCGTGTCATTCAAATTTTGTATATAATGTGTATAATGTAAGTCATGTGAATAGTTGTAGATAACTTAGATTTTCTTGTGCCTTTAGGTGAATTGCTCGCCTGCAGGTGTGTCCTTTCGCCTCGCAATTCAGGGGGCAATATAAAGGCACATTTGCATGCCGAGCGTGAGTTTCCGCGGAAACGCGAAATATTAATTAAATAAATAATCAGTGACTAATAAATAAAGCCTATGGCACACAACTGCAGCGCTGTGTCGCTGATAAAGACAAAAGAATAATTACGTTACTCTTATGTTTGATTAAGAGAAGAGAGAGCTCAGGTAGAAGTGGTGCGAGAAGCACGTATTTTATTTTATTGTCTGGCACACCGCCATATTTTCATGTTATAGAAGAATACTGCGAGTTGCAACCACACTAGGCACTCGATTCTGTAATGAATTTATATTTATAGAAGTAAGTAGGATTATGAACTGTAGGCTATTTCATTGAATATATCTGATTTAACTAACTGTGTAATTTTTTATGTTTAGTAGACAATCACCTCTGTACGACGTATTGGCATGGCTGGCAAATCATTGTAATATTGAGATTAGATCATGAGTCCGTACCTACCGCAGCAGTCTTTGGAAACGATTTAATTACGAAGTCCGATTATTTCAGTTTTTCTTTCACGGTCAACTACGAGTTACATTGCCTTTTCCAAATAGCCATTGTCAAGCGTCTGATACCGAATAATTAAACGTCCACGTTCCAGATAAGCAAATACCAATTACAACCAATCATCATACATACAGAATAATTAATCATTAATATTTTATTCCATTTTATTTTTATTTATTTTATAAATTCATTGGAATGGCGATACCAGAGGTAATGGCTATGAAAATGACATTACTAATGAGCCAATAAATGAGCTACATACATTAAGCCATGGTACAGAATCAGCTGACATATTACCAACTCAGGATGATGATCAAGATATGATAACCATAAAAATATTAATTTTGCAAGAACAAAAGAAAGGAATAAAAAAAACACAAAATAAAATAGAGAAATTGGATAAGCAATTAAGTAAAACACTAAAATGAAATAAGAAGGAATTAAGTAATAAAACAGATAAAGGGTTACAAGAAAATAAGGAGGAGTTAAGCAATAAAATAGATATGGGGTTAGAAGAAGTCAGTGTAGCAATAGCTGAAATCAACAATAAATTCAGTGCTATGGAACAAAAGGTTACAAATCTTGAAGGTAAAACTGGGGGATGTTGCAAGAAAATGGATTATAAAACAAAAGATTAGGGTAAAATGTTGGAAGTCTGTAAGTCAGACAAAAATCAATTAAATAAGAATTAGCAGGATCAAAATGGGATGACAGAAACAACAGTTAATGAAGTTTGTAATGTAAGAAAAGAGCAAAGCAAAGCTATCAAAGCATGTCAGGAAAACCACACAATACTATGAAATAATTTACAAAGTATCAAAAATGACCATGAAATATTTAGTTGTAATATTTCACACGTAGAATCCTCTTGTAAAGGCAACACAAATGCTATTAAGGGAAAATTAAGAGAACTGGAGCAGAAAGTACTCCCTGAGATGCAAGACAAAATAGAAAATAAAGTTAAACAAAAAGTAGAAATTTGGTGTGAACAAGAAGGAAAGAAAGGTGTTGTCGTTTTAAGTGACATGGGAAATTGCACTAATGCTTATAAATTCCAACATTTCTATAGTAAGGGAACTAAACACCCAGTAGCCTTCGTTAGGCAGTTTGATGGCATCATTCCTGAAAACATGAAAGAACAGCAAAAAATTAAATTAGTGGCCAGTAGGTAAGAAGGAGAAGCAATATCGTGGGGAACTGGGATCAGTAACAGATGTAAAACATATAAAGAATTCATGCAAGCATTTTTGAATCAGTACTGGTCTACTAGCACACAAAATAGTGTTAGGAACGAAATCTTTGAGAGCAGAAGCTTTGCAAGTAGTGATTGAAGCAACTACAAAAAATGTTTCCGACAGTACTGGGAAAAGAATCAATACTTAACCAACCCATTAATAGAATCTGACCTAATAGAGATTATTATACTTAAATTCGCAGTATCAGTACAAGAGAGGTTAATTAATGTAAATAAAAGTAATATCAGTCACCTAATGCATGTGCTGGAGCAATTAGACTCATTGTCCAGCAATAGGCAAGTACCAGAAGGCTGGAGAAACAACAGGTGGCAGACAGACCGCCATAATGACAGAGAGCAAAGCCAAAACAGAGGTCCGAATCAATATGACGAATGGCGTGACTGGGAGGCAAACAGACAACCGCATCATAGTCGCAGCCCATCCAGAAGAGGGAGAGGCACTTTTCAAAGGGGTACAAACAGAGGAGGCTATTACGGTGTGTAACGGAACATATTAAAGGCTTTACTTTACCGAAGTATGCGATGCCCTCCAAATTCAACCAGTTTAACGAGTATTTATGATTATAGAAAAGTTATTGTGTATGTTAACAATGATTGCATAACATGTCTCCATAAACAGTCAACCCATTAAATTATAATGAATAACTGACCCACACAAAAGTTAATATCACTTGATCACTGATACAGCAAATGTCATCATGTAAAAACGCTAAGTTCATATTAAATAATTAATATGAAGTACGAAAAATAGTGGCCAACTTAGGTATTTTGGATCTCCTTAAATAAAAATCACCCAGTGAAACCTATTTGTTCACTAGGAGCGTTTTCACTCAGTATTCACGTAATCAATCCTATTTTAGACGAAAAGCAATGTAATTCTTAATAATTCATGTTACTTACTTATTTATGCAAATTAGAGAAGTCAATTGACAAACTTCTAAAAAACGGCCTTTTTGTAACAAAGAATTATTCTGTCAAGTCAACAAATCTGTCTGTCATTTTAATAACATGATAAATTATGTCACTCGATGCAAATTAATAACTTTTCTGCACAAATTATGATAACAGATGTACATGTGACTTATAAACTATATCTCTTTTTAGTAGTTCTTTGACAATGTTATAAATACAAGCAGCGAGAAGGCAGTCGGGGGGGGGGGGGGGGCAGTCGGAATGTCACTTTGGTGAAGTGTGTTTCTGTGTTATTGTTTGGGATGGAAAAACAATGCAAAGAACATGTAAAGGAAGTACTACTTTGTGTTGTGTTATGGTCTTTGGTGGACAGTGGAATTAATATGGCCACCAAAGTAATAAATATTTGATGTTTACATATGTGTTGGTTTCGCTCGTTCTTTATCATCAAAAGCACATGAAAAACACGGGACCTCATGTTTTTACCCTAGACAACCAGATTTAGAGCCAGCATCAGCATCGAGACACAGCAGCGATCCAGCAAGCAGCAGCGATTACTACAATGCATTTTAATGGCGCCAACCTAACATCAAGTGCTAACAAACTCCGTAAATTGGAGTGAAATAGTGCGATTACAGCAATTAGCAATATCTACGACCAGGCGGACCATTTACAGGTGGGAACAGGGAATATTACGATAATCAAAATAGGGAACATACTCAGGTAAGAGATAGGAATCATACAGAGCTGGGAAATTAGTAGACAGTTTGGATCTGGTCCAATCGTGAATGGCAAAATGTAATGGACCATTAGTAAGTTTCTTAGGATATGATGAAAGGGATGGCTATCCCAGATTCAAATAGCAAAATTAGTGCTGCCTCTAGAAATTTATATGAAGAAATAAAGAAGGATACAGATGTTCCTGAGTTATCAGTACAAGGAGTTAAAGTGGTCACAGCCTCTGGATCTAGAAGTAAATTGACAAAGAAGCAGTTTTTAACAGACGTCAAAATGCAAAACAGATAATTTTTCGGTAAATGCCATGGTGGTTCCCAGCCAGCACATCAATATGGTTTTGGGGACAGATTGGTTAATTGCTAATAGGGCAATGCCAGATATTTCAGAGAATGCAATGAGGGTAAAGGATGAGCAAGAACAACAAATATTTAAATTTAGTGGAAATAGAGCTACACAAAGTATAGGTGATTTTGTGAGACTACAAATCATAAGGGAACAGATGTACTGGAACTACAAACCAGAAGAAAGCTTATGTTTGTACATGGGGGTGGCCCCAGATGAAGAGGTAAGTATAGAGGTTACAATCAACTAAAAAGTCACATGTATTGAGGGATCGAGTAAGGTAGAGGCACACGAACTGGAAAAAGACTACTACGGCATCAAAAAGCATTTTCAAAGAAACCAGTGTGCACGAAAGATTATGAATATGGTTTCCAAGTAAAACCACATGATCCATTTAGGTTTAAACCGTATTCCATTCCGTTGGCAAAAAGAGAAGCAGTAGATAA
Source organism: Schistocerca nitens (assembly GCF_023898315.1). Classification (NCBI taxonomy): domain Eukaryota; kingdom Metazoa; phylum Arthropoda; class Insecta; order Orthoptera; family Acrididae; genus Schistocerca; species Schistocerca nitens. The sequence goes on along the minus strand of NC_064617.1, from coordinate 895,672,165 downwards.
AGAGATGGAGAAAATGATTGAATGGAGAATTATCAAACGATCTCAGAGTAATTATTGCAGTTAACTTGTAAAAGAAAGATGGCTTAGTATGCATAACATTGGATGCTTGAGCCTTAAACAAAGTAATTTTTCCAAAGATCGATAGGCCTGAGACATCAGATGAGCTTGTGCAGAAGTTCAGTGGCGTCAAGATACTAACAAGTATAGACTTGACAACAGCTTCTGGCAGGTCCCACTAGTAGAAAACTGTGGAAAGTTTACTGCATTTGTTTATGGGGGATGAAGATACCAATTCAGAGTATTGCCATTTGACTTGAAGATCTTGACGGCTGCTTTTATATGTATGCCAGATTAGGTGCTGGGAGAGCAGCTATTGAGCAAAATTACAGTATATATTGACGACTTGTTGATTTCTGCCAAAACATGGATGGAATACAATGACATATTGAGTCAAGTGTTACGTAACTTTGAGAAGAAGAATATTAATGTAAGTCTGGACAGATCCGAATTTGGTAAAGGGGAAATTAAGTTCCTAGGGCATGTTATATCAGCTGAAGGTATTTAGCCAGACCCAGAAAAGTTAAATGCCATAAGAAACTCTCCAAGACCTAAGAACAAAGGCAAATGGAGGCCTTCTTTGGTTTAAACGGATTCTATAGCAGATTTGTGAATAATCGGGCACTTAATGCGAAAGCCCTGCTTCAATTAACAGAGACGAATGCCACATGGATCTGGACCCAGGAGTGTGAATGAGAATTTCGAAAAATAAAAGACGAATTATGTAATAGTATTGTTTCAGCACATCCAGACTTAAATGTACCTTTTTGCATTTTTACTGACAGTTCAGAATATGGTTTGGGAGCTCATCTCTGTCAATTCATAGAAAATGGAGATACAGTGGAAGTAAAATCCATTGCTTTTGCCAGTCGCGTACTAAATAAATGGGAGAAGATATATTCAGTAACAGAAAAGGAAACGTTAGCGGTAGTGTTTAAGAAAGTTGGCCAGTTATTTACGAAGAGAGAAAAGAGATAAGTGGTTTCCGCCAACTATTTTATGAAATACGGGGGAGTAGTCATATTGTCAACAAAAGACATGGAAATCTCTTGCAAGACATGAACACAGTAAATAAGATTTCAATAGAACGCCACATAATCCGAAGGACAGACTGTATAAACACACACTGAAAGGAATGTGGAATAAAAGTCAAGCTAAGAATAAGTTAATTAGACCCTACATATTAAAAGGTTACATAATGCTCACATATGAAAGTCAGAAGAAAATACACAGTCATTACATGAATTAGAGTTCCACTAGCACTTTTTGTAGCAATAATGACACTCATCTACAGAAGGAATGGTACCTCGTTCTGTGGAGTGAAGCAACGATTTGGTAAATGAGTGTTTGTGCATTATGTTCGAAGCAAAATTCTGAAATGTTCTCTTGATATATCTGTGAATTGCAATTGTGAGCCTCCGTAGATTTGGTTTAAAGAGCATAGCAGGTGACGCCGGCTAATGGCGTGACTCATTAGGGAACTGAGTTATTAAGGACGTAAAAAATGGTGCGAGAAACCACAGAGCTCTTAAAGAATGTGAAGGGCGATGACCCAGCTGTTTGTAGCTACAGCTGTGACCAAAACAAAAACATTAACGAATCACTGACGTAGTATGACGTTAACACTGGGTTTGTTCATAAACACACTAAATCAGGTATTATGTATTTATATTGTTAACGTGTATGAAAACATGTTTAGTTGAAATTTGTTTAAAATTATTAGAAGACTAATTTAAGCCAATTTGTATTGTTTCATGGAACTGTACTGGAGCTGTATACTGTGAGTAGTGGCATACTCCTGCAATCCAAGCTTCCGGGAGGCCGTTGTGTGGGAGAGATCTGGAAACAACTACAGATTCAGCCATTTCATGAACTCAGGAATGACCACGATGCCTTCATCGAGCTCTGCAGATTGATAGATTTGCAGTGCGGAATTTTCGGCTAGTGGTGGTTCGGGGTTAAGAGAAGTCGAAAGCAGTGAGCAAAACTACATCGGGAAACTGAAACAGACTTTCAGTTGGGAGCAACATACTAACGAACTGCTAAAGCGTCTAAGCAAGTCTATGTTTGCAATGCGAATGATGTCAGACATAGGAGATATAAATATTAAAAAACTGGCATATTTTGCTTATTTTCACTCCATTATGTCATGTGGTATCATATTTTGGGGTAACTCCACAAACAGAAAAAATTTTTAGAGTACAGAATCGTATAATAAGAGTAATGAGTAGTGTAAATCCAAGAACATCATGTCGAAACATATTCAAAGAATTGGGCATATTAACCATAGCTTCTCAGTATATTTATTCCTTAATGAAGTTTTTTGTAAATATTACATCTCTTTTTCCAACTAACTGCTTAGTATACAGTATCAATACTAGGAAAAAGAACAATATACATAAAGATTTAAAATCACTTACTCTTGCCCAGAAATGAGTCCAGTATTCAGCAACGCATATTTTCAATAAGTTACCAGCAACCATTAAGAGTTTAGTTTCAGACAGGGCACAATTTAAACATAATTTAAAAGAATTTTTTGTGCCAAACTCCTTCTGTTCCATCCATGAGTTTCTCAACAAGTGCAGTAGACCATTTTAATGAAAATTTATTATACTTTAATATTTGACAATACTTGGTTGTAACAGCCAAGTAACTACCTACTGTGCGAATGATGGATGTATGGAAAGCAGATGTAAGTATTAAGTCTGTAAATAGTGGAAGTTTAATTTTAAATCTTGTACATAATCTGGCTGTTCTTAACTGAGGATCACTGAAATGAATGATTTACTTTAATTTTTGAGAAAATTTGGTTGTGATAGCCAAGAAACTAGCGAATGTCTGAATGATGGATTTAATGAAAGCAGATGTAAGTATTAAACCTGTAAATATTAGAAGTTTAAATTTAATTCATGTACGTAATTTTACTGTTTATTGACTGAGGATATTTAAAATTAATGAAACTCAAGTTTTTATAATTACATTTTTGTAATGTGTTTATCTGACACGTCCGACACCCGGGAGGATTCCCTCTTTTATGGGTCTATGGAGTGAATAATTAATCTAATCTAATCTAATGCTGAGATCAGAGATGGGGGAATGGACTGACAGTTGTTGACCTCAACACCACTTTGGAAAGTCTGGAGTTTCACAATGCAAGACCACATAATGTACAGCAGAAACATCAGTATAGGTTGCTGTTGTGGGCTGCTTACGTATGTTCTGGTGAAAGGTGTGAGTGTAATGTTCTTCCATCTACATGTATTTGTGAAATGTATAGATGTTGTGTTTAATTATATTTGTAACCATGTGAAGTGGACATCTTTATTGACGCATTCAAAGTGCAGAATGGCATGATGCTTACATAATAGCAAGGAAAAGTGTAAAGAATGCTTCATCGTATTGAAAGGATGGCTATTCGCTGATAGTAATTTTGTAGCAGTGTAACTTCTGGAGAAATATTTTGTAGAATTTAATGGATAGCAATGCGCCGATAGTAATAGTATAGCATTTGGTCATTTTAAAGAACTGCAGTGTGCCAAAAGTGAATAACAATGTAACTTCTTATGAGTAATACTTCATTGAATTTAATGTACTGCAATGAACCAGTAGTTGTTTGTCCTAGTCAAGTTTCAGTTGTGACTGAAACTTGGGTAGGATACAGTGGACTGCTTTAGAGAATGGTAGATTGTAAATTAACAAAAAGACTGGAAACAACATAACGATGCAGAATGATGCTACTTGGAAAATCTTTACTGTTTAAAAGAACAATGTAATTAATATAGAAAGTATTACTAAAGATTCATGATTTGCATATATGGTTATAAACGATTTTATTAAGGGTGACAATTAGTTTTTTCTAATCACAAAATACTTAAGTCTATGATTATATAAGTTGATTAATAATCTGAGAATGAAAAATTATATAGTAGATTCAACTTCTGAAAAACAATAAAAAATTACAAGTATAGTGGAGTGGTATGGCTCTTGAGAGATGATAGCTAAAAAATTTCTAAAATTTGAGTAAAACTTTACTTATTTCCCAAACTGGTTGTTATCTGCCAGAACATACCAATTTTTGGAAATGGGATATGTAATATTTCTGGCTTTTCAGCCTTCATATTCAGGTACAAGAAGCACTTCTTAGAGCAGTTGAGAAGGCAGCAGTTGCAAGAGGATGTAATGTGGTGTGAAGTGCCAATGACAGATGGTTTGTTCGGTAAGGGCATCATGAAAAAGACTGCATTAATTGTGGTCCCTCTCCACAATTAGCTGCTGCATTCGGAAGTTGTGTGCCAAATTGTCGATCTTCTGTTATTAATACCAGACAAATTAAAGAGCATATTTACTTTTATCTCATATTTAAAGCATATCTCAACATCTCTCAATAACGTGGTATCATTCCTTTATTTCACAAGTATTAATAACCGGCAGAATAATAAACAATTGCAAAATGAAAGGGCAGACGAAGCACTTCAGTGATCTTCAGATTGTGCCTAACTTGGATGGCAGGCAAAGTGGTTCAGCTATGAGATCAGAGCTGGTTCGGCAGTCTCAGAGGACAATAATGTTGTCTGCCACAGTATCAGTTAAAACTTAATCTGCAGTGTCTAGTTTGTAAATAGAGATGGTTTGGCAGTGTCGGAGGACAGACATATTGTCTGCTGTGGTTGGTGTTAGTTAAGATTTTATTAGCAATGTATGGTTATCTGGTACATATAGTTGAGAACAGTGTTACAGTAATTACAGAGATACATGTTCAGTAATTTGTTGAAGAATAGAAATTATTTGTGACTCTAAAGTGAAATGTAATTGTGCAGTTTCTCGTGTTCTGCTAATAAGAAGCGAGTGGCAGCCCATATAACTAAACTGATTGGAAATGTAATCATTTCTTAAATAACAGTTCATCAATGAGAGTTTCTTATAGCCTCAAGATAACGGATTCATGATCTGTGTACTGTTTTCTGCACAGGGGACAACAGCTATAGAAGACTCCAGGTTGGTGAACATTTATTAGAACTTATACATTCCACTCATGGCAGTGGAAGCAAATAGGCATGTCGTGTGTACTGCAATCTTAGTACAAATGAGATCAGAGATCAGTGGCACGTCATCTGTGGCAACACAGAGGAGGTGTGAAGAAGAGATATCCTTTTGAGGGAAGGGATTTATCATACACATGTATAAATATCACTTCTCTCCAACTCTCATTTTTTTCAATTTGCCATATGCCAAGAGGTCGACAGTAAATGTGGTCACAGTTGGAGCACAGTGTTGGAGGTGAGAAGAAGGGTACTCCAAGTTTGTCACACTCATAACTGTCACTGGGGGGGGGGGGGGGGAGAGACACGAACACTAACACTGGCTTCACAAGATGTAAAGGAGGGTGGGAGGAAGATCCTGCTGAACACTCACTGGAAACCGATTCACTTGTTGTGTTGACAAGTGGAGGAAGCATTGAGGCCTCATTGTTGAAGAAGTATTCAGTGAGGATGCATGCCTGTTTAGCTCTATGTTGAGAGACCATTTGTGATATGCCATTTAGCAGGATGGTCACAGTGTTTGCAGCATGGTCAAGAACCAGGTGTGGTCCTGAACAGAGTGGAGTAAGAGCCAAATGAATGGTATCATCTCGCAACAGAATAAAGTCACAGCCTACAAGTTTCATGCATAAAAAGACTATGTGCTCGTGGTTGCGGTATGAGCGTACGCGAGATATGAGAGCGAACTTACTCGACTAGGGAAGGTAGCCTCTCTTCATGAAGAGGAGTAGTGACCTCGACAAATTCTGCCAGGAGTATCAGAAGAAGAAGAAGGCTCTCTGCTAGAGAGGCCTTTGAATTGTCTTTATATCCTGTGCAAACGCCTAGCAGTACCCACGGACGTGTATCCGACCTAGTGTCAGAGTGGCACGTTAATACTGCCCATTACTTCGAGGGTGGTAGCTTAGCACCACATAGGACAAACAATTGTTTGAAGAATAGAGATTCGAATTGCCTGCCCTGATCTGCGGTGATGGATGCAGGGCAGCCGAAACGGGAGAGCCAGCAGGTAGTGAATGCTCAAGCCACGGTATCTGCCGAGATATCATTCACTACGTCATGCGGTCAATGACTGACAAAACATAACTGAGGCCATTAGAAGAGGGTAGGGGGCCTACAAGGTCCGCATAAACTTGTTTGAAACATCCCTTTGGTATGTCAAAATGTCCCAGAGCTTTGGATGTGCATGTGGACCAACTTCGGGATGTTGGCAAGATACGCGGGTTTGTGCCCACTCGTGACAGTCTTTCTTGATTTGTGCCGAAACTAAACGTTCAGTTACTAGGCATACTGTTTCTCTGATGTTTGGATGAGCTAGACTGTGCGGCAAAGAGAAAATGGCCTGTCAAAGGGGAAGGGGTGTGAGTGGTCATGGTATGTTAGCCAAAGTATCACAAAGAATCGGTTGTGTGACGCTAGGGAAAAAGTGTGGTTGAACGTTGAGAGAGCTGGAGTTGTTAGTAGCTAGCGACTGTACTTCCAGATCAGTAGTTTGTAGCCACGTGAGCTCCATGGGGTCAAACAGGCTCGTAATAGTATTAATGTGTGACATGTAGTCTACTACGATGTTACCTGCACCTCTGATAAAATATATGTCTTTTGTATATTGGCTGAAGAAAACCATATACCTGAAGCGATGCAGAGGGAGATCACTAGCAGGGTTATGCAGTGCGTCAACCAGGGGACGGGAATCCGAGTAAACGGTGACGTCACGTGCTTCAGAATCACCTCAGAAATAGCGTACGGCTTCATAAATGGCCAGTTGCTCCCTGTCATATGCCGACCATTTCCGTTGAGAGGCAGATAGTTGTTTTGAAAAGAAACGTAGTGGTTGAGAGCCTTTGTAAATGTGTTGCTGCAGTATGGCACTGATTGCCATCTCTCTAGCGTCTATACGGAATGAGATAGGTGCGTTGGCACTGGGATGGGCTAGTTGACTGCATTAACTAGGGCTGTTTTTAGGTCACTGAAGTCACGCATCATGCCCTGGGTCCACGTAAGCTTGCGATCGCCCGAGGTGTGTTTGTCTTGCAAGGCATCAGTTAGAGGAGACTGCAGGTAGGCGGCATGAGGGATGTGGTGCTGAAAAAATTGATCATGCCCAAGAAGCGACCCAGGCCACAAAAAGTGGCAGGTGGTGGTAAGTTCATAATGTGAGCGACACATTCAGATGTGGGGTGTATGTCTTCAGAGTTCTCTATGTGGCCCAGGAATGTAACTTCTGGCTGATGCAGCTAGGATTTGTCTTGGTTTATCTCCACGCCGTTGTCTGAAAGCATGTGGAGTACCTGAGAAAGATGTTGCTAATGTTCATTAGCAGAGGTGCAGAAAATTAAAAATGTCAAGGTAAGCATGATAAAATGGGAACTGGCAAAATAATTAATCTACAAAACGTTGCCACGTCTGAGCTGCATTTTTAAGTCCATAAGGCACATAGAAATATTTTAACAAGCCAAATGGGGTTATAATGGTTGTTTTAGGAATGTCGTCTTTGTGCATTGGAATCTGATGATATGCCTTACGACAGTCAGTGATGCTGAAATGCTGAGCACCATTACACTGCAACACAAAATCTTGAATGTGGGGGATGGGGTAGTTTTCTAAAATGGTGCGGGCATTGAGTCTATGGTAGTCTCCGCAAAGCCAGAAGGTTGAATCCTTTTTGTGGACGAGGTGAATAGGCAACGACCAATTACTCTTAGAAGGACATACGATTCCTAGTTGTAAAAGATCCTGAATGCATTCTTTTGCTGTGCGAAGTTTCTTAGCCGATGGATGGTGTACTTTTGTGTGGACATCAGACCCTTCTGTAGTATTAACCTTTGACATGTACCATTCATAATAACTTCAATGGAGAACCTCATTGGGCCTACATGAGCAGAAGGCACTCCGGAGTGGGGAACAATGTCACATGCAGCACTGTGAAACTAAGAACTGAACCGTAGAATGGATGGCGAAGGTGGTGAAGATTCTCTGCCATCGTGTAATATGTCAGCAGCTGCAGGTGTGGCGTCCAGGCCAGCTGCTGTATGTGGTGTCAGCGTGGCGAGGGGGTATGGTCTGTGTCAGCGGTGGGCGAGGTGGCGTGAGGGTGTGCGGGCTCGACATGAGCATGCGGGATGGCGTCATTCATAGCGGCTGCATAGCTCTTTGGTTTGGCAGCTGTAGAACGAGCATAGTCCGCCGACGTGGTGGAGACGGACTGCTTGCTGTGGGAGCAAGAAGACAGTTCGTGATGAATGTTGCCCGTAGGCAGCAAGTCCGGAGCAGTGGCCGGCAATGTAGTGGTGGTAGCTGCTGAAAGCACTGCGATGGTCGTTCGTGCACGTGCCAGCTTTGCAGAAGTGTTGTTGATCAATGCCTGCAGTGACACATTGGCTGTACATAGGGCTGCATTGTCATGTCGTTGGTTGAGTAGCTTGCTCAGTGAATCCACCGGGTCTAAAATAAGGGATGTGAGGACAGCCAACTGATGTGAGGGACAGCCGTTGTTGTTTGTAAACATGTGGGTGTTGTGACGAAGGAGCCCTTGATGCATGTGTCAGAAGAGTGATGGAGCAGCGTTTCTGGCGTTAAATTTCGACAGAGGCCATCAATGTTGGCCACAACGAATGTCCGTTCAAATCAAAATTTCGGCTTAAGTTTGAGGCAAAGGTGTGTGAAGCCATAGAAAGTGACCAACAAATTGTTTGCTGCTCTCCATGTCATGACGGAAGGTGTCAGTGGCAAAGTTGACAGCACTGGAAGTTTGATACTGGTATCTGTGCCGGTGTCGACCAGCAAGAATGTGTTGCTGATGTGGACACATTTGTACAATCTTCCCAGAGGTAGATGTATATTGTGTGAAGATTGGTGTTGCTGCAGACACCCTGTAGAATACCCGTGAGATGATGCACCTAACTCATCCCGCGACAGAAGTCTGGGTGCACGGTGCACAGTGGCTGACACTTCTGACCCATTTCTTCGTGATGGGTGTGGTACCAACACAGCTGATATATGGGGTGATGTTGCACACTGTGTGCCTCATCTGTAGTTGCAGCACTGGAATCAGATGAGGCAGAGAGGGGGTCTGGGTGAGGAGGGATGGAGGGGGTGGCTGGTTTACTGCTGCAGGCTCCAGGTAGCACCTCAGCTGAGGTTGTTGACTGGAGTGACCTTACGTGGCCTTGCTCGGTGGGTGTGTGTATTATTGCCAACTGTTGGTGAAGAAGTCTGCATTGCGGTGAGTTGTCGAAGTCTGATAATTTTATAGGCGTCATCTGCTAGTCATAGGCACAGCTCTAATGGGTCGGTGGCATGTATAAAAGTTGCAGCTGAAGAGCTTTCAGTATTTTCACTATCCATAGCGACCACAAAGCGGCGCCAGATAGGAAGGAGGGATCGATTAATGCTATGATCTTTTCACCAAAACTGTTATGATGTGAGCTCACCGAGCAATATGTTGTGCACTATGTGATTAATTGCTTCTTGTGGAGTTTTTGACAAGCACTCAATAATAATAGATTTTGCACATTCATAGCGATCCCTCGTTGGTGCCGTGAGGATGAGATCAGACGTCAAATCCATGTGCTCGTGCAGAACTGCAATCAAAGATACGAACCGCATTTCATCGAATAAGACTCCATGGATGTTGAGGATGCTGTCCACAAGGACAAACCATGTCTTTGGGCTATCCTTGTTAAGCGGAGGCAGTGGTGGTAGACATCCCGAAAGAACAAGCAAGAGCATAGTGGTAAAAACAGACGATGTTGTGGTGGCCTGCGGCATATCTCGATGCTCGACTTGACACTGTTCTTGATGCTCGTACATATAACCCGACATGGCACATGCGGTTGCAGGTGTGACTGGCGCTGCATAAACGGCCTTGGCTGCCAAGAGATTCGGTACACATGGGGAGGTTTGTCTACTAGTTCTGGTGCACTAGGAGCACCGGATGGGATGGCGGCAAAAGTCACATTTTTCATTGATAAAAAGTCACTTTTCAAGCACCATTGCTATTGAACTGAACTGAAAACTTGTGGTTCATCATCGAATTTGTTGAGGTTATGTGAATCTACCAGCAATATGACGCCATGGTGCAGAGCCGACGGCATTGTTTGTAGGTTAGAATCTGAAAGGGTAACAAATGGATTTTGTGACACAGCAGCACTATCGCCTGCACAGAAACCCGTCGGAGGAGTGGTATAATGAGTCAATTGTCCTGGAAAATGTTCACAGGGTGTAAGAGTATGTGCAGTGATGTCCATTGTCTGTGTACTTTGTTAAGCAAGTTGTGATGAAGCTGATGAAAATTGGTCACAGTTAGCTATTTGCACATGATCTGAAGCAAACTGAAGCAGAAGATGTATGTGTAGGCATAGAACCAGTGGATGGTTTCAGTTGCTGCATTGTAACAGTCACTGCTATTGTGGGCCACATTGTCCTATGGTATTTTGATCATGGAAATTGTCCAAATCGCTGGACTCACAGAAAATGTGTAACACAGGGTCACCAGTGTGGCGAAATAATAATAATATTTAATACCATTTTATCGTAATGGTATACTTTATTCACTTTGTGATAGTAAAATGTAACAACAGAACAAAACTAGACGTCAAGTGAGTTTAAAGATCATCATATACAGAGACCATACAGATCAATGTATCAAATTGCCACAGTAGCAAACCATCTACCAATCAGAGGTGGTGCCCGCCTTGACACTGTGATCACAAATCTAAAGACTTGGGACTACGAGATCACTGTAGTTGACCTAATAATCTCTGACCACAGTGCATTAGTTATGGAACTACGTACAAAAAGACGTATAAATGAACTAATTGTTACCTGGCATTCTAATTATAAATATATAAGGAAACACTAAAAGCTTTTCAGGCAGCCATATATGCAGTAAAGTAGCAGCCTGGATTGCAGGAAATGGCAGGAACTGGTGCATTTGAAGAGTTCTTCGAGACATCAAAGCTAAATTTGACTATATATCTATCCAAAGAAGACGAAAAACTATCCAGCAAAAATAGTAGCGGCTTTGGTCAAGAATACCATCATAACGACCGGGAGAGCGGTGTGCTGACCCCACGCCCCTCCTATCCGCATCCTCCATGAGGATGACACGGCGGTCGGATGGTCCCAGTAGGTCACTCGTGGCCTGAAGACGGAGTGTACAAGTATGACATAGCCACAGTGTGAAAGAAAAAGCATGGTATACTGATGAATTGAAAAAATTAAAATGCATAGTACTGCAATTACATGATCAATACAAGACAGTAACAGATCCCAGGGCACAGGAAGTGATCCACAATAGATATTTACAAGCAAAATGTCGTTATAGAAAGGATGGAGAAGAAGCTAAAAAGAAAGCAATGATAGGTTCATTGAAGGAGCTCTTACTCATGCATTGAACCCTGGGACCTGGTCAATGAACACAAGAAGAAAACCATCTCTCCCTTAAGGTTGCATACTCCAGAAGTTTTGAACAGTTGTTTCACTGCCATTATGGGAAACACTGTATGTGCAGCTCCAGACCTCAATATAGACCCTGCAGCTGCCGTAATAGATGACAAAAGATGCACCATGATGAAATGGAGGGAGTTACAAAAAAATGAAATGAAATGACCAATCTTATGAACCTTCTGATAGTTGGGATGTATAAAGGACATCTAATAATATCCCCAAGAAATTATTTATCGAATTGCTGAACCATTAACTGTTTTAATTAATAAGTGTTTCGCTTCTGGAGTATTTCTAGACTTTCTGAAACTTGCACAAACAGTGCCAATTTATAAAAAGGCTGACTCAGCCATGGTAGCAAGCTTCAGACCATTCTCAATCACTCCAGTCTTCACTAAAGTTTTTGAGACTGTACTGAATGACCAAATCTCAAATTACATTGAACTTTATTGACTTCTTCACAGATACACACCATGGTTCCTAGGAAGGCAAATCTACAACAAGAGCAGCACTAGATCTGGTTACTTGGATAAAGCAGAGTTTTGAGAAAAAAGAATCTGTAGCACTGACACTTTGTGACCTTAGTTAGATATTTGACTGCATTTGTCATAAGGTACTCATAAACAATCTCAATAAATATGGAGTTGGAGGCACCGTTATGGCAAACTTCAAATTTTATTTGGAAAACAGAAGACAGACTGCATCAGTCCAAGGAGCACTATCATGTGAAAAGAAGTTGGAATACGGCAGCCACAGGGGTCAGTAATGGGCCCCTCCTGTTCCTAGAATTTGTAACTGATTTAAGCTCTTATGGACAGTACTTGTAGTGCACGGAAGACGTAACTCTTCACTCAAAATGCATTGATGCCAGGAAGGCTGAAGAAGTATATGCTTTGTTTGATGCTACAAAGAAATAGTTTGTTATAAATAAAATGAAAATAAATGAATAAAAAATGCAAAAATTGGTATGTAGCTCCACTGACAAAGGATATCCAGAAAGTGCCGAAACTGAGCTTCTGTGGTTCATGGTGAATAGTAAATTCATGAAACAACCACCAATAGGGGTGGTGTCCACAATTATAACACATGCAATAAGGACAACATAGACATTCCAAGCTGTTGACTCTCCATGACAGAGAACAGTTTCCAACAAGTGGCTATTAAAATGTTCAACCATCTAAATACCAAAATTCAGGCCTTGGGCTTGGTGAAATTTTGAGGAAAGATGTCACAAAAGGTACATCCTAAACCACTGTACAGTTTAAATGAGTTCTTTGACAGTGAAACAGCAAACTGGACTCCCTAAACAGTGCACTGCCATATGAAATGAAATGAACATGTACTTGTTGAAAAGTTCTTACCCGATACGTCATCAAGTGTTATGCTATACTAACGCATATTTGTTTCTGAATACTTATGCTAATTTGTTCTTGTATTATAATGCTTGTGTAATCTTAAGCTTGTAATACTGACACAGTCTATCCCATCTTGACTGGCAAACAATGTAGCTATGATAACAAATAGAAATGATAATAAAGGAAGTGTACGATTATCGAAATGTCAAAAAAAAAAAAAGCTGCGTGTTGGTAAACCTCCATGCAGAATAGAGTTCTTGTTTTATAAAACTGTCAGTGCATTAGTTTCACTGTGACTTACGCATCTTCTCATTTTGAAATTTCTCGTATGGTGCATCATTCAGTGTGTGACCAACAATAGCAGTTTACAGTGTAAAAAAAGATATAATTTTTTAAAACATGTTCCAGCATTGTGCTCCCCTGTGGGTTTGGGGGTTAGAATAGGCCCAAGGTATTCTTGCCTGTTGTAAGAGACGACTAAAAGGAGTCTGACCTGTTTTAACCGTATAAGTTCAGGTCCCAGTTTCTGGTTTGACCTGCCACTTTCCAAATTCAATAGAAGTGCAGGCCATATGGGGAAGGACGCCTTACGTAAGTTACCCTTAATGACCTTAGATTTGATCTCCTGAACCTCTTTTTGTCATGGGTTTGCATCGCAACCTGCACTTCAACTATTTGGGTGAAGACACTTTCTGCTGTATATCATCTTCTTCTGTTATCACCTGTCCTCTTTCACCCCCCATGACAATATTGGATTTCTCTGCACCCAATATCCAACACTTGGTGGTAGCCCCCAGACAACACACATTGCTGATGCCTGAGCTGTAAAATCCCCACGCATGCTAAGGGGTAGATGCCTGTGTTCATGGGGCATCTGGACTCTCGGCAATGGCCATCATGCCAAGTGGCCTTTGCTGTTGCTGGGTGGCGCCCGTGGGGACAGCCCCTGATCAGAGTGGGTGGCACCAGGGCGGATGACCCGCAATGAAGCAGACTAAGGCATCTTTTGCTGGGGACCAAGTGACCCCAGCAGTCTCTAAGAAAGAAAAGGTTGATTTCAATGCTGACAAGTATGACCCTAAATTGTTCCCCTCCCTAGCAACACCTTGGGAGGAATGTAGGGCTTCAGAGCAACAGGATCCTTATTCACCATGTTACTTAGTTTGTAGCAGGACTGATGGGTACTCCTTTCTGGAAACGAAGCCTCTGTTTTTTGCTGAGCACCTGGAGGATAAGTTTGGGGAAGTGACAGCACTATCCAAAATGCGCAATGGGTCGGTCTTAATTCAGACGGCATCCCCAACCCAGTCCCAGGCATTACTCGCCCACGTCAACCTCTGTGATATTCCTGTTTCGGTCACTCCCCACAAAAGCCTCAATAAGGAGCAGGGAATTATTTTCATCGCGACCTCCTGTTACAGTCCGATGACGAGGTGCATGCAATTTAGAACTGCGGGGTGTTCATTTCGTCTCGCACGTTTACAGGGGACCCAAAGACAATTGAGTTGCCACTGGTGCCTTCATCTTGGCCTCTGAGGGTGAATCATTACCTGAAAAGGTCAGGGTGATGGTTTACCATTGTGATGGAAATTCAGGCATATGTCGTCCCGGTGCCCTTCCAGCGCCACATGTAGAGACTGCGGACGTTCGCTGCATCTGAATACTCCATGTGTGCCTCCTTCCATGTGTATGAACTGTGCCCAGCGTTACACCCCTGCTCACCAGACTGTCCGGTATTCCAAAAGAAGCACAAAATTATGGAGTACAAGTCCCTGGACAGGCTATCTTAAAGGCTAAACTCAAATATGAACGACTAAACCCTGTTCCCATGCTATCTTCATTGCTGCTGCCATGACGGTGTCGCCATCGATAACGCCATTATGCCCATCCTCTAAGGTTGCTCCAGTGGGCCCTCAGGGCCACCCATCTTCCTACCCCATCTAGTTGGCTGGGGGCACATCTTTTTCTATTGCTCCCAGAGCTTCTACACAGTCCCCCTCCCTGAAAATCGCTGCAGCCATTAGAGACATTAGGTGGGCCCTCCAACATCATGAGCGCCACCCCTCCCTGGAGAACCTTATCACCTTCAAATGGCTCTGAGCGCAGGTTCATCTCCTCATCAAACGAAGGAAGCAGGAGTGCTGGAAATGCTATGCCTCCATTGTTGGAACAGGAACCTCCCCCTCCCAGGTTTGGATCAAGATCTGCCGACTTTACGGCTATTGGAACCCAGCAGGTGTACCTGAAATTTCCAAAATTGGAGCTGTATCTTCTGATCCAGACGTAATTGCAGAGCATCTTGCTGAGCATTATGCTCGCATATTTGCGTCGGAGAATTACCACCCCACCTTTCGTCTCAGAGGGTGGACCGAAAACGCCTCTTTTTTCTCCACACCACCCTGAGCCTTATAATGCTCCTTTCAGTGAGTGTGAATTTGTCAATGCCCTTGCCAACTGTCATGACACATCGCCTGCCCCAGATTGCATCCATTCGCAAATACTGAAAAATTTGTCAGCGTATTCCCATCGCCACCTCCTTGCTGTCTTCAACCGCTTTAGGAGCAATGGCGAATTCCCATCGCAATGGCGGGAAAGTGTCATCATTCCAGTCCTAAAGCCCGGGAAGAACGAACTAGATGTTGACAGCTATCATCCCATCAGCCTCACCAACGTTCTGTGCAAGCTGCTTGAACATATGGTGAGCTAGCGGTTGTGTTGGCTTCTTGAGTCTCTGGATCTTCTGGCTCTGTCCCAGGGCAGTTTCCACCAAGAACGCTCCACCATTGACAACTTGGTGTACCTGGAGTCTGCCATTCGATTAGCCTTTTCCTGGTGACAGCACCTTATTGCCGTCTTTTTCTATCTCACGAAGGGCTACAACACCACTTGGCGACATCACATCTGCGCTACTCTGCATGGGTGGGGTCTCCGGGGCCCACTCCCGATTTTTATACTAAACTTTTTGTAAACCGCACTTTCAGAGTTCGCATCAGTGCTTCCCAAATGCACCCCATATACAAGATAATGAGCTCCTGCAGGGCTCTGTCCTGAGTGTCCCACTCTTTTTAATTGCTGTCAATGGTCTCACATTAGCAATAGGATCTTCAGTTTCTCCCCTCCTATATGCTAACGATTTTTGTATTTCGTTCTGCTCCTCTTCTACTGTTGCAGCTGAATGCTGGTTGCAGAGAGCTATACGGAAGGTGCAGTCGTAGGCCCTCACTCATGGCTTTCAGTTTTCGGCCGCCAAAACTTGTATGATGCACTTCTGCCATCGTCATACTGTCCACCCCCATCCAGAACTTTACCTCGATGACCAACTACTAGATGTAGTGGAGACTTACCGCTTTCTGGGAGTGGTCTTTGACGCCCGCTTAAGTTGGCTTCCCCATCTTCGTCAGCTTAAGGACAAGTGCTGGCAGCACCTTAATCATATTCGATGCCTGAGCGACACCGACTGGGGTGCTGATCGTCGTACACTGCTGCAGCTGTACCAAGCCCTCGTACAGTCCTGTGTTGCTTACGGGAGCATGGTGTATGGCTCAGCAGCCCATTCTCTACTGAGTCTACTAGATCCTATCTACCATTATGGAGTTCGCCTCGCAATGGTGGCCTTCTGATCCAGCCCCGTGAATGGCCTCCTGGTTGAAGCTGGCATTCCTCCATTGCAGGTCCAGTGGCAACTATTGCTCGCAAATTATACTGCACACATACATAGTTCACCTCGCCATCCAAATTACCACATCCTTTTCCCAAACACAGCAGTCTGTCTTCCGCAATGACGGTGCAGAACTGAGAATCCCTTTACTGTCTGTGTTTGGTCACTTCTTCATGAACTCGACGCTTCCTGCAGGTCCACTTCCATACACCTCCATGGTCCACACCTCGGCCACAGCTTTGGTTGGACCTATTGCAAGACCCCAAGCGTTCAGTACCACCTGAGCCTCTCTGTCATCATTTTATCTCTCTTCTTAGTGAGTTTGAGGTCTCAGAAATAATCTGCACTGATGGATCTATAGTCGACAGTCTTGTAGGCTATGCTTACATTCATGTTGGCCATATTGAACAACACTCCTTGCTGGATGACTGCAACATTTTCACTGCAGAGTTGGTTGAAATCTATCGCTATCTCGATCATATCCGCTCCTGCTACGGTGAGTCCTTCGTCATTTGTAGTGACTCCCTAAGCAGCCTACAAGCTCTCGACCAGTCCTTCCCAAGGCATCCTTTGGTACTGTTAATACAGGAGTCTCTTTATGCCCTCTGCACCAGTGGACGCTTAGTGACCTTCACCTGGACCCCAGCCCATGTCAAGATACCGGGCAATGTATTTGCTGACCGCCTGGCCAAACAGGCCACCAGTAAACTATTTCTGGAGATTGGCCTACCAGAGACCAATTTGCGAGCGGTGTTCCACCACAAAGTTTTTGTGACATGAGATACTGAATGGCGCACCCTGAGTACCCCAAATAAACTCCCTGCTATCAAGGAGATGACAAATGTGTGGCGATCATCCATGCGAGCCACTCGCAGGGAAACTGTTGTCCTTTGCCAGCTCCGCATTGGTCATACGTGGCTAACACATGGTTACCTCCCCCATCACGAGGACCACCTCAGTGTCACGGTGGCTCCCTTCTGACTGTCGCCCACAACTTGCTGGACTGCCCAATTTTAGCTGCTCTGTGGCGTACTTTTAACCTTCCAAGCACCCTACCTTCGGTGTTGGGCGACAATGCCTCAACAGCAGATATAGTTTTACGTTTTATTCATGAGGGTTTTTTTTATTGTGCCATCTAAGGGTAAACATTTGGCCTTCTCTCTGAGGTCTCCATCCTCCCTCCATTTTAACTCTGTCACCATTTCTTTGTATCTGTTTGTCTTTGTCTGCATCTTTTCCCTAAATGTGTTCATCTCACCTTGTCTTTATGGGGTGGACTTTTTAATGTGTTGCAGAGTGGCTGGCTCATCCTCTTTTATTCGTGTGATCAGCCAGCCCAGACCTTCTACTCTATGGTTTTAATCCCTTCTTCTAATTTTGCTTGTGGTATACATTTTCCCTGTGTTTTGTTCATTCTGTTCGTTGTATTTTTAGATGTGGGTCCCCATTCTTTTCTCCCTTTTACTTTCCCATATGTACTTTGGGTATTGTTTTATATTGAGCCTTGTTTCCATCAGGAAAAAGGGACTGATGACCCTGTAGTTTGGTCCCTTTATACCCCAAACCAGCCAACCAGCACTGTGCAATACTATAAATGTGATTAAGGGAATGGTCTCAAATGCTGACCCCTAAAAATGGATATTTTCGACCCAACATATATGTAAGTCATTCTTTTAGTAAAGATAGCTTAGCCTGTGTAACATACAGGCCTACCTTTCTAGCAGTAGCCTATTTACTGCTTTTCTTGGAATATTTCTCACCAGTAACTCTGTCTTTATCAGGAATAACCAAACATATCACAACTAGAATATATGTCTACATTGATAATCTGCTTCATTTTACTTTTGAACTACATTTTGAGGTTTTCAAAGTATACAAGTCTATACTATGCTTCGTCACATAGAAACAGTTACTTAGTTCGTTTCATGTTTCATGCATCATTTGCATGATAAATCATAATGGTATGGAATGAGGCATATTATATTAACATCAATTTTTTTTTACAAATATGCCTCCATGCTGATCATTTATTAGCGTTTCTGTTTTTTAATTTAAGACAGGCAGATATTAGTAATTCCTGCCCATCACCATTTACACATTACAGTAATAGGTAGCCTTCTGTAGAATAGGAGGAGATGTCAAAGAGAAACATTTTCAGTTTGTGTGTATGTGTATTGCACCAGGGATTTAGAAACGACAGAGAGACTTCATCCCCACCTAACCCCTACTGGTTCACAACCCCACAACAGGCTACAGCAGTCCACTCACTCCACTGCCGCCCCACACCAAACCCGGATTTTGTGCGGTTCCGCCCCCATTGGACACCCCTGTGGGAACGTCTCATACCAGAGAAGTGTAACCCCAAACGTTTGTGTGGTAGAATAATTATGGTGTATGTGTACATGGAGACAGTGCTTGTGCAGCAATTGCTGACATAGTGTAACTGAGGTGGAATATGGGGAACCAGCTAGCATTCACTGAGGCAGATGGGAAACCACCTAAAACCATCCACAGTCTGGCCGACACACCGAACCTGAACACTAATCCATCGGGTGTATTCGTGACGGGGACCGGCATGTTCTGCTGCTTGGGAAGCAGCATGTTAGACCGCACGGCTAGCTGGGTGGGCTTTTCAGTTTAATTTCAACTTTTATTTTGCTGTCTATCAAACATTTTATATCACTGGGTAATTGAGCAGAACTTTTGGTTGCAGTGCTGTGAGCACTTGCTTGTGCTAAAGGGATTTAGGGTATGAGATGTTGCACCAACGATCAGCGTGGTCAAGTAGCTGTGTGTCGTGCAGGACGAGAACATTGATACAGTGTGGCAAAGATGGAGCATTTGCAGTCTGGAAGGCAATGAGAAACAGAGGAAAGCATAAAAGTAAACAGTGCAACAATAATTATTGTATATAAAAGAAAATATTGAATTAACTGCTCCACTTATGAATGAAATGTGACTCCTTTAAACTTTAGATTACGATTGATTATATTAGTACATCCATAAATGATGCAAGCTGGCATTTTTGCTGAAACAACTTTGTCTCCACACAATCAAAGCACCAGAAGCTATTTGCGATATGACCACAAAAGTTGATAGATATCCCAATGGTCGAAATTGGGCACAGACACGTTAGAGTGACATCATGGGAACTCTGGTGAACCATGGAGGTGTTAATGTGGTGAACCTAGTGTTTCGGGCTATGTAAGATGGTGGATGTTGGATCCAAGTTTGTGAGATAGTGACAGTTCCCTTGGTTTTTACCTCTGACTTTTTACGTTATGGGTGATATCTCATAACCTCACTTTCACCTTTCAGTGCTGGGGTTAAGCAAACTGACATGCAATGTGAATACACGTTGATGTGATGGTGACGTGACGAGACATGATGGTCTGTTAATGTCTAGTGTGAATCAGCCTTCACCTTGATGATATAGAATACCGAGCTCATTTTTATAAAGTCACAGAACATGGCCGTGTACAGGATGTATGCACATAACTGCTCTATGGTGTGCTCACTTTGTGAATATTGAAAACAAGGTCATCAACAACACTCAACATAGCAAGCTCATTTTTGTCAATACTCCCACTCTTGTTGTACTGAGTTTGCTTTTGAGATCAATGATAGTGCTTTCCTATTTGATATGAATTTTACTTTACTTAAAGGTCTCATTAACAAATCCGTCAACTGCTTATCAGAGCAAACACAACAAACTTCAATCTCAATGTCTTTAAATGTGCTTATGTAAATGAAGGTGTTCAACATTTTCATATTTGGTTTGTTTTGGGTTAGAGGGTCTCAGGAAACCACAGAAGTGGGCAGGTAAAACACATCTACATCTACATCTACATTCATACTCCGCAAGCCACCCAACGGTGTGTGGCGGAGGGCACTTTACGTGCCACTGTCATTACCTCCCTTTCCTGTTCCAGTCGCGTATGGTTCGCGGGAAGAACGACTGTCTGAAAGCCTCCGTGCGCGCTCTAATCTCTCTAATTTTACATTCGTGATCTCCTCGGGAGGTATAAGTAGGGGGAAGCAATATACTCGATACCTCATCCAGAAACGCACCCTCTCGAAACCTGGCGAGCAAGCTACACCGCGATGCAGAGCGCCTCTCTTGCAGAGTGTGCCACTTGAGTTTATTAAACATCTCCGTAACGCTATCACGGTTACCAAATAACCCTGTGATGAAACGCGCCGCTCTTCTTTGGATCTTCTCTATCTCCTCCGTCAACCCGATCTGGTACGGATCCCACACTGATGAGCAATACTCAAGTATAGGTTGAACGAGTGTTTTGTAAGCCACCTCCTTTGTTGATGGACTACATTTTCTAAGCACTCTCCCAATAAATCTCAACTTGGTACCCGCCTTACCAACAATTAATTTTATATGATCATTCCACTTCAAATCGTTCCGCACGCATACTCCCAGATATTTTACAGAAGTAACTGCTACCAGTGTTTGTTCCGCTATCATATAATCATACAATAAAGGATCCTTCTTTCTATGTATTCGCAATACATTACATTTGTCTATGTTAAGGGACAGTTGCCACTCCCTGCACCAAGTGCCTATCCGCTGCAGATCTTCCTGCATTTCGCTACAATTTTCTAATGCTGCAACTTCTCTGTATACTACAGCATCATCCGCGAAAAGCCGCATGGAACTTCCGACACTATCTACTAGGTCATTTATATATATTGTGAAAAGCAATGGTCCCATAACACTCTCCTGTGGCACGCCAGAGGTTACCTTAACGTCTGTAGACGTCTCTCCATTGAGAACAACATGCTGTGTTCTGTTTGCTAAAAAATCTTCAATCCAGCCACACAGCTGGTCTGATATTCCGTAGGCTCTTACTTTGTTTATCAGGCGACAGTGCGGAACTGTATCGAACGCCTTCCGGAAGTCAAGAAAAATAGCATCTACCTGGGAGCCTGTATCTAATATTTTCTGGGTCTCATGAACAAATAACGCGAGTTGGGTCTCACACGATCGCTGTTTCCGGAATCCATGTTGATTCCTACATAGTAGATTCTGGGTTTCCAAAAACGACATGATACTCGAGCAAAAAACATGTTCTAAAATTCTACAACAGATCGACGTCAGAGATATAGGTCTATAGTTTTGCGCATCTGCTCGACGACCCTTCTTGAAGACTGGGACTACCTGTGCTCTTTTCCAATCATTTGGAACCCTCTGTTCCTCTAGAGACTTGCAGTACACGGCTGTTAGAAGGGGGGCAAGTTCTTTCGCGTACTCTGTGTAGATTCGAATTGGTATCCCGTCAGGTCCAGTGGACTTTCCTCTGTTGAGTGATTCCAGTTGCTTTTCTATTCCTTGGACACTTATTTCGATGTCAGCCATTTTTTCGTTTGTGCGAGGATTTAGAGAAGGAACTGCAGTGCGGTCTTCCTCTGTGAAACAGCTTTGGAAAAAGGTGTTTAGTATTTCAGCTTTACGCGTGTCATCCTCTGTTTCAATGCCATCATCATCCCGGAGTGTCTGGATATGCTGTTTCGAGCCACTTACTGATTTAATGTAAGACCAGAACTTCCTAGGATTTTCTGTCAAGTCTGTACATAGAATTTTACTTTCGAATTCACTGAACGCTTCTCGCATAGCCCTCCTTACGCTAACTTTGACATCGCTTAGCTTCTGTTTGTCTGAGAGGTTTTGGCTGCATTTAAACTTGGAGTGAAGCTCTCTTTGCTTTCGCAGTAGTTTCCTAACTTTGTTGTTGTACCACGGTGGGTTTTTCCCGTCCCTCACAGTTTTACTCGGCACGTACCTGTCTAAAATGCATTTTACGATTGCCTTGAACTTTTTCCATAAACACTCAACATTGTCAGTGTCGGAACAGAAATTTTCGTTTTGATCTGTTAGGTGGTCTGAAATCTGCCTTCTATTACTCTTGCTAAACAGATAAACCTTCCTCCCTTTTTTTATATTCCTATTAACTTCCATATTCAGGTAGTTGTAAAAACGACTGGTATTGTAATTGTAAATTGTTGTAGCTGTGCTGGGAAAGAACCAGAGCTCCAAGCCCTAATAGAAAGCACTGAAGCTCAAATAGTTGTCGGGATAGAGAGCTGGCTAAAGCTGGAAATAAGTTCAGATGAATTTTTTTCAAACGATCTAACAGTATTCAGAACGGATAGATTAAATACGGTTGGTGGTGGAGTATTTATTGCTGTCAGAGGTAGTTTGCCTTGTAGCGGAATGGAAGTAGATAGTTTGTGTGAAATAGTGTGAGTAGAGGTTATACTGACAATCGGACTAAACTATTAATTGGATTGTTTTACCGACCCCTCGACTCAGAAGATATAGTTGCTGAACAGTTCAAAGAAAACTTGAGTCTCATTTCAAAAAAATTTTCCCGCTCATACAATTATAGTCAGTGGTAACTTTAATCTACCTGTGATATGCTGGAAAAATTATACGATTAAAGCCGGCAGCAGGCATAAAAAGTGATCCGAAATTGTACTGAATGCTTTGTCAGAAAATTATTTTGAACAATTAGTTCATGAGCCCACTCGAAGCGTAAATGGTTGTGAAAGTTAACTCGACCTTTTAGAAACAAATAACCCAGGACAAATAGTGAGTATTGTGATGAATACAGGGATTAGCGACCACAAGGCAGCTGCTGCTAGGCTGGATACCGTAACTCCAACAACCATCAAAAGGAAATGCAAAGTATATCTATTTAAAAAACCTGATAAAAATGCTCTTAACGCCTTTTTAAGATACAGTCTTCACTCCTTCCGATCTAATGGTAGAAAAGTTGTGGAATGTTTTCAAAGAGAAAGTATCGACAGCAATTGAGAGATATATACCACATAAATTAATAAGTGATGGTACTGGTCCCCCATGGTACACAAAACAAGTCAGATCGTTGTTGCAGAAGCAACGGAAAAAGCACGCCAAATTTAAAAGAACGCAAAATCCCGAAGATTGGCAAAGTTTTACAGAAGTTCGAAATATGGCGCGTACTTCAATGCGAGATGCTTTTAATAATTTCCACAACAAAATTCTGTATCGCAATCTGTCGGAGAACCCAAAGAGATTCTGGTCATACGTAAAGCACACCACTGGCAAGACGCACTGCGCGATAACAACGATGAAGTCACTGATGACAGTGCCACTAAAGCAGAGTTATTAAACACGGTTTTCCGAAACTCTTTCACCAAAGAAGGCGAAGTAAATATTCCTGAATTCCAATCAAGAACAACTGCCGAGATGAGAAACATAGAAGTAGATATCCTTGGTTAAACGAAGCAGCTTAAATCACTTAATAAAGGCAAGGCCTCCGGTCCAGATTTTATACTGGTCGTGTTCCTCATAGAGTATTCTGATAAAATAGCTCCATATTTAGCAATTATATACAACCACTCGCTCACAGAAAGACCTGTACCTAAAGACTGGAAAATTGCTCAAGTCACATCAATACCCAAAAAGGGAAGTAGGAGTAATCCGCTGAATTACAGGCCTATATCACTAACATCAATTTGCAGTAGGGTTTTGGAACATATACTGTATTCGAACATTATGAAGTACCTCGAAGAAAACGATTTATTGACACATAGTCAGCAGGGTTTCAGAAAATATCGTTCTTCTGAAACACAACTAGCTCTTTATACTCATGAAGTAATAAGCGCTGTCGACAGGGGATGTCAAATGGATTACATGTTATTAGATTTCCAGAAGGCTTTCGACACCGTTCCTCACAAGCGTCTTCTAACCAAACTGCGTGCCTACGGAGTATCGCCTCAATGTGCGAGTGGACTCGTCATTTCCTGTCAGAAATGTCGCAGTTTGTAGTAATAGACGGAAAGACATCGAGTAAAACAGAAGTAATATCCGGCGTTCCCCAAGGTAGTGTTATAGGTCCTCTATTGTTTCTGATTTATATTAACGACATAAGAGACAATCTGAGTAGCCGTCTTAGATTGTTTCCAGATGATGCTGTCATTTACCGTCTTGTAGAGTCATTAGATGATCAAAATGACTTGCAAAATGATTTAGGTAAGATATCTGTATTGTGCAAAAAGTGGCAATTGACCCTGAATAAAGAAAAGTGTGAAGTTATTCAAATGAGTACTAAAAGAAATCAGCTAAATTTTGACTACGCGATAAGTCACACAAATCTGAAGGCTGTAAATTCAACTAAATACTTAGGGATTACAATTACAAATAACCTAAATAGGAACAATCACATAGATAATATTGTGGGTAGAGCAAACCAAAGACTGCGATTCATTGGCAGAACACTTAGAAGGTGCAAGGTCTACTAAAGAGACTGCTTACACCATGCTTGTCCGCCCTGTTCTGGAGTACTGCTGTGCGGCATGGGATCCGCATCAGGTGGGACTGACGGATGACATCCAAAAAGTACAAAGAAGGGCAGCTCGTTTTGTATTATTGCGAAATAGGGGAGATAGTGTCACAGACGTGATACTTGAATTGGAGTGGCAATCATTAAAACAAAGGCGTTTTTTGTTGTGACAGGATCTTCTCATGAAATTTAAATCACCAGTTTTCTCCTCTGGTTGAGAAAACATTCTGTTGGCACCCAGCTACATTGGGAGAAATGATCATCACGATAAAATAAGAGAAATCAGGGCTCGCACAGAAAAATTTAAGTGCTCGTTTTTCCCGCATGCCGTTCAATAGTGCAACGGTAGAGAGAGACAGCTTGAAGGTGGTTCATTGAACCCTCTGCCAGGCACTTTATTGTGAATAGCAGAGTAATCACTTATATGTAGATGTTTGTAATGTCCTGTGTTTTTAATCAAGCAAATAGCACTTTCATTGTTGACACATAATGAAGTTCATTGAGGAAAACCAATTTCAGTAGCAGACTCTGACACTGCTACATATTTGACCTCCAACAGCATGCCGGCGATCAAGACATGAATTATGCAGAAGCCTACTGACCCCTTCATGGCAAACATGGTGTCTGGCTGTGAGACAGTTGCTGCAAATATAAAGCTGCCAACTCCCTGTTGATATTGCTTATTCTCTGTATCCTTTACCGCATATTGGCTCACAGGAGATTGTCCACTGTGCATCATGGTTCCAGGTTCAACAAGAGTAGAGTTCAGTTTCGAATCATCCATGTAGGACTTGTGTAGTTGACTACTGGTGCACCCTAACTGACTTACATTGATTTCTTTTACAGAACCATTCCCATACCAACTAATATATAAACAAAATACAATAACAGATTAAACAGCCCATAAAGCATGAACTTCATAACCTATAGAACTTAAAAACATTTATACACTACCAAAGTTCACTACCATCATGGAGCAAATCTTTATAAGGCCAAATCTCACGCCATTTGAGACAGACTGCTTTAAGTCTTCCTTTAGTTCTGCTTCAGTCTAATTTCAGTAGTGTAGCGGCACCACCGTATAGGATAGGGAAAGTTAGTTTTGTTCGATATTCTGAGCACAAGTTAGAGCCAGGTGTGGGCCGAATTGCAGTAAGTTACACTGAACTGACCAGCAGTTGTGAAGTGGAACGGAGGCCACAGGGCCATCGAACTGTTGAAAAGAGTAAACGCAGCAGTTTGCAGGGTGCAAGCTATAGGCAGAAGGGGCCCACTGGCGCAACCAGGGTGTGGGGCGTAAGTGACTCGGAGTGACGCATTAGCAAAACAAAGGCGCGCAGCCATGTATAAATAGCTGTTGTTTTCTAATGAGATTCATTCAAGTGTGGCAGCTCTCCTGGATGGTGGGTCGTGTCACTCTGCCGGGCTACACTTAGTAACAGATGGGGCGACAGCATCCCAGTCCACGGCGGGTCATTGGTTCAACCCTCTGAGGCCGACGCAAGGTCTATAATAAAGACATTGGTAAATCATATTACCTGCCATCCATGCCTTTCGTTATGAGGACCAGGAATCATCCTAAAATAAATGAATTCGAATCTGTGTCAGTGTGGGTTAAAGGTGCTGACAATTGTAAAAAAAATAAACTTGTTGGTGATCTCACCCATTATTACAGAAATTAAATAAAATCCTTCTCTTCCCTAACCCTTGCCAAAAAAAATTATTAATTATAATATTGCATCAGCCTCATACGAGATACTCTGTGTGAGCGATGACCTTGGTCGTTATGCAACTGCTTATCACTCTGTGTTTACAAATATGACAAGCAAAGTGAGACGTGGTCAGCTAGTAAGGCTACTGCATGTGTACGGGATATCCACCCAACTCTGGACTTAGAAAATTTCTGACCAGTACATTACCAGATTCATTACTTATATAGAGAAAACTGTTGCCTCCTTGAACCCCTGGTTCTACTACTACAGGTTCTCGGCTGATGGTACTGGTCTGAAGTCGGGTGGATATCCCGTATGCGTGCAGTAGCCTTACTAGCTGCACGCGTCTCATTTGGCTTGTCATGTTTGTAAACACAGAGTGATAAGCAGTTGCGTAACTACCAAGGTCATCGCTCACACAGAGTATCGTGTATGAGGCTGATGCAATATTATAATAAATAATTTTTTGGTAAGGATTAGGGAAGAGAACGAATTTATTTAATTTCTGTAATAATGGGTGAGATCACCAAAAAGTTTAATTTTTTTAAAATGGCAAGCGTCCCAGTCCTCGGCATGTCGTTGGTTCAACCCACTGAGGCCGACACGGGGTCCGCAGCCAGCCACGGTGGACCACTATTCGGCTCGCTACCGCGGGTAGTCATCTCAGCTCCCGACACACGCCAGAGACTTTGGTGGCGAGGGCCGCAGATTCGGACGCCGGATCGTGGGTGGTCATTGCCAGCCGAGGAAGAAGCAGCAGCGGGGCCAGCCTACGGCTCCCGGCGGAGCAGCGTGGAGTCAACGGGGATGGTGGCTGCTGAGTCGGCTGCTGGCACAGCCATCCTGACGTAATTGGAACTCTACAGTTGGCGAACAAGGCTGGCACAACACAGCGTTGCGTTGCACAGGTCGCTGGGGCAGTGGCCCCAGCATTGCGGGGCCTGTGGCACAGACCGAGGTGAACAAAGCACTGTAGTAGAAACAAATAAATCATTTGAAAAGCTCGGACGAGTTTTAACACAGCACCCCCTAGCACCCATCCACTACATTTGGTATCAGAATAGTTGACGTCGTCTGTCCAGTACGATGTTCGAGCCCACCGC
Organism: Schistocerca nitens; assembly: GCF_023898315.1. Lineage (NCBI taxonomy): Eukaryota > Metazoa > Arthropoda > Insecta > Orthoptera > Acrididae > Schistocerca > Schistocerca nitens. The sequence goes on along the minus strand of NC_064617.1, from coordinate 895,644,458 downwards.
CTGCAGTAGTCACAAGATGTGGTGAGTGCTGTCAAAATTGTTCTTGTGAATGTTGGACGTTTTCTTTCTGTTTTGTTTTATGTGTATGGCTCCTAGAAAGCCACATTTATATGTTTGCGTGGGCATAGTATTTTGTGTTGTCAGAGTAAATGTTAGTATGTCTAGGCAGTAACTTTGTTTTGTGGCGTTTAATCAATTTTGGTGTTAATTTAAGTATGATGTTCTCTGAGTATGATGATACAGAGTTGTAGGAAGTCAGATTGTTCTTGTACTTAATCCTGAAACAAAATGACTAACTGAGAACGAAAGCAATACAATGGCAGAGTCAAGGACGCAAGGTGTGTCGGAACCAGAAGTGGTACGGATTTTAATGGAAAAGATAGCACAATTTACAGCTGTCAATACGCAGTTGAGAAATGAATTAACATCTAGAAGTGAGGCGAAACCACATCTGATCAGTCATTGTTGTCTAGGGAGCAGGAGATTGATCCAGCCACCATGAGTTTGATTATTCCGTTTTCTGGCAAGGCATCTGAGAACGGTGATGAATGGTTGTTCTGATGAACAGCTGTTACATGTAGCCAAGATTAGATTAACGGGTGAAGCAAAAACATATGTAAGGTGTTCTGAGGCCTTAAGGAAGGCAGGGCATTTTAAGCAGTTAAAGGAAGGATTTTTACAAATGTAAGAGAAACAGAACAGCGCTCGGTACTTTAGGGAGAGGTTAAGTACAATAACAAAGAGACAGGGGGAGACGGTGGAGAAATTTGCGGACAGGATAAGGGAAATTAATGAGTACACTTATGAGTTGGGTCAGAGCGATGAAGCGAATAGTGTTCTGTTGTGGGAGGCTGAGCAAAGGGCACTTGATGTATTTTAGAGAGGGTTACCGGCACATATGTCACAGAAAGTGCGTGAAGGGACTCCGAAAGATTTGTATTCGGCCATTCAGCTTGTAATTCAGTGTGAGGAAATAGACGTGGCAACAGGAGTATGCGAGAGGTAAACAGTATTTGCAGCGGGTATAAAATGTTATAAGTGTGGTCGTATGGAACGTGTGCAGAGGCAATGTACACAGTCACCAAGGTATCGCAGCGTGGAGGGTGGAGAAATGGAGATAGGAGAGGTGGACAAGAGTTAAACGACAGAGGGGGCTCAAGACCCACCTAAAGGAGCTCCCACTTAATTTCAATGCTACGAATACGTATGCAGAGGTGGAATGTTCAGTTGTATGATCCGTAGGAACTAAAAAGTTTAAGATTTTGTTAGACACAGGGGCATAAGTGTCAGTGGCTACCAAGAATATAATGGGACAAAGGAAGTTAGACCCACCACGTTATAGGTTGTGTGGAGTGGGGGATAAGGAGGTCACGCCTTTGGGGTCAGTGGCAGTTGACTTTCGCATAGAGGAAGTCCGATTTAATGCATGCATAGAGGTAGTACCATGGGTGAGCGAGGGCTACAACATGATCCTAGGAGTAGATTTCTTGCATCAACATCATGCCAAAATTGACCTTGGACAACGATCTGTGGAACTTGGTGGAATGTTATTTCCACTAGGGGAAACTGTTGTCAATGCACAGCTGTCGCGAGGGGCGTTCAAAGTAATGAACAAACCAATTGAATCACGTACATTAGCATTAAGACTTGATTCGCATGAGTGTGTGTCTAGTGGCACCGGGAAATCGCTTTGGGTAAGTGTGGAGTCGAATCTACCTGTGGGTACAGTATGTGTTTTTTAACTATGCCGGCCGGAGTGGCCGTGCGGTTCTAGGCGCTCCAGTCTGGAACCGAGCGACCGCTACGGTCGCAGGTTCGAATCCTACCTCGGGCATGGATGTGTGTGATGTCCTTAGGTAAGTTAGGTTTAATTAGTTCTAAGTTCTAGGCGACTGATGACCTTAGAAGTTAAGTCGCATAGCGCTCAGAGCCATTATTGAACTATTGGAGGATAATGAAGATTTGGGTTCACTGGGTTGTTTTGTGAAAGGTAGTGTTGTATGCATACAGGAGGGGAACGACGGGTGAGTAGTTCCTGTGAATGTGGATAATTTTAGCGCTCTAGATGTGAATTTGCGGAAAGGAGTTTTAGAAGCAAATTTGGATGTGCCAGATGATGAAGACTGGTGTTCGAGAGGTAGGCGAAGTGACCAACCACTAACTGCTGATAGAACTGCATTGCGTGAGAAAACTAAGCATTTTCCACAAGGGCCGTTACCAGCAACTCCATTAGTTCAACATAGGATACCAACAGGGAATGAAGCACCTGTTTACCGCAAACCATACAGAATACCGAGGTATTTGCAGCCAATTGTGGAGGATTGCATTGACCAGCAGCTTGCGGACGGTATTATAGAGTATAGTAATAGTTCCTGGAGAGTGGGCATTGTCGTTGTGCCTAAAAAATCTGCAGATGGAACTAAGAAATACAGGTTCTGTTGTGACTATCAATACCTCAATAATAAGACAGTAATTGACGCATACCCCATTCCAAACATATCGGAGACTTTGGATCACTTAGGAGAGTGCCAGTACTTTTCTACGATTTGACAAGTGGTTATGATTTGACAAGTGGTTACCATCAGTTAGAGGTGGCTCCAGAGGATCATCCAAAAACTGCTTTCTCTACACCTGGAGGCCATTACCAGCACATTAAAATGCCATTCGGTTTGAAAAACGCTCCGGCAACGTTTCAGAGGTTGCTAGACAGTGTATTGAGGGGTTTGAAACCACAGCAGTGTCTTGTCTATTTGGATGACATTATAGTGTTTTAAAGTAGTATGGAGCAACATAGACAGCGTTTAAGGGAAGTCTTTATGAGGTTAAGAGCAGCTCGTTTGACGTTGAGCTTGGAGAAGTGTCATTTCGCGTTAGAAGAAGTAAAATATTTGGGTCATATTATTAGTAAGGACGGAGTGCGAAGAGATCTGAGGTTGGTACAGGCTGTAAGGGATTTTTGGGAACCGAAAACAGTTAAGGAAGTGCAGTCATTCATCGGAATTTTCAATTTCTATCGAAAGTTCGTGAAGGGTTTTGCAGATTTAGCACAGCCGCTGACGCGATTGTTATGCAAGGGTGTGAAATTTTAGTGGACAGAAGAGTGTCAGAAAACGTTTGACAAACTGAAAGAAGTGTTAACATTGAGTCCGGTTCTTGTGTTTCCAGAGTTTGGAAAGGAGTTCATACTAGAATGCGATGCATCGAATCAAGCTTTAGGGTGTGTTCTTAGTCAGGAAATTGATGGGAAAGAACATCCTGTAGCCTATGCATCTATGCAGTTGAATGCAGCAGAGAGGAATTACTCAACAACAGAGAGGGAGTTGCTTAGCGTAATCTATAGAATCACATATTTTAAATGTTATTTGTATGGGAGAAGATTTCGGGGTGTGACAGATCCTGCTGCATTGAAGTGGTTGTTGGGGTTGAAGGATCCGTCTACTAGACTCGCTTGATGGGCTGTGAGGCTTAGTGAATTCGACTACGAGGTGGTGCACAAGCCTGGGAAGAAGCACGGTAATGCAGATGCACTAAGTAGGAAGGTGGCAAAAGTAGAAGTCATAGGTTATGACCTAGCAGTATGGCAAAAATTACAGGACGCGGACAACGATTGTAAATTGTATCGGACACAGCCACAGTTTAATTTGTACGATGGTCTTCTGTGCAGGGAAACGAAGTTAGGGCCAAGGGTAGTAGTGCCAGCGAAACTGAGGGACGGGGTTTTAAACGAAGCACACGATCACGTGTTATCCGGTCATGGAGGGTATAGAGCGACGAACAGGAGAGTGGTGGAGAGGTATTGGTGGAGAGATAGGAAAGGAGATGTGGAACAGTAAGCAGTATGTCAAGGATTGCATACCATGTGCACAGAGAGCAGATTTGAGTCGGAAACAGATAAAGCTACAACGATTACCAGAAGCAACATGTCCATTCTCATTCCTGGGGATTGATATCTTAGGACCTTTTAGGCGAACACCATCTGGGAGCAGATTCATTCTGACAATAATAGACCACTTTTCAAGGGGTGTGGAGATGGTGGCTATGCCAAATCAACAGGCAGCAATGGTTCCGCAAGCATTAGTAAATAACTGGATTTTGAAGTTTGGTGTACCAGAGACAATAGTTACTGACCAAGGGACCAACTTCATGTCGGATTTAATGAAGGAGCTGTGTAAATTAATTGCTGAACATGAAGTTGAGGACGAGCGCATTGCATCCACAGGCCAACGGAAGGACAGAACGGGTACACAGAACAATCGGGAAGGTGCTGAGTTTTTATGTGGATTCTCATCACCATCAGTGGGACGAGTATTTGAAGCATCTTGTATGCGCATCCAATGCACAAGTCCATACAAATACCAGTTTGTCTCCATATGAGGTAGTGTACGGGCGAAAAATGCCGTTATCATTTGATTTAGTGAAGCTACAGAAAAGAAGGACTGGTGAACCTGTATGTCAATTCGTGAGAACAATTTGGGGTCTTTGGAAATGAGTACAAAAGGCGAATACAAAGGCTTTGGAAAGGCAGGAAGACGCAGTAAAGCGGAAAGGAAGTTTACCGCAGTATAGGGTGGGCAATGGGTAATGCTGTCCAGCCCCTATATGCAAAAAGGGAAAATGAAAAAGTTCCTCACGAGGTATCAAGGGCCATACCAAGTTGTTGAAACCATATCTTCCGTTAATGTTAAGCTTCAGCTGCCGACTAGAATGACAATGGTACACGTTGGGCGATTACGGCCATTTAAGGGTTGCCTGGAAGTGATTCCAGGCATGTCACAGGAGGGAAAGAGGAAGAAAGAGACAGTGAAGGGAGGTGCTAAGCGCAGAGAAAACAAGGACGATAGAGTACAGCATCAAGTACCGTATGCTTTGCGTTCTAGAAGGTAGTAGAGTATTTGTAGTTCTTTTTTTTTAGTTTCATGTCATGTATCATTGGGTTTGTGTAGATTAATTAGGCATTGTATTTTATATGTATTTTCGAGTATTGTGAGTCTGCTGGGGGCAGCAGTCTTTCTGAAGAGGGAGGAAGAGTTATGGTGATCCCTGTCCTCAGGTCACTGAAATGGGGAGCGGTGGCAGTGATTCATCTTTTCATCATCGGGGTGGACGCCTTACAGGTGCAGCACCTGGATGGGGATGTACTATACTCAAGGCAGGAAGATGTGGTGGTGTCGAGTCACCATTGGGCATTAAGGTTGGTATGGATCGTATGGGAAATGCGGAATGAAGTAAGGAGGCTTGAGGAAGTGTTCGAAGAGCTTAGGCAATGTGCAGAGGGCAAGGGAATGCTGAAGGAAGTTGCAGGGGAGTATAAGAAATTGCATGAGGCTTATAAGACGCTACGGAAGCAGGTAGGATGGATGGAGGAAGCGGTGCCACAGGTAAGAAGGAAACGAGGATGGCTGAACGCAAGGGGAAAAATTTTAAAGACAGTTTTTGGAACCCCAGACGAAAGCGATATAAAAGAACTGAACAACATGGTGGAAGTGGTGAGACAACTCGCAGAGGAGAGTAGGGCAACGGAAGCTTGGCATGCAACTCAGATAGGGACATTGGAAGGGGAAATCCTGAATAACACACGGTTGCTCCGCACACTAGTAGGGCAGGTAGTGGAACACGCTAAGGCGTCAGAAGACGTAATAAATCATAACCTGGGAACACTACAGGGGCATCTGGAAGTATTAGATAGCAGGGTGGTGTTAACCAGACTTTTGCAAGGAGTAGCTGACAATGCGTGGGATGTGCAGGGAGTAATAACGAATCTGCAAGAAGCGCTGTATCACGCATTTCAAGGCCAGATAAGTACCGAATTGTTACCGCCAGACCAATATTTACGCGCGTTGCACAAGGCACAGAAGGAACTACCGTCAGGGTTATATTTAATATTGGAGCCCAGCGAGAAAAATTTGCCGTTTTTCTACCATGTTGCAATGGTAAGGGTAACAACCGACCATGCACGAGTGTATATTTTGGCCCAATTCCCAGTTATGGGGAAGAACGTGAAGTTTCAGTGTTACATGGTCCACCCATATCCAGTGAAGTGGTGAGCATTGAGCAAATTTGTGGAAGTGAAAACTAAAAAGGTATTGTTGATCTCGGCAACTAGAAACCGATACGCTGAGATGGCAAGGGAGGAATTACAAAGCTGCCATAGAGAGAAGGTAACGGTATGTCCAGTCAGGACGGTAAGTACCAATCCGGATGCAGTTATTTTTAGACAGGGGGAAAGGAGTAGACTGTCCAAGGGACATCGTGGAACCAAAATTGAACTTGCAACGAGTCGGGATGCATTGGATCTTCTCCACCTACGAGAATTTGATAGTAGTAGCAAGTTGTTTTGAGTAAGGAGTATTTACGGAAGCGAAACGTGTAGAGCTCGAAGGAAGTGGAATTTTAATCAATGGAACTAAGTGTAACATAATAGGACCAACCTTCCATCTGCCAGCGTCAATTTCAGGAGTCATACAAGTGGATGTTACGCAGCCACAGCTATACTGGCCACAAATCACTTTAGAGTTTTGCCAAGGCAGAATCTGACCTTGTTAAATCAAACTCTGGAGCCAGGTCTGTTGAGATCAGTAAACCAGTTCGTTATAGAGCAAGAGGGGCGCATATCAGCCGAACAGCTTGTTCAACATGTCGCACAGTATAGGGAAAGGCAACGGCAAATAACGATCATTTTGAGCACCTCTGTGCCAAGTGTCATCGCAGCGTTAACTTTGTTATGTGTTGTTTTCTTTCTGATCAGGCAGAGAGCCAATTCCCAGAGAGATCCGAGGATAGTCCAAGTCTCAGTGGATTGGATACCAAGGGCGTGAGACGAGTTGGTAAGGGGTTGTTCAAGCAGTGGTCGTCCAGTAAGGAATTTTTCCGTTTTGTTTTATGTCATGGTTTTAAGGTGGCACTAGACCACATTTAAGTTTTCTAGTAGTAAGTAAGTATGTCGTAAGTGCCAAGCCAAACAAGTTTAAGAGTTAGTTAAAGAACGACCCCGGGACCAGGTTTAGGATAGGGAAAGTTAGTTTTGTGCTATATTCTGAGCACAAGTTACAGCCAGGTGCGGGCCGGATTGCAGTAAGTTACACTGACCAGCAGTTGCGAAGTGGAATGGAGGCCACAGGGCCGTCAAACCGTTGAAAAGAGTAAACGCAGCAGTTCGCATGACGCAACCTATAGGCAGATGGGGCCCACTGGTGTAACGAGGGTGTGGGGCGTATGTGACTCAGAGCGATGCGTTAGCGAAACAGAGGTGCGCAGCCGAGTATAAATAGGTGTTGTTTTCTAACAAGATTCATTCAAGTGTGGCAGCTCTCCTGGATGGCGGGGCGTGTCACTCCGCCGGGCTACAGGCAGCAACAAATGCGGCGACAGCGTCCCAGACCACAGCAGGTCATTTGTTCGACCCTCTGAGGCCGACGCGGGGTCCGCAGACAGCCAGGACAGGCCACTCTTCGGCTCGCTACCGCGGGCAGTCATCTCGGCTCCCGACACATGCCGGAGACTAAAGTGGCAAGGGCCGCAGATTCGGATGCCAGATCGTGGGCGGTCATTGCCAGCCAAGGAAGAAGCAGCAGCAGGGCCAGTCTACGGCTTCCGGCGGAGCAGTGCGGAGTCAATGGGGACGGTGGCTGCTGAGTCGGCTGCTGGCACAGCCATCCTGACGTAACTGGGACTCTACAGCTGGCAAACAAGACCGGCACGACACAGCATTGCATTGCACAGGTCGCTGGGGCAGTGTGGGCAGCATTGCGGGGCCTGTGGCACGGACCGAGGTGAACAAAGCACTGTAGTAGAAACAAATAAATCATTTGAAAAGCTCGAACGAGTTTTAATATGGCACCTCCTGGCACCCATCCCCTACAATAGCATCTTGGAATCAGTTATGTATACAGTTGAGCCTCAGGACCCATGTGTGATTTTTTGGCATTTTATTTAATTACAGCTAAGAGGGCATATTTCATTGATATGAGCAGTATGTGTTAAAATGTGCAGTTTTGGTTCAGCTGCAAAACATTGGTGGTTATATGAATTATTTTGTGATGTATATACTTAATTAAGAGTGAAGCAACCTCAAAGCATTTAATAAGTGTTGCATTCCATTCTACTTCTGAAAGATACAGTAACTGTTAAGCTCTTCATATGTCTGCACTAGCTGCCCTTGTGTGAACATTATTAGAGATTGTATGATGGCTGGACATAACAAGCAGGATCTTAGTGAAGCAATTAAAGATTAGTGAACTAGCATTTCAAACTTCCAAAGGAGATTTTTGATTCTTCATTTTAAGCATAGATCCTACAACATCTAATTTTAGGTGGTGATTCAGTGAATGTGCATGCCTATCAACGTCTTTTACAGCAAAAGGTAGGCCTAGTAACATGATAAGTTATCTTTAATGAGTTACTGTCTGAAAGAAGCTGCACAAATATTCAGTCATATCTTGATAAGATTTCAAAGTGGTGCAAAGATTGGCAACTCACTTTAAATGTTCAGAAATGTAAAACTGTGCATGTTACAAAACGAAATTGTAGTATCCTTTGACTATAATATCAAAGAGTCAAACTTCACACAGACAACTCATACTTGAGTGTAACAATTTGTAGGGATATGAAATGGAAAGATCACATGCTCTCAGTTCTAGGTAATGAGGTTGCAGACTGCAGTTTATTGATACAATACTAGGGAAAAGCAATCGGTCTACAAAGGAGACTGAATGCAAAACTCATGTGACCATCCTTTAATACTGGTGAACTGTTAGGGATCCATAGCAAATAGGACTAACAGAGGATATTGAATGAGTATGTGGCAAGTGTTAACCACAGCAAAACATAATCACTGGTTTTGTATTCTCCTCTAGCTTGACTTTATTGACATGTCTATCTTCTTGGTCACTTCCGCACCATGCTTTGTAAAGTTTCATGTTGAATAAATCTACTCAAATCATTACTCAGATGACTATTGCTAGTGTAGTCTACATCATTACCACATGTAATATCCACATTGATGATCCTGACTGTGTTCATTGTTCGTTTTGTCTCCATAAAAATTTTTTGATTGGCAGTGTAGTTTTATTATGTGCAGGGGACCTTCTGCCATTACCAACACATTTCCAAGTGCTCCACAAGTCATTTCACATCAAGATTGTGAGATCCCAGTGCAACATACAGTGCAAACAACTGTTAAAATGGGACATGATTGTGTACCCATCGTTTCGCCATATCCGCATGGCCTAACCTATATGACTTCCCAACAGCATGATTTTGGCTTTTCAATTGCACAACTCATGTGTGATTTGGACCTGATCTTACTGCACAATGCAGCTTCAGTGTGTGTTTCTCCCCAGAACAGACATTTTGTGACTGGGGTCCCACAAATTGTCACACATCACATACTGTGGTTGGGGCAACTTGTACCCTGCACAAATCTACCGTTAGCATCCCGTTTTCATTATCTGCAGTCATGGCTGTGCATGTCATGCCAGGCAACCGCATTTCTGTGCATCACCTCCTCCCACAATGGGGCCTCGGTGACGCACCACATACCACATTTGCTGCTCTCACACTTTCACCTCACATGCACCTGGTGATACTAATAGCCTCAGCTGCACTGCTGGTTCTGCACCCGTTCCATGCCCTACACTTTGTTACGACCAAACTAAGACCTCAGGCTATGCACCTCGTGACGTGTTCGCATGCTCACTGCTGCCGCGTCTGACAACGGTGCTACCTCCTACCATGCAAGCCAACCTTGTCTCCATGCCCGCTACTCTTCTCGGCAAGCAGTACACCATTGTAGCCTACGGTGATAAACCCACTGGACAACCTGCTGTACTCAATCGAGATTTCATCTCTCAATGCCAGCCCGGCTACTGCCAACATTAGCCTGTTTACTCACACCACCTGGTCAGGGATTAGCTGCCAAAGTTGCCTCCACTCTCAACGGACAAGCCACGCACTTGGGTTGCTCTTGTTGAGAACTTATTCAGCTTGCATGGTATATTGGATGATGATTCTCACTTTGTGTACCTAATCACATATTTCCATGAATGCAAGAACCTAATTAGTGACTTGTCATAAATACTCTATCACAAAGAACACAGTTATTGAATGCCTTCTCTGTGCTCCATCAGAAGCGCTTCACCAAATTATACATGTAGGTCTCTGTGGGACAGGACTCCTTCACAGCTGTGGTGCTGTCTTCATGCCCTCGTTGATGGTGCCTCCATGCCAGATTTGGTTGTATAGACAATAGGGCTCATTAAACTTCCATCTGAATTGCAGCTTCATCTGCTGTCACATGTGTCTGAACCTCTAGACTCCAGACTGCATCTCGCCGACCAATCTTACACCTTGTGTATTGTGTGTATCGAAGTGTATTATGTGTATTGAACTGGGGACCTAGAAACGATGAAGAGGCTTTGTCCCAACAGTAGCCCTCAGTGGTTCACAATGCCTCAACAGACTACAGCAGCAGTCCGCTCACCCTACCGTTGCCCACACTGAACCCAGGGTTATTGGGCAGTTCGTCCCCCAATGAACAGCCCCTCATACCAGACAAGTCTAACTCCAAACATTTGTGTGGTAGAGTAATTATGGTGTACGCAACATGGAGATAGTGTTTGTGCAGCAATTGCTGACATAGTGTAACTGAGGCTGAATAAATGGAACCAGCCTGCATTTGCCGAGGCAAATGGAAAACCCCCTTAAAAGCCATCCACAATGAACAAACACACAGTGTACATGTGCTCCAAGCTCTCCCATGTAATATACCTTCTGAGGAGGTTAAAAGGTGTATTGAGTGACCAGTATCTCATAACAGTATATTATGTTCTATTCCATAGCCACATTAATTACGGCCTACTGTTATGGGGACATTCTGCAGGTTGTAAGGATGTGCTAATTCTACAGAAAAAAGCTCTCAGAAAAATCACATCAAGCAAAAGACCGGAGCACTGCCGGCCTATATTCAAGCAGTTAGGAATTATGACAGTCTTCAGCCAGTATGTGTTTTTATGTCTCATCAGCATGAAAGAAAACGAAGGAGTCTTCAGCATGAGGCAAGATATACACAATCACAATACCCGTAACAAGAGGAGCATCAAAATACCTAGGTGTTGATTGATGGGAACGCAAGACAGCTTTCCAGGGGTTCCCCCAAAGATGTTCAACTCACTGCCTCAAGAACAAGCCCCTAGGAACATTCAGAAGGAGAGTAGCACAGGACCTGAAAGAACGCCCATTGTACTCCATTGGTGAATTCTTTAATAGTGACCAAAGTGAATGGACAAACAAATATTGTTTCTATTAAGTATAAATGTCTAAATTTTGTGAATATTTTTTTAAATGTATATATGTAATTAATCTTGATGCAGTCTATCCAGTCATGACTGGTAAACGACACAGATATAGTAATACAGTAAGAAAGTAATAAAGATCCTGCAGTCATTGCACATTACAAGAATACTCAAAATTACTGAGAAAAGTAATTAAAAATTGAATACATATTATCTCAGAAATTAGTAATTCTGACAACAGACTGATCCAACCTGAGCAACAATAATGTCCTCAGTAGCTCACAATCTAAATTTCAGAAGAGATGCTTCACTGAGAATACTATTTACACATTCAGTCATTAAATTTTACAATCACTAAAGAACAAAATACCACCAGTCTGTATTTTCTACGACCTATCTAAGGCTTTCCACTGTACGAAACACAATATTCTCCTGAATGAACAGGGGTTTTATGGAAATGATTGTGTACCATACCGAAGGATAATGTCATACTGACTAAAAGAATGCAGGAAGTTACGCTGAATAATTCAACCAATTCAAGCAAGGGAGATTCTTCTGATTGGAGAGAAATCACTCACGAGGTTCCACAAGGCTCAACCTTAGGATCACTGTTGTTTCTCATATATGTAAACAACAAGCAGAATTAGTTCTTTTTGCAGATGACACTAGTATTATAATTATACCAAATATACATACTGCAACAGAATAAACAGTAAACAATATTTTAAAAGGTATTATTGAGTGGTTTTCTGCACATGGTCTCAGTCTCAGTTTCAAGGACACAACATACTCAGTTCTGCACATCTAGAGGTACTACACCAATGTTAAGTATAACACATTTTGAGTGAATAATAACTAGGGTGGAAACATCAAAATTTGTGGTTGTCCATATTGATGAGAATTTAAACTGGAAAAAACAAATTTTGGAACTCCTTACACAATTTAGTTCAGCAATATTCGCAATTCAAATCATTGCAAATCCTATGAGAGAGACAAACCAGTAAACTGATCTCTTTCTGTATTTTCATTCGATAATGCCATGTGGAATAATGTTCCATGGTAACTCAACTTTAAGAAAGAGAGTGTTCATTGCTCAAAAATAATAAGTAGTACTCACCCATGATCATCTTGTAGACGTCTGTTGAACGAGTTGGGCATTTTGACTACTGCCTCGCAGAATTTTATTCCATCATGAATTTTGTTGTAAATAATCCACTGCAGTTCAAAAAGAACAATGATGCACATAATTTCAACACCAGAGGAAAAAATGAGATGCATTACTCCATGTTAAGGTTGTTTCTAGCACAAAAAAGTGTTGAAACCCTGCCACCAAAATTTTTGATCACTTACCAGCAATATAAAATGTCTGACAGATAGCATAGCTACATTTGAAAAAAAAAAAAAAAACTGAAAAAATTTCTCTGTAACAACTCTTTCTATAATTCAGAATAATTTCTAAATTTTTAATGTATAAAAGGTGTTGGGTAGGAATTGTTAACTCCCAACATTACTAAAAAAAAATGTAGATGATCAGAAAGTAGCCATATTTACATATGAATGTATAATGTCAATAAAAAATGGCTCATTCTACAACATTATGATTAACTGTACAAGCAATCCATAGAAAATGAAACTAACACATATGTGAAGTTATCAGTACTATTCCTACAGGAAGATTTTATATCATTTTGTCAAGAAAGATTGCCATTTAACCCAAAAAGGCTGGCAGCTCCTGTAGGTTTTGAGAATATGTGAGAGATTCAATGGCTGAAATGTTGCAGTCAGTGGGCTGAATCCTGTCTTTGTCAAGCAAATATCTAAGATATTCCACTTGCTCTTGAAAAATACTGGCATTTGTGTTGGCGGCACTTGAGCCCTTCCTCACTCAACATGGTAAAGAACATGCAGTGGTTGTGCAGGTGATCCTGGTGCATAGCACTCCTAACAGTTACTTCAGCTAGGTAATTGCTGGGATGGATACGGTTACCTGTTCAAAGTGTCTCTCAAAGATTTCCAGAGTAGAAGAGATCCCAAAGGGCAAAGGTGGAGGTCCTCCAGATGTGATATGGAGTAGGTTTCCAAGTGTGCCTGAGCATTAATTGATCCAAAATCTCCACAGAGGCGGAGGAAGCTATTTGGTTTCTTAACCACTACCCAGGTTATGGCCCAAGCAGTAGTTCAATTACCCCAGCTTCGTGAAGGTGGTCTAAGTAAAGCTTAACAGCTTTCCGTAGGGAGACTGGAAATGGATGTACCCAAAAGAAGTGGGGCACTGCATCTGGCTGTAGAGAAATATGCACCTCAAAATTGGTGGTGCAACCCGGGCCTGGTTCGAGCAGAGATGCAAAAGAGGCAAAAAGGTCATCAAGTTCCTGGAAGGGAACCATGTCTGAGACGACCTGAACTTTGCCTTTGATGGGGAAATCAAATGGCGAGAAGGCGTGACATTCAGGCCGAAAATGTTGCCAGCTGAATGATACCGACAACAAACATTGTTCTTACACTGTCGCTTGACTCAAGTGTGGAGTAGAGTTTCACTGTCCTGAAGCTTGACGGCAGACAGTTTGGAGATGCCCATTCTTTCCACAATGGTTGAACTGTGCCCAGTGATCTGGACAGTCTGCACATTGGTACATCATGAAACAGTCAGGACACTGCTTATGCTGATGCAGTGTGACTGGCTACTCAGAGGCCATTGACATATCCAAAAGTGGCAAATCACACTGCTGCTGGCAGCCAATTTTGTCCAGTTGGTGGTGGTTACCTGTGGATGAGCCATAAAGCATTCATTTGCTGCCTTTATGATCTCAAAAGAGTGCACGATTTTCGAAATTGTCCCGTTTGAGGGCTGCGATGTGCACTTTCAGACTGGGGGCCAATTGGATCACCAATCAAGGAATCCGCATATGAGGTTTTGTAACAAAAATGTCACCAGGAAAGCCCAAAAATTGAAGAGTGACTATTTGAGAGCATAACCAGAGACCCAAAAAGCAGTGAATTGCTGTTTCAGCCACTGCAAATGTGCCTGCTTATCTTCTTTGGTGTCATTAAATGGAGGGAACATGGGTAGGTGGGACTCTGCCTGGGAAGTGACCGCAGCCTGTATGCATTTTAAAACCTGAAACGGTAAGCATTCTGACAAAACCTGGATTTCCGGATGTAACAAGTCGGTTTGCCATTGCAAGAGCAGCAGTTACTTTTGCTGTTCCACAACCATCATGTCTATAAGACACTGTTAACCTTTTTCCTCATCAGAAATTACAGTAACCGGAATTGGACATGACTGGGAGACACTGACTGAGCAGCCAACGGATCAACAACGAGTTGCCGAAAACCATGGAAAGACAACAACAGCGATGGACGGACAACACGGCAGAAAAACAAGTTCAGAGAGTTTATCAAATTGAGAGCCTAGATGTAGCAGTATCAGGAAGCAAAGCAAACAATGATGAATACAACAAAGAATACGAGAGTGCAGTCAGAACACGTCTGAGGTCCGGGCCCCTGCGCTGCTAGCTTATAATGTGGCTGTGAGTTATAATAGGCTGGGGTTGGGGGTGGGGAGGGGGGAGCATGGCCCACATATAACACTGTCCACGCGTTCTGGTGGACTTCCAGATTCATCGGGCCGGGATATCACGTTAACAAAGAAGGAAAACCGGTGTGCCAGGAAAAAGTGGTTTTGAAAGTATGGAAAAATACATTTAAAATCTATGTGGAGGACAAAGTGAAATAGTGGAGAATCCAGGGTGGAATGTGACAATATTATGGAAAGGAAAGTTCCTACTCACCGTATAGTGAAGATGCTAAGTCTCACATAGGGACAACAAAATGACTGTCACAATATAAGATTGGTAAAGCTCTTGGGATAAATGGCATCATGGTGGAAATGATCAAAGTCATAGGGCCTATCGGAATTCAATGACTGTATCAAACAGAAAATGAGGATCAAGATAGCATCACAATTATTAACAACAACAAGGATTTCAGCCTGGAAGAAAATCGAGAACAAGACAGAATCACAAATAAGAGAACAACAACATGAATTTTGGCCTAGAAGATCAACAACAGATGTCATATTTGCCACTAGACAGGAAGCAGGAAAATAATGGGAATTTGAGAAAGATATCATAGTTGCATTTATATACAGGTTAGTACATTCGCTTTGTGGTAGATGGCGCTGTAATAGTCACAAATGTATAAGTACGTGGTATCTGTAACGTTCCCTGGCAAACTCACACATTAACACACTAAAATTTATTTGTACCATATACGCCGCTCTGAGCAATCTGTATATAATGTAATTATTTAACAAAAATATTATTGAATTTAGTGTAAAAGGCATTTGTTATTGTTGTAATATTTTTTGTAGTAATATGCTCTCTGTATTTAGGATGATAATATTTCTGTATTCATTATGTAATTGCAAAATGTGTCAATAGCTGCGATAACAGAGATGTGAAATTCAGCCAGAGGGAAATAATGTCGGTAAATTACAAAGAAATGTTAATAGTCAGCAATACTATAAAAGCACAATGTACAGCGTATTCTTTGGTCTTCCTCGTTTAGAGCTGATAGCGGTAGGAAGCTGTGTAGAATTATTTGACGAATGGGTAGATGTCATTTGTCTGTATCCAGATTTAGCCGCCATTGAAGGAGAAATTACGAACTGATGTAAGTTGAATATTTGTTGTGGTAAAAATATATTGAAATTTATAAAAAGTGTGTATTATTAATGTAAATTAGCTTGCCCATGTCATCTATAATATTTCTTTAAAGAGTTTTCAGCATTTTTTAGCGGTGTTGCTGGGCTGTGCCGCGACCGATCAATTTGCAGCGGCGGCACATTTAAAAAATTGTTCCGCTGAAGAAAAAATCAACCAAACCCGTAAATCGGGAACAGATAGATAAAAATTAACAGTGAATTAAGAGAATGTTCTTCTTTTACAGCGATCCAGAGATTGACTGAGATTTTAAAAATAGTTACACATTTGTGCATTCTTAGACGGATAGTTAACGTTGAAATTAAACAATTTTGGTTCTTTCAAATAACTTAAATGTATAGTGAAGTAAGTTTGATCAGTGATAATTAAATGTCGGCTTGGTAATAATTAACCATTTTCTGCTAATAGTGATAATCTTGTGTTCAAAAGCTAACGCCGGGAAAGAATTCAGTAAATATTTTAACAAAAAATCCACTGCAGTTAGAAAATGTGTGCCAAGGCCGAATGATGTTAAGAATTTAATTTTCAACCAAATATTCTTAATCAGTTAATATGAGTTCACGTAACTTTTAAATGTACGTAATTCTTTTGAAAGTGAAAATTTTTATTACCACACGTAAATGAGAGAGAGGTTCTACAACAAAGTTCGCACGCAAAAAAAGTAAGGTAAAAAAATTAATTAAATTAAAAGCAAAATTTATTATTCTTTAACGAAATAATTTCATAGCGATTTCGTTAAATATCACATAACATTCCGCCGTTGCAGACAATATTTGCTTCGTGATACATTAAAATGGACTGTTTAGTGTTTACCAATTGCGGAAAAGGTCGATATTGTGTTGATGTATGGCTATTGTGATCAAAATGCCCAACGGGCATGTGTTATGTATGCTGCTCGGTATCCTGGACGACATCATCCAAGTGTCCGGACCGTTCGCCGGGTAGTTATGTTATTTAAGGAAACAGGATGTGTTCAGCCACATGTGAAACGTCAATCACGACCTGCAAAAAATGATGATGTTCAAGTACGTGTTTTAGTTGCTGTCGCGGCTAATCCGCACATCAGTAGCAGACAAATTGCGCGAGAAGCGGGAATCTCAAAAACGTCAGTGTTGAGAATGCTACATCAACATGGATTGCACCTGTATATTTCTATACACCAGGAATTGCATGGCGACGACTTTGAACATTGTGTACAGTTCTGCCACTGGGCACAAGAGAAATTATGGGACGATGACAGATTTTTTGCACACGTTATATTTAGCGACAAAGCGTCATTCACCAACAGCGGTAATGTAAACTGGCATAATATGCACTATTGGGCAACGGAAAATCCATGATGGCTGCAACAAGTGGAACATCAGCGACCTCGGCTGGTTAATGTATGGTGCGGCATTATGGGAGGAAGGATAATTGGCCCCCATTTTATCGATGGCAATCTAAATGGCGCAATGTATGCTGATTTCCTACGTAATGTTCTACCGATGTTACTATAAGATGTTTCACTGCATGACAGAATGGCGATGTACTTCCAACATGATGGATGTCCAGCACATAGCTCACGTGTGTTTGAAGCAGTATCGAATAGCATATTTAATGACAGGTGGATTAGTCGTCGAAGCACCATAACGTTGGCCCGCACATTCACCGGATCTGACATCCCCGGAATTCTTTCTGTGGGAAAAGTTGAAGGATATTTGCTATTGTGATCCACTGACAATGCCTGAAAACATGCGTCAGCGGATTGTCATTGCACGTGCGAATATTATGGAAGGCGAACTACTCGCTGTTGAGAGGAATGTTGTTACACATATTGCCAAATGCTTTGAGGTTGACGGACATTATTTTGAGCATTTATTGCATTAATGTGGTATTTACAGGTAATCATGCTGTAACAGCATGCGTTCTCAGAAATGATAAGTTCACAAAGGTACATGTATCACATTGGAACAACCGAAATAAAATGTTCAAACGTACCTACGTTCTGTATTTTAATTTAAAAAACCTACCTGTTACCAACTGTTTGTCTAAAATTGTGAGCCATATGTTTGTGACTATTACAGCGCCACTTATCACAAAGCGAAAACAGTGGTCTACCTAAAACATTCATATTTCTTTACGTACTACACAAATATGTAATAAAAAATGGGGGTTCCTATTTAAAAAACCGCAGTTATATCCGTTTGACCTATGGCAGCGCCATCTAGCGAGCCAACCATAGCACCATCTGGTTTCCCCCTTCAAGTAGACAAGTTTAGTTCTTTGTAGTTTTTTCGTTTGACGCTTATTTCGTGAGATATTTGGCCCAGTCACGATCAATGGACCACCCTGTATATGAAGAATAGCTTATGACACTATTAGAAAGTAAGTGATATGTCAATGTCTAAACAGACTGGAATTATCAGACAGAATGCAATTCCCAAGTCAGAACCTGAAACACATATAACAAATGCCTGAATTTGTTATAATAGATGGCAAAATATCATAACCTTTTAGAACAGATAGAGTGGTTCAAGAAGGGAGTGCGCTCTCACTAGTGCTCTTCAGTACAGCCATGGACAACTTGAGGAAAGTTCACCAAAAGTCAACAAGAGATGATCTGCAAATCATACCATACGCAGATAATGTGATGATATGGAAAGACGGGCAGAAATTGAAAGAACAATTAAATACCCGACAGAAAGTAACTGAAGAAGCAGGCACTGAAATAAGCTTAACTAAAAGTGAGGTAATGAAAAATGGCAATAGAAATGAAAAAGAAAGCTATTACAGAAATACTTCCAAATATGTATAAAGGAATAAGCAAACCTGGTAAGCAAACATCAAGTAAGAAATTTCAGAGAGGATAGAATATTGCTCAATATCTTGCTCTGTGCGAAAGATATACACTATGTGATCAAAACTATCTGGCCACCCCAAAAAACATACATTTTTCATATTAGGTATGTTTTGCTGCCACCTACTGTCAGGTACTTCACATCAGTGACCTCAGTAGTCATTAGACACCGTGAGAGAGCAGAATGGGGCACTCTGCGGAGTTCAGTGACTTCAAACATGGTCAGGTGATTGGGTGTCACTTGTGTTATACATCTGTATACGAGATTTTCACACTCCTGAACATCCCTAGGTTCACTGTATTCAATGTGATAGTGATGTGGAGACGTGATGGGACATGTACAGCACAGAAGTGTACAGGCTGACCTCATCTGTTGACTGGCATAGACTGCCGACAGTTGAAGAGGGTCATAACGTGTAATCTATACAGACAATGATACAGCAATTCCAAACTGCATCAGCATCCAC